>NC_134244.1:30720539-31395539 GCF_965152275.1 Natator depressus | reverse complement strand
GGAATGCGCAGTAGGCCATTTAATACTCCCCCACAATCTTGAATAAAGTTTTGGAACATCATGTTCTTTAAGAGATTGTAATCTAATTATCTGGAGCCAAATCAACCTCCTATGTAAAAGCTTAAGGAAGAGTTTCTGTGCATGGAACCCTCTGTTAAGGTTCCCACACAGCATCATGTCTGGGATGCAGTTTATGATAAACACTGTGGGGCCCAACCCCAAACCTGGTGGATCTCTGGGGATCCATGGGAGGCATATCCCTTCACTGGTTCTGATCCTTGGAAGCCTGCTCCCCATTCCCGCCATGGCAGTGTGGTTCCTTTGGGGCTACAATTGTAGGTACTCTCCCCCTGGCCCACAGTAGCGTCTGAGCATTCCCCATGAAACTCTGTGGGAAAGGTTATATAATATGGGATCCTGCCCCCAGATTTACTCTTTTTTCAGTCCCCTGGAGAGGGCTCCACTGGGTGTGTGATAGTGTTGAGTCTCTTCCCTGCAGAAGATGTGTGATCTGTGTGTGGAGGGCTCTCCACACACAGATCACACAGAATACAATTTGGCACTTGGTAAACAATATTTTGAAGAAATATTTTTTGTGTTACTTTAAATTTGTGCTGCAAATTAACTTCACAAAACAGTCATTTTAGATGGTAATATAGTACATAGATGCATCCCACATAACTTTCATATCAGGTTATATTACCTGAGAATTTGATTTTTTTAATTATAAAAACCTCATTATCATAAATGCTTCTGTTATTTCTTCATTATTATAAGAGGAAACTTAACCTTTCTCTAAAATTAGAAACCAATTGGGTGCATCATGTTTACTGCAAACTAATCATCCAAACAATTTCATTTTGCAACTTAGTCCTTCAGAATACATTATAAAATTAGAAATAACATTTTAGCTCTAAGAAAAGGAGTACTTGTGGCACCTTAGAGATGAACCAATTTATTTGAGCATAAGCTTTCGTGAGCTACAGCTCACTTCATCGGATGCATACTGTATGCATCCGATGAAGTGAGCTGTAGCTCAAGAAAGCTTATGCTCAAATAAATTGGTTAGTCTTTAAGGTGCCACAAGTCCTCCTTTTCTTTTTGCGAATACAGACTAACACGTCTGTTACTCTGAAACCTGTCATTTTAGCTCTAGGATCTGTATTTTGGTATTAAAAAAACTGAATGTTTCATTTACGTGAAAGGGAAATTGAAAGGTAATTTTTTTATAACTCTTCACTTTTTCTAACCGTATATAACATGCACTGTGACAGGGTCAGGCCAGATGGCTACAGGAGAGTAATAGAAGGCAGATATATTAGCCCCAGGTTAAGTAGGACCCTTTTCCCTGGGTAAGGTAACAGGGAAGGTTCCAGAACAATCAGGAACATTCTGGAGACAATTAAGACGAAAGGCTGATTAGAACACCTGCAGCCAATCAAGAAGCTGCTAGAATCAATTAAGGCAGGCTAATCGGGGCACCTGGGTTTAAAAAGGAGCTCACTTCAGTTTGTGGTGCGTATGTAAGGAGCTGGGAGCAAGAGGCACTAGGAGCTGAGAGTGAGAATGCATACTGTTGGAGGACTGAGGAGTACAAGCATTATCAGACACCAGGAGGAAGGTCCTATGGTGAGGATAAAGAAGGTGTTGGGAGGAGGCCATGGGGAAGTAGCCCAGGGAGTTGTAGCTGTCGCACAGCTGTTCCAGGAGGCACTCTAGACAGCTACATTCCACAGGGTCCTGGGCTGGAACCCAGAGTAGAGGGCGGGCCCAGGTTCCCCCCAAACCTCCCAGCTCCTGGTCAGACACAGGAGGAGTTGTCCTGGACTGCCGGTTCATGAAAACGGCCAAACTGAGGGCTGCCGTGAAGCTCCAAGGCGAGCAAATCTGCCAATAAGCACAAGACCCACCAAGATAGAGGAGGAACTTTGTCACAGCATGTAACATATGAAATCAAGAAGTATCAAATATGCAGCTAGCAACTTAATCACCATTCAAGAAACCGTTTGCATATGACTGAGAATATGGTCTTTTTATTTCATTTTACGTTACTTGTCAAATAATATATACACATTGAAATTTCTTACTCAGCCTTACATAAAATACATATACTGTATGGATCATGCTGTTTTAAAGGGCAATAAATATTAGAATAAAATTAGGATGTATGCAATTTCCTATCGATCTGGTTACGTATGTCCCTAATCACCATAGTCTCTGAATGCCTCAGTCATTAATGGATTGTACACTCACAATGCCCCAATGAGGTGGGAAGTACTTCCCCATTATACAGATGAGGAACTAAGGCACAGTGCAGATTAAGTGACTTGCACAAATTCATACTGGAAGTCTGCGTCTGAGCCAGGAGCTGTACCTGGGTCCTTTTGGGACCCAGTCCAGTGCCTTAGTCGTTTCTTCCTACTCCAGTATCTATGCTCTCCTATTGTTAGCATGTTGTACATGTAATGTTTGGATTTGACTGCTGAGTGTTTGTGCCCAAATTACAATTCTGTGTTTATTTGTGCAACGGATGACTCCTAGAATCATAGAAATGTAGGACTGGAAGGACCTTGATAGGTCATCTAGTCCAGTCCCCTGCCCTCAGGCAGGACTAAGTATTATCTAGACCAGTTCTTCTCAACCTGGGGTTGGGAATATGTATAGAGAGGTTGCAAGTGAAGGTAAGAAAAAACATTTGTGTGCCAGATCAAAGTTTATTTTTACATAGAAACAAACTATAAATTCACTTTTTATGAATTACAAGTGTTACAGTCCTGATATAGCATATTTTTGGGGTAAGAAATTTCTCTGCTAACATAGGAACTGAAATTACTCAATATATTTGCGAAGATTTAAAAGATTCATTTATCAATGCTGGTGGGCCAGTATTATTAATATTTTACTTAAAGATATTTAAGGTAGTGGGCTTCAATTTTTTCAAGTCTTAATATAGGGACTCACAATATTATTTTTTTTAAGTCCAAAGGGTGTTGCTTCCACAAAAAGTTTGAGAAAAGGCTGATCTAGGCCATCCCTGACAAGTGTTCTTAAACACCGTCAATGATGGTGATTCCACAACTTCCCTATGTAATTTGTTCCAGAGCTTAACTACCCTTACAGTCAGGGCTGGTGTAACCACTAGGTGAACTAGGTGGCCGCCTAGGGCGCCAAGATTTGGGGGCGCCAAAAAGCACTGCCCCCCAATTTTTTTTTTTTTTACACTATTGCTTAGGGGCAGGTACCTGTCAGTCTCCAGCGCTCGGGCCACACCAGGGCTAGCAGCCTCTTCACCTCGGAGTCTCCCCCGCTTGCCCGGGAGCCACTCCTCCTCTCAGGCTCCTTGGCCCTGCCACGTGGCGCAGGAGCCTTTGAAACAGCAGCAGCAGCACGGCCTCTCCTGCCCCATGGCGGGCTACACTCCCCGCCTGCCCCTGCTGCTGCGGAGGCTGCCACTGCCCTGGTCTCAGGCCGCCTGGCTCCCCCCGGGCGGCACCCGGTTCTTGCTGCTTTCAGCCAGTAGATGCGGGGCCCCAGGTGAGCCCGGCCCCTTGCGTCTCCTCCACGGCAACACCCCCCGCCCACGTCCTCCTGGGCGGCCGGGGTGGCAGCAGCCGGGGAGCCTGAGAGGAGAAGTGGCCCCCGGGCAAGCGGGGGAGATTCCGAGGTGAAGAGGCTGCTGGCTCTGGTGCGGCCCGAGCCCTGGAGACTGACAGGTACCTGCCCCTGCCCCATCCCAGCACCACCTGCCCCCCAGCCCAGTGAGTGTTACCTGCCCCACCAGCCTCAGTGCCCTGCCCCATGCTGTCAGCCACCCCAAGCTCACTGTGACACCAGGGCCCCCTGATCTTCACAAACAGCTGTCACCGCAGGCCTGACAAACTCACTGCACCCACACATGTCTTACAGGGCACTTACCCACAAAGAGGAACGTGGAAGGGATCTACTCAAGGCTGGTAACTTGTCAAGAGTGAGAATCTTTGTGAGATGTGTGCATGGGTAATATTGAAGGAATAATGTATTTACCTTAAAAGTCTGCTTTATAGACTTGGAGTAGAAATTAGTCACCAGGGGATAATGTCCCTTTGGGGCAAGGGGGATTTGTCACCCTGCCTAACCTGGATGGTGATGCAATGCAAGGCTCAATTGTTTAGCTTTGCACAATAGTAAGACTTTGAATGGGACACCATCAGAGGCAATGGCAAACAATTGAAAAGCCTTAAAGGTAAAAAAGAAACATTACAACAGCCGTTACCCTTTCTGACAGGCTGTTTATAATGCTAAATTTACTAGTTTTTGGCGGTTGGCGGGGGCGGGGGAGGGGGCGCAAGGTAGAAGTTTCGCTTAGGGCGCAAAATATCCTTGCACCAGCCCTGCTTACAGTTAGGAAGTTACCTAAATCTTCCTTTCTGCAATAATAACCCATTACTTCTTGTCCTGTCCTCAGTGATTAATGAAAACAATTTATCACCCTCCTCTTTATAACAATCTTTTATGTAGTTGAAGACTGTTATCATGTCCCCCTTCAGTCTTCTCTTCTCCAGACTAAACAAACCCAATTTTTTCAGTCTTTTGTTGAAAGCCATGTTTTCTAGACCTTTAATCATTTTTGTTGCTCTCATCTGGGCTTTCTCCAACTTGTCCATATTTTTCCCAAAATGTGGTGCCCAGAACTCGACATAATACTTCAGCTGAGGCCTTATCAGCGCGAGTACAGTGATAGAATTACTTCTCTTGTCTTGCTAATAGCACTCCTACTAATACATCACAGCATAAAGTTTGTGTTTTTTGCAACAGTTTTATATTGTCGTCTTGTATTTAGTTTGTGATCCATTGTAACCCCCAGATCCTTTTCTGCAGTACTCCTTCCTAGGCAATCATTTCCCATTTTGTTTTTGTGCAACTGATTATTCCTTCCTAACTATAGTACTTTGCATTTGTCCTTATTGAATTTCATCCCATTTATTTCAGACCATTTCTCCAGTTTGTCAAGATCACTTTGAATTCTAATCCCATCCTCCAAAGCACTTGCAACCTCTCCCAGCTTGGTATCATCTGCAAACTTTAAAAGTGTACACTCTGTGTGCCATTATTCTAATCATTTATGAAGATATTGAATAGAAGTGGACCTATAACAGATCCCAGTGAGATCCCAGTAGACATGCCCTTTCAGCTTGATTGTGAATCACTGATAACTACTCTCTGAGTATGCTTTTCCAATCAGTTGTGCACTCACCTTATAGTAGGTTCATCTAGGTTATATTTCTCTAGTTTGTTTATGAGAAGGTCATGCAAGATAGTACTAAAAGTAGGGCGGTCAATTGATCAGTTAACACCTGTGATTAATTGAAAACAAAATAAACATGTTAATCAGATACCTCTCTGTGGGGAGTGGGGGAGGGCTAAAGGCGCAGCCCACAGCTCCAGAGGTGGCGAGGGAGAGGCTGAAACCCCAGCTCAGAGCTCTGCTGGCAGCGGTGGCGGCAGGGCTGAAGCCCCAGCCTGGAGCTCTGCGGACAGCAACAGGGCTGAAGCCCCAGCCCAGAGCTCTGCGGGCAGCAGTGGCCTGAGGAGCCCCAAGGGGGACTGAAACCCTAAGCCCCGCACCCTGAGGGGGCTGAAACCCGGAGCCCTGTGCCCCAAGCCTCCCACCCCAAGCAGGGCTGAAGGTAGGGGGTCACAACTTTTTTTTAAGTCTAAATGGGGTCCCCAGCAGAAAAAGTTTGAGAAACACTGCCATAGGGAATGGGCCTGGCAAGCTCAGCCTCCCTGCACCAGCCTCTCCTCCCCTGCTACATGCCGAGTCCCTGAGGTAAAGCCCATCCTCCCTTGCAAACAAGGGCTCACTGAGCTGAAAGGAGTTATGTAAAAATAATAATAATTCTACATTTGTAAGTTCAACTTTCATGATAAAGAGATTGCACTAAGTACTTGTATGAGGTGATTTGAAATACTATTTCTTTTGTTTATCTTTTTTACAATGCAAATGTCTGTAATCAAAAATAATATAAGGTGAGCACTGTACACGTTGTATTCTTTGTTGTAATTGAAATCAATATATTTGAAAATATAGAACACATCCAAAAATATTTAAATAATGATATTCTATTATTTTTTAACAGTGCGATTTAAAACTGAGATTAATTGTGATTAATTTTTTTAGTCGCTTGACAGCCCTAATTAAAAGTCTTACTAAAGTTGAGCTGTATCACATCTATTGCTTCCCCCCATCCACAAGACTTGTTACCCAGCCAAAGAAAATTAGGTTGGTTTGACATGATTTGTTTGTGACAAATCCATGTTGACTGTTACTTACCACCTTATTTTCTTCTAGGTGCTTACAAATGTATTGCTTTCTTATTTGCTCCATTATCTTTCGGGGTCCTGATGTTAAGTTGACTGGTCTATAATTCCCTGGGTTGTCCTTATTCCCCTTTTTATAGATTGGTACTATATTTGCCCATTATTGTTCTTGTTTTTTCTGTTTAAACTGTAAAGGGCCAACCCCCACACATTGGTAGGCCCTAAAGCTCCTCAAGGAGGAATCTGGCCTTGTGTTTCATCACTGTGGTCCCAGAGAGATTGGGTTGGTGTGTCTGTGAGTTGCTGAGTCCACGTGGGGTTTCAAAAAGCCTAGGACCTCAAGCAGTCATTTGTTTTCTTTGTGCTCAAGGTAGGCCCAGAAGGTAATTTCAGTGGAGTAAAATGTTGTCACAGCATTATCATCTCTTACTCCTGCATAAATGCTGAGGAAAATAAATGTTAAGTGAAGCAGAGATTGACTTTTGAGGCACAGGAGATTGATCCTGTGACAACAGTCTGTTACGGTTTCTGTTTCTGTTATACCACAGAGAACTTGGTCTTTTCTGGAATAAATGAATGCAACACCCTTGAAATCAACAGGGCTGTACCAGGTTATGCCAGCAGAGAATTGGGCCCACTGGTTGATGTTTTATGTAATCGTTTAAAACTATTTCTGTATGAGGGTGGAGCCTGAAGGTGATCCACATCTGGGACAATGACTGCAGACATTTTGCCTGCAGTGAACACAGACGGACAGAAAATGTTTGCAGGCATGCTGTGGGGTGCATACACAGGAGCAATAACTGCTGCACCCTATAACATTGTGCAACTTGTTCTTCACCCCAACACTGCCTGTAGGGAAGGGAGCAGGACAGTATCACCTCATTCAGGCAAGCTCCCAAGAGGTACAAATAGAGGAGGTTGAATTGTTTTTGATGAAATGGAAATTTTCACATAAATATCATCAATTGTTTTCACTTTTGTAGAAACAAACCGCACCCCCAAAATGAAAGAATTTCCAGTTTTCAGTTTTTTGAAATTTTTTTAATTCTGTGAAATTTTGATGAAGAAAAACATCTTTCACAAATTTTCACAGGAAATAAAATATTTCCCAACCAGCTCTAGTGCTGAAGTTCCCGCCAACCGTGCTAACTTTCTCTCCTCTTACATTTGAGTAGAACAAGGTGTGGGATTCTAGCTGATCCCTGTTTACGAGCATAAGGTGTCTGAGTAAATACTGCCCAGATAGGCCCTTAGTTTGTTAATGGTAGATTTGAGTTTGTGATAGTTTGTTGTACCATTGTTGACTTGCTGAAATTTGGCTGACAGAATTTGTTTTCTCAGCCTGAGAACAACTTATTTGTTACAGTCAAGTCTTGTAATATACTATATTTCTATGAATAAAAAAATTAGCCAGTCAGTAAATAGCTTAAATGTTAATCAGTGATTTAAAGGTCAAGTATCCAACTGGCACAGAATCTTTTTGGCAGAGAATTCTACATATGCCCATGTACACTTTGTCAGTCTATTACCATTTGCAGGCAAAAAGGAAAGTGTGAGTGATTGTGATGTGAGTTGTAATGATCCCTTCCAAAAACAGAAAGGCCTTTACAGTAATTGTTAACATTTTGAAAATGAACTTCCCAAGGACATAGTTTTCTGAACTCTGTAAACTGTTAACTGAAAGCATTATAGAGCATCAAACTTTGCATTTGCAACAGAAAAATCATTTTACTCTAATCGTTAAGCTGAAAGCAAAATAGACAAAACAATGTTCTTGCTAACTACAAAGCACTCTGGAAAAATGAAGAATTCACTATAATTGTTTAGCTTAATAATTAAGTATATGGTTTTCTAAGCTATAACATACTCCCCTTAACAATTTTGGGGATAAATTAAATTATTGCATGCATTTTGGTAGTGTGGTTTTAGATTAATCCTGTAAGGAAATTACAATAGTGGTTGCTAGGTGGTACAGGGGTCACTGCAATAGTCTTTAACCTCTTCAGAACTGAATTCAAATTCTCGTGGGAAACTGTTAATAATGGTCTAATTTCTATTCCTAGAGGACATTGGTCCACGTCCCATTATCCATTCGCTTAAATCCAAGGTATGATGACAGACTGAAAACTAAGGACCAGTCTGCGCCCACTGGAGTTGATGGGATTTGGGGAACCATAGAAATGTAGGGCTGGAAGGGAACTCAGAGTCATCAAGTCTAGCCTTCTGTGCTGTGGCAGGACCAAGTAAACCTAGACCATCCCTGACAGTTATTTGTCCAGCCTGTTTTTAAAAACCTCCAATGCTAGGGATTCCACAACCTCCTTTGGAAACCTTATAGTGCTTAACTACCCTTATAGTTTTTCCTAATATTTAGTCTAAATTTCCCTTGTTGCAGATTAAGCCCACTACTTCTTGTCCTACCTTCAGTGGGCATGGAGAACAATTGATCCCCATCCTCTTTATAGCAGCCCTTAACATATCTGAAGACTGTTATCAGGTCTCTCTGTCTTCTTTTCTCAAGACTAAACATGCCAAGTTTTTTTAACCTTTCCTCATAGGTTTCCTATATAAGGTATGGTTTCAGAGTAGCAGCCGTGTTAGTCTGTATCTGCAAAAAGAACAGGAGTACTTGTGGCACCTTAGAGACTAACCAATTTATTTGAGCATAAGCTTTCGTGGGCTACAGCCAACTTCATTGGATGCATAGAATGGAACATATAGTAAGAAGATATATATATACATACAGAGAACATGAAAAGGTGGACTAAGAGGCTAATTAATTAAGATGAGCTATGATCAGCAGGAGAAAAAAACTTTTGTAGTGATAATCAAGATGGCCCATTTAGACAGTTGACAAGAAGGTGTGAGGATACTTAACATGGGGAAATAGATTCAATATGTGTAATGACCCAAAAGAAACGACACCATCTGCTCAGGAAACTCCCTAAAAAAGCACAGGAACAGATCTGTGCAGACACATGCCTAGAACCCTGACCAGAGGTATTCTATTTTGCTACCCAAGATCCATAAACCTGGAAATCCTGGATGCCCCATCATCTCAGGTGTTGGCACCCTGATTGTCTGGCTATTTGGACTCTCTCCTCAGGCCCTATGCTACCAGCACTCCCAGCTATCTTCGAGACACCACTGACTTTTTGAGGAAACTATAATCCATCTGTGATCTTCCAGAAAACACCATCCTGGCCACTATGGATGTAGAAGCCCTCTATACCAACATTCCACACAAAGATAGACTAAAAGCTATCAGGAACAGTATCCCCGATAATGTCACGGCAAACCTGGTGGCTGAGCTTTGTGACTTTGTCCTCACCCACAACTATTTCACATTTGGGGACAATGTATACCTTCAAGTCAGCGGCACTGCTATGGGGTACCCTCATGGCCCCACAGTATGCCAACATTTTTATGACGGACTTAGAACAACACTTCCTCAGCTCTAGTCCCCTAACACCCCTACTCTACTTGCGCTACATTGATGACATCCTCATCATCTGGACCCATGGAAAAGAAGCCCTTGAGGAATTCCATCATGATTTCAACAATTTCCATCCCACCATCAACCTCAGCCTAGACCAATCCACAGAAGCAGTCCGTTTCCTGGACACCACTGTGCTAATAAGCGATGGTCACATAAACACCACCCTATACCGGAAGCCTACTGACTGCTATATTACCTACATGCCTCCAGCTTTCATCCAGACCACACCACACGATCCATTGTCTACAGCCAAGCTCTGTGATACAACCGCATTTGCTCCAACCCCTCAGACAGAAGACAAACACCAACAAGATCTCTATCAAGCGTTCTTACAACTACAATACCCACCTGCTGAAGTGAACAAACAGACTGACAGAGCCAGAAGAGTACCCAGAAGTTACCTACTACAGGACAGGCTCAACAAAGAGAATAACAGAACACCACTAGCTGTCACCTTCAGCCCCCAACTAAAACCTCTCCAGTGTATCATCAAAGATCTACAGCCTATCCTGAAAAATGATCCCTCACTCTCACAGATCTTGGGAGACAGACCAGTCCTCGCTTACAGACAGCCCCCCAACCTGAAGCAAATACTCGCCAGCAACCACACACTGCACAACAAAAACACTAACCCAGGAACCTAGCCTTGCAACAAAGCCTGATGCCAACTTTGTAAACATATTTAATCAAGTGACACTATCATAGGACCTAATCACATTAGCCGCACCATCAGGGGCTCGTTCACCTGCACATCTACCAATGTGATATATGCCATCATGTGCCAGCAATGCCCCTCTGCCATGTACATTGGCCAAACTGGATAGTCTCTAAGCAAAAGAATAAATGGACACAAATCTGACATCAGGAATCCTAACATTAAAAACCAGTAGGAGAACACTTAAACCTCTCTGGCCACTCAGTAACAGACTTTAAGATGGCAATTTTGCAACAGAAAAGCTTAAAAACAGACTCCAATGAGAAACCACGGATCTTGAATTAATATGCAAACTAGATACCATTAACTTGGCTTGGAATAGAGACTTGGAGTGGCTGGGTCATTACACATATTGAATCTATTTCCCCACGTTAAGTATCCTCACACCTTCTTGTTAACTGTCTAAATGGGCCATCTTGATTGTCACTACAAAAGTTTTTTTTCTCCTGCTGATAATAGCTCATCTTAATTAATTAGCCTCTTACTCTACCTTTTCATGTTCTCTGTATGTGTGTATATATATATATCTTCTTACTATATGTTCCATTCTATGCATCTGAGGAAGTGGGTTGTAGCTCACGAAAACTTATGCTCAAATAAATTTGTTAGTTTCTAAGGTGCCACAAGTACTCCTGTTCTTTTTGCAGATACAGACTAACACGGTTGCTGCTCTGAAACCATACCTTATATAGAAGTCTCTTATTAATACACCTCAGAATGATATTAGCTTTATTTTTCAGCTTTATCACATTGTTGGCTCATGTTCAGTTTTTCATCCACTATAACCTGCAGATTCTTTTTCAGCAATCCTACTGCCTCGCCAGTTACTCCCCATTTTGTAGGTGTGCATTTGATTTTTCCTTCCTAAGTGAAGTACATTCCACTTGTCTATACTGAATTTCATCTTGTTGTTTTCAGACCAATTCTCCAATTTGTCAAGGTCATTTTGAATTCTAATCCTAACCTCCTAAATTTTTTAAACTTAGTGTCATCTGCAGATTTTATAAATATACTTTCCACCAGTGTTCCCTCTAATTTTTTACATCCATGTACGGAACGAATTTTGTTATGTGCAACAATATGGATGTGATGTATAGCACATCACCTTCATATTGGTGCACATAACAAAATTCATGTGGTGGGGGTGGGGCCGAGGGGCCTGGAGTGTGGCAGGGGGCTCAGGGCTGGGGCAGAGGGTTGGGTGCAGGGGCTGAGGGCTCCAGCTAGGGGTGAAGGTTCTGGGGTGGGGCTGGGGATGAGTGGTTTGGGGTGCAGGCTGCCCTGGGGCTGCAGTGGGGAGAGAGGACTCCCCCCACCACTCTCTCACCACAGCAGCTTGGCACTGGGGGAGAGGCGCTTCTCCCTGGCTGCGGCAGCTCCGGCGGGGCTGGGCGGACCGGGGAAGGGGCTCCTCTCCCCCAGGCCCGGCAAGTCAGGGGCAAGTCTGTGTTGGGGCCTGGGGAGGGGCGCCTCTCCCCACTGCGGCAGGTCTATGGTGGGGCCGGCAGGGAAAGGCACCTCTCCCTGCCACGGCAGGTCCACACTGGCACTGGCTGGGAGGAACACCTCTCCGCGCCATGGCAAGTCCATGCTGGGGGAGGGACACCTCTCTCCACTGCAGCCCTGAGCCCCTGCACGGGCTTAATAGGCAGCTGTGCGGCCATACAGCCATGCAGCTTATAGAGAACTTAGCTTTCCACTCCCTTATCCAAGTCCTTAACTAAAATATGGAATAGTATTGGCCCAAGATTGACCCTTTGGGAGCCCACTAGATATGCCCTCCCAGTTTGACAGTGAACTATTGATAATTGCTCTTTGATTACTGTCTTTCAGCCAGTTGTGCTCCCACCTTATAGTAATTTCATCTAGATCACATTTCCCAAATTTGCTTATGAGAATGTCATGTGGGAGTGTGTCAAATGCTTTACTAAAATCAAGACATATCACATCATCATCTTCTCCTCTCCCCCATCCACTCAGCCAGTAACCCTATCAAAGAACGAAATTAGTTTGGTTTGGCATGATTTGTTCTTCACAAATCCATGCTCGCTAGTCTTTATCACCCTATTCTCCTCCAAGTGCTTACAAATTGACTATTTAATAATTTGTTCCAGTATCTTTCTAGGTACCAAAGTTCGGCTGACTGGTCTGTAATTCCCTGGGTCCTCTTTGTTCCCCTTTTTAAAGACAGATATTATGTTTGCCCTTCTCCAGGCTTCTTGGACCATCCCTGTGTCACCGTGCCATAGTGGGTCACAACTGAGAATACCAAATTCAGGACAAACTGCTGAGAAATAGGGCAGACACACCCCAAAACTGGTGGTTATTCTCCCGTAAGATATACCAGACCGACAACCAGACCAGAGTAAACTTCTGTTTTACCACACTGGCTAACAAGAAGTCAGAAAAGCAGTCTCCTTAGGTATTCCAGTCCTTGTATCACCACCAAAAACACTAGACTTAATGACGAGTGGTTATTTAAAACCGATTTCATCAATCAAAGGGTTCTTCTGATCCCCAAGGACCAGCCGCATACCCAGGTCAATATATAACTTAGCTCTTTCCCAATAATCACGCTGTTGCCAATCCTTTAATATCTAAAGATTTATTTATAAAAGGAAAGAAAGGTGAGAGTTAAAATTGGTTAAAGGAATCAAATACATACAATAATTACAAAGTTCTTAGATCAGACTTGTAGCCGTGATGGAATAAACTGCTGGCTTGTTAAGTCTCTGGTTGCTTCCAAATCATTGGAAGACCTCAGTCCCTTGGTCAGAATGCTCCCATTAGTATAAGTCCATAGTACAGAGGTATGAGCAGGAAAGAGGCAAAATGGAGATGTTTCCAGGGCCTTTTATAGCTTCTGCCAAGTGAAGGGAAACCCATTGTTCTAGTTTGTGAAAAAGTACAGGTAACAAGATGGAGTTTGGAGTCACATGGGCAAGTCACATGTCCATGCATGCTTCACTTAGTTATAGCAGAGGCCATTAACCATACTCTAGTTAGAATGTCCCCAGGAAAGTCCATTAAATGTCAATAGGTGTCTTCTAGGGTCCATTGTAAGTTAAGTGTTCTTTAATGGGCCATTCAACTTGAATAGTTCCTTCACATTGTGCTGACTAAATACCTTGTTGGTGTTACCACAGGAGCAAACATTTGAAATACAGGTACATAGTTACTATTCATAACTTCAGATACAAAAATGATACATGCATACAAACAGGATAATCATATTGAGTAAATCATAACTTTTTTATAGACGCCTTACTTGACATACTTTGTACAAGATCTGTTGTAATTATATAACAGTGGTAGCAACAATGATCTACCTGGTCATGTTTTAATCATATAACATCTCATCCTGTCCTCCAGGAGTTCTCAAAGTTAATTGCTAATGGTCATAATAATTGCTAAGATTGCTTCAGCTGGTTCCTTAAGTTACCCTAGGATGAATTTTATCAACCCAATCTAATTTATCTAAATATTCTTTAACCTGTTCTTTCCCTATTTTGGCTTGCATTCCTTCTCCTGTGTTGTTAATATTAATTCTGTCGAGTATCTGGTTACCATTAACTTTTTTAGTGAAGACTGAAGCAAAATAGGCATTAAACACTTCAGCTTTCTTGATGTCATTTGTCATTACCTCTCCTTCCCCACTAAATAGGGGACCTACACTCTCTTTCATCTTTCTCTTGCTCCTAATGTGTGTTCAGAACCTTTTCTTGTTGCCTTTTATGTCCCTTGCTAGCTCTAACTCATTTTGTGCCATAATCTTTCTGATTTTGCTCCTACATGCTTGTGCTATTCTTGTGTACTTCTCCTTAGCAATTTGTCCATGTTTCCATTTTTTGTAGGATTCCTTTAAAGAGCTCCTGGAAGAGCCATATTGGCCTCTTACAATTCTTCCCGTCTTTCTCTCACAGCAGGATGGTTTGCAGTTGTGCCTTTAACATTGTCTCGCAGAGAAGCTGCCAGCTCTCCTGAACTCCTTTTTCCCATAGAGTTTCTTCCAAAAGGACCTTGCCTACCAGTTCTTAAAGTTTGTTAAGGTCTGCTTTTTTGAAGTCCATTGTCCTTATTCTGTTACTCTCACTCATTAGAATCATAAAATCTATCATTTCATGATCACTTCCCCCAGATTGCTTTCCATCATCAGATTTGCTACCAATTACTCCCTGTTGGTCAGAATCAAGGGTAAAATGTCTGTCACCTTAGTTATTTCCTCCACTTTCTGGAACAAAAATTGTCCTCAGTATATTCCATGAACTTACTGGAAATTGTGTTTTTCCATATTACTTTCTGGCAACAGGATCAAGCCAAAAGGTATCATGGATCAAGAAGTTAATTAATTGGAAGAGTGATGCACGGAAGCCTGAACAGCACTGGTCCATGCTAAGCCTTGCTCTAGCAAGTGCTATTAAACTCACTTGCATTAACAGCAAATTCAAACTAATGTTTAAAAACATTGTAAAAAAGACCTGTAATGAATTGTTCGCTAAAAGCTCCAATGGTGCTATACTGGTACTGTTATTTGTGTGTGGACTGGTGCGTTTAGAGGATTGGTAATGGAATATTAAACCATTTGACCCATTTCAGTCTGTTGCTACTATTTGAAGCCAATAATGTTTTTTTTTCTGTTGCCTACATAGAATCAGTTGGTAGTCACTGTCCACAAAGACATCCCCACAAGTTACATAATTCAATACAGTTTTAATTAAAAGTAAGAAATTCAGACTTGCCGTCTGTTAACTATGATGTCATCTATAGGATTTATGGTGACAATCTCAGCAGAGAACATAAGAACAGCCATACTGGATCAGACCAATGGTCCATCCAGTCCAGTATCCTGTCTTCCAACAGTGGCCAATGCTAAATGCTTCAGAAGGAATTAACAGAACAGAACAGCAATTATTGAGTGATAATCCTAGCTTCTGTCGTTTACTCCCAGCTTCTGGCAGTTAGAGGCTTAAGACACCCACAGCTTGGGGTTGCACCTCTGACTATCTTGACTAATATCCATTGATGGACCTATCCTCCATGAACTTATCTAATTCTTTTTTGAATCCAGTTGTAGTTCTGGCCTTTATAAGATCCCCTGGCAATGAGTTCCACAGGTTGACTGTGTGTGGTGTGAAGTAGTACTTCCTTTTGTTTTTTTTTTAAACTGCTGCCTATTAATTTCATTGGGTGACTCCTTGTTCTTGTGTTATGTGAAGGGATAAATAACACTGCCTTATTCACTTTCTCCACACCATTCATTATTTTATAGACTTCTATCATATCCCCGCTTAGTCATCTCTTTTGCAAGCTGAATAGTCTGTCTTTTTAATCTTTCCTCATATGGAAGTTGTTCTATATGCCTAATCACTTTTGTTGCCCTTCTCTGCACCTTTTCCCATTCTAATACATCTTTTCTGAGATGGGGGTGACTAGAGCTGCACAAAGTATTCAAGGTGTAGGCATACTATGGATTTATATATTGGCATTATATTTTCTGTCTTATTTATCTCTTTCCTAATGGTTCCTACATTGTTAGCCTTTCTGACTGCTGCTTCACATTGAGTGGATGTTTTCAGAGAACTATCCCCAATGTTTCCATGATCTCTTTTGTGAGTGATAACGGCAAATTTAGACCTCATCATTTTGTATGCATAGTTGGGATTCTGTTTTCCAATGTGCATTACTTTGCATTTATCAACATTGAATTGCATCTGCTATTTTGTTGCTGAGTTGCCCAGTTTTGTGAGATCCGTTTGTAACTCGTTGCAGTCTACTTTGGACTTTACTATCTTGAGTAATTTTGTATCATCTGCAAATTTTCCCACCTCACTGTTTATCCCTTTTTCCAGATCATTTATGAATATGTTGAACAGCACTGCGCCCAAAACAGATCCCTTGGGGACACTGTTGTTTAGGGGTTTAAAGATTTAGGGATGGATTTGACATGAAACATGAACTACCCATAACTCCTAGAGGTGAGACCTCCAGCTCAGGCTGAGGTATACTAATGGGACAATGGTGGGGAAGCCTGTCCCGGATCTGTTCTATAATTAAATAAAAGACTTCAGATCAAATGCCTGAGTAGTGAGCACTACAGGCCTGATTCCCTTCTCACACCAGTGAGAAACAGGAATAATTACAGTGAACCCAATGTAAAATAGCATAGGTGAGAGGAGCATCAGACCTTAAATTCATTAAACAGATTTTTAAAAGTATTATTTTCTGGACTTAAAGTTGTTGTAGTAAAAAAAAAAAAAAAAAAAAAAAAAGATACAGTATGACCTCAAATTATGAACATCAATGTTAGGACACTTTTCTTGATGGGAGTGCAGAGGAAGTCATATAACTAATGTGATGTCAGTGAAGAATAGGTCGACATCTTTTCATATTCTGATCTCTTCAGTGCATTGGGAATTGCTTTGCAGGGGTTTGAAGGGCAAGAAGAAAAAAATGCAGTGCACCATGCTGCAATTTATGCACTATACCTGCTGTAATTTTGAGATGTTCAATTTTATGAATTTGTTTATTTAATGACCTCCTTGATCCCCAAATAGCTGATAAAATGGGGATTCTCCTATATTTGATGAAGATTTCATGAATATTAGTCATACAATTGTGGGTCTAGGCTAGCCCATGAAAAAAACCTTTTTGTAACAGTTTCTTCTGATTCTATTTTCTGTTTAAAATTATAAGAACATGTTCATTTTGCTGACCTGTTCTCTATTTAATGTGATATATTAAGTTTATAATATTTAAAATAACAGTTAAACTTCTATAAATTACTGTTACAAGATTGTAAGATTCAAACAAGACTTTGAATGGATCGTAAAAATAGGGCCTGAGTCAGAGCCCATTGAAGTCCTGGGAAAGTGAAAGAAGTGGACTCTGGATCAGGCCATAAGTTAAGTAAAAAATCCAAACGACAAAGAACCTTTTAGCCATTTACAAAGTTAGAGATCATGATTCGTATTTCTATGTGCTGATTAGCAAACACATAGGAAGGATACAGGACTTGTTAGTAATTTACAGTAAAATTAAATTTGTATCAATAATATTTATTCTCTCTTTATAAGCTGCCTATCACCTGTGTTTGCTGAAACTTAATGAAGAACAATAATGCCACAAATGCTGATTGGTTTGAGTTTGCCTAATTTTGGCTTTCTAAATAATCACCTTGGGGCCCAAACCTGCACCCACTTAGTGAACAGTTCCACCATGATGATAATTTTATTTTTGCTATAAGAAGGATTTCTGTGGCCTACCCTTTTGTGTTATAGCAATACTTACATCCTTTCCATTTCAGACCTTTTCTCAGATATATAAATATGTAAAATTTAAACAAAACCAAGTCCTAGCTAGGTCTGGATCCTGGAACACTACAGGGCCAGATGTTCAGAGGTGCTGAACACCCACAGGCCCTGCTGGAATTTTGGATGCTCAGCACCTTATAAATCAGGTTCACTGAGTCCCACTAAAGCTACTTGTGATTACACTCCACGCATCTTTATGCCTGTCGAGGGATCTGATGTGGAAAGTATATGTTTTATAGATAAGGCGTTAATTTTTTATGAACGTGTATGTCGTAAAATCCCCTTATAGGACAAAATAACTACATTATAACTGGCTTTAATGTTTTCACTAACTATGCGTTGAAACAATTTGGAACTTTCATTCTGTTTTTCTTATAAATGATTTCATTTATATATGAATTCACTACACATTGTATTTGTCTACCTCTGTATCAATATAGAGAGATAAATACATAAGACATTCATTTTGTGTATTGGCAGGGTATATTTTTCCTTAGTTATTAAGGAAAAATGCATTGTCTAGTAATTCCATTTGGTTATATAACCCAAGACGCTTTTTGATAAAAAGTGAGATCAGATGCTGAGGCCATCGCTGATATTCTACTAGAACTTCATGGGGTGCCTTGATCTGGTCACCTTCAAGCCGGTTAAGGACACAGACAACACACAGACAACAGCAGCTATAAGAAAAACAAAAACGCCCTTTTAAGTAACTTATGATACACCAAATATGCACGTAAAGGATACATCAAATATGCAGTAAAGGATTATATTCCTAGCACACATAGATAATGCAGGTTTATTGCGAGAGGGGTTAAATGAAGGGCTCAATATACCTCCCTGGGAAGGTGTAAGCTGCACTTCCTGGAACTTACAAGGGCAGCTATACTGGAGAAGCAGAGGCAGTGTCATCATAACTGCCCGCCCTTTGCAGTTCTGCAGCTGCAATCTTTAAGCTTTATCGAGAGCTCCTTAGGAGCTCAATTGCCAGAGGTTGCCTGGAAAATTCATGCACCACATGCACTGAAAGTATGCCCCACAATATGTTAGCAAGAGACAAGTGATCTTTGCAGCCAGTAAAAGAAAACCAGAGACAGGGGCATAGCCAGGAAACTTTTCAGAGCTGGGCTGAGTGAAATTTTGGTTTTGCCAAGACAGTTAATTGTTTTTTCGATACACTGCACTTCTAAACAAGCAGTTTCAGGTAAACATTTTATGAAGCCACTGGATTTGTGTTAATATACTTTTTAGTGAAAGAAGCTTGGAATACATTTTTAGTTTTCACATTGTATAAATCCCAGAGCTGACCAAATCCATATGTAGATTAAATTAGGAAGTGCAAAGGTGTACGAAAACAAACATGAAAAGGAAATGGATTGTGACAAGAAATCTTACCTTTTAGACCACAAAAAGTCCACATATAGCAGCAAATACAGTTGACTCCATTTCAATATTTCTAACACCAGCATCGTAAGCTCTCTTCAAGTACGCCAACTTCTTTTCATTGGAAAAAGAACACAATGCTCCACCTAATTGTCCTTGACCTGGAAAGAAAAAAACCTGTGACTGCTCATCCTTCTATACAATATGGGGTTTACAGTCATAGTAAAACTGGCTGCGGTCTCAGGCAGTGTCTCTCAAAGTGCAGAATTTGTCTAAATTCTACTTAAAACCGCATTAAATTGTTATTTTAATAGGGCTCATTAAATTATTTATTTCATATTCCATTTGTCATGTATTTTTAAAGCCAATCCACTATGACAAAATACAGCTGAGTTCACTATAGAAGTTTTAACAAAACCGAGACCAAAATAACACAAGTGCATAGAGATATGGTGGCAGATTCTCAGCTGTGTAAATTGGCATAGCTCTGTGAGGCTCTGGCAGATGAAATCTACAACATACTAAGTTGCTTTAGAAAAGGATTAACAAATTTAGGTACATATGCCCCTTCCATTATGTGGAGAAAATGGAGATGGAAAAGACCTTTTAATCTTAGTTTTAACTCATTTTTTTAAAGGGAGATGGTTAATTATAGGAAATCAAAATGGTTTACGAAAATTTTTCCTTGGCAACTTTGTTTTCTACCAGGGGCTCACACCTCTGTTCTCACTTCTCCAAATCTCTTAGACTCAGGATCAATTTAGAAAAACAATTAACTCTCACTCATACTCTCAAATATTCTAAGGGCCCAATTCTTGGATCTGGCCAAGCTGCCTACTTCACAGGATGCAGGACCTGAGGGCAAGTGGGCAAAGATACTCTTGCACTGCTCTGTCCCCAGGGCAGCTGAGGGCAGTCGCGTCCTCCCACATAATGCAGCACTTAGATTAGGAAATGGCCTTCAAAATGATCTATAAGGACTGCATTCCTGGTGGTTGTAACATTTGCAAAGAAAGCGGGTGAGATCCATGCTGCAAAACCAAGCCCTCCTTCAACAGTGTGCTGTAAGGATAGGTGACCTATGGGATGATTCAGTTTACTTGACTCAATCTATCAGTCTATCACTGTTGGTCCCTAATCTTCCTAATTTAGCAGGTGAGGCTAGATAGTTATCTTCAAAATGTTCTAAGTTGCTGTTGAGAAAGGACAAAGCTTTTTTGCAAATCCCAGAGATTATTTGTAGCAGATGGAGACCAGTCAAGAGGGCTGATAAACTTTGCTTTGAAAATAAGTGAATCATTCATTACGTTCAAGCCTGCTGTGACTTTACATGTCTTTAATTGAGGTCTTTGGCTTATCCATACTTAAACCTGTACAGCTGTGCTGCTGCAGCTCTAGCGCTTTAGTGTAGACACCCCCTGCACCGATGAGATGGATTCTCCTGTCAGTGTTGGTAATCCACCTCCCCAAGAGGCAGTAGCTAGGTCGATGAAGAATTCTTCCATCAACCTAGCACTTTCTACATGGGGACTTAGGTTGGCCTAACTCCACCGTTCAGGGTTGTAGATTTTTCACATCCCTGTGCAACGTAGTTATGACGAGCTAATTTTCTTCTGCAGACCAGGTCTCGGAAACTTTCTAGTAGATCCGAAACAGCCTCTACACAATTGCTTAGAAAAGTCTCTGCAACAGAGATGTGTAAGGTTGCTATATGGAGCTCAATTCACACATCTTTGTGGCATCATTCTCTTGAGTTAGCTTGTAGGGCTGATGTCCAATGAGGAAGAGTAGTCTTGCAATCATTAACTCAGTTAATACTCCTTTAGTGGAACGGGGTTGGGTTTGTTATCATTAGCTAATCTTCAAATGGGGCAATTCTCAAAGGACAAAAAAAGGCTGCTTAGTAGCTACTGGATCCATATTGCCCAGCCACCTTCCCTGCTTCTGAGTCTTTAGATGATTTTTTGACTAAGTAGGAAAATAATTGAGTTTGGATACAGAGGGTTGAAGCACTTTGTATGCCTTTGGGTCTGAAAGTCTGGATCTGTGCAGAAGCATGTGTACAACGGTGGGCACAATTCCTCTAGAGGGTTCTGGCTGTATACTGAGGGCATATGCACATTTCTACAAGTCTGGATGTATTCAGGCAATTGACTCATAGAATTACAGTTCCTGGTAAGTGACCTATCTTGCTAACATCACTGATTTGTTTTTACTAGTATTTTGGAATTGAATTTTGATCTTCAGTGAACCCCTTCTCACTTGTGCTTATGTTTCTCACTTTGATGTTATGTCCTCACCACAGGCAAATGTACACCTATAACTTTACTACCCCGGACAAACCTTTTAATATCATTGTCGTTCCGACTGTTAATCCTCTCAAATGGCTTTTTATTTAAGTAAAACATGGCCTTGAGAAACACAGATGGCTGCATTTGCAAGCAGATCCAAAGGATTATAAATAGTCCTCCAATTATTAATTCTTCATTTATTCTGTTTAATCCACTTTGCAATCAGCATTTAATTTTGTAAAGGAAACAGTTCCAGGATATTTCCAAGGATCTAAGGTTTATTTACACAAATGCCATACACTTACAGACATTTTTCTTCTGTTTGGTAATTCTGAAGCTATAATCCTGTCATAGCAAGTAACTTAGTGTAACCTATCTGTTAAAATTATGTTAAGATTATAGACAAGGGGATATTTACTTTAACTGCTTAATGTTATGTGCCTATTGCTTTCAGAGATTCACTGAGTATATGCTGATTTCTGTGACTCAGGAGGGCTGAGGGACAGCAGGAAGTGCTATCCAGGGAATCCTATACTTTCCTAAGGGAGTGAATGTTTTCCAGAATGAATTGTCATGCTTGATTCACTGCCATGGTTATAATAATATTTTCTTTGCAGATGTGATGTTGTCACAAAATTTGACTAAGTGGCAGATGCAATAGAGGCCAATTACACTATGGTTAATGGTTCTGCAAATTGGTATGACATATTATGAAAGTAGTTCTGTTTCTGACCTGTAAACAAGTCTCTAAAATATATGGTGGGTCAAATCCTAAAGTCCTTCCTTGCTTTTTACTCAGTACTTACTCAGGCAACTCTCCTGCTGACTACACTGGTCATTTTGCCTGAGCAAGGGTTTCAGGATCTGGTCTTATGTTTGAAAAAAAATGAATTAGAGATATTCCTCACCCTCGTAAAAATCATAGGTGCACATAGTATGCCTAATAAGTGTTGGAAAGTCATGAATCTCTTTGCTGCAGTTCAGTAGCTCCTCAACAAGGTCCTTATCAAGTTCAGTGCTTCGTACAACTATATTATCCAGTATCACCTGCTCAAACCGAGCCTTAAGAAATGAATCCACTGCAATGTCTGTTATTACAACAGTTCCAGGGTCAATGCCTGCAGAAGTGGGGATCGGGGATAGGTTAGTGCTACGTAATTTTTATAATTTAGATTATAACCTAATTTATTACAGTAAAATCTTAATTAATATGAATATTTATTAGCAAAATATATATATATATATATGAGAGAACCATTCAAATACATACAAAGTAAAACTCAGTAAGTGCACATGTATGGATATGAAGGGTTGCAAAGGGAATATGCTGGCTAAAGGGTATTTATTTCTTCTGACACATAGGTGGTGCAAGGAAAGTTCACATGTAGCTATTGGTTTGTATGTATGATTTGTCTATGTTTTTATGAATATTTGCTTAGGGTGAAAAGATAGGCATATCTATTTTGATTTCTAACCCTCCCTAACCCTCCCCCCCCAAAACGGTGCATCTTAGGCCCTGTACTCCTAAAAGGTAAAGGAGATTCTTGGTTAGCTAATTCACTGGGGGCTGTGGGTGTTTTGAGGAGAAGATTAGCTTTCTGTCCCATTACTGTCACGACGTTCCAAATGACCTTCTATGGAGGTGCAGCAGAGTGACAAATGTGAAGTCCTAAGGTGTCCATGGATTGGTTAAAATACCTTTTTGTGCTCCTCAATTTGGGTTTAATCCTGAAGGGTTTATGCAGTCAGAGCTCGCATTGGAGGAAATGGGAGTTTTGCCTGCATCCAGACTGAATGATCAGGCCTGCTTTATTTCCATTACATAGTTATTCCAATTCCTCTCTGAGAGTTAATCTGAATGTATATTTTCCGAACTTCAAGTTAATGGGGTCATTCATATTGACTGAACACTTCCATTATAAGAGAGAGATTTCTTAGTCCCCATTCCTTGCCTATCTTTTCCTTTCATCCTTAGACTGTAAGTTCTCTGGGATAGGAACTGTCTCTCCATTCATATTTGTATAGCACCCTGCACAATGGAGCCCCAATCCTGATTAGGACCTATGGGCTTGCCGTACAGAAACAATTGATTATACTTATTATTATTAACTGAGTGAAAGATGTTCCATTAGGGCTGAAACTTTCCATGCATGGTATCAGTTTATGGGTGAGTATTTTAGGAAATAAGAGTAAACTTCTGTCAGCTGGTTTGTGTCTGAAAAGAGTATTATTCAGATGTATTAGATTTCAAGATTTCATGTATTATGAAAATGTATGTTTCTGCTAAACCAGCCATTAGAAGTTTGATATTTGTTGACCTGAAATAAAATCTCATGTTTTGTTAGATGTTTGCAGACCTGAAAAAAATAAAAAATATGAAAAGCTCCTAATAACTTGACCTATTGCTTAGCTGTGTTTTATTAAACATCCTTTCCATCTGGCAGTAGTAAAGCTGGTAGCTCACCTAAGCCCCCAGAAGTACTGATGCGTATAATAGTAACATCACGGCATTTTGCATGGTGTAGTAATTTGATTAGTTCATGAAGCATAATAGAAATGCAAGGAATACCCATCCCGTGTTGTTGAGAGGAAAGAAAATGAAGGCATCATTAATCATCATTTTTGTTCAAGCTGATACATATTTATAAAATTACTTCAGAATATTAGTACATAGCCAGAGGTATCCTGTTCCCATTGATGTCAATGGGATATTTCTGTGGGAGAAGCATCAGACTCTGAATCATACCTTCATGGATTGGGGCAGCCATGTGAGCGGCCAGCTTCTCTGAACTGCTCTCTCTGATCCCACCTGACAGCATGGCACCAGGTGAAGTTGTACTGCTGGTGGCACTCTGTGTGCACCGACCGTGCTCCCTATCCTCTTACCGAGCTGGCAGCACAGAGTTGGAGCCCACATGAATGAACGGTGTCAGGTTAAGCATTAGTTCCCACAGGTGTTTTTCTCCAGGTAAATTAGGGAATGATGCCATATAGAAAGCTCTTTGGAGCAGGGACTGTCTCTTGTTCTGTCATGCTTGGGAGGAGCTCCCGATAAACATCTGCAAATCTACCTCATTATCCACCTTCGCATCCCTCCTCAAAACTCTCCTACGAAAACATAACAATGGTTAGGCTGCCAGTGTGCTGAGACCACTGCCTAGTATGGTGACCAACATTGTCTCATTGTTTCCTTTCACTCCTCGGTCTGTGTCCATCTGTTGTCTCTTGTCTTATTCTGAGACTGAAAACTGGTTTGGGCAGGGACTGTCTTCCTGTTCTGTGTTTGTATCTAGCACAGTGGTGTCCTGGTCCATGGCTAGAGCTCCTAGGTGCTATAGCAAGACAAAAAAATCAACAGTAAATATAATAATATGTTTGTGAAGTGCCAGGCACAACAGGGCCCCAATATCAGTTGGGGTCCCTACGTGCTATTGTAATGCAAATAATAAGGATGATTATTGTAATAATGGAGAGACTACAACCAACCCAGAATTGCTCTCACCCCATGGAGCCCCAAACACATCACAGGTCCAGTTTCTTCCATACCCTGTAGCTGCAATACAAAGTATCCCTGCAGCCGACATGACAATGGCTGCAGATCACCTTATGTGTAGGCGCAGTGTTGCAGGCCCTATGCCACATCCAAACAGTCAATCACTTTACAACACAAGAGTCCAAAGGAGCAAGGTCCTGCAAGTTCTCAAATGGGATGGTGGTTGGAGAAGGCACTGCCTGAGGGGCTTACCTGCTCTGTAGTCTCTTCTCTGGCTCACTCTTCTGTCTGACTTCCTGGAAAAGAGTTTATTTCTCCTGCAACCTGTCCACCACCCTCTGCCTCGGTTTCTGAGCTCTTTTTAACCCATTCCTTCAGTCAGTGCATGCTCAGCAGGTCTGGAGGGGCGGGGCTAGCTGGGTCCAGTATTGCCTTTTAAACCCTTCGGGTCCAGTGTGATGTTTGCACTACTCATCACACAGTTCCTCGGGCCACTGGCAACCATCATAATTTAGAGCATGATTTGGGCTGCTCTAAGGTACACCACAGGAACAAGATCAACCTACAGTTCTCCTGGCATAGCTATTCTGAGCTGCACTGTGCAGCCAAGGATGTAGGTCACCGTGCGCACAGGAGAGGTTCTGCAGGGTGGGAAAGTGTCTGCTGCTTTGGCTCACCTTGCCTCTCTGGGTACGTCTACACTCAAAAAAAGCCAAACAACAACAACAAAAACAAAACCCCCACAACCCCAAACCCTGCAGCAGCAACTCTCAGAGCCTGGGTTCTCTGAGTTGGGGGAGCTAAAAATAGCAGCTCCAAAAACCTCCCCCATACCTGGATTTCAGAGCCTGGGCTTCAGCCTGAGCCTGAATGTCTACATTGCTATTTTTAGTCCTGTAGTGCAAGCCCAATTGACCTGGGCTCTGAGATGTGCTGCCATAGGTCTTTTTTTGCAGTTTCCTACTACTTTCATCCCCTTTGCCTTAAGTCAGTACAGAGAGAATGTCCTTTCCCTAAATCTGTCTTGTCAGTAAATCAGTTCTGCTTTCAAAAACCCAGAGGCAGGTGTTTCCAAAGGGGTAGGATTTATTCTGGTCCAATGGGAACATCATTAGTTCCATCATTTCTTTTTTCCATTTGCAGTGTGTCCCATCTTTTTCTCTTTTTGTTATAGGAAGATGGTCGTATTATGTTTTATTGCATTTTAAGTTTTAACATATTTTTCTGTTATTATTATTCTTGTACGGCTGCCTGAGTTCCTTGTCAGTGCTTTAAACATTTTATTCTTATTAAAAATAGCCAAGGCAGAAATCTCATAAATACCCCTAGCATGGTGACAGGTTTCAGAGTGGTAGCCGTGTTAGTCTGTATCAGCAAAAACAACGAGGAGTCCTTGTGGCACTTTAGAGACTAACAAATTTATTTGGGCATAAGCTTTGGTGGTCTAAACCCCACTTTGTTAGTCTCTAAAATGCCACAAGGACTCCTCGTTTTTTTATAAATACACCTAGTATTTCTGAGCCTGTTTGCATCTTGCTAAAGCATGACATCAGCAGCAACTCATAACAAATCATCTAATGTGGCACTGGCCAGAAATTTTATCCTACTTACCATCAGAATCATGCTGTGTTCAATGCACAGTGGAAAGTTGCTCCTGACCTAGCCATCATTAATTGGCTGGTTTCTTGATGCCTGAAAGATATCAGTCAACTAATGATGTCTAGGTCAGGAGATTTAAAACAAGAACAAATAATTTAGAATTGACAAGTTGTGCACGCAGGTAGCCCATGAAACTGTGAAGTTATTACTGTTCTTTTGTCTTATCTTCTCTTTACTTCCTATTGTTTGGCTCAGTCACATGATACATCTTGTCTTAGGCCTTGTCCACACACAGACTTCCATTGGTTTAACGAACAGTGTGTTTTAAAACTAATTTAGCTAAAATAGTATAAGTTTGTGTGTAGACAAGGCCTTATATTAGGATTGTATCCTGATAGTGTCACAGTTGTCACTGAATTTTAGACTGATCGAGCAAAAATAAAAATGTCATTATTTCCTCTTGTTTTTCCCAGAGACCTGTCTTTTCTGTGTCTGCTTTTTAGGCTCCAGTCCTGCAAACACAAGTGTGTAACTTCACTCAGGTGAGTGGTCTCCTTAACTTCTCATGTGAGTAAAGTTAGGACTACTCAGATGAGTAAAATGACATATGTAGGTGATTGCAGGATTAAGATTTTATACCATGCCAAAAGTGTTGTTGACATTTAAAGAATAATAACAAAATAAGATTGCCACCATAAGGCTTTTAGGGAATGGTTGTAATATTTTCAACTATATTTCATCATTTGGGCATGGTATGAAATGATCTTACCTCTTGAACTTTCAGGTTGCTGAGCTGAGCAAAATGTGCCCACTTTCTGTTGTAACACAGGGACCTTGCAAATTGAATACACAGGATGCCAAGAAATATGACAAGACTCAAACATAAGAATCTTTTTTTTTTTATTAATCATAATTCTCAGTCCTTATCTGGCTCCTATTGAAATCCATGGCAAAACTCCCACTGGCATCCTTGGGAACAGGAGAGGGTTCCATGCCTATTAATCTTTTGTCCACATGTTTACTAGAAGTGTGAAAAAGGGAAATTCATGAGCAGGCATGAGCATGTGCTCTAGTCCAAGTATGAAAGTAAGGGGAAATAATTTATAGAAACCAAAAGATCAAGCAACAGCAGATTTTCACTAGGCTTATTAAAATTTTAAATGTAGCTTTATGAGTGACTGAAAGATTTTACTGGTGATAACCGCTGAAAATTTTTTTAGGGTAAAGGGAAAATTTGCCACTGGATTAGTCCATTATGAATTAAAAGCACATGCATGGGAATCAGGGCATCTCTAGAGAGTAGGAGATGTGACCTTGTGTAAGTCACTTAACCTCTGTGCCTTGGTCTCGCCGTAAAATGAGGATAATTACCTTTTCCTACCTCATAGAATATTGAGAAGTTTAATCAATTAGCACTTTTGGATGCTCTGATGGCAGACACAACAGAAATGCAAAGTGACTGGGAGTGGAATTGTTGATATTTCCAGCTTGTCAACCCCTGAGGCAATGAGGCCATGTCTACATCCACTACAGCAGCACAGCTACAGTGCTGTAGCTATGCCTCTATAACCCCATAAACACACTATCATGACAGAAGGGATTTTCCCATTGCCGTAGGAACTCCACCTCCCCAAGCGAAGATAGCTTAGTCAATAGAAGCTGTGTCTACACCAGGGTTTAGATCGGCGTAGCCACGGTGCTCAGGCATGGATTTTTCAACCTAAGTCTATGCCAACCTAAGTTTTAAGCATAGATCAGGCCTAAGAGATGTGATGGAAGAAAATTACCTGCTGTGGTAATCACAATGTTTAAACCATTGGCCAACCTGCTGGCTTGTTGAACTATGCTGTTATTTCTATATGCACTACCTCTAGGAAATAGCAAATAGGGAACAATGTAACAGTGCTGGCTGTAGAATTTTTTGGAAGAATCCAATACTTTTCCCATCAGTTAAAAGTGGGGTCTTTATGGCTTGGGAGATAGGAGCCTTTTATCTCTAGGTCACAGATTTGAATCCAGCTCAGGTCAGCAGTGCATGGAAGTTATGATCTGATGGCTTATTGACAGCCAACATAAAATTAACATGATAGATTATCCAATAATTAGTGGATAGGTGTCCAAACAAAAAATTACCACCATAACTGACACCCATCTTGGCAGTCTCAACACAGAGACCAAGAACTGAAGGGCAAGAAGACTTAACTAGCCTCTCACTCCACGAGGCAGTTCCTCTAGGTCAACATACTGAGGCTGTTCTTGCAATGCTGTTCTTCATAGTATGTTCCCTATTCAGTGTCCAGGGCTCTCAATCCAGCAGCTTTCAGAAGCGCTAAGTCCATATGAAACATTAAAAAGAGAAATACAAACAATGTGCTAAATTCTTCAGCTATTGTTGGGCTGAAAATGGAAGTATTTTAAGTACACTGTAAAGTATGTACACTGATGGAGAGCACTGGTCCAACCTTGTACATAGAGTACCGATCTGTCCCAGCACAAATATCTTTCAAGTCTTTCCCATCTCCTTCAAGTCCAAGTTCTTTGTGCATGAGCTGAGCAAAAGCTTTCATTCTGTTAGGGCTGCCACCAACACAGACAAACTAGAAATAGAATGTAAGATTATCTGTACCATTCTAGCTAAAGCAGGGATCAAGACTCAGTCTGCACTTCTAATGTTACACTCAATTGCTCTAGTGGAATCTTATACACAAAGGGAGCAGATGTGAAAGTAAAGCAACCACAAGACACAATTATCTAGTCTTGTAATTCTTACATGGAAATTCTTTTTAGAAACATGTGGCATTTTATAATTCCAACCCCATCACAAATCTACTGTATATTTTTTAAAAAAATATGCCAACACCGTGTTTTAGGAGGACTAACAGTCTGATTTATAAAACCCATATTCTAGCTAGAATAACCATTGTTCATGTTGTAACCTTGTTAATGGATCTGGACTTGTGCTGATACTGAGGCCATGTCTACACTACGAAAGTACTCCGATTTTACAGAAGTCGATTTTTGGGAACAGATTGTATAAAGTCGAGTGCATGAGTCCACACTAAGCACATTAATTCAGCGGTGTGTGTCCACAGTACCATGGCAAACGTCGACATTCCTAGCGGTGCACTGTGGGTAGCTATCCCACAGTTTCCACAGTCCCCACTGCCCACTGGAATTCTGGGCTGAGCTCCCAATGCCTGATGGGGCCAAAAATTTGTCGCGGATGGTTATGGGTAAATGTCGTCAGTCAACCCTCCCTCCCTCCTTGAAAGCAACAGCAGAAAATCATTTTGCGCCCTTTTCCCTTGATTGCCCGAGCAGACACCATAGCATGGCAAGCATGGAGCCCGTTCAGCTCACCCCAGCAGTTATGACCATTGTAAACACCTCACACATTATCGTGCAGTTTATGCAGAACCAGCACCTGAAAAACCAGGCGAGGAGGCGACAGCAGCGCGGTGATGAGGACATGAACACAGATTTCTCTAAAACTGCGGTCACCAGCAATTTGGAGATCATGGTGTTACTAGGGCAGGCTCATGCCATGGAACGCTGATTCTGGGCCCGGAAAACAAGCACAGAGTGTTGTGACCACATAGTGTTGCAGGTTTGGGATGATTCCCAGTGGCTCCGAAACTTTTGCATGTGTAAGGGCACTTACAGGAAATTTTGTGATTTGCTTTCCCCTGCCCTGAAGTGCAAGAATACCAAGAAGATAGCAGCCCTGTGGAAGCCTGCAACGCCAGACAGCTACTGGTCAGTCAGTAATTAATTTGGAGTGGGCAAATCTGTGCGGGCTGCTGCGATGCAAGTAGCTGATGCAATCACTGAGCTGCTGCTATCAAAGGTAGTGACTCTGGGAAATGTGCAGGTCATACTAGATGGCTTTGCTGCAATGGGATTCCCTAACTGTGGTGGGGCTATAGACGGAACGCATATCCCTATCTTGGGACCGGACCACCAGGGCAGCCAGTACATAAACTGCAAGGGGTCCTTTTCAATGGTGCTGCAAGCACTGGTGGATCACAAGGGACATTTCACCAACTTCAACTTGGGATGGCCGGGAAAGGTTCATGATGCTCGCGTCTTCAGGAACTCTGATCTGTTTAAATGGCTGCAGGAAGGGATTTATTTCCCAGACCAGAAAATAACTGTTGGGGATGTTGAAATGCCTATAGTTATCCTTGGGGACCCGGCCTACCCCTCAATGCCCTGGCTCATGAAGCTGTACACAGGCAGCCTGGACAGTAATAAGGAGTAGTTCAACTATAGGCTGAGCAAGTGCAGAATGGTGGTAGAGTGTGCGTTTAGACGTTTAAAGGGTTGCTGGCGCAGTTTACTGACTTGCTCAGACCTCAGCGAAACCAATATTCCCATTGTTATTGCTGCTTGCTGTGTGCTCCACAATCTCTGTGAGAGTAAGGGGGAGATGTTTATGGTGGGGTGGGAGGTTGAGGCAAATCGCCTGGCTGCTGAATACGCACAGCCGGACACCAGGGTGGTTAGAAGAGCACAGCAGGAAGTGCTGCACATCAGAGAAGCTTTGAAAACCAGTTTCATGAATGGCCAGGGTACTGTGTGACACTTCTGTTTGTTTCTCCTTGATGAAAACCCTCCCCGTTGGTTGCCTATAAATTCCCTGTAAGCCACCCGCCCTCTCCACTTTGATCACAGTTTGCTTGCAAAGGAAATAAAGTCACTATCGTTTAAAAAACATGTATTCTTTATTAATTGATTATAAAAATAGGGAGATAACTCACAAGGTAGCCCGGGTGGGGTGTGGGAGGAGGGTTGGAGGGAAGGAAAAGGCCACTTCAAAACTTGTTGAATGACAGCCTTCTGTTGCTTGGGCTGTCCACTGGGGTGGAGTGGTTGGGTGCCCGGAGCCTCCTCCCCCACCGCGTTCTTGGGTGTCTGGGTGAGGAGGCTATGGAACTTGGGGAGGAGGGAGGGCAGTTAAACAGGGGCTACAGCAGCTGTCTGTGATCCTGCTGCCATTCATGAACCTCCACCAGACGCCGGAGCATGTCCGTTTGATCCCACAGTAGCACCAGCATTGCCTCATGCCTCCTCTAATCTTCCTGCTACCACCTCTCCTCACGTTCATTGGCCACTTTCCTGTACTCTGCTATTGTGTCCTTCCACACATTCTGCTGAGCTCTGCCAGTGCCAGATGACTGCATGAGCTCAGACAATATTTCATCAAACGTGCGTTTTTTTCACCGCCTTATCTGAGATAGCCTTTGGGACAGAGGGGAGAGGCTTGAAACATTTGCAGGTGCTGGAGGAAAAAAAGGGAGTGAAGTATTTAAAAAGATACATTTTACAGAACAATGACTATACTCTTTCATGGTGAACAACACTATTCACATTACATAGCACATGTGATTTTGGTACAAGGTCGCATTTTGCATCTTATATTGAGTGCCTGCGGCTTTGGTATTAAAGATCACACACGCAGTGCTGGGCAACAGAATTCAGCTTGCAGGTGGCCATGGTAAGCCATAGTCTTTCAGCTTCTACAACCTTCATAACAGCAGTGCCCTCCTCTCCCATACCAAGCAAAGCCCGTTGAGTTGGCCATTTAGTGCTGTTAACGTGCAGCAGCAGAAACCAAACTAACCCCCCATCCAATTCTCGGGGATGATTGCTTTACCCCTCACCCCACCGCTTGGCTGGGGGGTATCAGGGAAGATCCCTGCTAGCCAAACTTAAGCAGCCCAGCGCCAATACCCCCCCCCCCCCGCGTGGCTAACTGTGGGGAGGATTTCTTTTCAGCCACAGGCAAACAGCCCAGTAGGAACAGCCACCTCTGAATGTTCCCTTAATTAAATTCCCCTATTTCAACCAGGTTACCATGAACAATATCACTCTCCTGAGGATAACACAGAGAGATAAAGAATGGATGTTGCTTGCAAACTCTGGGACCATACGCTGCCAGGCTTTGTCATGCAATGATACCAGATTACTTGCTACTAGCATGGCGTTGTAAAGTGTCCCACCATGGAGGATGGAATAAGGCTGCTCTCCCCAGAAACCTTCTGCAAAGGCTTTTAGTGTACCTCCAGGAGAGCTTCATGGAGATGTCCCTGGAGGATTTCTGCTCCATCCCCAGACACGTTAACAGACTTTTCCAGTAGCTGTACTGGCCATGAATGCATCCCAAGTCCTCAGGGTTACATAATCATTAAAAAACGCTTGCTTTTATAACATGTATTATATTTAAAAAGGTACACTCACTAGAGGTCCCCTCTCTGGCTTGGTTGGGTTGGGAGGGTATTTCAGTCAGGGTGATAAAAAGATCCTAGCTGTCAGGGAGAATGGTGTGCTGTGTGCTCTCCTCAAGCTTGTCCTCCTCCTCCTCATCTTCCCCGTCCACAAAATCCTCAGGCATGGCAGAGAGTACCCCATCATCGGAGTCCACGGACAGGGGTGGGGTAGTGGTGGCGCCCCCCCCTAGAATTGCATGCAGCTCAGCTTAGAAGCGGCATGTCTGGGGGTCTGTCCCGGAGCATCCGTTTGATTCTTTGGTTTTCTGGTACACTTGTCTGAGCTCCTTAAGTTTCACGTGGCACTGTGTTGCGTCCCTGCTGTAGCCTCTGTCCCTCATGGCCTCGGAGATTTTTTGAAATGTTTTGGCGTTTCGTCTTTTGGAACGTAGTTCTGATAGCACAGATTCCTCTCCCCATAGAGCGATCAGATCCAATACCTCCCGTTCGGTCCATGCTGGAGCTCTTTTTTGATTCTGGGACTGCATGGTCACCTGTGCTGATGAGCTCGCCTGGCCAAACAGGAAATGAGATTCAAAAGTTCCCAGGGCTTTTCCTGTACACCTGGCCAGTGCATCCGAGTTCAGAGTGCTGTCCAGAGCGGTCACAATGGTGCACTGTGGGATAGCTCCCGGAGGCGAATACCTTTGAATTGCGTCCACACTAACCCTAATTCGAAACAGCGATGTCGATTTCAGCGCTAATCCCCTCATTGGGGAGGAGTACAGAAATCAGTTTTAAGAGCCCTTTATCTCCAAAAAAATGGCTTCATTGTGTGGACAGGTGCAGGATTAATTCGATTTAACGCTGCTAAATCCGACATAAGCTTGTAGTGTAGACCAGGCCTGAGTATCAAGTGTTTATTTGGATGGCTTTGTGATTAGAGGATGGAACTCAGATTCGATTCCTATTTATGTCAGGCTTTTCTAAGATATATTGTCCACATGTCCTGGTGTTGCCACAGGCTTCCTTCCTGACTTCCTAGGCAAGTTACTTAATCTTTTTGTGCCTCACATTATCCCTCTAAAATGGGAATAAGAACTCTTACTTCCCTCGCAGAATGATTGTGACGCTTATGTTTGTAAAAGTGCATTGAAATACTCAGATGGAAGGTGCAGTGAGAGTACATAAATGGAAAATATTATTGTTACTTGTTAGGTTTCTGACTGTTGCTCATGGGAATGAACAAACTAGGCTCTCTCTTTCTTTTAGCGAGGACTGTAGAGGATCAGATTAGTTCAAGGATCTAAAAACATAGGAAATAACATTAAAAATTACATATGGTGTTACTATAGGATTTCACTACTGTACAGCTGCAAATACTTGGATATTAATTCCTGGCCAAGTAAATGCAAAATAACATCAGTGTAATATATGCACTGAATTTAAGTTGTTACTATTCCTACAGACAGCAAAGCAGAAACAGATGTTAGAGTAGCTAATGGTCTAATTTGTTCTATCAATAGTGTCAACAAGAATTACTGAGCACTGCTGTAGACATAAAAACAATGAGGGGGGGAGAGACAATGTTTCACAAATGACATTTTCAAAAATCTAACTCTACATTTAAAATGTAACTAAATGTTCCCCTCTGCCAACCTGATTTCAAATCTGGCTGCTGAGGTCAGAAGTAACATGAGGTTTCAGACCACCAACACAGTCTCTAGTGGATACTTATTTACATTGTAAAACTATTGCACAATTTCACACACCGTGCTCAGGAAAAAGAGAGGTCTGGGACAGTTGCAGGTCAGAAATGAGGTGTTTGGCAGAGCTGTGGGGAGAGCTTAACTGCCAGTGTTACTGCTAGGCCCTCACTTTCAGGTGTACCACACTTGTCCCCCAAAAATGTGTTTTAGGAAATTTTAGGGCTTGTCTACATGGGGACCCACGGCTTTTGAAGTTAATCCACTTTGAAAACGCTTGTGTACACACACTGACTCCTCATGTATTGTGAACGCTGCAGTCCTCTTTCAAAATGAACTAACTTTTCTGTGAAGCGAGTTAGTCCAGTCTAGCATTCGTGTGTAAGCAATAATGCTGCAAATTACGTTGGCTGTCCTTCAACAGCTGTCTCACTCTGCTTTGTGACCATTACTGACCTGTCTGTTTAGCTGTGTGCCCTCCCCTGCTCTGGGGTCAAATTGACCAGGTGTCCCCTACCCCATTTGTAAGCTGGCACAGTGCCAGATTTTGTCCATTTGCTCCTAGATTCCAGTTTATCACAATACCTGTGATAATACTCCAGAAGCTCCATTATATGCCTTAGACAACCACTTGGCTGCATTGAGACCCCCAATCTAATCACTATCTGGAGAGAAACATCAAGGCAGGAAGCTCTTGTGGCCAGCCATCAGAATAAAGACCTTTTTGTGGACATTGCTCAGCAGATTTCTCCAAGAAGCCATGACCAGCATACTGAACAGTGCCAGATAAAGAGCAAACAGCTCAGGGGCACCTACATTACATGGACGGACAATAGGAAAAATCCTTCGGACATGTAACCTGTCAATTTTTTTGCGGAACCGGACAGGATTTTGCATAGCTGCATGACCACCCAACCCAGGCAGCTTGTGGAGTCTTCTGGCCACCTTCTCTCTTCCCTTCTAGCCCGCCCCCCCATAGGGATGACATGTAAGATACATTGGGGTATAACATGAAGAGGCCGGTAAAGAGATCTCCCCATAAAGCCAGGATCAGTTCAGGATCCAGGACCCTGATGCTGGCCAGGTAGAACATGAGCCCAATTCCTGCGCTGTAGCAACCAACCTCAATCCTCAGGCAGCCACCAAGACCAGGACTGAGATTGATCCTAAGGAGGGAAACTCAGCATGTAAGTTTTTTTAAAATTATTTTTAATGATTTACTATTTAACTTTTAATTGATGATGATGCTGTACTGTTATACTGACTTCTGTTTTGAGCATCCCATGGCCACGGCCATTGATAACCCCATGGTCCCTGCCTGCCAGCCTCCCTAGACAAACATTGTCCATTGAACCTCCTAGCCCTGTAAACCTTTCCAAAATGGTGCCTACCCTGGCCAGGCCTTTGTCTCATGCTAAAGCCCCAACTACTGACCAATTTCAGGCCTATGCCATGGGAAGACACATGCCCGTGCTCCGATCTCCCTTTCCTTCCCTCAGCTGGTAACAGTGAATGCTTCAGGCAATTATTGCAGAACTCTGTCTGTTTTTTCTTTTCACTTTCTACATGCCTGCAGGGGAGATATCTAATCACAATCTAAGAGAAATGGCTCAATTTTTGTTCTGAGATTATGAGGAACAGCTGCACGGCCATCCTCACTGGTATAGCTAGTGACTCCCCTCCACTCCTGCAGCTCTTTTGGAGGGACCATCTTGGTGATTAACTTCACAGCGTATCTCACTGGTCTGCCTTTTGCCTTTTTGAATAAGGGGAGGCATTCTCTGCCTCCTAGTCACCCACCTCAGCATAACCTCAGCCAGAGTCAGGACAGCCTAAAAGAGATGGAGAAGGGATTACTATACGGCTCACCCCCAGATTCACCCTGCTAACTCCTTTGATACCATATAAGCACTTAAAAGGCACAGCAAAACTAGGCAGGGGACTTAATTCCCAAGCCCGCCCCACTCAACCCCACCCTCCAAGGAACAATGGTAAAGCCACACAGATATACTGTACAGACAAAAATCCCAACACAAACACCATGTACCATCTTCAAGGTCCCCCAAGACTGGGAAGAATTGCAGAGAGGTAAAGTTAGAAACGCTTATTAAAAAAATAGCTATCACAGCCTTCCTAGAATGTGAACAATAACTGCTTGCCATTTTTTTAATACCCGCAACTGCTGTGTGCCTGCACTGGTCAGACCCTCAAGGACAGGGCCTTTATCAACAGCAGAATAAACCTGAGAGGGAGAAAAGGGAAAAGTCCTGTGGAAATGTTCATGGACATCAATACAGAGTCCTCCAAAACTCTCAAAAAATGCAGAGGGAGGAGGCAGTATCTGAGAATTGAAAATGAAACTGACAAGGAGCTTTCTGGGAGATGGTTGCAGTAGCAAAGGACAGTATGGCAATTGACAGGGAAAGCAGTGCATTAGTCGAAGACAGTATAGAAAGAGACAGGGAGATGTAGAGGCAACTCCTGGAGGCAATATAAAGCCAAAATGTCCTGTTGCGGCGCATATTACTCTTAGGGCAGCAAGCAATGTTTTCTTTCTGCTGCTTCCAACCTATTCTGCAAACAGCACCATCTCCCTTTCAAACAAACAAATGCACACTCCGCTGTCATTCTGATGCTACTAAGGTATTGGGTAAACAGTTCCTTCCTTCCTTCTGTCCAAGTGGCCTGGGAATGGCTTCATTAACCCGGGGAGCAGAGGGTAAACAGGAGCAATATCCACACCATTAATGTCCGTAGTGTTCTCAGGGGCAAAAGATCCTTGAATTGTGGACCCTTCTAAACCACCCTGCATTTATGTGTGTAACCCTGCCAAAATGGTTGACAAGCCCTGGAGAGCACCATGGAGAAATACCCCTGAGCCCTGATCGGGGGAAAATAACAGGTACATGAGTCCCATAAGTTGCCCAGTACAATTAAGGAATCCCTTGCATGTAAAACCATCAATAACCTCCTAAGCATTACAAGCTTTATAACCTGGTGCAACAGTACCTCTTCCATGGCATCACACACAATGGCCCCAACAACTGATCTCCCCATGCTGAATTGGTTCACAACAAAGCAGTAGCATTCAGGGGTGGCCAGCTTCCAGATAGCAATGGCAGCCTGCAATCTGCCTGTTCACAGGTATGAGGCACAGCAAATTGGCATGCTACCTCTGCAGCGCTGGAATTAGTTCAGCATGTCTCTCACCAAAGGTTGCCTTCCCCATCCTGAAATTCTCTCATCACAGCTGGCTGTCCCAGGTTTGCAGATCAAGCCGTTCCCTCCAATCTATGCTGGTTCCCTGAGCCCAGAAGCCACATTGCATGCTGTGAAGCTGCTCAAGGAACAAGTCCTCCACCGCCAGTTGGTCAGTATCTTCCTCTTCATCCTCATCTACGTCCCAGTTCCACCACCGTTGAGGACGCTCCTGTTGCTGGAGGAGCTGCCACCGCCACCATGTCATCTGCTCAGAGGCGTGGGAGGCAAAGTCCCAAGTCGAATTCATCCAGCTTTGAATCCTGAAATACTGCCCAAGCAGCCTCTGCACATTTGAGGTTGCCAGCATAGCAGAGCAGGGCATTGTTGGGTCCAGGTTGACTGGCAGCAGTTCAAAAGTGGCACAAGCCTGCCCAGAAAAGAAGCAAAGGCAGATGAATCATGACTTTTTAAAATTGTTGAACTAGCTTGGCTTCTGCTCTGCATCCCACAAGACAGCAAGAAAAGTCCCAGAATAAACACCGCTCAGCAGTGAAGCATGGGAATGCCACACCCTCAGTTTACAGCAAACTGTTGCCGTGTGTACACACTGATGTGCATCAACAGAGGATACATCATCCCATATGTACACTATTATGTGGCATGTGTATGGTGTGTTACCTGATGCTCAGCAAAAGGTTGTGCTTTAACCTCCTTCCCCGACATGTAGACAATCCCTTAGTCAGTAAACAGAAAAGATTTGTAATCATGATAAGATGCATTTTGACCTCAGATCTCAATCGGAAACATGAAGTCTTATGTCACTTGCCTCAAGTAGATGATGGCCAGATACTTCAGGCCAAATATTCCACCCCTGTGTAACTCCACTGATGTCATGGCAGATTGGAAACTAGATTTTACCAAGGTGGGTTTTATTAAAGAAAACTTTTTGTTTGGGTTTCTGGCCATATGATGAACTGCAGATCTTTGTAGATTTGAGGCAGAAAGAATCTTTGCATATATACATCTCTGTATAACATCTTACCTTTGGCTAGAGGATGAGTAGAAATTCCTTGAGAAATTGAGGTGAAAGCCAGTCTCTGAAGTAATTTAGAATCCGTGCTGCTGGTGCAGCATTAAGCACATCCGTCTTTCCTCAGTAATAAAATACGTAGACTTGGAACTGACAGCTATCACCGTCACGATGAGCCAAATTCATCCTTTGAAGTCAATATACTCTCTCAGTTCTGAAGTCAGTGGAACTCCACCAGGGAGGATTTTACCTCATTATGTATGTGAAAGGTTTAGGTTTTGAGTCTACATATTTTATTGAGAAAAGAAGGGTAATCTCCACTGCTCTATCTGCAGTACAGGTTTTGTAAGTTGCTTCAGAGAATGGCATTGGCCTATGGGACGTTTAACTCATCTTCCTTGTCAGAGCTAAGACGACACTAGATAAAGGTAACAGTAAGAGATGTTTGAAGAAAGGCGAGTACGAAGGAAATTATTTGTATTTAGAGCTATTGTAACCTTTGCATTTTTTGTTTACCTTTATGTCACCAAACATCACTGTTAGGTTGTGTGTTTTAGTTCCTAAATTTAAGTGATAAAGAACATCTTCGTCCATTGAATCCAAGTGAGGGTTTTTAACATGAACAAGCCCATTTCTGAAAAAAAGTTTTGAGAGGTTTTATGGACAAGTCAGATCAAACAAAGAAGGGAATTCATGACACAAGAGACAGTATCTGAGTGTTCGGTTGGTAACTTAGATTCATTATTAGAATGTTATGCTCATGACATCAGGGCTATGTGTCATAGACCCAACCACTGGGGATGGCGACAGCTTGTCCTCTTCCCATTCAATTTTTACTGTTCTGTAGATGCCCCCTTGATGCAGCTGTGGGACTCGAGCACCTTCACACTCACTACTTTCCTCAACATTTTTTATGTAATTGCATCTCTGTTATTGGTCATGTGACTGAAACTGGCAAGTGAGAAGGAAGGTTGTACTAGAGAGCCTCTGATTTTTGCCACTGATATAAAACATGGAGAGTGGGGTCTGGTACCACCACCTGTAAGGTGTAGACTTGGGTGACTGAAGAGGAATCCATCAGAGAGATTATTATGTCTCACGAGCAAACCATTACCCCCGTAGGAATGGAGTGAGCTGTGTAGGCTCCTTCCCAAAATAATGCAAAGCGAGAGGAGAAGGAAGAGGATAGGATCGGCAGGGGAAGAAAAAGTATAAAAGTGTAGGGGAAAGGACAGATGGGATAGGAGGAGAGAGTGTGGGGAAGTTTTGTGGGGGATTGGAGTGAAGAAGTAAATAAGGAAAGAGGGTATCACTGGTGGTGGAATTAAAGGAAAAGGGGACAGATCATACAGTGAGTGGAGAGGTGTGAGTGTAGGACAGACAGACTACAGAGGAGAAAGAACAAGAAAGAAAACCTGGGAGGACACAAGAGGGAGGGAGGGAGGGAGAGAAACAAGAGGAGAGGCAGAGCTAGAAGAGCTGGAAAAATCCATTCTGTCAGAACTGAGAAAAGCTCCTTAGGAAGAACCGGTGCAAACATCAGGAAATACAGAGAGCAACAAGGAAAGAGCTAATGGCTCAATTTAGGTAGGAAAACAAAGGGAGGATGGGAGGCAAGGCTGCCCCGTTGCATTCAGCATTAAAGTGCTTGCATACTGCATCTGTTCCAAATAATTTGTTTCCTGGGTTGGTCCTTCCAGACAGCCAGCTGGATTGGGATTCATATCCAACTTCTTCCCCACTAACTCCACTAGCCTTTTTATTTAATTCTGAATTGGCTGCAGTGCCAGCATCTGCCTATAGTTTTCTGCCAAGGCTTTGTGGCTGGGTCCCTTCATGGGTTCTAAGCAGCTGGCCAGCTCAGGCTCCTGTTAAAAACTATTTCAGCAGGTGGACCCAGCATTCCCACACTTCCAGTATTACCACTGCAGTCACTGGCTGTTAATGTTTAGGGAAAGTCTTACCGTTCTATGTCTTGCCAAAGGCATGTCTCTGGAAATGTTTAATGTAATATTAACCATTTTTTGCAGCTATTACATAATCGTTAGAAACCTTAAATACTTTGTAACTGTTATCTCCATAAAGTTTAGCAAAAAAGTCAGTATTTTCCACTAACCTTAGCAATGGGAAGAACCGTAACTCTTTCTTTAATACAGTTATCCCAGAAATGATGGATAAATAATGCACTTAAACACTGACTCTATATTATCTTAGATACAGGAGTTCACTGAAATTTTAACAGAAGTTGTGATTTTCATATTGTCCCAACATCTTGATAAATCACTGAGCAATAATCTGCATTTAAAGTACAGTGAGATTCATAAGACAATGGGGTTTCAGTTTGCATTCCTTTTCCAATTGTATAATAAATGCAAGAGGATTAAACAGCAGTGTAGTTCAATGTTCAAAATAAAAGCTAAAACAAAGAAAATAGCTATCTTATCAAAACAAATTCAAAACTCAATTGCTTACCCAGCACAACCCTTCCTTTCAGTCATAACGGGTTTACTGGAGTCCGCTAAAAGGGATATTATGACTTCCCCCCTTTCTGAAAAACACTCCTTGGTTGACACCAGGTAAGGACAACACTCTTCTGTTGCAACAGCTGCTAATTTATAGGATCTAATATGAATATTTGAAGAAGCTTGGCAGTGAGTTAAATACCCTCTTTTCACTTAGTGTTATTTCTAAGAACAATGGAACTTTTTCTCTTATGTTTTCTATTCAACCAGTCAGATGCAAAATATTCCTCTTCCTGTAGATGCATTGCTATTTGTTTCAGTAGATCATCATCAGATCAGTGTTACAGGATTCAGATTGGCTATTTCTGAAGGAGTGTCACTTCTCACCTTAACTCACCTCCCATTCTTACGGTAAAGCCTCAGATTGACTATTTTGGAAGGAGTGTCATTTCGAACTTTAACTTACCTCCCATCATTATGCTGAGGTAACCTAAGGGCCAGGGCTAGATAACCTCCTGCTGTTAATACACTTACTCTTTGATCAGGGTCCCTGGTTCTCACACCTGGCAGTCATCCAAGCGTGAGGCTCATGTAGCACATGTACATTCTGAAAACAAAAGGGGTGGAGAATGCAAATTGTCTGCCTAGCTTCATAATTCCATCGGGTTCTGTTGAAAATGCATGTAAGGTACACGTGACAGCCAGAGCCAGGAGAACCTTGATGTTTTTGGATCACAAGGATTTGTGCAAACTGGAGCTGCTCAGAAATGTTTGTGTGGCAAAACATTTATAAGGAATGCATCTATCTGAAGAAAGATTGTGTGGAAAAAATATTGAAAAACAGCATTTTGGTAAGGTTGAAATGGAATGTTTCAATTCTTCTGTAATGGGACATTTTGATTTTCTGTTTCAAAATTACTTTTTGTTTCAATTGCTAATTTTCTATAATATAACACAAAATAAAAGCTGGAAACAGAACAAAAGGTTTTGAGCTACCCAACCTTTTGACAAATCTGCTCTGGGTTTCAAATTTATAACAGAAGCCTGAAGCACAACAGAGATTTCAGACTGGACTCTGAACATTTCGAACAGCTCCCATGACACAACTCTTTTTATACTCCTCCGAAACTCTTCCCCCCCCCCTTTTTTTTTTCGGTCATCCAAATCATTCGTAGAGCTAGAAACCTATTTCGTATTATCTGGTCACTTCTCGACCAGGGCTCTGGCACAACGAAAGAAGAGCTTGCTCACAGAGAATCTACCCTAGGTTTTACTCTGAGCCAGTGCATGCTGGAGAAGGACAGTGGGAGTGGTGTGTGAATACTCCTGCAGTGCAGACGAGTTTGATAAAGCCTAGTTATGTGTCTCACTGCTTTGATTTAAGGAGCTTTGTTGCTTGGGACGCAACAGTGTTCAAGTGAGTATTTTAATATCTGGGCTGTGTTCTGAATTTTGTTCATGCAGATGTAAAATAGAAGTCTGGTATGAAATGAACATTTCTGGGGCAATAGGAACAAGAATTTTCTGTTGTTAGGCCCTCTGGCTGTGGAACTGGCCAGACTCACCTGGTTGAATTTAGTGACTAGAAATCATCTTTATTATTATTTATTTGTATTGTGCTAGCACCTAACAGCCCCAGTCATGGACCACGTCCCCACTGTGCTAGGTGCGGCACAAACACAACAAAAAGATAGTCCCTGCTTCAAAGAGCTTACAGTATAGGGCTGAGTCTGCCACCCGTACTCAAGCTCCGTTCCTTCAGTGAGATGTCTCATGGGAGTGAGTATTGCAAGACAGAGTCCCTAAGGCAGTTTGAGGCTTGATTCCAATAAATGTCTAAAATTGCAGATCCTCATCTCATCTACATTAGAGACACCTGAGTGAGTCTCACAAAACCAAGCTCTGTTACAAAGTGTCTACTACCACCTGTTTCCATAAGGATATGATTCTCCCAGGAGAGGAGGAAGTGAACAGTACATCTCAAATCATTCAGAAAGGAGTAATAGGAGAAATTATTCCCAAACTATGCTGGTTTAGCAGAGATTAATCCATTGGTGCATTGAGGGGTTAACACAGAAACACTTTCCGTACCAATCTGCAGATGATTTTAGCTATTTATGGTTTAAAAGATTTTTCTGACAAAAATAAAAAAAATAAAAACATAATCAGGAATGACTGTCTTGCTATCTATTCAAAAATTGCTTCTAACAGGTTAAATTGAAAACCACTCGGACACTGACACTATAGATATTTATAGGAGAAACATCTATCAAAGAAAGAAATGTTGGCTGCACTTGAATCTATTTGAGATGGCTCTGCGTGTGCACTGACTTTTCCGACATGTGTACTGTCTTTTAGGTACATGAAAAAAATAAACGGAGGGTGCTAGGGCTGCTGCCTAGAATGAGCTCCTCTGAGTCTGTTGTTACATGCAATAATTTTTAAAGTGGTTTAAAGTATTGATTGGAGGGGCCCAAAGCTCCCATTTGGCATTTACATCTAGCTGTGGCAGATGAAAGTATTGGCTAATTAGGTAAGTATTAGGTAATTACTCCAGTGAATTAAACTGGAATAGCTAATTAACATGTCTGCTTCTGGTGCAGATTTTGTTAGCCAACACTTTTGATCTGCAGCAGTCACAGACAACTGGGTGTGAGATTTATGTGCCCTAAGTAGCAGCTCTCCTGGTTATTATGGCAAGTGCTGGTTATCTTAGTGAGAGATCCCCACAAGGCTGGGTAGAAAATCGGAGCATAGCAGCTTTTCCCGGAGACTGATCATAGCTGTTGATCAGAGATGACTGGCAAAGCAGTAGGTGTTGCTAGGGCTGCTTTTTAACTACTATAAAAATACGTGCAAGCAGCAGCCATCTCTTTCACAGGCAGATCTGGCAATCATGATAATTCCTCTGTTACACTATGGCAAGACTAACTGCAATATACTCTAGGGTGGATCACCAAAAAAGCAGATCCATCGCCAGCCACTCTTACAGCACATAGTAGCTGTACTGCTGTTGTAGGCAGTGGTGATTTTGTCTTCCTGCCACTGGGTTTACTTCTGCGCTTTGACTGCGTGGCCACAACTTCAGTATGAGTTGAATATTTTGCCTAACTATTAAGGCGCTCATTTAGCTGGGCTGGGACCCACCATTCTTTCTGATCTTCTGCTTCATTCTGTGTTATCACTCTGGCTGTGGCCACAGAGACTAGAGCTTTTGGCCTCTGGGATGGGTAAAGCCAGCAGGGCTACTATATGCTTACCTCCCTCTCCTCCCCGTGCTGTGAAATGCCCCTGCCTTTCTTTTGACCTATAATTAACCAAGATACTGGTCTCTTTTAAAATGGGTTTAAAGGCTTTTTCACATATGTGGTGGTTTTATTCTTGTACAACGGTCAATTAACTTGTACTTTAAAAAAAATAATCAAAGTATTATGTGAGTATCTGGCCATTCAGATGAACCATCATCCCCTGTTAAAAACACATTACAGATGGCATCATTTTTGTAAGTAATAAAATCTAAGCTACAATCTCATATATCACTCACTCATTCCTCCAAGGCTAGTTCTCATACATGACTCACATGTTTTATTTTCCTAGCTTATAAGAAGTAAAAAAAACACTAAATAGCTGGAGTAATTATGGAGCAATGTGTATGAAGAGAAGTAACCTAATAACATATTAACCTTGTAGGCTGAGTTCAGGTCATCTATTAAGAATCCCATGGAAGCTTGAGAATATTGATCTCCAGGGTATATGCTTCATATAAAGTCTTGCCTTGGAGTGGAGAACATATGCTACTGAAGCTGCTCTAGCCCGAGGTGCACTTCCAGGATGTTGAGACAAGGCATAGTTTGGACTGAATTGGGCTGTAAGAAAGAAGATTGAAAAGACAAGGGGAAAAAATCCTAGAGCAGAATTCTGCTCTTGGATGTGTGTTTGGTGACCTTTGACTTGACTGTCCCTTTTCCAGATGATAAGCAAAGCACATCTGTAGTGCGGCAGCTAAAACAGAAAGAGTCTGGGTTCAGATCTTTGGTTTTTTAAATCCTGGTGTAACAGAGTCCTTGGTGGTTCATCTGTCAGGGGTGGGGGAACCTGACCATGCCCAATTAGCTACATTGGGTGGTCACAATAGCGCCCCATTTCCTCACTATTTGCAGTGGGGTTCTACCCTTTGTGGGCCTCCTTAAGTCTCTCTGCCTGGGGGATCAAAATGAAAGTCACAAACCCCCACATGTTCAGGGATACTCCCTCCCTGCAGTCCCAGCAAAGGGTGGTGGTGGTGGTGAGTCTTAGTGCTGCCAACAATCCAGCCCCAGCTCAATGGGTTTGGGGAAATCACTCTGGCTGGATTCCTGAGGCAGTCTCAGCCTGTCTGTCTCACTCTGAAAGTCCGCTGTACTCTCCTCAGAGTGAGGTGAAAGTTCCCTGTCTAGGAGCTCTCTGCCCAGATTGAGGAGCTGCTCTTGCAGTCTGCTTTTTAGGTCAATCCCACAATCCCAATCCCAGTCCTAGTCCTTTCCCTTTCCCTTTCCCTCTCCCTCACTGACCACTGTTTCCTCCCATTTACAGATCTCCTCCTGATCATGCATGATTGACAGGGCTGGATGGGTTGAGCCCTGCTGCCAGGGCCTCTCACGTCCCTTCCTCATCCGTGTGGGCCTCATCTACCCCATCATACATGGAATCTTATTTTATAGGAATAGTCCCTAAAAGATCACTTTAGTTTTAGCAGCTAATGTCACCATCATTATTCAGTTCTTTTACTTTACTGGAAACGTGTGCTAGGGGACAGGACAGCTTGGAGTAGAGATAATAGGATACAGAGCTGTTCCCGACTGCCATATGTTGCAGGTTTGGAGCTCAGTTAGAACTAAGCTGAAATACGCACTGTTTTACCCCACCAAGATCTTGGATACATTTCAGATACATCGTCTTCATATTATAAGGATACCTTGTTCTTTTCAGCACTTTTCATCCAATGATCTCAAAGCATTTTACAAAGGTGAGTAAGCATTATGAGCCAATATTACAGAAACACATAGGTTATGTGATTTACTCTTGGTAAGCTAGAAGCACTGGGAATGGAACCAGTGATGCACTGGAGGGAGCTTGTCCTAACTCCTTGTTAAAATTCCAGTCCCCAAATGATCAAGATAGTTATAACATGGTGGGGTTGGGGAGATTTCTCATGCGATGGAGCTCTTCCCTCTCTGGATACTACTAAAATATTCCTGCCTTAGATGATTTACTTCTGAGCCTCTAAAATACTCATAAAGAGCAAGATTTTTGCCTTTGGAATGCAGCAGTTTTCACTGCCAGGTATTTAAAAAACATTCCCTGAGGAGTCTATGTGCATCTTTTTTCTCCCCAATCTTAAATTGCAGAAGTCAATCAACATAATCAGTACACTTCTCAGAACAAAGCTATAAATGTTTCAGGCACTTTCCACTTAACACAGTGATTGCCATTAAAATCTTTACAGTTTTGCCTAATTAACATTACTTGATAGAGGGAATTCAATAGTAATGTTACTTGCAAATAGCAGTTGTACAGATTTTAATTGAGATGAGATCACAGTCTAAGCTTGCCAAATGGGTTTGCGCTATTCCTTTGGAGCGTTTTTGTTTGTCAAACTGAAGTGGGGTTCATCTTATTCCACAGACCTGTTCCTGGTGTGTTATTCAGAGTCTTCTGTTCAGTGACTAACGTTTCACCCCTCCCCAGCTTTTTAGCCCTGCCGAGGAAACATAGCTGTGGGGCAGTGAGCTGGATTCTACGCCTTCTTGTGTGTCAAACAGAATTGCTTATTGTGTTCCAATTGGTTACATGTGTGCAAGTGAAGTCAGTGGGATTACACAGCTATTGCTAGGGGAATAATTTGGTCGGCAGAAACCTTATTACCAGTGATGATGGATCGATTGGAAAGAATGCAGCTTGGGTGCCAGAACCCAGGTGAGCTAGCAGGACTAACAAGTAGAAAAAGCAATCTCTGCTTGCAGATGGAACACATGTGGTACAGAAATCATTGGGAGACAGCAGAGAGGAAACCCCACCGTCACTTTTTTTTTTTTTTAACCTTTTCCAACTAGTACGACAATTCAAAAGATTGCAACCTGGTACCAGTGAAAAAGTTTGCAGTCTTCCCTTGTGGTGTCTGACAGTTTAGAGACGGCTGTATGTATGGTCTCACTTTTACCTGAAGATACAGTGGTTCCTGAGAGATGTCCTCTTTTGCTGCTTTGTGCACCCTCTCTCCTACCCCATCAGTGAAGTCCCTTCCGTGTCGCAGTGGGCTGCCAAGTTGCAAAGTCAGCCAACACCTATGCACTTAAAACTGAGCTATTTGTAGTGAACACTGCAGTTTCAGTGAAGACAATGTGATGGGATTTTGCCTTTATAGCAGGGTGATCCAGTCAGTGGGGATTTGGAGGGAAGAGGTGGGATGTGGGTGGGTTTTTATATTATTCTGCTTTCTAGTGTTGTTGTTTGTTTTAAGAGTTCGCTTAGATAAAGCTAGTTAGGGTGGATCACTTGCCGCCTGTGGTTTTATGCTTGGATTTTCCTGGGAGACTAAGAAAATTAGATGCCCAGCTCCCATTGACATTTAGTGGCTGTTGGATGCCTAACTCCCTTGGGCTGCGCAGCCTTATAATCTGCTTGACAGGAGGCAGTGTTTTCTAGTTAGTGCACTGGCCTGGGACTCATAAGAGTGAGGTTCAATTCCTAGCTCTGCCACTGGTTTGCTGGGTGACCTTGGACAAGTCACTTTCCCTCTCTGAACCTTGGTTTCCCCATCTGTAAAACTGGGATAATGATACTGATGTCCTTTGTAAAGCATTTTGGGATCTAGGGATGAAAAGTGCCATCTGTTTAACAGCTGTGTCAGATTGCTGTTGTTGTGTTTTGTTGGCCTCCCACTGTACAAACAGCCGCCACTAATGTAAGCGAGTTACCCTGGCTTTTCTCTGTACAGCTTCCTGGGGGACAGTAGCCTGCACTCACTATTTCCCCGGGGGGGAAGCACTGTGCATTCTTTATCCTCTGTATCCAGACTTATCCTCTTGGAGAGCCCCCACATGGCTCCAGCAGTCCCATCGCTCTGCTTAAAGCCTGGGGACTACTGTCCTGAAGAGGGTCCCCTTGTGCCAAAGGCAAGTGGATGGGATCTCTTTGAGGGAGGCATTGCATTTCCATTTTCACAACAGTTTTAAAATACTTGGCATGAACTTGCTGTGGCTGCTAGTGAGCATTGTCATTTTACTGACTGTTTTCAACAGCAAACCCAGTCTAAGGGCAGTTCAACTACCGGCACTATAGCAGTGGTTCTCAACCAGGGGGACACGTACCCCTGGGGGTACGCAGAGGTCTTCCGGGGGTACATCAACTCATCTAGATAGTTGCCTAGTTTTACAACAGGCTACATAAAAAGCACTAGTGAAGTCAGTACAAAGTCACATTTCATACAGACAATGACTTGTTTACGCTGCTCCATATACCCTACACGGAAAAGTAAGTACAGTATTTATATTCCAACTGATTTATTTTATAACTATATGGTAAAAATGAGAAAGTCAGCAATTTTTTCAGTAAGAGTGTTCTGTGACACTTTTGTATTTTTATGTCTGATTTTGTAAGCAAGTAGTTTTTAAGTGAGGTGAAACTTGGGGGTATGCAAGACAAATCAGACTCCTGAAAGAGGTACAGGAGTCTAAAAAGGTTGAGAGCCACTGCACTATAGCACCTCTTAGGAAAGGAAGAGGGGAAGTTGGGGCGGGGGGAGCTCTTTTCTTCAAACCATTGTTGCCTTATCTAAAAATGGAATCAGTTGCACTGTCTATAAAACATGGATTATTGGACAATTTCATGGTTTGTATGCTGATGAGCTGTTTGTGCTTCTTGAGCCTCAGGCTGTCACAATGGCACTTTCCTTCTTCACAGTAAATGTTGTTTTCATTGATGCTACATCAATACTCCTTTGTAAGCAGTTGCAATGATTACAGTCTCACACTTTTTTTTTAAGCCCACCTGCAAGTATTGAAACTTTTTGCTGATCATTTTTTTATTAGAGTTAATAAAGGCTGACTGCTATACCCTCTGCAGTGGGCTACCAAAAAGACAGATCCAGCAGAAGCAGCTCTTACAGTGCATGGTAGCTCTGTGGTTGGGGTAGGCAACATATAGTTGCTTTAGCAGGATAAACATGGTTTAATACTCAAAACTGGGATCAGGAACCTGAGTGTTCTGTTCCTAGCTCTGTCATTGACTCTGTGTAGCAATAATGGAAATCAATTAAACCCTTCTATAAAGGGGGATGCTTTCCTAGCTCAGACAGAGAAAGAGTTAATGTGACCATTATTGAAGTTACATAACATATTTGCTTGCGTGTACCAAAAATTCAAAGCAACCTTTCGAAGGTATCTGCCTTTAAGCAGGTCATGCTGAGGAACAGGGTTTTGACTGCTTCTGCATTTGGTCAGAGAGTAGTTCCTAAAGTTTCTCTGGGTCTGGGGTTAAAGAAGCCACCCCAAATGCTTATCTCAGAAGATCTGCAACTCAGATCCTATGGAGAGCTGCATGAGCAGATCAGATGTACGTTAATGGAGGCATCTTTTACTTCATGAGTTAGGAAGGTCAGGTTAGTTTACAGATATTGTCATGCTGGAAGTTGTTAATGGCTGCCAGCAAGCATGTGTTTGACCTGTGGGGAATCACAGACATCGTTAAAGCTGATGAACATCCTAGCCACCCTTAATTCAGGATAAATGGAAGACTCTATTAAACTCCTTTATGGAGTAAGATAGCTGAAATAATAGAAACTGCTACAAAAGGTGCTGGGTCACAGGATGGCCTGAGCAAGAACTAACTCTGGAGAATAGGAGGTGTTTCCCTGGGGACTAGTAGCAAGCGCAGTGGATGGGTAACTGATGGGTTGGAGCTGTGTTATTCCTGGGGGAATTCTGTGCCAAAAAATTAAAAATTCTGCTAAAAAAAAAAATCCCGCGTACAATATTTTAAAATTCTGCAAATTTTATTTGTCAAAATAACACTACATAATCACACCAGTTTCAATTATTTTGGTAATTTATTTCAAAATACCTGTCAGCAAGTATGTGTGTAACAATACAGACACACACAAAATTTCCCCCGGAGTAGAAAGTTAAAGAAACCCCTATGACAACCCATTTCCTGTTTCTCTGCCCTCTCTCCCTCAGAGCCCAGCCGCAGGGTTCCCCCTTGCCCAAACACACGCCCCCTCCCCTACCAGAGCCCAGACATCGCCCTCCCTAGCCCAGACAGCCACCCCTGTACCCCTCAGAGCCCAGGGATCCAGAGGGAGAAATAGCCTGATGCTTGGTCCCAGGCTTGAATGGAGTTTCCTGCATATCTGCTGTCTCCTTCCCTCAGGGTGCTTGGGGAACTGCAGCTGCCGGAAACCCTCTAACTCCCTCCCACTCCCCCCAGCAGTGTCTTCTATGTGCGAGCAGGGCTCTGCTGGGTCATGGTGGCCAGCAGCACTGCAGCCCATTTTGAGGGTGGGGGGAGAATTCTGCACGCAAAACATTAATTTCTACAAATTTCTGCATTGCGCAATGGCACAGAATTCCCCCAGGAATACTGTGTGCGTCTGATACAACAGTGATGAGTGCAGTATAAGAACCTGTATAGAATAGAATAGATCAGTGGTTCTCAAACTTCATTGCACTGTGACCCCTTCTCACAACAAAAATTACTACATGACCCCAGGACAGGGGACCAAAGCCTGAGCCTGCCTGAGCCCTGCCACTCTGAATGGGGGCGGGGGCAAAGCCAAAACTCGAGCCCCACCACCCTAGGTGTGTGTGGGGCAAAGCTGAAGCCCAAGTGCTTCAACCACAGGCAGGGGGCCTGTACCCTGAGCCGCGCCACCCAGGGCTGAAGCTGAAGCCTGAGCCCCACCACCCAAGGCTGAAGCTCTCAGGCTTTGGCTTCGGTCTCAGGTGGTAGGGCTCGAGCTTCGGCCCTGGACACCAGCTAGTCTAGACACCAGCCCTGGTGACCCCACTAAAATGGGGCAGCGACCCACTTTGGTGTCCCAGCCCACAGTATGAGAACCCCTGGAACAGATTAAGCAGAAAGCCAGAGAAGCAGCTGTGAGTATGGCCCTGAGAGGGAGCTCTAGGGCACAGGAGTGGCTGGAAAGGCAGTTTGGAAACTGTAAGCAAGGAAGCTCGCTGCTGTTGTTTGTTCCTATTGCATTCAGGGAAACAAGACTTTGAGTACATTCTTTGTAAATAAACAGGACTGCACTTAAAAAAACCCCCTGACTGTTATCGATTTCTCCTGCTAACTGAAACAGTCCAGCAGGGCCCTGAATATTGGCCAGCTGTTCAAGCCAAGGAGCAACAATACCCACAGAGAGAGTCACACACATTTTTTTTAGCATCTAGATGGAAAATAATGGAATCTGCTTTCACTGTCTGGGACTGACTCTGAGCTGTGATAAGGACTCTTTGTGTCTGTTCTGTTCCAGAGACAGACAAATCATGATTCTCTTTGTCAGGGCCATTCTTCTTTAGACCTCCTTTAACGGCAGCCTCAAGTTAAACCCAGTCACTATTTTCTGAATTAGCTTATTGTACAGCTGTCCAATACAGCTATAGATAGACTTTGCTGTGGTGCTTTGTAGACTCTAATAGGGCAGTATTTTATCCTTGTTTTACACATGGGGGTGAGGGGTGGAGGGAATAGGAAAATGAGGTACAGAGAACCCTTGCCCAAACATGGGGTTTGTAGCAGAGCCAGGAATAAAGCTCAGATCTGCTGCATTCCAGTTAGTAGAGTTTTAACCATCTGTGTTGAAAGATGAATTATAAAGCAGAAATGCATATGTAATTCTATTTCTAGTATAGGTGTAATCGAGAAAAGCTCAGCAATATAGGGCTCTGGAGTGCTAGTGTCCTTGGGTTCATCTAACACCTTAATTCATATTAAATGCCATTTTAAAATGCTGTTAGCTGCACCTCAACCTTTGTCCAGAAGAAAGAGATTCTACCCACTGTAGTCTGTCCAGTCAGCAGCGATCTGTTTTGGACAAGTCTGAACTCTGGACCATTACTGATTTTTATCTTCTGATACTTCTGCTGCAATATTATGAAACTGCTGCACTGTTTGAAACCGCTAAGCAAGATATTACACTTGCAGAGCAGGTCCCGGTCAGGGCCGGCTCTAGGGTTTTTGCCACCCAAAGCAAAAAATTGCCGCCCCAAACTCCGAGAGCACAACTGCCCAAGCCAAAAAAAAAAAGGGTGGCCGGATTGTGCCGCCCCTGGAATTGTGCCGCCCCACGCACGTGCTTACTTTGCTGGTGCCTAGAGCCGGCCCTGGTCCCGGTACAGTGAATGAGGACAGACAGCCTACTGTGAGTCCTTTGAGACTGAAGGTCCCTGTTGCTGTGAAGAAACAGAGAGCTTGTATTCATAGGAGGAGCACACTGTTTCATTGTATTTACAATGGCATATCCAAGCCCATGCTCACATGAGTGAGTTATTGTCAGATTTTAAATTAACAGTTGTGCTTCATTAGTGCAAGGCTGATGTTAATACACCTTGTAGGTGATACCTGCTATATTCTTCTAGTAATGATTTCTAGCATTAGTCATAAAAACAGAGTAAAAGCACTTGGAAAACTTTTGGCATCGAGGAAATAAGGCTGTTTGCTAATGGTTGGCTGCTTTTAAAAAATATTTATGTTTAAAATACAGACACAGAATAGCAAAGAGGATGGGGAAAATGTAGATTTTTATCAACTGTTTCATTTGTGTCTGTATTGCCTTGTTTTATTGTTGGCATAAATTTGATCCAGGCTGTGTGAGAAGAAAGTAAAATGCTGTAGGAAGGAATGAACTGCCACTAATCTTTAGAGACATGCAAAGAATTAGGAGCTTGTCAAGACATGTCTTTCCCTGAGGTGAAACTGTCACTAAACCTACTCAATAATGTTTCAAATCTTCAAAAATAGAATCAACCCCCTCATCCCCTACCGCTTTACCCCTTCTGCATCCCCCCATCCCCAACTTGTACTGTTGAAGGACTAATCCCCCTCCACATCCCTGCTATCTACCCTGCCCCTGGCATCCTCACTATGTATTATTAAAGCCCTTCCCTCCCCAGCCCCTTCCCCGCTATGTATTGTTAAAGGCCTAAACATCTTGATTGCTTCATTTTCTGCACCCCTCAGCTAGCCCGTGGTGCTTCCTCCTTAGCCCACAACCCTTTGGGAAATGTTGGGGTGGGGGTAGATCTTAGTAATATACTTCTCCTTTCTTATATGCTTTAAAATATGTTACACATCAACATCATTAACTATCATTGATGGCATTTAAATGAAAGAGGCAGTTCATACCTCAAAGAGCTATTGTTTTAGGCTCCATGCAGACTCAGGTAGGGCTCTCTGCACAGGTCACACTCACTTCATTTTTGGAAATTTTTCTTCCCAACCATTAAAGCTATAATCTTTTTTTTTTTTTCAAAAGCTGAGACTCAGGAGAAGAATTTAAAGGCCGGTCTGCCCTCCTCCAGCTAGTCCTTATACCCTCTATACCCTTCAGTTCCCTCTCACCATCACCCCACCCTTATACTTTGGGAAACATTGTTCTAGTATGACCTTATAACCTCTAGTTTCTGGTAGCAGTGAGCATGCATTGAAAAACCCCAAACTTGAAATGAAAGAACACCAGCTGTAGTGGTTTCTGGATTGCAGTTATCACTTATCACTTCATAACTGGAACGGTCCCTGTGGTCCAGTTCACTTATGGCACACGTGGGCATAACTCCATTGAAATGAATGAGTTGTACCTGTTCACGCCAGGGATGTTGCCTCTGTGCATATGTCGACACAGCAACCAGGAGGTCTGATTGCAGCACATATAGACATGTCCGCGCTAACTTTGATCAAGCTAGATTGAATAACAATAGTAGTGAAGCTGTGGCAGCATTGGAAGTGGCATGGGCTAGCCCCTTGGAGTACGTATCCAGGATATTGGGCAAACTTGTACTCAAGTGGCTAGGCCATGCTGCTGTGACTTCACTGCTATTTTTAGTGAGCTACGTAATGGGGTTCACTCACCCCTCTGGGGTCTCCTGCCGGCTGCACTGGGAATTAGCTCTGCATGTTAGTGCACCCTCTTTGGGTTGTGCTTCGGCACTGTCACTTCTCCTCTAGGATCCACATCTCTCCAAGGACCGCGGCGTCCTTTTCAGGGACACAGCCCTCCGGCCGTGCCGCACACTGTGCTCCAGTGGCGTAGCCAGGATGGGACATTTGGGTGGGACCCAACTTTGGATGGGCTGGGCAACGATGGGGGGGGGAGGAGGGGTCGGGGCCCCCCAGGGCCCAAAGTGTGCACCCAGCTCCAGGAGGAGACACTGCTCTCCAGCAGCAACAGCTGCAATCCCACTGCCCCATGCTGGGCCTGGCTCCCCAAGTGGCAGGCCTATCTTTTTTGAGGATTCCTCTGCCGCCACTGGGTCACCTGAAGCTCGCCCTCCTCCCAGTAGCAGATTAGCCACTGAGCCAAAGGTGTGCCCAGGGGCTCCAGCCAATTGGGGGACCCCGGCAAAATGGGCACCCTGACCCCGCTCGCTGGCTGGAGTGCTGGGCGGGTGGATGGAGCTGGGCAAGCCCGTGACCGCACTCCCTGGCTGGAGCACCATGCGGGTGGACAGAGCTGGGCAAGCCCCTGACCACACTCCCCGGCTGGAGCACTGGGCGGGTGGATGAAGCTGGGCAAGCCTCCACGCCCTGATCCAGCTCATGGCTGGAGCGCCGGGCAGAGCAGGGCAAGCTGGGGTCGGAGCAGAGTCGGGGCTGGGGGCCTGGATGCTAAATGGGTGGGCCGCAGCCCAACCAGGCCCACCCCTGGCTATGCCCCTGCTGTGCTCCCCCATTCTGGGGGACCTGCAGTCCACTGTTCAGCCACTTCCCTTAGTGGCATCTCCAACAAATTGTCTGGCCACTTCCTCGTGGCCCCAGCATCCTCTTTGCCCTTGCTTCAGGGTCTAGCCATGAGCTCTCTGGCTCCCCCAGTCCCTGCTCTGTCCTGGGTGCTGGCAGTTCTCTTAGCCCTCCAGAGACTGCCCTCCTCTGCCCTGCAGCTCCCTTTTTATATGGGCCTGCTTGGTCCTGATTGGCAGCTCTCTTCAGCCCTTCTGTGATTGGCTGCCCCTTAGATCCCAGTATGGGGCAGGTGCCCCATCACAAGCTGGTTTTGTGAAAGCTAGTCTGGGTATGCCCACATGTGCTGCAGTCATTGCAGCTTGTGCTAGAGGGAGGAGTAAAAGCGACTCTAAGCAACTTCTTGATACCAATCCCCCATTCCTGAGCCAAACAGATGCCAAATTGGCCCCCAGACCAAGTTCGAATGGACATCAGTAGGAAGGGTCCCAAAAGAATAGTTCTGCTGGCTGGGGATCAGGAGAACACATTGCATGGCAGCTCTCCCCGCTCCAGCCCCTGTCACAACTCAAGAAGCCTCAACACACCTGCATCAAGAAGTGGCTGGTTGAGAGCTGGGGGAATCTTTAGTGTCCCCCGCTTTAAATACCTTTAAGGCTTGTTCTGGCAGTGCAAAGTGACCTTACAGATCAACCCCTGAGGCTGTAAGCCTGCTGGCACAGGGCCTTTTAGTATGTTTATTTGTCTGTACAATGCCTAGCACAACAAGGCCTTAGGATGCTACTAGAATACAAATAATAGGGATGTGGGATAGCAAGGCTATTTTCAAGCATCAGCTTTAAGCAGATTCTACTGGAAAGGTGTTCCATCACCTCTGGCTAAAGTCTGCTGGGAAATGCCATAATGTAACCATGTAATGCAACCTAGAACCCTGTATCAAACAGGCAATAACATTTTATCCTCCAGTGTGGTCAGTTCCCATTATTAAATATTGATAACGATTTTGTATGGGACTCTACATATAAAGTCTGTAAACTTTAAGCTAGGGTCAAATTATATCAGCCAAATGTAGAAGAGGAGAATGAATAAGGAAAATTAAAGAGCAGAAACAGAAAGGCCAGGGTGAGACTTAAGAATAAATGTACTGTGTATTGAGTGCATTTATAGTCTGACCTTTTCAAATGAGAGCTACATATGAGCAAAGTGGAGGAGTCAGCACAGGAGTGGTACCCTGCAGTGGCAAGCAATGCTACAGAACTCTGTTTTGAGGCAGGATTTATAGAATGATGGAAAGACACTTGGCCCACTGGAAGAGTGAAATCAGGGCAAAGTCTGCCATGGAACTTCGATAGAAGTTAGACCAGACCCATAGAGGGCAGTTGACAAGACTGGAAGGAAGAGATTAAAGGAACAAAGTGAAGAGAGTGGGAAGAGCACAGGGTGTGAGGTAGAGAGTGACAGGAGAGGAAAAGAAGCTGTAGGCTGGGCAGAATTGTACAGAGCCTTAAATTAGGACAATCTGATTTGTATATGGAAAGAGACGAGTCTGGGGAGAGGTTGTAGAGAGGAAGGGGAGAGGGAGAGGGAAGGGTGCCCTGGTAAGAAGTGGGAAAGAATGATTGCTTTTGCTGGGAAGAACTGATAAAAGGACACAGTAGTCCAGAGGGAGTGTTCCCTGGCCTGCACCAGGTTTTTGCTGTGGAGATGGGGAGGAAGGTGTGAATTTTAGATGATTTATAGAAGAAGAAGAAATAAAAGGTATCAAGGGCTTGGAGGTGAGGAGAGAAAGAAAGAGAGTTGTCCAGAATAATCCTAACTTGTGAGATTGTATGACTGGGAGGATATGATACATGATAAAATGTTTATGAAGCCTATGAGGAAAGGTTAAGAAAACAGAGCAGGTTTAGCCTTGAGAAAAGGAGACAGAGGGGGGACCTTCAAATATGTTAAGGAATGTTATAAAGAGGACAGTGATCAATTGTTCTCCATGTCCACTGAAGGGAGGACAAGAAGTAATAACCTATATCTCCCTTGCTGGGGATTTAGCTCATCTATTAGAAATACCTTTCTAACTATAAGGACAGGTAAGCACAGGAATAGGCTTCCAAGGGAGGTTGTGGAATCCCCATCATTGGAGGTTTTTAAGAACAGGTTAGACACACTCCTGCCAGGGATGGTCTAGGTTTACTTGGTCTTGTCTCAGCACAGGGGGGATGGACTAGATGACCAAGGTCCATTTCAGCCCTACATTTCTCTGAGGCAGAACAAGGAAAGGTGAGAAGTTCCATTTTGCTACCCTTAGTTCAAGGAAGGGGCAGGACATTCTTGAGGACATATTGGATGGTCAGAAAAATATGTGATGAGGCAAGGAGTGAGCAAGGGATGGTAGGGGGTGGATGAGATGGGGTAAAGTTGTCAAAGTAAGGGGTCTGAAGCAGACAAAAGATCAAAGAGCTCAATGGCAGATATATGAATAAAGGACAAATCAAGGGGCAGGATGGGGGAAGGAAGGAGAAGTGGGTGGAGAGCTCCTGCTGAACCCTGACAATTTTGCTTTAACGAAGTTAGCAATAGCTTGAGCAGAAAAGCGGGAAGGGGCAGGAGTGGAAGGGAAATATGTCTTGAGTGGGCATTAAAAATCTGCTATGGATTAGAGTCATGAGTGGCTAAAGGCTTGGCTGTACCATTGCACTTGGCTGGCACACAGGTGAACAGTCCTTATTCCTACCTAGCATTACTCGGGATGGAATCTTTCCTCCTCTCTCATCCTGTGTCAGACAACTGCGCTTTCACCATCCCTCAGATCATAATTCTACAATCCAGAGCCCAGTGCTCTGGATTAACACATTTAAAGCAAGACAGCTCCCTCATGGAGACTCTTCAGTGCTGCTCAGTGCTGCAGAACTTATTCTTCCTCCCATCTGCCCCACAATCTCTCTTGAGAATTCTCTTTTCATTCCAGTGTATCTACCAGCTCTGCAGCTGTTCCTCTGGATTAGGATGGCACCTTCTTGGCCTCAATGGAACATAATCTGCATCCTGCCCACACATTGTTCCACTCCTGTGTCTGCCTTACTCCAGGCAATGAAATTTGAGTGTCCATTCCGTCTTCTTTGCACACCTGGATTTCCACTTTCCAAATGTTCACAGATGGAGCCACTTTTTTCTGTAGCCTCTTAGATCCTTCATCAGCGAGGAATTCCTTACAGGCCTGGAAACTGATCTGCTACTGCGTTCCTCATCGAGAGATGCCTATTCATCTTAATCACAGAATTATTTAGTTACCCTTACCTTCCATATATCTTCCCCCTTAATCCATCCAGGCTGAAGTTCCCTGCAGGTTCTTTCTGGAGATGAGCTAAATTGTTCAGCCACTTAGTTCAGCTTTTAGTTCATGTCTGATGTTCACATCCAAGTGGGAGGAAATGATCCGTTTTCTCCTCAAATTCTTTGAATGAAGCAATGCTAATCTTATACCAATTACAGTAATACTTGCTAACTGCAGGATCTTTCTCACCACTTGGACTCCTAAACATGGTTAGGTTTTCCTAGTCAAAATATTTAAAATAAAAACTAAACCCTCTGCACCTCCACCCCATTCGGTGCTCTGTTTCTGTAATAACTATTGCATTCCCTGTCACCTCATAATGGTAAAATAGTTAATGTAAGAGTAGCTAGAAAGAGGGACCAGTAGTATAAGTATTATGCTTATAGAATAATTATTTTTTAATAGTGAGACCAGGCTCTCTGATTTAGTTGGAGTATTCTTTACTTGCATTAGAAAACTGTCACTGGACACCACTTAAAAGTCCTTTTTTTTTTTTTTGAAAGCAAAGAGTTTGTGGATCCAGTCGCATAAACATTCCTCCTTCCAAAAGGAAAATCTATAGCATGAGGATCTGCTAATGGAAAACCTTTAATATTCTTAAGGTTTACCACATCCCAGGCACTGCTCATTCAACCAATCACAACACAGTGCTGCAAAAAGAAAATGTTTATTACAAGGCAGCACCAGTCTATCAGTTATCTAACCAGCACCAGTTATCACCCTGTATCAGTGTCTGAGATTAATCCTAATTTGTTAGTCTCTAAGGTGCCACAAGTACTCTTTTTCCTTTTGAGGATACAGACTAACGCGGCTGCTACCCTGAAACCTTATTAACTTGTAATGCTCTGATGTTGTCCACCACACCAAACAGAAGATTTTGAGCTTTGCCTCTTATTGAATACAAAAAGGATTTAGATGAAAAGACTACAAGAGACTTGCAAGATAATTCCTCTCTTCTTTGCTTCTGATAGATTAACTGCCATCATTAGAGAATCAGACATGGATTTAAAAAAAGTATTTTATTAAACACTTGATAGGAATTGAGAAGTGTCCAGTTAGCCAAAACATATAAAATAATATAAATGTTTCACAAATAGTGGCAGCAAGAGAAAAGACACCAGGATTAGTGGCCTAAATAAGTATGATTATGGTTACACACTTCCATATTTGAAAACAGAGTTCAAAGGGCCAGATTTTTAAAGGTGTTTAGGCATTGCTCCATTCTTACTGTATTGAGTTTATGTATCATTGTGAGTCAAGGACTATATGTAATTCCTGGGATTAGTAGCCACATAGATTTCCACTGCAGTGCTGTGATGAGTGCTGCATATGGGTCTCAAACTGCTTTGACAACTTCTTGATCTAGTGGACAGAATTAGGCAATTAAGATATAGTGTCATTGTTCCTCTCACCTTTCTCTTGCCACACAACACCCATAGTTACCACAATTGAATTGTATTCAGCATCAGCCATGGAACCAGCAAGTGGCCCAATTGCCATACATGGGCTTGGGCTATTTATAATGACATTCTTCAGCTTAGCCAGCACTTCAGAATGGAGGAGCCTCTGTTCTGCTACCAATGAGAGCTTCCTGTGCATGCCAACACTCGGCCATCACCCTGAGCGTCATTTATCAACCTCTCTTCATTCCAGCCAGTAGCTCAAAAAATAAGGTTGTTTTAACCAGTTAAGTGCTATTGTTAGAAAAAGGCAATTTTCTTAAGTGCTTTATAAATAATGTTCTTTTGTTCTAATACTATGACAGGTTTCAGAGTAACAGCCGTGTTAGTCTGTATTCGCAAAAAGAAAAGGAGTACTTGTGGCACCTTAGAGACTAACCAATTTATTTGAGCATGAGCTTTCGTGAGCTACAGCTCACTGGATGCATCCGATGAAGTGAGCTGTAGCTCACAAAAGCTCATGCTCAAATAAATTGGTTAGTCTCTAAGGTGCCACAAGTCCTCCTTTTCTTTTTGCGAATACTATAACAGTAGCCACTAGAACCTGTGTCACATAACAGAGATAGCAACCTTTGTGACCCTGACCCATGGATGGCTGAATAAAGTTCAGGCTTGTACATCCAGACATCTTTATTACAAATTCTACTCTTTTTATTAATACAGCAAATAAGCTTTGTTTAATATAATTCATTCAAAATAAAACTATAGTTGTGAAGCCATTTGTAGAACATGTATATAGCTTCTTTCATCCCAGGAAGTTCAAATGTCAAAATATTTTGATATTTTAGGATCTAGGGTGCACTCTCCAAAAATGCAGTGGATTTCAAACCCGATAGTTTGCACCAGGGGGAGGGAGTGGAGCTCGGGGTGGGGTGGGGGAATAGGTGGGTGTTTAAAAACAACAACAGCAACAAAAAACACTTGGACAGCTGCTGCAACTGGACTTTTCTTTTCTCCACATCCACGCAGGCACGTGGGAATGCATCTAACATTATCATAGATTTATAACTCCACAAGCCCAAGAAATTAGAGAAAACTCTGCAGAGAAGAGACATGAGGCCTCATTAACAGATGCTCTCTCCTCCTTGGTGTTACTGCAGCCCAGAAATTGGAGTGAAAACAAAACAGGCTCTTGCAGGCTGTCTGGCCTTACCGCTGAGTATGTCAGTAACCCATGGAAAAGACTTGCACAGCCTTCATCAAACAAAAGGGCCTACTTTAAATTGCATTTGAACAAACAGAGATCTCATTGTGTCACTTCATTTCCTTCTGTAGATATTGTGCATGCTCTTAAAAAACTGAGAATACAAGAAAGTAAGTGACCTTGGATCCAAGTACGTTACTACTGGAAATTACAAATTGGCTCAATAATGTTTTAAAAGAGAGAGAGGAAAAAAATAGTAAAAGACATAACTGATTCTTTTATACAGTAGAAAAATAGGCCCAGACTCTGCCTTCCTTAATCCAAGCAAGCAGAGAGTTCACTGTGGAGGTCAAGCATATGATTTCCTTTCTTTACAGAAACATCAGAGTTTGTAGATGATAAAAGGCTGGACTGTAATGAAAACGGTAGGAAGAAATGGTTTCAGAGAACATACATGAGTTACCATGTAGTGATGTAAGCTCCAGTTGGCTTTTTGTTTCCTGTCTAAAAAGTCCTTGTACAAACTTCCCGCAGAGATTGTAGTTATGCTGAGATTTGGGTGAACCCTTGTTAAAGAAGGTAATAGCCGCCCTTCATTCAGGATAAATGTAAGGAGCAGTTAAACTCTTTTTTGGAGTAAGCTAGCTGAAACAATTGGAGCCACCACCCAAAACACAGGCCATGTGCAAAGCCAGTCAGGAGCTAGCTATGTTGGAGGAGGTGGTTCACTGGGGGCTGATTGGAAAATCAGGGAGCTGGGTATTGTTTTGGTGGAGCTATGTGAAGAGGTTCAGTCAGAAATCTCACAGAAGCAGACAGGGAAGTCAGCAGAAAGCCAAGAGAAGCACTTGTAGCATATATATGAGAGACAGCTAGCTAGCTAGCTCGCTTGCTTGCTCTTGGGTAGAGTGCTGCCTGGGAAAAATGGCTTAGAATTTTGAGCAAGGAAACTGTCTCCTGCTGTTTGAATCCTTCTGTGTTTAGGGAAATGGTACTTTGTACATTCTTTTTTTGTAAATAACAAAGGATTGCATCAAAGATACATGGCTCCCTCATCAATTTTTCTCCCAACAGAAACAACCTGCAAACCCCTGAACATTGGCTAACCGCTTGAATCAAAAGGGGTAACATTATAGTTAGTCTGATCCCAAATGGAAGAGGATTTCTGTGGTGGTCTAAAAATTATTTGTTAAGGTTTTCATTATTCTTCGAGATTAATTCTGCTCGGGCCAGAAAACTGTATGTCCCCTCCTGGGCAGGCATGTTTTCATGTGTTTGTGATATTGATGCATAATTTAATTCCGCAAGAAATTTAGTAGTAGGGAATGAGATTGAGGCATCTGGGACAGGGGATGTGTTCAGTGACAAATGGAAGATTGGTTGGAAGCATCTGGTGAAGGGGCTGAGTCTTACAATGCTCCAGGACAGGTATGAGATAACTAGAGAGGCTTGGGGGCCAGAGGCTGCCATATCCTTTTTGGCTGTACTCAATCCGAATACAAACATAGCTGGGGTTATTTTGTTTCCTTTTCAGATAGCCCATCTGCTGGTGCTCTCCTTTGGAGAGGGCTCCTGTATAAAAGGTGAACCTAGTTATCATCTGTAACTGAAGATTTCTAGTGTTATGACATTTTTCCATTATGTTCCTTTAGGCCCTATCAATCCACTAAGTACCATTGTGTTTTTCTACCCAGCTCATCTGACCCATTTACAACAAACACAGCTGGGGAGTATCCACAGAGCAGCTTTCCCCTGCCCCCCCAGCTCAGCTATGTATCTGCTATGTCTATACAACCACACCTGCCATGCTGCCTAATCCTATTTGAATGAGTGCTTTCTGGGAAAATCCAGGCAGCTATCCCATAATATGTCAGCAGGGCAACAGAGTGCCCATACAACATCCAACAGTGCTTGGGGCAGTGTGGAGAGGCAACCATGTCATGATGTACTTACAAAGACAGTTAAAGACTGTAGTGCAGACAGGACCTTACCCTTAGTTCCATCAGTCTTTGAATTTGAACAAAGACTTCACCTTTATTTGTCACAACTTTATGTGTCATTTCTAACTAGGAAGTTACTTTGTGAGCTTTCCAGTGAAATCCTGGCCATGCTGAAGTTGACAACAAAATTCCCTTTGACTCCAATGGGGCCAGGATTTCACTGTTCATCTTTAAACTGGTGTCATGCATATGCCATCAGCTATGTTTTCAAAAATAGGTGCCTTTAGGCTGATTGCAAAATGTTTCTGTGTGTCCTTCGATATGATCTTTCTCCTATGGACTAAACCTCCCTTCATCTATGAAACAAGAAGCTATGCTATAATTTATTATTAAACTCATTTTTCCCCTTATCCATCACTGGTTAGCTTTGGTCCTTTATGAAACATTGTGGCATCATTGCCACCAGACTGTTGGCTTGCACTGCTATGCCTTGCAACAGGCATGAGTTCTTTTCCTTTGGCCACATGTCCTCCCTTTGAAAACTGCTTACTTTCTGTGTGAATGGCAATTATTCCTTTTCTAAATCCTTGGACCAAGGGAAGTCTCTCCCGACCCCACACCCAATGAATTCCCACTCACGGAAGCCACTAGAGCAGACATGCAAAACAGGCTTACTTAAATTGGAAATAGCAACTCCTAAAATGCTGCGTGCTTGGCTTTATAGTGAATGGATCAGACAACCTGGTATAAACTGGTTTTACAATTCAACAATGCAATCAGTGACATAGCTATCAACTTTCCAAGGGATCTGCAGCATAGTTTCTTTTCAGTTTAGGTATCACTGATCCGCTGCCCACCCCAAAAAATCCCTGAACACCGCTTCCTGCTCGTCTGTCTTTGTTACAATACAATTTCATACCAATAAGCTTTACAGTCTGTTCAATGAGTCCTACAGTAGGGTCATCCAACCCTGATTCAGCTCCTTTGGAAAAGAGTTTGGCAGTGGTTTCCAAATTTCATAAAAACTCAGCACTTCATCTCTCTCCAAAGCTGCATATTTATCCCTGTTTAGATCTCCACAAAGTTATTAGTGTGGGTGGATGTCTCCAAAGTCCAGGATTAGACATTTCCAGGCAACAACAAGCCACATGCTGATGCCATTACCCAGATGCAAGAGTATAAACAGAAGGAAGGTATGTTAATTTCAAAGCAATCAGAGCCCAGTCCTGCAGCCCTTACTGGACAGCTCCAGAGCAACTTTTCATTGGGTTACAATTGATGGACATGTGACCCACCAATGCAGTCAGCTGGCTCTCTTTTTTGCATTTCAATTAACTTGGGTGTAAATTTGGAACAAACATTCTAGGCAAAGCTGGAGTAGTAACACATGGTAGGTGTGATGCAAAAGATCATCTAGGGCTCTTACATTTCAAATGCATCAGAAATGTTTCTAAGGTCCAAAAATTTCCTGCTACATTAATCATGCACACTTTCATCTCTGCTCCTAGAGCTTCTCTGCTTGTCCCCGTCAATTGAAACAGACTTACTTAACTTTTTCATCTTCTAAAAATATTTGTTTTTTTCTCTTAAAGATGTATTTAATTTCTGCCCCTGTTTATACTGTCATTGCTTCCCCTCATTTCCTCTCTCTTCTCTAATCTTTATCTTCCATCACCTTTTACTCCCCCTCCTTCATCCATTGATCCTCTCTGATCCACTTTCCCCTTCCTTTGGGTCTTCTCTCTGCTCCTTTTCTCTCTCCTTATCCCTTAAGCCTCTTTGAACAGAGCCAGGGGATTAGTCTTTTCACCTCACAATCAGTGCTGTGTTAAATGATTTTGCCACAACTGCAGCTATTGATGGCTGCTTGTTATGTAGGCCCATCTGCACTAGTGTGACATTTGCTACTCGTGGTCCTAAGCCAGAAGTGGGCAACCTGCAGCCTGCAGGCCGCATGCGGCCCGTCAGGGTAATCCGCGGATGGGCCATGAGACAGTTTGTTTAACTGACCGTCCCCAGGCATGGCTGCCCACAGCTCCCAGTGGCCATGGTTCGCCATTCCCGGCCAATGGGAACTGCGGGAAGCGGCAGCCAGCATGTCCCTGCAGCCCACGCCACTTCCTGCAGCTCCCATTGGCCAGGAACGGTGAACTGCGGCCACTGGGAGTGGCGGGCGGCCATGCCTGTGGACAGTCAATGTAAACAAACTGTTTCACGGCCTGCCAGCGGATTACCCTGACAGGTTGTGCCTGGCCGCAGGTTGCCAACCACTGTCCTAAGCTATGCCACATGGTATGGAGGGGATTTGCTTTGTGCAAAATGAACACCATGTTCAACCTGAGCTATTTAGGGAATCAGAATGTCACAGTTTCTACTGTGGCTCTGGCTAGCGTATGTTGCAGGATCACTCCTTGTGTTTAATAGGGAATCTCTATTCACTATTCTCTTACCCCTTTCAGAAACACTCAGTAGACACCAGTTCTGCAATTCAGGATGCATTACTTATTCCCCTGTTCATTAGGTTGCATGGCATAGGAGCTGTATTGCCAATTCCAAGCATTCAAAAATCAGAGTCCAGCCCAAAAGAATCATGTGATTAGTTTAGAAGTCAGGGGATTAAAAAAAACCCCCAAAGTCTCATTCTTTTTCTTTGCCTTCCATTTTTAAGCCTTCAGGGCACACTTGAGTCATATTCTCCTAGCTTTTCTCTGCAACTATGAGGATGAGAAACCAACTTTATATATATATTTTTTTAATGAAAGCTGAGATTCTCCCTGAGGCCCATGGCTGTAGGAGCTGGGTCTTTAAGAAAAACAGCAAATATTGAAAGCCTCTTGATAAAATCTCAAAAGTTGTCAACACTCAACTTTGAAGAGAGTTTGAAGAGAGATGGGCTAGAAAGTCACACACTCAATCTTGGGCTTTGATTTGGGTGAGGGCCATCAAAGGGCTTTTCAACCCCTCCCTCCTGGTCTGATTGATCTGACCGGGATCAAAACGCAGATGAAAAGTGTGCTTTGGAGGGAGCAAAAGTAACATTGTGAATTTAGATCACCAGACCCATTTTCTTCCATGCTTCACTTGTTTAAGTTTCTGCTGCTGCAATTACATTGGAATTTTTCTGTCTTGTGGCCTGATCCAAAGCCCATTTGAGTCAGTGAGAGTCTTTTGACTAGTTCAATGGACGTTGGATCAGATGCTAGGTGGGGAGGTGTTTCCTCTTAGTTCTACTTTAAAAGGAAATGTTAATAATTAAGGCCAGCTCTGTCGCTGACTTCATAAATGACTGACAAGATATTTTTTCATAAGGATGACATGACAAATCATGTGTGTGCAATTTTCCTGTATACATTGTTAATGAAAATCACAAGTTCTCAGTGACTAGGGCTGTTTCTTTTGTGCCTTGTTTACAAATTTAATGTGTAGGGTTGTGAAGCTGCATATCTGAGTGGCACACTTTAGTATAGATCCAAACTATTTACAGATGAAGGGCTCGAAGACCCACAGGTCCCTTCCAAATCGAGTCCTAATGCCTCTGGCTACTGTAGATTTTCAGCACTGGGAGACACTGTTCATGCCTCATTTAAGCAATAAGATAAGACAGACAATACATTTCACAAACAGCTGAAAATGTGACCTTATCTCTACTAGAGTCTCCCTCTCATCCATCTACCTGACATCCCTGAATGGGTCAAACATAAGTGTTAAAATGAACTGTGAGTGTCACCAAAATAAAACCATTTTTAAGACTGGAGGTACAGTAGATATTTTGCTGTCAGCGGTGATGACTTTTCAGAACATTCTGGCTACCACTAGCACTCCCAGGAATGGGGCACTGCAATATCAGAAACACTAACATAGTTAAAACCAAAATGGCATTCTTGGTGCAATTGACTTCCAGAGGGAATAAGGCCACACTCTTCTAGTCTGGTTTGCCCATATTTTTTTAATACCCAAAGGTACCAGGTTAGCAGCTGTTTAGATTCCATCTTCTCGCTAATGTTAATGGTATTTGCATCAGCGTATAAAACAGAAATCTGTAACCCGGGATTCCCAAGCTGCATGCAGCTCTTTCAATGTGTCTGGCTCAGTGGAATGTTGGCAAATGGTCGAACACATTGTGTTTGTAGCATCTGCTGGCATCTTTACTGTGTGCAACCAGCTGCTGAGATGTAATTCTTTATACAGCAAAACAAAACAAAGAAAACCTCAACCCAAAAGAACTTTACTGTATATATATATATATATATATATATATATATATATATAATGTTAAAACATTGTAGTGATTTGTTTATCCTTTCAATTAATTCACAGAAACCTTTTAAAACTCTACTTGAAATCAAACTCTATCTACATTTTTAAAAAGTGATAATGCAATTCTACTGGCACTAATGCGTCTGTTCCATGCACAGGTGTAAGGCAGATGTGGAAATAAGTGGTATTGCGCCAAAAAAGAGATGTTTCAAACTCCTGATGTGAACAGAGCTTGGGTGGGAATGCACTGGTTTGACTCCAGCTTTTGATTCTAGGTGCAATGGATTTGATCTTAACCCAGCACCTATTTAGAGTATTTACATCACAATGAATCATTTGTTACAGTTGGGGTAGCTGCCAATTTCAGTTTAGAAGATACCCAGGAGAAGGTAAGTATGGAAACTGAATTGCTGTTTACCTGTTTCTCAAGTCTCAGCTATGGATGTTTTGCAGTTACTGATGCTGCAGCTGACAATACAGCCATCTGGACTTTTGTTAATGACAAAATGTCATAGCAGTCCTCTCTATTCCCTTTTATCATAAAAAACACAGCCACCCCATCTATGTCTAAGTATAGGCCAGATCCTGCTTTTGTTAAATCAATGGAAAATGTCAAGTTAAAAAAAAAAGAAGCAAAGCAGTTTTATTCAGCATGGTTTTGGTTAGCTGATTCTAGTGGTGTCTGAATGCAACTCGCTAAAGAAAATTACATGTATAAGCGGGCAAAGGTGGCTTATGCAGTGGAGCTGCTGCTTTTGGACAATGAAGTTCCCAGCTGGAATGTCAGCTGTGATCATATTTAAGATACACAAGCAGTGAATGGCCGGGGAATGGGGGAAAGACACAATTGAAGAAGACCTCATTTTTCAAAATGGCCACCGATTTTGAATGCCTATCAAGAAACATTTTGAGGACTGGAAAAGATGCCTCACCATGAGAGGTGTAAGGTGACCAGTCTATTTAGCTTAGTTTTGAAGGAAAGCTTAATAGGTAACTTGATAATGGTATGTAAGTGTCTTCTTCTTCTTCTTAGCATATGCGTGACATGCCTCAGATGGCATGTGACCAGAATACATCACCGAATTTGGTCTGCTGGTTGGATCATTTGTTTCCCTGGTTTGGGCCAGGTACTGATGGGGAGTGCTACATGAACTCTGATCCATGCCCACCCACATAAGTATCTACATGGTGAGATGATTTCTGAGATGATTGATTTTAATTCCCTGTAACCCAACCACATTCCCCCCTTCGAAATAAAGTAACTATTGTTTTCTTTCTAGTAGGAAAAGGCAGTAGTACCTACATGGTGAGATGAAACCATGCATTCTTTCTTTATTAATTAAAAAAAAATGAGATAACAGACAAGGTAGCCCGGGTGGGGTGGGGGAGGAGGGAAGGACAAGGCCACATTGCTTATTGTAGCCACACTACAAATCAAACTGTTTGAATGACAGACTTCTGTTGCTTGGGCCATCCTCTGGAGTGGAGTGGCTGGGTGCCTGGAGCCTCGCCCCTTCCCCCCCCCCGCATTCTTGGGCATCTGGGTGAGGACGCTATGGAACATGGGGAGGAGGGTAGGCGGTTATACAGTGGATGCAGCAAGGGTCTGTGCTCTTGTTGGATTTCCTGCAACTCCAACAGACACTTCATCATGTCTGTTTGCTCCTGCATTAGCCTCAGCATTGCGTCCTGCCTCCGCTCTTCGTGCTCACTTAATTCTTTCCTGGCCTCTGCCACTGAATGCCTCCATGCATTAAGCTGTGCCCTATCAGTGCGGGAGGACTGCATGACCTCGGAAAACATGTCATCGCGAGTACGGTTTTTTCGCCTTCTAATCTGCGATAACCTCAGGGACGGAGATGATAGGGGGAGCATAGAAACATTCTACGCTCTACGATTCGGGGGACTGCATCGTCACCTGTGCTGCTGAGTGCTGCTGCGTTCACCGCGCTGACCAAACAGGAAATGAAATTCAAAAGTTCCCGGGGCTTTTCCTGTGTACCTGGCTAGTGCATCGGAGTTGAAAGTGCTGTCCAGAGCGGTCACAATGGAGCACTCTGGGATAGCTCCTAGAGGCCAATACCATCGATTTGCATCCGCAGTATCCCAAATTCGACCCAGCAAGGTTGATTTTAGTGCAACTCCCTCATTGAGAAGGAGTACAGAAGTTGATTTTAAGAACCCTTTAGGTCAATGGAACGGAGTTGGTTGTGTGGACGCAGTCATTTTTAAATCGACCTAACACGATTAAATTCGACATAACCCTGTAGTGTAGACAAGGCCTTAGAAATCTATGTGTTTTCAGAGGTGCTGAGTATCTGCAACTCCCATTGACTTCAGTTATAGTTTTCTCTGCTCAGTACCTCAAGTCTTTAGGCCCAAGTTCTCAAGCCAGGCATCCAAAATCAGTGGCCATTAGAAAACTATAATAATAATAATATTGGCCTAAAACCTCTTTAGACTCTATAGTGGTTCAGACAGAACACAAAATATTTGGGAGAAGCTGTCAGCTGGTGCAAAGCTGATGTTCTGGTTCATGCACCATTACATTCACCCCAAACTGATGCTCATATATCAGGGAAAGTGGTGTGTCAGGCAGGCAGCTGGATCATGCTGAGCATAGGTTATCCCCAACTGGTGTATGGCCCTGTGAGGCCCATTGACCATGAGCTTAGGTCAGAGCAGCTCCAGGCTGCTCTAACCCATGCCCTGAGAATCAGGGAGCCATAACCACATCCCTGATGTCTTCATTTCTCCCACTTCTCTCCCCCTCTGCTAAATGTAAACTCTTCAAGGCAGAGAATCTGTGCCACAGATTTTATTCAGGCACTAAGTGAAGAGGATGGATCTGGCAAAAGAGATCCATTTTTTCTCCATTGACAATATTTCCCAGATCACAGTTTCACAGATCAGGAGCATTTTAACCCCATTACTGCTAGTGATACCTTCTGACCTTTGAAGATGAATACAGTGAAAGTGTCTCTCAAAGTCTGGTTCTACAAATATGGTGGCTAATTGCTTCTCTTCAGTGACATGAGATTGTTCCTTTTTAAATTATTTCAGGAGCAGTAAAAGAAAAGGGGGCATACCTTGCCTACAATAGTGCTGAGAAATATGCAGCTTGGGATACAATATTTCAGTCCTGCAGGGCAGGTGGCGGGTATGTCCTTCACAATGGACTGTCAGCGAGCCAAATTCTGTGCTCTATTAAATGGGTGTGCAATCAGACTAACTTCACTGACTTCCAGAGATTCCTTCCTATCTAACTGCAAGCAGAATTTGGCTCTGTACCATCATTTCTGGGGAGCATAAAGGGTAAAATATTACTTAACATTCTCAGATAAACTAAAACATTAATGACAGGTTTCAGAGTAGCAGCTGTGTTAGTCTGTATCCGCAAAAAGAACAGGAGTACTTGTGGCACCTTAGAGACTAACAAATTCATTAGAGCATAAGCTTTCGTGGGCTACAGCCCACTTCATTGGATGCATAGAATGGAACATATAGTAAGACGATATATATACATACAGAGAAGGTGGAAGTTGCCATACAAACTGTAAGAGGCTAATTAATTAAAATGAGCTATTATCAGCAGGAGAAAAACAAAAACAAAAAAACCACTGGCCAAACCAGACAGTCTCTACGTGAAAGAATAAATGGACACAAATCTGACATCAGGAATCATAACATTCAAAAACCGGTAGGAGAACACTTCAATCTCTCTGGCCACTCAGTAAAAGACTTAAGGGTGGCAATTTTGCAACAGAAAAGCTTCAAAAACAGACTCCAATGAGAAACCGCTGAGCTTGAATTAATATGCAAACTAGATACCATTAACTTGGGTTTGAATAGAGCCTGGGAGTGGCTGGGTCATTACACATATTGAATCTATTTTCCCATGTTAAGTATCCTCACACCTTCTTGTCAACTGTCTAAATGGGCCATCTTGATTATCACCTACAAAAGTTTTTTCTTCTGCTGATAATAGCTCATCTTAATTAATTATCCTTTTACAGTTTGTATGGCAACTTCCACCTTCTCTGTATGTGTGTGTGTGTGTATATATATACATATATATACACACACACACATATATATATCTATATATATATCTTCTTACTATATATTCCATTCTATGCATCCGATGAAGTGGGCTGTAGCCCACGAAAGCTTATGCTCTAATAAATTTGTTAGTCTCTAAGGTGCCACAAGTACTCCTGTTCTTAAAACATTAATGTACATTTAAATATTCAAATACTTTAGCAAATCAATGTAATCAATCAATGTAATGTCATCACTCAAACACTTTTGCAAAATATGTATGTTAGTTAAATATGCATGCACAATTTTGAAAACTCATTACATTCACAGGTTGCAGTGGGCTAGAAAGCAGATACAGAGTTCAGTTGATCCATGTAAAAAATTGTGATTTTTTTTTCAGGTGAAATTTTTGTTATTCTGTTCTAGGTTATTTTACAATTCATAAATTTAGTTTTTTCATGAAATCTTAAAGAACTGGTCATTCACACACTGAAAGGATGCAAAATATTAAACCTGGTAAGTTTTGCTGTAATTTTTGTTAAGCGTTTGAACAGGATCGAAGCAAAACATTTTGCTGCCAGGAGGAAAAACATTTTTGGTGCCTCTCCCTGCCCCCTCCCAAAGCAGCTGAGCCACAAAAAAAAAAAAAAAGCTGAGCTGCACAGCAATTCAGCACCCCCTGTGAGTTGGTTCCCAGGATGTCCACCCTGCTTACCTGCTTCTAAAACCGTCCCTAAATTTGCAAAAGGAATAATCAACAACTGGTGGAAGTCTGAAAAAGGAATTTGAAAAAGGAACAATTAACGATTGGTGGAAGTCTGTCTAACTTAATACTTAAGGCTAAAATCAGATCTCACTTAAACCAGTTTAAATATAGAATCAGAGTACCAAAGGGTTAGAAGGGACTGCAAGGGTCATCTTGTCTAACCCACTGCCAAGATGCAGGATTTGTTGTATATGAGCAATCCAAGTCAGATGGCTATCCAGCCTCTTTTTTTAAAACCTCCAGTGAAGGAGCTTCCACAACCTCCTTAGGCAAACTGGTCAGAAGATCTCTGACGTGTTCTTTACTTATCCCGATCTTCATCCCTTCTCCTTTATTGTCTATGGTAACTTCGCTAGTCATCTGGTCATGTGTTATTTTTTGTGAGAAAACTGAAGCAAAGTTAGGCATTGAGCAACTCTGCCTTCCTATCATCTTCCATTACTAGCTCACCTTCTGCATTGAGTAGCAGACCCACACAATCTCTGATCTTTCTTTTTTGTCTGACGTATTTGACGAACCCATTCTTGTTGTCTCTAACGTTCCTTGCCAGCTGTAACTCATTCTTTGCCTTGGCTTTCCTGATTTTGTCCCTACATGCTCGTGCGATTCCCATGTATACTTCATTGGTGACATGCCCTTCCTTCGATTCCCTATATGTATCCCTTTTTGGGTTATAGATAGCTAAAAAGCTCCTTGTGCAGCCACATTAGCCTCCTGTAGCTTTTTAAAAAAAATTTCCTCTGCATCGGAATAGCTTGATGTTGAGACTCTAGTATTACATCTTTTAGGAACTGCCAGCCCCCTTCGACTCCTTTTCTTCCTAATTGGTCTTTCCATGGGACCTTGCCTACTATTTCTCTGAGGTGGCTGAAATCCGCCTTTCAGAAGTCCAGTGTTCTTGTTTTGCTGTTCTCATGTCCTCCTTTCCATAGGATCTTGAATTCTATCAGATCAAGATCACTTCCTCCAAAGTTCCTGACCACCTTCATGTTCACAACTAATTCATCCCTGTTGCTGAAAACCAGATCCAAAAGGGATGATCCCCAAGTTGTTTCCTCTACTTTCTCAATCAGAAAGTTATCCCCTACACATGCTAAGAATTTGTAGGACATATTATATTTTGCTGTAATAGTCTTCCAACGGATAACAGGGAAGTCAAAATCCCTCATTAATACTATCTCAAGTGTGTTAGCTAATCTTGTTACTTGCTTGTAGAATGACTCATCCACTTCCTCTTCCTGATTTGGTGATCTATAATAGACCTCCACCATAACATTGCTACTGTTCTTTTCCCTTTTTATCTTTACCCAGAGACTCTCAGTAGGTCTATTGCTCACTTCCTCTTGGACCTCAGAGCAAGAGTATACATTCTTGACAGACAGCTCAACACCTTCTCCTTTTCCCATACCAATCCTTCTAGAACAATTTATATCCCTCAATGCTGGTACTCTAATCAGGGGAGTTGTTCCACCAAGTCTCAGAAATGCAGATTAAGTCAATTTTTTTCATATACCATGACTTCCAGTTCATCTTGCTTGTTCCCCATACTCCTTGCATTTGTATAAAGGCATCGAAGATATTTTGCAGACTGCCCTGTTACTTTTCTTCTTGCCTTTGTAATGCAGCTGTGGTTTCTAGTCCCTTCTCCAGAAATTAACTCCTTCCCCTTGTCTTCGTTACTTGAGCCTAGATGCTCATTGGCCAGATTTTTGTCACCATCCCCCATAAGACCTAGTTTAAAGCCAGTGTCCAAAAATGGTTAGCCAGCCAATGTCCAAAAATGTTCTTCCCAGTATTTGGTAGATGGAGCCCATCCCAGCACAGTAGTCCTTTCCTGGAACATCAGCTCATTGTCAAAGAAGCCAAAGTCCTCTCTCGGACACCACCTGTGTAGCCACACATTTACTTCCATGATTTGATGGTCCCTGCCTGGGCCTTTTCCTTCAACAGGGATGATGAACGAGAACACCACTTGTACTCCAAACTCTTTTATCCTTCTTGCCAGAGCCACATAGTCTGCAATGATCTGCTCCAGGTTATTCTTTGCAATATTGTTGGTGCCCACATGGAGAAGTAGGAAGAAATAGCGGTCCAAGGGGTTGATGAGTCTCGGCAGACCCAGTTGCATCCTAAATTCTAGCTCCAAGCAAGCAGCACACTTCTCAGGATTCCCGTTCTGGACAGCAGGTGGATGACATTCCCCCTTAGAAGGGAGTCCCCAATAATCACCAACCTTCTTTTTCTCTTGGAAGTGGTGGTTGTAGAACCCCCATCCCTAGGACAATGACATGCCTTCTAGTCAATGGGGTCTCCTTCTGATCCCTTACCCCAGATAACTCTTCCAAGGCATTCGCAACAGTAGTACCTGTGCAGAGTGCCTGAGACTGGTTGTTTACCTCTATCTATACTGGGGGTATATTGGTTCTTGTAGGGAGCCAGGGTGGCTCCCCTCCGAACCAGAGGGTAAAGAGCCACCCTCTGAGCCTGAGTGGGCGGGGCCAGGCCAAGCTTCCGCCAATCCCCGGAAGGGGAACGGTGGGACAGGAAGTACAAAGGGCGGGGCCCTCTGCCCAGTGAGGAGAGCACCAGGGAGGGAGACAGACACAGGCTGCTGGCTGCTCCCTCGCGATCCTGCTGCTGACCCAGGCGAAGCCCTGGGCAAGGAGGAGCCTGACCGGGGGGAAGGCCTGTGGCAACCAGGGCTGCCGGCCACTGAATACCCAGAGGACCTGGAGGGGCCTGACTGCAGCCCAGGCCTGCATGAGTCCAACACCGAGGAGGAGCGGGGGTGGCCCGCAGCGGAATACCCGGAGGAACCGGAGCTGCCCGCAGCGGATTACCCGGAGGAGATGGAGGATCCAGAGCTGCCCGCAGCGGAATACCCAGAGAAGATGGAGGGACCGGAGCGACCCGCCTGAGAGAGACCGGGTAGGAAGTAGCCCAGGGGCCCAACTACACCGTGGGGTGGGTGTGTTTGGTCAGTGGGTGCGGATCGCCCCGCTGACCCAGCAGCGGGCCCTTCACCTCCCGCCACTGTCAGGGCCCTGGGCTGGAACGCAGTGGAGTTGGGTGGGCCTGTGTTCCCCTACCCCGGCTCTCCCCTGCCTGTGGGGCGCGCTACTGACTCTTGCCGGCGCTCCCCTGCCTGTGGGGCACGCTACTGACTCTTGCCGGCGCTCCCCTGCCTGTGGGGCGCGCTACTGACTCTTGCCGGCGCTCCCCTGCCTGAGGGGCGCGCTACTGACTCTTGCCGGCGCTCCCCTGCCTGAGGGGCGCGCTACTGACTCCGGCCGGCACACCTTCCTGCTAATTCCCCAACGCACGGGAGGTGGGGCCGAGGCCTGCCATGGAGACCCTTGCTCTCCATCGCCCCTAGTGGCTCAGAGGACCGACCGACGCCTGTCACAAGTGGTGGAGAATGCGGGCAGGCAATCCCAACCCCTGCCGAAAGGGGTGAGTGCGAGGGCGCCTCTGAAGCTCCCCTACTGGAAAGATGGAGATGGAAAGGCTTATCAAGTTCCTGGCTGAGAGTCAGCAACAGCAGCAGCACCAACTCGTGCAACAGCTGGGCACCCACCAGCAGCAGTTGCTCCAAACCCTGGGGGCCCAGCACCAGGAACAACAAACCCAGGGCTTCCAGCAGCTTGCAACCCTGCGGTCGGGCCATGGTGGCGCTCAAAGGGAGGATCCTACGCTCCGGTTTGCCTACGAGCAGCTGGCCCGGGTGGATGGTGAGGTCGTGGAGGCGCAGTGCACCACACAGTGGCCCAGGTTTGAACTCAACCGCGAGTGGCTCTACCGCATTGACCGAGACCCCCAGACCCACGAGATCCAGACCCAACTCGTGGTCCCCCGCATCCATCGTCGGGCTGTCCTGAAGCTTGCACATGACATCCTGGCTGCCAGCCATTTAGGGCAGGAAAAAACTGTGGCCAGGGTCCTGGCCAGGTTCTTCTGGCCCGGCGTCCACCATGAGGTAAAGGAGTATTGTGCGTCGTGCCCGGACTGCCGACATGCGGCCCCGGCCGGGGTACGGAAGGCCCCCCTGGTCCCGTTACCAGTCGTAGGTGTGCCATTTGAGCGGGTAGCAATGGACCTGGTCGGGCCTTTCCCAAAAAGCAAGGCGGGCCATCAATACATCCTCGTCCTGATGGACTATGCCACCCGCTTCCCGGAGGCCATCCCCTTAAGAAGTATCACCGCCCGCACTATCGCTGCGGAGCTCGTGAAGATCTTCGCAAGGGTGGGCCTCCCACGGGAGATACTCTCGGATCAAGGGACCAACTTCACATCTAAGCTGTTCCGCCAGGTATGTGCCCTATTGGGGATTAAGAAATTGCAGACCTTGGTCTACCACCCCCAGACTGACGGATTGGTCGAGCGGTTCAACCGGACCCTGAAGGGGATGTTGCGGCGTTTCCCCACCCAGGATCTCCGCCAGTGGGACCAGCTGCTCCCTCCTTTACTACTGGCGATTCGAGAAGTCCCACAGGCGTCCACGAAGTTCTCCCCATTCGAGCTCCTCTATGGGCGGCAACCCCGCGGAGTGTTGGACCTCTTGAGGGAGACTTGGGAACACAACCCGTCCACAACACAGGGTCTCTTGCAATATGTCTTACAACTGCAGGGGCAGCTGGCGCGGGCGGGCGAGCTCGCGAGGGAGAACTTAAACACCGCCCAAAGAGCCCAGGAGCAACACTACAATCGGGGCACCCAGGCTCGATCATTCGGGCCAGGGGACCGAGTACTCCTCCTGCTCTCCTCGGAGGAATCAAAGCTTTTTGCCCGCTGGCAGGGTCCGTATGAGGTCCTCCGCCAGGTAGGGCCGGTAACTTATGAGATTCGGCAACCTGGTCGCCGTAAGGAAAAGCAGATTTATCATGTGAACCTCTTAAAACCTTGGCAGGACCGGGAAGGGCTCATAGTGGCCCCATATCCCCCCGAACCGGAACTGGGGCCCCAACCACCCAAGGAGTCGGATAATAGTGAACCCCAGCTAGCAAAGACACTCACCGTCGAGCAGCAAGAACAGGCACTCTGCTTAGTGAGGGCGTTCCCCAAGACGTTCACCACGAAACCCGGGCGGACTACGCTCACCTACCATGTGATCCAGACGGAACCCGGGGTGGTGGTCCGAGAGACAACCCGGCCATTGCCGAGGTGAATGCGGGAGGCCGTAGAGGAGGAAGTCCAGGCGATGTTGGAGCTGGGTGTTATTGAGCCCTCCCAGAGCGAGTGGCGGAGCCCCGTCATCCTCGTACCGAAGCCCGATGGGAGCTGGCGGTTTTGCATTGACTTCCGGAGGGTCAACACCATCTCAAAATTTGACGCCTATCCGATGCCCCGCGTCGATGAGCTCCTCGACCGGCTCGGGGAGGCCTGTTATATCACCACTTTAGATCTCACCAAAGGGTACTGGCAGATCCCCTTGGATCCCAGGTCCAAGGAGAAGACCGCATTTGCCACCCCTTCAGGGTTATACCATTTCACCCGGATGCCTTTCGGCCTACATGGGGCCCCGGCAACCTTCCAGCGTTTGATGGACTGGGTGTTGCAACCACACACGAAATACGCGGCGGCCTACCTGGACGATGTGGTCATCTATGCCAATAACTGGGAGGAGCATCTTAACCAAGTAGCGGCAGTCCTCCGGGACCTCCGCACAGCCGGGCTGACGGCCAACCCGAAAAAATGCCGAATCGGGCGGGAGGAAACCACTTACCTGGGGTACACCTTGGGCCGGGGACAGGTCCGCCCCCTCATCGGGAAGGTCCAAGCACTCCAGGAATGTCCGGTGCCGACCACGAAGAGGCAAGTACGTCAATTTTTGGGCTTAGCTGGTTATTACCGGCGGTTTGTACCCCACTTCGCAAGCATTACGGCCCCGCTAACGGAGCTCTTGACCAAGAACAGTCCCTGCCGGGTGCATTGGTCCAACGAGTGCTAGACAGCCTTTCGAACCATCAAAGAACGGCTGTGTAGCGATCCAATACTCTTCAGCCCCGACTTTCATCGTGACTTTATTGTCCAGACAGATGCCTCAGGTGTTGGGCTTGGGGCGGTCCTCTCGCAGGAGGTGACGGGGAGGAACACCCGATTGTTTACCTCAGTTGGAAGCTGTTCCCCAGAGAACGGAACTACTCCGTCGTGGAGAAAGTGGCCCTAGCCGTTAAGTGGGCAGTCGATGCTCTCCGCTACTACCTCCTCGGGGGCCCCTTTATACTGGTTACGGACCACGCACCCCTGAAATGGCTCAATAAGATGAAGGACAATAATGCCAGGCTGATGCGATGGTATCTCGCTCTGCAGCCCTATGCCTTCACGATCCACCATTGGGCGGGACGAGACAACGCCAATGAGGATTTCCTATCCCGCCTCGGAGAAGGTGAGGATGCCAGCTCCGAAGATCGGGAGCTGGATTTGAGGGGTGGGGTATGTAGGGAGCCAGGGTGGCTCCCCTCCGAACCAGAGGGTAAAGAGCCACCCTCTGAGCCTGAGTGGGCAGGGCCAGGCCAAGCTTCCGCCAATCCCCAGAAGGGGAAGGGTGGGACAGGAAGTACAAAGGGCGGGGCCCTTTGTCCAGTGAGGAGAGCACCAGGGAGGGAGACAGACACAGGCTGCTGGCTGCTCCCTCGCGATCCTGCTGCTGACCCAGGTGAAGCCCTGGGCAAGGAGGAGCCTGACCGGGGGGAAGGCCTGTGGCAACCAGGGCTGCCGGCCGCTGAATACCCAGAGGACCTGGAGGGGCCTGACTGCAGCCCAGGCCAGCATGAGTCCAACACCGAGGAGGAGCGGGGGTGGCCCGCAGCGGAATACCCGGAGGAACCGGAGCTGCCCGCAGCGGATTACCCGGAGGAGATGGAGGATCCGGAGCTGCCCGCAGCGGAATACCCGGAGGAGATGGAGGGACCAGAGCGACCCGCCTGAGAGAGACCGGGTAGGAAGTAGCCCAGGGGCCCAACTACACCGTGGGATGGGTGTGTTTGGTCAGCGGGTGCGGATCGCCCCGCTGACCCAGCGGCGAGCCCTTCGCCTCCCGCCACTGTCAGGGCCCTGGGCTGGAACGCAGTGGAGTTGGGTGGGCCTGCGTTCCCCTACCCCGGCGCTCCCCTGCCTGAGGGGCGCGCTATTGACTCTTGCCGGCGCTCCCCTGCCTGAGGGGCGCGCTACTGACTCTTGCCGGCGCTCCCCTGCCTGAGGGGCGCGCTATTGACTCTTGCCAGCGCTCCCCTGCCTGAGGGGCGCGCTATTGACTCTTGCCGGCGTTCCCCTGCCTGAGGGGCGCGCTATTGACTCTTGCCGGCGCTCCCCTGCCTGAGGGGCACGCTACTGACTCCGGCCGGCACATCTTCCCGCTAATTCCCCAACGCACGGGAGGTGGGGACGAGGCCTGCCACGGAGACCCTTGCTCTCCATCGCCCCTAGGGGCTCGGAGGACTGACCAACGCCTGTCACAGTTCTCCTCCTCCTTCTTCTGGATGTCAGATGCTGCCAGTTTTCTTCCCTATTCTTCAGTATCCTCTGCAATGCCCTCTCTGATTCTTTGGCATGCTGTGCCCGCAGTACCAAATCCTGACTTCATTTTCTTCATTTACTTCAAGTCTTCATTTTCTCTGAGGCAATGCAGGGTCAATACTTGTGTCTCTAATCCTTTAACCTTTTCTTCCAGTATGGAGACCAGCTTGTGCTTTGTACAGATGAAGTCACTTCTATCCTCCGGGAGAAAGATAAACATGGCATATCCTGTGCAGGTCACGACAGCTATCCATATTTTGTTCCTTATAATGTATCCAGAGCCTCTTCAGATGATGTATTTACTGCTCTCAGAAGTCTGAAAGGCAAAATCTCTGTGGGGTTTATGGAGTAACTCAGCTTAAATCAGCATACATACCAAATAGATTTACACCAGCATGCCTGAGATAAGAAATAGGCCTCTAACCTTTAGATGTTAGAATGACAGATCAAAACAGTACTATTTGTGAAACTTTTGGGACCCAGTCAGGGGAGCTATAAAGGTAGCTCAGAGTCACCTTTGCCTCCCTGTATGAGCTCTGCTCAGCGTGAGCTCAGTACAGCTCAGGATTGAGCCCAGGGTATCTAAAAGTTAACTCGGTTGACCTTTAGGTTCATAGATCCGCTATGAAACAGGGGACAGCTAAATTAAACTAAACAAAGTTTGGTCTGTACTAGTACAAAACCTATCAAACCATACAAAAACAAACTGCATAATTTTGCATTTGCAGTATATCAATGTAATACTTTAACAGACAGCACTGTTGTCTAATGTTAATGGATAACTACTCAAACATTCAGCACTAAAACTTTAAAAACAAGCTATTTGGGGCTGACAGCACACATTAGGAGTAACTGAATTGAAGCCAATGAAATCACACCAGAGGTCAGACTGATTTAAGTGAGCAGAGGGTGAGGCCTTTTGTATGGTTTTGTTTGTATTAAAAGACAAGAGGCACTTTACAATGATGTATTGGTTGAGCTGGTTGGGAATTTTTTTCACTGGAAAATGCCAATTTGTCAAAAGTGAAAAGACTTGTGGAAGCGGAACAAATTTCCAGTTAGAAAAAATGAGATGAAGCATTTCAGTAATGTTATTCTGTTTCAACATTTTTGGAATGTAATGCTTAGATACTTGTTTTGAAATTCTTTCTATTTCAATTTTTTTTTAATTGAACGTTAAATGTCAGTATTGGAACAAAACATTTCAATGTTATGGAAATGAAACATTTAAATCGCCTTGACACAAAAATGGCTTTGAACTTCATTTTGTGAGGAATTTTGAAAGTTTTGTGTTTGTCCCATTCCAGAAAAAAATTCAAACTTGTGAATTCCCCACAAAAAGGTGCAATGCCACTCAGCTCTATTGTTGGTATCATGTAGTACTGTGCAACAGGGCCAGTTTGACCTAAACTCCTGCCCCCAGTTATGAGATGCAGCACCCCCAAGCCTCGCCTGAGCAGAAGATACTAATTGTGTCAAAGTGAAAAAGCACTTTTGGGATGTTGTGACCAAAAGCATCCCTGTATTCACACCATATTGTAATAATTTTTGTGCAAAATATGGTTTGTGAGGTATAATTTAAACATTAATAACACAATGATCATCAATATTCTTGTGTAACATATGTACAAAAAGCATATTAAGAGATATGAACATAAGCTGAAATTATGACTACAGTGTGTTTGCCAGACAAGTCTAGTGAGGGGGCAAACAGATTTCTCAAAGGACAGGCTGAGTCTTCTAGCCAGGTGTCATCAACATTGATTGGCAATCACCTGTCAAGTGGCCATTCTTTAGCAACGAAGGGGGGAAGGAGCAGATCGATCTGCATTTTAGCAAACAACAGCATGGAAGCTCTTTCACCAGGAGACTCCATATCTCTACCCTTACAGCTGGAAGGAACTTTATCTAGGGGTAACCCTCAGGAAAATGCATTTTACACAGTGACTGGAGCATAAGACTGAGGGGCAAAAACACCCCAAGCTGTCTGTCTCTCTTTCACCTAAGAAGACAGAGGAACCAGCCCTTTGACTTTGGAAAGAGATTCTGACCTGAGAATTTGGTCAGTGCTGTTGCTGGGATCCTGAGGAAAGGATTTTACCTTGAACCAAGTCTAGCTTGTTAAGTTTTAGCTACTATCTTTACTTTTCTTGTAACCATTTTTTACTTTAATACCATATACTTGCACTCATTTAAAATCTATCTTTTTGTAGTTAAATAAACTTGTTTTATTTTCAGTCTAAACTGATCCAGTATTGTGTTTAAACTGAACTGTTTGTAACTCCAGTTAAAGTAGCAAACAGTTGTATATTGACCTTTTACAGGAGCAGCAAACCTTTAATATCTGAACTGTCCAGGAAAGGGCTGGGCAGTGTAGAACACACGTTTTTGGAAACAATATTCAGGACTGGGAGTGTGTTGGGGGTCACCCTGCAAGCGGTAATCAAGGCCGGTGGAAGCCAGAGTGTGACTGGAGTGTTGCTGACAGGCGGCTGGAGTCACAGTTGCTGGACCAGGGCTGCAGCTATACACAGACACTCAGGGTGTGACCTGCATACTGTGAGGCTGTTTTGAGTGGCCCTGGTTGGGAGCTACAACAGCAAAGCATTGTTAGGCACCCAAGGTTGTGGTGACACAGCATCTTGGAATGTGAGAGATATGGACAAATGCCCACTAATACTGATATGAGGCTTCCCCCATCCCAAACCCTTATGTGGAAACCATAGATGGACCCTTTTATCCTAGGGACCAGTGACTCAGAAGACCGTGCCCTTGGAAGTGGTAATCCAGGGCCACTGGGAGGTGATGCAGTTCAGTATGATTTGTTCCCCACATTTCCCCTGATCCTTGGGGCCACATGGTTGGCAAAGCACGACCCCCACTTTCTCTGGTGGGAATGGAAAGTCAGATTTCTTTTTGAGCATTGCCAACAAGTCTGCCTATGTGTCATCAGTGATGAGTCATTGGATCTGGGATCCCACTCCACTTAGTGTCAAACCCACCCTTGACCAAATCCCAGATCATAGCAGTTGGCGAGTGGGGGCCACCCCCAGCTTCAGCCCTCCCACATCCCTGATAAAAACATCATCTTAATCGTGGTGTTTATAAAAAAGAAATGCGGACATGCGACCTCCGGGCTGGGATTACAACTGCCCCATTGACCTGCAGCCCAGAGCAAAGGTCCCCTATGGTTGGATTTACACAATGTCTGTGTCTAGTGTTAGGAACCAGGGTGTAGGCGGTCTGGCCTGTTGGGAGGGGCTGGGAGAAGTGGCTGGGAATCCACTGAATGGGAGTCTTGCCTGAATCCTGCAATCTGCTTCTAACTCCTTTTTTCCAGATCCTGCTCTGCTTCCATTCTTTTCATGGTTCTTGCCTCATTTCTGCCCTTGCTCTCAGTTCCTGCCTTGCTCCTGCTGCATGCCTGATCCTTGCCTTGTCTCTGGCTCCAGCCCCTACGCTCCAGTCCTGTCCATTGCCTTCCAATCCTGCCTCATCTTCTGGTTACCAGTCATGGCAGCCCTCCATGTGTACATCCAAGAAAATCTGGCTAAAGGCTTTATCTCTTAACATCCCGCACTGGGGACCCAGTCCTTTTCGTGAGGCAAAAAGATGGGATGTTGTGCCTTTTTGTGGACTATTGGGCATTGAATCAGGTAATGATTCAGAACTGGTATCCCTTGTCCTTAACCTCAGAACTATTAGATTGTGTGTGAGCCACATGGATATTTATCAAACTGGACCTATCGGCAGGGAAAGCTACAACCTAGTGTATATCCAGGCGGGGGATGAGCAGAAGGCCACCTTTTGGACCCATTATGGACACTGAATACTTGGTGATGCCATTCAGACTGACTAATATCCCTGCAATCCTTCAACGCTTTGTTAATGATATGTTCAGGGACACTCTGGACCAGTATGTAGTTGTCTACCTCGACTATATACAAGTCTTTTCAGAAAACCATAAGCAGCACAAGTGAAAGGTTAGGTCTGTCCTGGAGAGGCTCTGACAGCATGGCCTGTTCACAAAATTAGAGAAATGTACCTTTGACCAAACCACCACAGAGTTTTTGGGGTACACCCTTTCCCCAGAAGACATTAAGATTGACCCACAGACGGTGGAACCATTTGCAACTTGGCAGTCACTTGGAGTACTCAGGAGGAGCAATGTTTTCTAGACTTTGTAAATTTTTACTGGCATTTTATCCCAAATTTCTCAGGGCAAATAACCCCTGTGACAGCCCTCCTCCACAAAACCGCCAAATCTATCTGGTTGCTTGAAGTCAGCATGCCTTTGAACAGCTCAAAGTTGCCTTAACCACTGCACTCATTCTGGTGCACCCAGACTCAGGCTGAGCATTTATTGTGGAGGCTGAAGCATCCAACATAGCCACTAGGGCTATGCTTTCCCAGAAACACGGACCCCAGAAATTGCTGTACCTGTGTGATTACTATTCTTGTAAGCTCACTCCAGAGGAGCAAAATTATGAGATCCTTGACAAATAATTGCTTGTGATCAAGACCGCATTTGAGGAGGGGTGCCATTACCTTGAGGGAGCCCAATACACAGTGAAAGTGTACACAGATCACAAAAACATAGAGTATTTACACAAGACCAGGGCACTGAACCAACAACAACTCAGGTGGGCCTTATTCTTCTCTCACTTTGATTTTATGATCACCTACCACCTGGGAACCGAAAACAGTAAGGCCGATGCTCTGTTCTGCAAGGGGGAATGTTACAAAGGAGAAGAAAGCACTAACCAGAAACAACCTTAGCTCCTCAAGCCTTGCAATTTCCTTAATGTCTCACTACATAAAGATCTGGTCACCACAATTCTGTCAGCTTTAGGGTATGACCCACTAGTCAAAGAGGTGACATACCCCCTAGAATGGTCAAGAACCAAGACCAAGAGGCAATATTTCAAGTAGGGTGGAATAATATATGGTGATGGTCACATGTATGTTTTGCCGGGGCATCCCTGGTTCGAGGTCCTGCAACTGTGTCATGACAACCCCTTAGTAGGCCATTTTAGACACCTCAAAACCCATCTTCTAGACTCCTGCTTCTTTTTTATGTTGACACTTGTTATAAGGATCAAAGGGTGGAGATTTGCGGTTTTGGTAGGCTGAGAACCCAGGGTTGTTGGGGTGTTGGGTCTCTGGCACTCCCTCGTCACCCCCAGTGGAGCCAGACGAAGCAACACTTCATCAATCTTGGAAGGTCAGGCCCCATAGAAAGTCCTATTAGAACACCACAGGCATGCAGTTGCCTGATTGGCTTGCACCCACTGCTTAAGCCAGGAAGTGACCCAGAAGGGCTGTCTGAGCAACCATGCAGACTGTTCTTGCCACAGTCTTGCCTGAATCCTGCAATCTGCTTCTAACTCCTTTTTTCCAGATCCTGCTCTGCTTCCATTCTTTTCATGGTTCTTGCCTCATTTCTGCCCTTGCTCTCAGTTCCTGCCTTGCTCCTGCTGCATGCCTGATCCTTGCCTTGTCTCTGGCTCCAGCCCCTACGCTCCAGTCCTGTCCATTGCCTTCCAATCCTGCCTCATCTTCTGGTTACCAACTCCAACTTGACTCCCAGCCACTTCTCCCAGCCCCTCCCAATAGGCCAGACCGCGTACACCCTGGTTCCTAACACTAGCTATCTGTGTGCTTGTACCAAGTTCCCATGCACTAAGCTGCTTAGCACCCTTGTGCCCCTAGAAACTCTGTCCAGGCTCTGCACCACTGTCACCAGGTACTTCATTGTAGAACTCTCTGAATCCAATGGTGCCAGATGCCAGCATTGATGGTCATGGATCAATTAATCAAGATGGCACATTTTGTCCCTTGTGACCATTTGCTTTCCGCCAAGAAGGCTGCTCAGCTCCTAATGATTCAGGTCATCTGCCTCCATGGGCTTCCTGACAGTGTAGGTTCAGATTGAGGGCCACAGTTCATTTCATGCTTCTGGTGTGAGGCACTCTGGTTACTAGATGTCCACACCTGTGCCCCTTTGACATATTGCCCTCAGAGGGATGGCTGGACAGGGAGAGTGAATCAAATCTTAGAGCAATATCTAGAATGGTCTGTTAACTACCACAAACATGACTGGTCTATCCTCACCCTGAGTTTACACACAATAATGCCAACCATGCTTCCACTGGGCAGAGCACATTTTTCCCAGTTAAGGGTTCCACCTGCTATTCCACCCTATGCTACTGATGAACTCGGAGCAGCCAACTTGGTTCAGCAGATTTACCATATTCAGGAAGAGGTAAGAGGCCACATCAAGGATGCTAAGAAAGCTTACAAACTATACGCGGACCATAGAAGATAGGAGAGACCAACTTTTTCAGTGGACCAGGAAAGATTGGCTATCTGCCAAAAATCTCCACACGAACAGGCCATCTCACAAATTAGACCATCAGTTCCTCAAATCTTATTGAGTTTCTCAGAAAATCAATCCCATTATGCTCAACCTCTCCTTACCTAGGTCTCTCAAGATGCATCCTGTCTTTCATGTTTCCCTCCTAAAGCCACACATGGAAAATCCATTCCCCAACAGGATGCAGCCACTGCTTCTGCTGATTCCAGTTCAAGATCACAAAGAATATCACATCCAAGCCATATTGGACTCCAAATTGAAATGGGGCAGGCTGTGGTATTTCACAGATTGGGGAGGCTGTGGCCCCGAAAAGTGGTCCTGAGAACCTGCTAGTTATGTCCACGCCCCTGAACTGGTGGATAATTTTTACAGGGCCCATCCAAACAAACCTGGTCCGGTGACACTTGAAGCAGTGGGGAGATGTAAGGATCCGGTAGGCTAGAACCCAGTCACGGCTCTGGGTGACTGACACTTTCACCAGACCGCCATCTGGCAGCCACGGCACAGCCATGATCAATGCACAGTAAACCCTAGGAACCACAGAAAGACCCAATTGGCAGCACCTCCCGCACTTCATAATTTAAGCATGGAGGGAGTTTCAGGAAGCTGTCTGTGCAACAAGGCACAGGTCCCTAGCCTGCTGAGGAGACAGACCCTGCCTTGTTCCTGCATTCTTGCTTGGTTCCAGCCCTGTCCCAGCCTTGCTGCTGCCCCAGACTCAGCTCTGCTATTGCTTTCCCTGACTCAGGTACCCTGGTTCTGACTCGTGGTTCCGATTTCTGGCTCTGACTCTTGTTTGACCTTTGGCTCAGGCATTTTGCCTCTGCCTCTGATTCTCAGCTCCATCACTACCTCGCATAAATCACCAATCCCTGTGGAAAGAGAATGCAAAACATATCCATTCTGATCTGGAAACATTTTACACCCGCTTTGCACAAAAGCAAATGTCACTAAAAGAGCCAAGACATTGGAAAATCAGGCCCTGTATGTGGCACTGTTATTTGCATGTGTAACCCACTGGTCACCGAGAGTTACAAGTACACCTCAGTCTAATCCACTATCATGTGCACTCTTACTCTCGTCAATAGCCAGCCCAGGAGCGGTTTCTAACTATACTGTGTATTTCTGAAATAGAAGACTGTGAACAATATTTGGTAACTTTTAGCATTGGGATGCTGAAAGGTAAAGATCGAAGGAAGGAGCCATCAGATAGTTGTAATAAGCACTGTAGAAACAGAATTGTTAAGCGTCTTGAATTTGAATGTAAAACCATATAATCTGTCACCTGAATGCTAAATGCACTGCAGTATATAGGAAAATATATTTTTAAATGTCTTAAATTATTGTTTTTATAAACATAATTATGCTCCATCAAATAAAGCACAGGACCAATCTTTTGGGAGTAAATAAACCTCTTTGCTCATCTGTAGCATTATGGGAGACTAAGAGAGAGAAATCTTTTTATAAGCTGTTGCCCAATAAGTCATAACATATTAGAGCCATTGGCCCGAATCCAAGTCAAATGCACTGCTCCAGCCGTGCAAAGCAGTCCTAAAGCCTTTAAGAATTTCACTGAGTAGGTGGTGAATCCTTGGGGATTCCCCTGGCACATGGGAAACTCTGAGTCATATAGAGCAGCTGTATTTGCTTCTACACTGACCCCACCTGGTCCACTTTCTTGTAGTGAGGTGATGAAGAGGAAAGGGCAATGTAACTGGCCATCATTACACTCTGTAGATCCCCAGCTGCAAAACAACTACTCAGGAACAAAGGACAACAATCTTGAAGCTCCGGGACAATGCAGATTGGACCACCGTACTGGGGCCACAAAGGTAGCTTAAAAGTACCTGTGATGGGTTATTCCCATCGCCTGTTAGACGAGGGTTTAAGCACCCATTAGTGTACCTGTGACTGATTGCTTCCTGGCCAGAGGAGATGGAGCTAGGTAAAGATAATTAGGTACCTGGGCTTTATAAGGAACTAATGGGAACTCAGCAGGGAGAGCCTGCAAAGGAGACAGCATTCTGCTGTAGAGAGAAACTTCCCAGGGAGCAGGTCAAGGGAGAACTCTGAGATGGGGCTTAAACAGACAAGAAGCTAACTAGGAGGATCCACAGGAAGTAGGTTAGTTTCCTGTAGGGGAGGCCCGGACCTGAGATGGGGGAAGCCTTATGAGTTCAGTAGGGAAGAGAAAAGCTAGAGGCCTGAGAACCAAAATAAGGCTGTGTTAAGCACAGACTGTGGGGAAGCAGCACAAGGAGGCTTGGAGGTAAGGAAGCAGCCCAGGGAAACAGCAGCATATTTGGAGAAGCAGACCTTGCTGCTTACCACAGGGTCTCTGGGCTGGAACCCTGGGTTCCTCTACCAGCCTTCAAAGCAGGGGTATGCAAGTCCAACATAAGCAATATTGAGCCCAGGGAGTACCTGTGGAGGACAGAGCCACAGAAGACCCAATGAGAGGCAGATGGCTTGCAAGAAGTGCCAAAGATGAAGTTCCCCTTGCAGCATTGCACCCTGACATCAGTGGGCTCTATGGGTGGTAAGTATTGTATGTTACAAAATCTTTGCCACCTCTCCTAGCCCTTAGCTGTGCTGAGCACAGCGTAGCTGGACTAGAGGATCTGTCCCACAGCCTTACTCTGTATGAGATTTCTGTTTCTAGACTTCAGTACTCTTCTCCTCTGTTTTGTTATAAAGGTTTAGGGTGAAATCCTGGCTCTAAAGTCAGTGGAGTCAGGATTTCACCCGTATTGTTCCTCTGAGGTAGATCCAACATTAGAGCCTATTACAGTCTATCTTTGTGCTCTATTTCTGTCAAATTTAAATATTTCTAATTTAAATGTTCAACTTAATTCTTTTGTTGATCAGTAGTCCTATGAGGTATTAGTGAGTTCTGCAAGTATTGATTGCTATGGTGTGAATTAATAAAGAGCCTTACTTACAACCTGGCTTTTCTGCTTTTGAGAGTTCAATTTTGGAGAATACTTTCTGGCTTCTTTACAGTGTGGCGACTGTAGGGAGTGAAGAAGATGAAAGCAGGAACTCAGTTCCATCTATTACAAGGAAAGAAAAAAAACCAAAGAATACTCCTGTCTTTTTTTTTTTTGATACAGACTAACACGGCTACCACTCTGAAAGGGAAAACTATCACATCAAACAATAACTTTCTCAAGCCTTTTCTTAGCACAAGAAGCAAAAGCCGATCAAAAGTGTTAGCAAATACAGCAGAATCTGAGAAGTATGAACACCAGAGTTACGAACTGACCAGTCAACCACACACTTTGTTTGGAACCGGAAGTACAGAATCAGGCAACAGTAGAGACCAAAAATAAAAAAAATGCAAGTGCTGTACTGGTGTTAAACATAAACTACTAAAAAAATAAAAGGAAAGCAGCATTTTTTCTTCTGCATAGTAAAATTTCAAGGTTGTATTGAGTCAATGTTCAGTTGTAAATGTTTGAAAGCACAACCATAATGTTTTGTTCAGAGTTACGAAAATTTCAGAGTTGTGAACAACCTCCATTCCCAAGGTGTTCGTAACTCTGAGGTTCTACTGTAATGCCTATATCAAATGCTTCACCTGTCACCGAAATGCAGTCTGTTCTGGGTTGGAATGTGGCAGCTGTTTAACAGTCAACACAACCACTTTAAGACAGGCAGTGATTTAAGAATACCATAGCAAGTGGAAACCCAAGGTCAATTTCGATTGGTAGAATTTAATTGTAACATGCCTTATACAAGAGAGGATACAGGACTCTTTTATAATACATAGTAAAGAGGATTCTTTATTGAGACCACTGGACTCGGACAAGAGCATGTAGTTGTCTCTGACTCCCAGACTATTTCATTTCAGAGTGGTAGCTGTGTTAGTCTGTATCAGCAAAAAGAATGAGGAGTACTTGTGGCACCTTAGAGACTAACACATTTATTTGAGCATAAGCTTTCGTGGGCTAAAGTCCACTTCATCAGATGCATGCAATGGAAAATACAGTAGGAAGATACATACACACAGAACACATGAGAAAATGGGGGTACCATACCAACTCTAATGAGAGTAATCGATTAAGGTGGAGAAAAAAACTTTTGTAGTGATAATCAGGATGGCCCATTTCAAACAGTTGACAAGAAGGTGTGAGTAACAGTAGGGGGAAATTAGCATGGGGAAATAGTTTTAATTGGTGTAATGACTCATCCACTCCCAGTCTTTATTCAAGCCTAATTTAATGGTGTCCAGTTTGCAAATTAATTCCAGTTCTGCAGTTTCTCATTGGAATCTGGTTTTGAAGGGGGTTTTTTTGTTGTTGAATAATTGCAACTTTTAGGTCTGTAATTGATTGTCCAGGGAGGCTGAAGTGTTCTCCTACTGGTTTTTGAATGTTATAATTCTTGACGTCTGATTTGTGTCCATTTAGTCTTTTGCGTAGGGAGACTGTCTGGTTTGGCCAATGTACACGGCAGAGGGGCATTGCTGGGACATGATAGCATATATCACATTGGTAGATGTGCAGGTGAACAAGCCTCTGATAGTGTGGCTGATGTGATTAGGTCCTATGATGATGTCCCTTGAATAGATGTGTGGACACAGTTGGCAAAGGGCTTTGTTGCAAGGATAGGTTCCTGTGTTAATGTCTTTGTGTGTGCTGTATGAATAAACACTGGGAGTGGATGAGTCATTACACAAACTAAAAACTATTTTCCCATGCTAATTTCCCTTACTGTTACTCACACCTTCTTGTCAACTGTTTGAAATTGGCCATCGTGATTATCACTAAAGTTTTTTTTTCTTCTGCTGATAATAGCCCACCTTAATCGATTACTCTTGTTAGAGTTGGTATGGCAACCCCCATTTTTTCGTGTGTGCATGTGTATATATAATATATATTCCTACTGTATTTTCCACTTCATCAGATGCATGCAGTGGGCTTTGGCCCACGAAAGCTTATGCTCAAATAAATGTGTTAGTCGTAAGGTGCCACATGTACTCCTCAGACTATTTAGTGCAGCTTGTGCTACATAGTGTCACTATACTGAATCTCCTGAAGTCATCTCCTGGACTAAGTAGTCATGGAAAGGCATGTTGACTGCAGTACAGTAACTACACATGCTGTGATTTGACCTAGACATCTGGATTACAACCCCTACTGTTGGGAAAACTAATCTAAAGCATACTGGTTCAGTCGTTGCCTTGACAAACAAGGGCTGTGTTCACTTCTGTGAAGATGGTACAAGATAGAAAATGGTGGAAAGACTTCATTCAGCCCCATTGTCACTGCTGAGCTGACAGGTGAAATCAAAGAGTGTCTTGAAAAAAGTGAAGAGACATTTAATGACCACAAGTGCTCAAGACTCTAGTTTTAGGTCTTACCCAAAACTGAACAATTCCACCATGGTGCCTCCTGACACTATGTAGTGGTTTTGAGTTGGTAGCTGACTCAGAAGAAAGTGGTGTTTTAATAGGAGGCACTCAATTATCCCCTGCCGGCAACATGATGACATTGAGATAGGACTCCATTCAAGCTTCCAACCTGCTCATTGTGTGGTGAGATCTGACGAGCTCATAACACCAAAGCCACAGCAAACCTTGTTAGCTGGAGGATATGAATCCATCTTGCTTTTCCATGTTTATATTCGTGTGATTATTAAGCAGCGACAAATTTTTCTTGCTTGACTTAAATCCTCCAGAGCATCTGAGATAGTTAATATCCTCTAACATTGTTCTAGTTTCATAACTTCATTGGTCCAGATCTAAATGTTCTTGATGGAACCCTTTTTTTTTTTTTTTTTAAATCTGAAACAAGTGATGTTACTATGCCCCTAACAGAAGCATATAAATTTATCCCAGAAATGGGTGAGTTGTTCCAATAAAATAGAACTAACAGATACATTCTCACAGAACATGAGTCCGACTTGAACTTGTACAAGGACTGAGAAAGTTTAGTTTGTTTTGCTTGGCACTTTCATTCCTTGTGTGTTTCCTTAGTTTCATCTGGGATGGAAGTACCACTAGACATGTCATCCCACTGTTCTGGACCTAAGATGAAAGCAGGGAATATTGGCTTCTAGCTAATACATTGTGATACCAGGTATTATTTTTATATTGGGATAGTGCCATGGGGCACTGTACAGAAATCATACAAAGAAAATCCCTGCTCCAAAGAGCTTACAGTCTAAATAGACAAGACAGCCTAGTGCTGTGGGATGGGACAGACAGGCAAGCCAAGTGGTTTTAGTTCCATGTTATGTTTTTAATATAAAGCCCTTTTCTCTTCCCATATGCCCTGCTGCTCTAATCTAAACACTTCCCCCCCATCTTGCTAGCTGCCTCAGCTTCCCCTCTTCTGTACAGTAAGCCCTCCCTCTACCCTTCCCCTCCTCTTCTCTCCTCCCCCCACCCAAAAAAAAACAAACCAAAACAAACAAATCCAAAAACCCTGAGGGCTGAGTGTGAAAACCAAAAAAAAGAAACTAGCGCCTTCTGGTTGTCAGTCTTAATTCAGCATTCAAAAGATGGGCTAGGGCAGTGGCCCTCCTGATGGCTCTGTCCTGGAGTCTGACTTGAATTTAACCTAAAGGGCTAGAAGCCTCTAAATAAGAGGCTGTGCTTCCATAATTTCAGCATAAGTGAATCTCCTCACCTGCTTAGATTTGCCCATCACTGGCAACCTGAACCAGCCCCTGACTATAGCTGCACCTCTCCTCAGGAGCAATAAGTCTCACTGGAGGCTTGTCTACATGGTGGGGTAATGGGGGCTAAGAGGTGTGATTTCTAAAGCACGCTAAGATGTTGTGCACTAATTGGTCTCTATAGATCCTGCTAGTGCACTTTTATGTAATGCTGTTTGAAACGTTACTATGTCAATGCATGCTAGGGAACCTTCAGTGTTCACACAGGGTCTATGTGGACTAATGAATTTGCAGCCCATTAGAGTGATTTAGAAATCACAGCCCTGCAAAGTGCATTTACCCCACTGTGTAGACAAGCCCTGAGCATCTAGCCCCAGCTGTGAATGGTACACCAGGATCATAGGTTCTTTCTCACTGGGGCCTTTAAAAGGTCCATATGGCAATCAGGTATCACACTCCAAATATTTTGAGAAAGTGAATTTAGGTTCTGTATGGCAGATCAGTCACTCTCTAGAGCACTAATTATCAAAAGAGATATTAAAATCTTCCATTACTGTACTACTCTGTGGACAATCCAGAGTATTTATTTGAAAAATACTCAGTTAACATAAAAACAAATACCTTAGACTAACAGATTTATTTGGGCATAAGCTTTTGTGGGCTAGAACCCACGTCATCGGATGTATGAAGTAAAAGATACAGAAGCAGGTATAAATACATGAAAGGATGTGGGTTGCTTTACCAAGTGTTAAACTGACCTAACGAGATAAAATCAATCAACAGCAGGATACCACGGGAGGAAAAATAACTTTTGAAGTGGTAAGAGTGGCCCATTACAGACAGTTGACAAGAAGGTGTGAGTAAACAGGAGGGAGAAATTAGTATTGGGGAAATTAAGTTTAGGTTTTGTATTGACCCAACCACTCCCAGACTCTATTCAGGCCTAATCTGATGATATCTAGTTTGCAAATTAATTCCAGTTCTGCAGCTTCACGTTGGAGTCTGTTTTTGAAGTTTTTTTTTGTTGAAGAATTGCCACTTTTAGGTCTGTTATTAAGTGACCAGAGAGATTGAAGTGTTCTCTTACTGGTTTTTGGATGTTATGATTCCTGATGTGTGTCTCTTGAATAGATATGTGGACAGAGTTGGCACCGGCTAGTGACTTCTCGGTACTCTTCTGGCTCTGTCAATCTGTTTCTTCACTTCACCAGACGGGTATTGGAGTTTTAAGAACGCTTGACAGAGATTCTGTAGGTGTTTGTGCCTGTCTGAGGGATCGGAGCAAATGTGGTTGTATCTTAGAGCTTGGCTGTAACAGAGCCAGAAAGGTCTCTAAGGTGCCACAAGGACTCCTCATTTTTGCTGATACAGACTAACACAGCTACCATTGAAACCTGTCAATTAACATATTTGCTTCAAGGGCAACATAAATATTACAAAGATTAATCCTTTTCCAAGAGCAATCCAGCTGCAATAAACTATCTGCTCTTGAGGTCAGTTGGGGCTTTATCAACTGCTTCAGTAAGAGAGCTGCACCCAAGTGCGCGTGCACACACTGGAATGTGTGAGGAAAATGAGTCAGATAAATTCAGCCTCTTCAGTTCCATTTTTATACCTATTTACTTGCTGAACTCTGACAGGCTGCTTAGTCCTGTGTGGATCTGAATGGAGAAGTAATTTTAAATGTTCAGTGTTACAAATGTGTCTCCTTTGAAAGAGAGCCATTTCCAGCTGGCTTTTGTTCAAGAGACCCACCTTTCTAATGCTTTTGAGCATAGTGCAGTCTTTAGACCTTCTACCTATAAATATTAGCAGCCTCTTTCATCTTCATAAATTAAAAAAAATTCCAGCTATCTACAACCACGAGCACTCTTAACAATCCCTCTCCTTTTCCTTTGTGCCCAGCAATGATTGCCATGGGGGTTTTGCCGTTGTACTGGAAGTCCAAAGAGACGTGTGCTGTCAGGGGACACCCTGAAGACACACTATTCATTACACAAACTCATTATTAAACAGAACAAGGAAATAAAAATACAACACACAGCTGCAACGTTCCTATGTCTGATTATTCTCAGCCTCTTACCATACTTTAGACCAAGCACAGTCCTTCACCCTCTGTTGTAGTCATGTTATTACCAGTCAAGGGCTTGAATACCACAGGGATAGATATTCACAGTATAAAACCTTAGATTAAAGAGGAAAAAAATGTATCTAGACTTGTCAGTCTTCCTATCACTCACTTATGAGCACTCTTTGCACCCCTTTCCTGATGTGAGCCTGAGTCCAGGCCTTAGGTTGGATTTATGTTCAGACCCATTTGATTGCAAAATCCAGTCTGAATTAATATCAAATGCTTAAAATGGCTGCCCCTGTTCACGTTCAGGAGCCATGTTGACCCTCTCCCCACTCCCTCCTGCCCTTTTAACTGGATGCAACCTAGAACTGATTGGAAAAACTTTTGAAGTTCAAAAATTTGTGGTGGAAGGGGAAAAAACAAAAAAAAAAGTTCCCATTTTCCCCCCAGCCTTTCCTGCCTGTATCTTTCCAGTGCCAAGCTACTTCCTCCCTTCCTGTCCCTAACTATAAAGCAAAAGGGAAGAGGGAGAGCCTCCTTTACTTCATCCTTATCCGGATGCCGAGTCTTTTTCCCATCTTGTCCAGCTTTCGCCCTTGGCCTTTACTCCTCCATAGCAGTGCTCAATATCTGGATTGGCACTAGGTCTGTCAAGCGCTTGTGACAGATAGTTGGCACCCAACAATTCTGAAAAAGAACAACTTGTCATATCTGTAATGGATTTCCTAGATTTCTTTGCTATGTTTTTCATTAATTACCATGGATATTTGCATTTCAACCAATTTTGCACACTCAAGGTTCATTTCCTTGTCTGATTTGATCCTGCAATGAAATCTTAATGGTAGAGTTGATATATCTCTTGAAGGAGAGTGATTTCCAGCTCTCCTTCACAAAAAGACTGTCACAATCTTTTTTTTTTTATAGCTCTGTATTTCAAAAGATAATGGACCTTAGCCTAGGACTCTGGATCCATCTTTTATGCATAAGCCTGCACCACTGATGCATTGGGGGACTTGACTAGGACCAGGATCAAGCCTTTTCTCAGGAAGTGTGCTGTGTGTGCTAGTGATCTTCGCAAGGCACTGGATGGGAGAAGAACTTGCCATCAACTCTGGAGTACCTGTGGTGGTGCAGCATGAGCCCCTGATCCACAGAGAGGAAGGCAGAGATGTGGATTGATCCATGTAGCACTGGCCTCACCCCTGCTGTACCCCCAATCCTGTGACAATGAGGGCACTCTTATGGAATCAGGCTTTACCACACAAACCATGAGTATCTGCTGTGTACCCTTCACAAAATCCTAGCCTTGCCTCTGTGCAGTAGAACCCACCTTGGCTCAGCCGTGCAGGGGCCCTTCATACTGCTAAGGAAGGAGCTGAAAACTAGAAAAATATCTCCCACTGTTTTGTTGTGTATATGGTGGTGGGTTTTTTTTTTTTCTTCCCAGCTTGGCTCCAGTACATGAATTCTGTTTTACAGCTGGGGATCTAACATCATTAACTAAGCAATAAACCGCTGAGCCCTAGAACATGTTTAGCCTTTCAGATTAAGGGTTCTCCTATCACACCCTCTGCTTTCTAAGTAGTCTGCATCTTGATACCCTCCCCAGGAACAGTGGTGTTTAAGAGTGTCCTCCTTCCAAATTAGAGATGAGCTAAATCAGACACTTGAAGTCAAACCCATTCATATAGTGAGGGGGACTGGGTTTCAGATTTGATTCCCTTCCTGTTTTGGCTCTGGGTCAGATCATAGACTGGATGAGGTCTCTCTTCTGGTCCCAGTATTTTATGTGGCTAGCAGGAGAAACTTGTAAGATCTCACTGTCATGAGATCTATACTGAAGCCCTGATCTGGCCTTCAACCCACCAAACCTACCCAGACCATCTCTAGCTGAGACATGGGAGGGTTTCCGTACTGGAAAACTACTTTGGAAATTGGAGAGCTTCTCTTCCATAAAGGAAGTACAGACCATACCTCTTAAATCTTTTCCTTCCTCATGTAGTTCTCTCCTCCATCACATATCTTTACTTTATCTGCCATAGTGGTGGGGCGGGGTGCCCAAATTCTAAGTGGAGCTTATGCTAACATTGTGGGTGATGGATTTCTTCTTCCTTTTCACCCTTGGATTCTTAGTCAGGAGCCAGTGTTAGAAATGTTTCCATGGGCAAATCAGAAAGCATTTCCTTTAAAAACAGAATCTAACTGCAGTTAGATTAATGAAAACCCAAATGCTGGGTGGTTTATGGAGCACACAGATGAAGCAGTCACATCCAAACATGTCAAGTGCGGTTTTCAAAGTGGAGCAGAGGGTTTTAGCCACATGACTCCCCATTAAAGTTAATAGGAACTGCACAGCCAAATCCCTGCACGCTGCTTTGATAATGTAGTGGCAAATGTTTAAGATGTGCAGATTGAGTTGACATGGACTCTTATCTCTTCAGTGTTTCTATTGACTCCTTCACTAGTGTATTTATTGAAACACCACGTACTTGTCCCTTTCATTTTTGTTCAAATCCCATGGTGGTGTATATTCAATTAAACCAATCTGAAAATCAAATGACTAGAGATACAAGAGATGGGGGGGACATCCGCTGGGTTTACTACAGGCACCACACAGTTTTCAGCAGAGAGTTCTGCACTGAGTAAATAAATCATCTCCATGAGCAAAATGCCCTTCTGGGCTGATTACTATCATTCTCTTAGTGGTTTGAGCATTGGCCTGCTAAACCCAGGGTTGTGAGTTCAATCCTTGAGGGGGCCATTTAGGGATCTGGGGCAAAAATTGGGGATTGGTCCTGCATTGAGCAGGGGGTTGGACTAGATGACCTCCTGAGGTCCCTTCCAACCCTGATATTCTATGATTCTTTGCCAGGATCTGCTAATGTATTCTGAAAACTGCTCTGAAATCCCTTTTGCAGAGGGCCAGATTCTGCCACCCATACTTATGTTAAGTAATCCCTTGCTCTAGTCCCACTGAAATCAATGGGATTACCGTCAGAATAATGTATACTCCCAGATTTGAACAGGGAGCCATACTCTGGTGCAGAGATATTACTGTAATTTTTAGTAACGCCCCTTTCAAGTCAACCACCTAACATAATAATAATAATGGCTGTTAGCTCTTTGGATACACAGTTCTGTCACTGGGCTTTTGCTTGTTTGACAATTTTACCCCAGGTGTTACTATAAAAAATCCTAGTTGCTTTTATAAACTAAAGATTTTATGTAATTGGAGTGTAAGGAAACTTTTAGTATTGCTTAATTTGATAAGGGCAGCAATTTTTCTGTGTGTGACAAGCCTAGCTCCACTCTTTTTTCCATGCCCTGCTTTTCGGGACCACTCTTCTTTTTAAGACCTAAAGTATTTTAAAACCCAAGATATGGTCATTTAACATGATACACTATACAGGGTGTTTGCAATGCAGCCTTTAAACGGATGCTAAAGCTTGCCATCTTGTGGTCTATATGATAACTGCTATCACTTTCTGTGTTTTGAATATGTATTGACATTTTTACGCACCAGTGTAAGGAACTAATACTGGTGCCTTGAACTAGGACCAGCAGGAACATATTGTGCAAGTTTTCTCCACACAGCTATGCCAGTCCCTCTGTTTCCTGTCCCCTGCTGTTAGTCCTTGGCCTACCTTGCCACCTATTGTACTAAATTGTGTAGCAGTATTTGATGGTGATCTCCTCTTCAATCCACGTTTTCTTGTGACCAGGTGCCTCGCTCCTGCACTGCTGCATTCCTTGTGCAGTCACATGTGTGCAAATTGACGCAAACTGCTACCAAACCCAGATGACTGCATTTTACACTGACTCTGCATAGATGCAGATGACTACCCAAAATGTAAAGCAGTGAAGAAGCAGATCCCAGGTCACCATAAGTGCGAAGCAAGTATGCTAACGTATTGCACTGGATGCTACTATCTAGTGGATCAAAACTAAGCAAATTCTCACTGCTTATTGAAAACCTACTTCTCTAATTTTCTGGAGAAAGAGAGACATACATAAGTTTTTTAAAATGTAGTTTGAATCTTAAATACATCTATTATGATTTTTTGCCTTGAAATTCCATATACCCCTGCATATGCCTGCAATGCTTTTTCTCTGCATCCTTTTTGGATTAAGGCAGGTGTTCACTGAAACTGAGGATGTAGCACTGGGGGGGGTGGAGTGTTTGTCTCTCAAAGTTGGAAACCCTTTTTGAAAGGTAGGAAAATAAGCTGCAGCAGCAAATTAATGAACTAAATTAAAATATGTATTTGTAAGCAGTGTCAGGATGAGCTCCACCCTGACATCTGGTGGTGAGGTGTGGCAAGTTGTGGAAAAGAACTTCAGGGGCCGATCTCATTTGCATAGGCACACCCACCCCGCCTAGAATGAGGCCATAGCTGCCCAAATGGTCACTTTGGCTGCTGTGGGATCCCCAGTGTCTCTGTTATTGGGGCAGGAAGAATAAATTGTTATTACCCTGATTATGGGAACTGTGCTTGGAACTGTACTTGGCCTTTTGTTATGATGGAGGGACTCACCATCAACTAAGTGGCACTTGCTAGGCAAGGGTCATGGGTTCCAAAACTCTGTGAATTGAGAGAGGCTGGGGACAGGTATTAATACTTGGTGGCATGGGCCCCTTGGTGAGGGCCTTACATGCTAATTGCACTTCTTCCTCTCTCCACAGTAGAATATCAGAACTAATTTTGATTTCATTAGAAGTCTAGTTACAGGCTGCTGAGCTCACTTTGGGCTAACAGTGCACCAGCACTGAGGCTCCCCTACTACAAGCTGAATTCACCAAAGAGCTGAACTGACTAAGAGCTGAAATCACTGAGCATTGTGTGAAGTAGTGGGGGAGCCTGAAGATATAGTGTGGAGCAGTTTGCGGGACGGCTGGACAGGCTGGTGGAGCAGTTCATAGGACGGCGGGAGCTGCTGGTGGGACGCGGAGCAGTTTGTGGACCAGCTGGTGGAGCAGTTCGTGGGACGGCGGGAGCTGCTGGTGGGACGCGGAGCGGAGCGAAGCGAAGGAGTTTGTGGGGTGGCTGGCGGAGCGGAGCAAAGGCCTATGGAGCTGCGGGGCGGTCAGCTTCAGATCATGTTAGGTGTCTCTTACCCCCGTCCCATCTCCACCCAGGTTGGGAGGTAAAGCTCCGCAGATAAACTTTCAAACTCTGGGGCTGCCCTGACCAGGGACAGAGACTTTTGGGTCATTGGACTTTTGGGACTTTGGGTGATTTGGGGTTGCTGGACTCAAGAACCAAAGGGAAAGGGGCATGCCCCAATTTGCTTGGGGTGGGTTTTTTTTGCTCATGGGTTGTGTTATGAATCCTGTTGGTGGTATTTCCCCAACATAATGCCACATTGTTTCTCTCCATTATTAAAAGGCTTTTTGCTACACTCAGACTATGTGCTTGTGAGAGGGGAAGTATTGCCTCTTGGAGGTGCCCAGCGGGGGTGGTATATATTTGTCCCAGGTCACTGGGTGGGGGCTCGAGCCGGTTTGCATTGTGTTATTGGAATGGATCCCCTAGATATTGAACCAGGCCCTTGTTGCTGCCAACTCTGACGGGCAGGAGGGTTACATATTAAAGACCTTAGGGACCCAATATTACCATACATATAAGAAAAATTGTAAGGATTTTTTTTTTTTTTTATAACTTGGGTCAAAGACTTGCGGGTCACCTTCCCTCCAATCACGGGATCTTTAGTTGGGCAGATTGGAAAAAATGGGGCAAGTCACAATGGATCAAGTAAAGATATGCCTTTGTGCACAAAATAGAACCATGGGCTGCATGTGGCACACTGCAGCCTATAATGCCTTGACAAATCAGATCTGGCACTTGGAAAATGACCCTGCCTCCTTCTGCAACTCTTTCAGTGTCTATGGCAATGAAGAGTGTCATGGATCATGTAAGCAACCCAGCTTTCTGAGGCTACTCTTACTGTAGTGTGGAGATGCTGCCAAGAGATCAAATCTTATTAGAGGCTTATTACATGTACGGGTGAATCCACTAGATGGAAAAGACAAGGGAAAGAGAGGGACACAGGTAAAATAAAAATGATGTCACCATTCCCATCTCCCAAGCTTTCAAACTCAGTATAATCTTTGGTTCCCTCTTTATATTCAGTCTGTCTGATTAAGGCTTGTCACTTCTTATCTTCCTCTTGAACATCAACAAATATGCCCTTTCCTGACCACTCTTTCTGTTAAGTCCCTTGTCCTTGCTCTGGTTAGCAAATGCTTCTTTCTAGCTCCTCTTCCTCTTTCCAGTCTAGTCAAAACACAGCTGCTAAAGCCATCTTTCTCCTGCCACTCAGTGCACACCCGCTGCCTCAAATCCCTTCCTGTCTCATACTACATTAAATCTGAGGTCCTTCTCATCACCTTAAAGCTTCACCCCGCACACCTCCCTCCCTGATGTCATTTCCTTCTGCTCTCTCGCTCACTATTTACTCCTCCCATACATGTCACCACCTCTTAATTCTTTCTTGCACTCTTGCTTTTGCATGGAGCAATCACCCAAATTTCTGTCTCTGTCTTCCCCTCCCAATCCATTTCTTTCTCTTCCTTCAGATCCTGGGTTCTATTCCTGGCTCTGCCACTGGCTTGCTGACCTTGAACAAGTCATTTCCCCTCCTGTTAAAAAATGGAGATAATGATACAGACCACCTCTGTAAGATGCTTTAAGAACTGCATATGAAAAGTGCTCTGTAAGAGCTAGGTGGTGGAATTTTATTTATTTCTATTAAAATCCACCTTTGCCAAGCAGCCTTTCTTCTCCTCTTCACCTATAAGCTCTCCTTACTTGGGCTGTTCTCCCAGGTCTAGTCTTGTACTTGTTTGTTGTATTTATCTTAGTTTGTAAATTCTTTTGGGCAGGGGATGTGCCAAGCACCTTGAACATTTACTGTGCTAAATAGATTAATTTCAATAACAAATCTGTGAGATTGACCAGAAATTCCCTCATCTTTGGGGGGAAAGAAAAATCATCTAGGCTGGATATTTCTGAAACAGAAAGCAAGCTGAGAACTAACCAAACTGCTGCTAGGGTGCTACCACTTGCATTAACAAAATCCAGGATTTCTGGCTCTCTATTTTTAATGCACCCACCAGCATGGTATGTGACTGCATGTATCAATCTGTACATGAAATGTGACTTCTCAACCCTGTGTTCACTCCTTCAGATCATGCTGCCTCCCACAATGGTGGTTATGTCTCATCTGGAATGCCAGTCAGTACACATAGTTTTCAGCTCTTAAGGTAAGCTTGACCAAAAAATATTTTTGTGACAAAAAGAAGGTGCTTTATTAGCTAGTTTGGATCATATAAATGAATTATTGTTTAAATTATTTCCTCACAACTATAATCATCTCAAATTTTATTCAGATTGTGAATTTATTAGTTATTATATTATTACTTAATATAAAAAAGTAGCAAAGAAAATTCTGACAGACAATCCAGTAGAAGATCACAGGTGCAATCTTTGGGCAATACAGAATAAAATATAGGCCTGCTACATCAACTTGAAGGGATACAGTCAAAGTAATTTTCATACCTTCTAAATCGGGGTAGGCCACCTATGGCATGCGTGCCAAATGTGGCACGTGAGCTGATTTTCAGTGGCACTCACACTGCCCTGTCCTCGCCACCGGTCCAGGGGCTCTGCATTTTAATATAATTTTTTAAATGACGCTTCTTAAACATTTTAAAAACCTTATTTACTTTACATACAACAACAATTTAGTGTTATATTATAGACTTATAGAAAGAGACCACCTAAAAACATTAAAATGTATTACTGGCATGCAAAACCTTAAATTAGAGTGAATAAATGAAGACTTGGCACACCACTTCTGAAAGAAAAGGAGTACTAGTGGCACCTTAGAGACTAACCAATTTATTTGAGAGTGATCAAATACCCAGCTGGTAATAGCTCATCTTAAGTGATCACTCTCCTTACAGTGTGTATGATAACACCCATTTTTTCATGTTCTGTGTGTATATAAATCTCCTCACTGTATTTTCCACTGAATGCATCCGATGAAGTGAGCTGTAGCTCACGAAAGCTTATGCTCAAATAAATTGGTTAGTCTCTAAGGTGCCACTAGTACTCCTTTTCTTTTTGCGAATACAGACTAACACGGCTGTTACTCTGAAACCTGTCACTTCTGAAAGGTTGCCGACCCCTATTTTAGAAAAAAGGTTTTCATATGGTTAGCATGAATTGCCCCAAAAACTTGAAAACTGCAATCTCCTTTTCCCCAACACAATACACATCTTTGACACTGGCAGATTGCTCGCAACTTCTGAACTCTTGGTGTTTCTTAATTATTTGTATTACAGTGGTGCCTAGAGGCCCAACTGAGATCAGAGCCTCTAGGCTAAATGTTGTACATACACACAGTAAGAGACAACCTCGGCACTGAAGAACTTACTATAGGTTTTTCTTTTGAAACAAGAGTATGGCTCTTTTTTTTTTTTAAAGCAAAACTAACCCCCTCCCATGTAATTCTTTATAAATAATCATACTTTGATCTGGCAAACAAAGTAAGAATGTTAATCAGACTTTGGTCCATACCAAACTTGTGGTGTATCTGTAAATCTACAAACAGGTTAATTGATAAATATTTACATTCACTCTACAGCACTAACAGTAACTATTTTATCTAGATGATAAAGAACATCCTTTAAAAAAGGAAGGCACACTGACATGTATATTACAAGCAGATATAAAAATTAATTTAAAAATAATGCACAAGTTGAATATATAGATCAGTGGTTTTTAAACTTTTTTCATTTACGGACCCCTAAAAAATTTCAAATGGAGGTGCGGGACCCTTTGGAAATTCAACCTGTAGTCCGCGAACCCCTTCCATGGAAATCTAAGACTGAAAACTGACTGAACAGAATTAAACGATAAATGTTGTTGCACGTGCTTGCCATGGCATCTATCGCAGCATGAGAAAGGGCGTTAAACTGTGGGCTTCTATGTTAATGACAACACTTCTGGGTTTTGACCTGTAGGTGGGGGTATTCACATACTTTTGATTGATCAGAAAAACGGAATGCCTTTTCTGTGACCTGAAATGTTATTTTCATAGTCACCTTTCATAGACCCCTTAGATATAGTCTGCGGACCCCTGAGGTCCGTGGACCACAGGTTGAAAATCACTGCTATAGATCATTCTATTCATTCAGGCATCTATCCTGTGCCAATCACTATGGAATAGATATGCCTTTCATTACAGTATATTAAAAGAAATATATACAAGTTACCAAATCACATTGTTTTCATAAGGGGGCAAGAGAAGATATTCAGAGCTTGAGTTAAAATTAAAACAGCTAGAAAGAGCAGAGAGTCTCAGATGGTCAATGCCAATTTAAAGGGATCAGTAAATGTTACCTATGTTGAATTAATAAAATAAAAGATCTGCAGCCTCCAGTAACCAAACACAAAAGACAAAGTGACTGCTTCCTAAATATTAGCTTAGTCTAATATTGGGTATAATACAGTATTGCTAGACTGAGCTCTAATGTATTTCTGAGGTTAAGGGCCAGATGCTCAGTTAAGGCTTGAGTCTGCAAAATTCTTCGCTCTCTGGTCCTGCTCCAGCAAAGCATATGAGCAAAACATAACATTTTGCCAGCTGAGTACCAGGCATCTGGGGCTTTTGATCTCTGGGAAGGATTAGGGGGCAGACTGGAATTGTGGTATAAGTAAATTCAATTAATATATCCATTTTAAAGATCAGCATTGTTAACTCTGAAACCCAAAGATGACAATTTAAATTATTTCAGTCTATTAAAATGAATGGGATAGTTGAGACTTGTCATAGCTGTTGTTTCAAGCTGCCAGTAGACACTGGCACTCACCACAATTTAATGTTAGTACACGTTTTCAAGGTTATATTTGTTACTAACTGGGCTAGAAATATACATACTCCTATATCGGTGGTTCTCAAACTTAAACAACCCGTGAACCCCTTTCACTAAAATGCGAAAACTTGTGAATGAATAAAAATGAATATTTCCAGGGCTTTAAATGTAAATCTCCTCAGCATGATGCTAACAACCAACAAACTAGAAAATGAGAAGATTCACTTACCTCTCACTGAAGCAAAACAGCACTCCAGAGAAAATGACTTGGTATCGAATTAGTGAGACACCTTATCGCTGCTACATTGACTATAATGTGGTTCTCGCTGGTTTGGCCACAAACACCTTTTCTTCCCCCACTAGGGCCATCCCTAGGGGAGTGCTCCATGAGGGACAAATTAGCCTGGACCACCCCCTACATATAGCATGGCCCACCGCTCACTATGCCACTCATGCCACCCAACTTCCCCATGCCACCTGCATGCCTGGGGTCCCAGCTGCCTCACCGCCCGCAACAGGGCTCGGGCTGCCGGCCCTAACTGTCCGGCCCCCAAGCTCCACGGGGCTCAGGCTGCCAGCCCCAACTGCCGTGGGCTCAGGCTGCCAGCCGCTCCGCTGACTGGGGCTCGGCTGCACACTCCGTGGGGCTCGAATGGCCCGCCCCAACTGCACGGCCCCATGCTGCATAGGGCTTGGGCTGCCGGCGCCTCCGCTGACCGGGGCTCGACTGCCCTCTCAGCACTCCACAGGGCTCGGGCTGTCTGCTCTGCAACTGGGTCCCACCTGCTGCCTCCCATGCCTGAGGTCCTCTGGTTGTCATTAAGAACATTTTTCTGGCAAACCCCCTGTAACATTGTGCAAACCCCCAGGGGTTCGCGAACCCCAGTTTGGGACCCACTGACCTATACAAATGAAAGATTAGATTCTGAAGTACAGTTCCACAGTGGGGATGGGTTCTGCTTCTGATGTGAACTATGGAGGGCCCTGGCTATAAGGATAGCTTTGTGGTTCTCTGTGGTGAAAAATCAACACCCCTGAGAGATGTACCTGCACTGACCTAACTCCCAGTGTAGACAGCTCTTAGTCAACAGAAAAATTCTTCCATCAGTCTCGTTATCGCCTCCCTCCCGTTGGCAGAGGTAGTGTCTATACTGAAGCACTGCAGTGGCGTAACTGCACCCTAGACTTGATTTTTGAGGGAAGCTGAGCACCCTCAAACTCCTGTTGACTACAGTGGGAACTACAGGTGTTCAGTACCCCTCAGGATCATGCCCTTGTTTAGGCAGAACACTGTTATGTGTGGGAGGTAGATTTGTGTCATTCTTGTTATTTGTATATAATGCTTTATAAAATACATCATTCATCCCTACCCCGACTCCAAGCATGCTGGAAAATGGTTTCAGAGGGCTCTGGTATCTGTAATTGTTGTACCCCTTAGAGCAGAGGTCCCCAAACTGTGGGGCGTGCCCCCCAGGCCAGCCCCCATAGGGGTGGGAAGAGAGCACCACCCAGTTCTGCTGTGGACCCACCCCCACCCCCAGCCGCAGCCCCTGGCCATGGCTCCGTTCCCGGCCCTGGCCCTACTCTCAGACCCACCCCCAGCTGCGGCCTTAGCTTTAGCCCTCTTACCCCGGTCTGTGTCCCTCCCCCGCCCCAGTACTGCGGCCCTGCTCCTGGCCCCGGCTCTTGGGGGGAGGGGCGTGAACAGGAGTAAGGGGGGGCGTGACCCTCAAAAGTTTGGGGATCACTGCCTTAGAGGCTCAGTCCAGAGTTCCTGGAACTGGCAAACTCCAAATGGGGGTTACATTTGCTGCAGGATTTAAATTCAGTTTGCTAGGGAGAACATGGGGTCTTGCTTTACCCCACTCTATAAGCAGACAAATCCTTGTCTTACAAGTGCGGTTTAGAGATTGGGGAATGGACTCAGGATGTGTAAGAATTATACATGAACAGGCCAAGTAATATAATTTGCCCTACTCAAATACTCCTATTGGTTATCCCCAAAGCATTGCTTCAGCCATCATGAGCATCTATGGGCTTGGCTACACTTGCGAGTTAGAGTGCATTAAAGCAGCCCCGGGCGCACTATCTCACTACCCATCCACACTGGCAAGGCACGTAGAGCGCTCCTGGTACTCCACCTCGGCGAGAAGATTAACGCTTGTTGCGCCTTGGCTGAAACGCCTGGGTGTCAGTGTGAACGAGGTGTTGCTTTACTGTGCTCTGATCAGCCTCCGGAAACATCCCATAATCCCCTTAGGTCAAGTGGCCACTCATCTCATTGTTTTGAACTTGCTGTAGGAATGCGGATATGCCCTTTCAAAGCTCCATTTCTGACAGCCGGCATGCTTATCTGCTCCAAGACAAAGCAACCATTACTGTGGAATGCTGTGTGAGAGAGAGAGGCGGGGCGGAGGGGAGGAGGGTCTGCTGCTGTCTGAAGTTACAAGACAGCATGCTGACATGCTCTCAGCCGCCCCCAAAACCCACTCTTTTTTCCCCCACATACACACAACACACTCCCTGTCACACTCCACTCCACTCCACCCCCACCCCCATTTGAAAAGCATGTTGCAGCCACTTGCATGCTGGGATAGCTACCACAATGCATTGCTCTCTGTGGCCATTGCAAAAGCTGCTAATGTGGCCATGCCAGTGCACTTGTAGCTGTCAGTGTGGACAGATTGCAGCGCTTTCCCTACTGCGCTCTCTGAAGGCTGGTTTAACTCAAAGTGCTCTACCTCTGCAAGTGTAGCCATGCCCTATGAAAGGCTATGTACGGGAAAGATATGTCCCAACTCTCTAGTGCTGCAAGGTTTTCAGATGCCTCTGCTAGTTATGTGAAAACATGTCCGGCTGGTTCTGAGTGGGAATTACCTCACTGTAATAGCCTTTATTCATCACCCAGGTGGCAGTGTGGTGGTTGGATGGCTGCTCTGAGGAGGAGGTCCAGATTGGTGTGAAGGGGAATAATCTTGCTCCTGTTTAAATCAGTAGGAGGAGGATTGGCCCAGACTGACCTGGAATCTTAGATACTGCATATACCTTGGTGTAGATAGCCTGGCTGGGGTCCGTGAGGATGTAGTGAAGTTTCCTGGGGATGCCCAGGTAGCAGGAGTTTGAGGGCGAGTGCTCCCAGCACCTTCCTCAATGTTGAAATCCCTACCCAGTGTCACAAGTCTTCAATCCCTTCCCATGTATTTTTCTGTGGGAGGGTGGGGTACAGTCCTTGGATAATGTGGTCCTGGGAAAAGGAGCATTTCAAGCAAATTTGGATCCCCCTGCAAAGCTAGTGGATTCAGATCTGCAGCTGCAAGGGTTATGATCCAGACCAGGCCCAGCTGCCATTCCATGCCAGATGGCTGCAGGGGGAGACATGGCTGGGTGGATCTATGGAGTTGAGGGGGAGGGGATAGGTAATATGCTCAAAATGGCATGGGGAGGAGCGGTGTGGAGCAAGAGAATAAGGGCTATATTCCGCTTCCCTATTAAACAGAAGAGGGTAACCACCACTGGTGTGGTCCCACCCAGGTCTGGGAAAACATGCCGATTCCTAAGGGAGCCCACACAGCTCTCAGCATTAAATAAACTCCTGCTCCACATCATGCAGCACCTATTGAAGTGGGAGTAGTGAACAGCACAACAACACAGGCGGACTCGGTTACCCGAGAGTCTGAAGTATCCTTATCTGGAAAACTAACTCACTAGCCCTACTGCAACTAAAAACCAAAAGTGGTCTAGGGAGAAGAACATATCATAACTGAAATAAAAAATGAGGGATTTTTCCTAATCTGAATACAATAACATGGATTAATAAATAAACCAATAACACAGCAGATCCTATCTTGTTAGCAAGGGAAAAGATCAAGAGTGGTCAAGGCAGGGTTTGCACATGAGACTCTTACAAAGCCATTTGTGAAACTGAGAGCAAAGTTCATGTTTGTTCACCTATCAAGCATGTATTGCATATGTATCTCAGTTATTGTAAAACAATGATATTTCACTTCAGTTTCAATACATAAACCACAGCACAACAAAGCCATTGACTCTCTAAATAGTCTACCTATCAAATGTCAATTTAATTTTTTTAATTAAAGGGCTGTCAAGTGATTAAAAAATCAATTGTGATTAATAGGACTGTTAATAATGGAATACCATTTATTTAAATATTTTTGGATGTTTTCTTCATTTTCAAATATATTGATTTCACTTACAACACAGAATACAAAGTATATAGTGCTCACTTTATATTTATTTTTATTACAAATATTTGCACTGTAAAAACAAAAGAAATAGTATTTTTCAATTCACCTCAAACAAGTACTGTAATGCAATCTCTTTATCATGAAAGTTGAACTTACAAATGTAGAATTATGTGCAAAAAATAACTGCATTGTTTTATTTTTCAATGTAAAACTTCAAAGCCTATAAGTCCACTCAGTCCTACTTCAGCCAATCGCTCAGACAACCAAATGTGGTTACAATTTACAGGAGATAATGCTGCCCGCTTCTTGTTTACAATGTCACCTGAAAGTGAGAACAGGCATTTGCATGGCACTGTTGTAGCCGGCATTGCAAGATATTTACGTGCCAGATGCACTAAAGATTCATATATCTCTTCATGCTTCACTCATCATTCCAGAGAACATGCGTCCATGCTGATGACGGGTTCTGCTCAGTAACGATCCAAAGCAGTGCAGACCGACGCATGTTCATTTTCATCATCCGAGTCAGATGCCACCAGCAGAAGGTTGATTTTCTTTTTTGGTGGTTCGGGTTCTGTAGTTTCCGCATTACGGAGTGTTGCTCTTTTAAGACTTCTGAAAACATGCTCCACACCCCACCCCTCTCAGATTTTGGAAGGCTTTTCAGATTCTTAAACCTTGGGTCGAGTGCTGTAGGTATCTTTAGAAATCGCACATTGGAATCTTCTTTGCATTTTGTCAAATCTGCAGTGAAAGTATTCTTAAAACGAACATGTGCTGGGTCATCATCCGAGACTGCAATAACATAAAATATATGGAAGGTTGTGTGTAAAACACAGAGCAGGAGACATACAATTCTCCCCCAAGGAGTTCAGTCATAAATTTAATTAACGCATTATTTTTAAACAAGCATCATCAGCATGGAAGCATGTCCTCTGGAAAGGTGGCAGAAGCATGGAGCATACAAATGTTTAGCATATCTGGCACGTAAATACCATGCAACGCCGACTACAAAAGTGCCATGCAAGCGCCTGTTCTCACTTTCAGGTGACGTTTTAAATAAGAAGCAGGCAGCAGCATCTCCTGTAAATGTAAACAAACTTGTTTGTCTTAACGTTTGACTGAACAAGAAGTAGGACTGAGTGGACTTGTAGGTTCTAAAGATTTACATTGTTTTGTTTTTGAGAGCAGTTATGTAACAACAAAAAAATCCGCATTTGTAAATTCAACTTTCATGATAAAGAGATTGCACTACAGTGCTTGTATGAGGTTAATTGAAAAATACTATTTATTTTATAATTTTTACAGTGCAAATATTTGTAATAAAAATAATATAAAGTGAGCACTGTACACTTTGTATTCTGTGGTGTAACAGAAATTAATATATTTTAAAATGTAGAAAAACATCCAAAAATATTAAATAAATGTCAATTGGTATTCTATGGTTAACAGTGTGATTAATCATGATTAACTTTTTAAATTGCAATTAATTCTTTTGAGTTAATCATGTGAGTTAACTGTGATTAATTGACACTCTAGTAATTATTAATTTTGAGGAAACATTCATTTTTCTGCTTGTTTTTTACCTTAAGAATATTAGGGAAGTCAAATATGATTCCCCCTTTCTTGTTTTTGTTTTTGATATGAGCTTTCTCTGGCTTTTTGATGGTGTAGAAATGTTGAATCTTTATCAAAGACATCTTTTCTCCTAAGAGTTTCCCAAGCATCTGAGTTAAGTATGTTAACAAAAATAAAGAAAAAACATTTCACAAAGTCTGAATGAAAGTTGCTTCCCCTCACAATTCATCAGGTTTCATTTTTAATGATTTAATAATGTTGCTAGTTCTCTCCCTGCAGAAAAATTGTGCAAACAAGACCTGCATTTTTTAAAAAGGCAGAACCCTTCCCCATCCTTTGCCTTGGCTCCCAATGTCCTTAAACAAACCTCTCAGGTCTTCATACATCATAAAACGGGGAAATGGTACAAGCTTATTCCCCTCTGCAGATCTCCTTAAGAACCAATAAAAGGTTAACTGGAAAGCTATGTCTATCACCAATGGTTTGTTTTTTTTAATTAAAAATTGCAGCTGATTAAAAGCCTGCTCTTACATTCTAGAGCTTTACAGCCTACAAACCTCTGCCTCTCCTCCACCTATGTTAGTGGCAGTGGAAAAAATACTTAAAGTAGGCCCTGTTATGGCATCTTATTGTTGCTGATGACCTGGACTGTGGCGTGAAATTACTGTACTGCTTGTATCAAATTGAAACACAAAAAAACTGTGCTGAAGTTCTATTTGTATTCTAATTAAATGATCAAAGTTACAGAAGAGATTCATCCAGGAAAGCTCTTGGCTTTTATTCTCTTCCTCCCACTTCCTCAATTTTAGTGTATATTAGTCAGCATCCAGCCTTCTCCAGCTACAACCAATTGTTTACCCTTCAGCTCTAAGCAAATGTAGTTGCCGCTGGCTACCATAGCAACATTAGCTTAGATTTCACTTCTGCTGTCCCTATTCAATATTATTTCTTTTTCATAACTAATTTCAGAACTGTTGGTGCCCAAATACCAGGGAAGGGTTCATGACTGACCGGGGTTTTAAGTATCTATCCAGTCAAAAATAACAATAATTATCGTCAGAAAATGAGGAAAGAAAAGAGTTTGCTGGCAGAAACCAGACCAGACCGACAAACTGTGAAGGAATTTAAACATGATTTCCTTAGATAGAAAAGAGGATTATTCATACTGGGCAGGTCCTATCTACCAGGAAGGCCAGCTCAGGAGGGAGATGGGAGAGCTCTTCCAAGTATGCCCAGCTTGCCTAGTGCTATATTTTTGTCAGATCCCAAAAGCGAAGCAGAGTTTGACCTGGGGTGGGAGGACTCCAAGGAAAATTTAGGGGCTAGATGAAGTGTAGTGGGTGAGTCAAAAAATGACACTCCTCCTTCTTTGTCAGTACTGGACAGGAGTTGCGTTGGAGGTGGTATGTTTGAGACACAAAACTGAGCTTCTAGCCATCTGTGGTCATTTAATATTCCAATATTAATAAAGTTCCTAGCGTCCCAGCTAAATTCCAGTGCGGCCTTTCTTCCTATTAAACTGTAGGTCTTCATGTGAACATAGTACTCTTTTAAAATTCACATAATTGCACAGTGTGCTGTAATGTCTAGGGGTGTCTCTGTGCACTGTAAGGCTGTGTCCACCACTGGCCTTTTTCTTACATTCAAAAGCTATGAATACTGTGTATTACTGTATTGTATATATGAGGAAAACTATGGGGAGATAAGGATCGAGGGAGACAAGAACAAACCAACAAATGCTGTATCCCATCCTGATGAACAAGCAAATAATTAAAAATAATTTAAAAGTCATAATTTTTAAAGAGTGGCCTTTGCTGTACCCTGCTTAGGCTGCAGCAATGGCTCGTGTCACTCCCTGACATGATTATGAGAGTGGGACTACCAATGAATTGCTCTGCAGTGACTGCCACCCTCCTGTCTTAATGGGTGGGACTGGGAGACTTGATTGGATCTGCAGGGTTCAGGAAAGTCTCACACTGGGGGTGGGAATTGTATGCAGGGCCTACTAGTGGGTGCTTTGCCACCGACTGGCCAGCCAGAAGGAGATGGGATTCAGCTTGGCTCCTTGCTCCCCACTATCATTAATTTAAACCCTTGCCTGGGTTTTTCTGAGTACTCTTGCTCCATTTTAGCTGATTGGGTGAACGATCAATTAATCAAGGTGGCTCATACAATCTATTAATCATTTATTCGCTAATGGTCCCAGCACTGAACTCTTGATTGCATGGTCTGTTGTCCTTTTAGCCCCCATCCTAATTTGGGTGGGCTGTACCATTTTCTTTCTCCTTTTGTCTTGGAGCTGAAGGAATTCTGCAGAAGGTAAAATGAGCATGGAATTAAACAAGCACCTTCACTCACTTCCAAAGGTACAGTTTGGATTTCAGTGAGCAGGTGAATACTTCCATTTTGGCTACACTTAGGAAAGCTTGGTGCTGCTGTGGTCAAACCACCAATCCTTCTTAATAAAGTTTCTCATGCACAAACAGTCTAGTCAAAATGAACCTTCCTTTTAACCTGGAAGGTTAAATGAATCCTGTCTGACTGTGTGCATGGTAGAGGGGCTTAGGTCTAAACCCAGGGTAAGAGCCCAGATTATCTCTGCAGGGTAGACTTACTCCAGAATCAGTGATGCCAACTCTTACAATGTTCTCACAAGTCTTGTAATATTTGGTATATTCCTTTAAACCCCATCTCCTGGACTCATGCCAATAATTGAGAATGTCAGCTCTTTTTTTTAAAGTACATTTTTAGCCCTTATGGTTGTGGAGAAAAGCTTGAAAACATGTCCCTGGTGTACCCTAAAAAAAAAATTTTTTTTTTAAATGAAAGTAAATGAAAAGAGACTAAAATGTATTGTGGAGTTTTTAATTTTGTGATTCTTAAGCCAATCTCAAGATTTTCGGGGTCCTGACTTGTGGTTTTTGAATGCTTGGGGTGGACAGTACTGTATTTTGGCACAGGCATGCGGTCTCCACTGCCGTCTTCGTGGAGGAGATACATCACAATGCAAAGCTAGTAAGAAAAGGGTAGGAAGAAGCTCCTTTTGCATATCCACTCATCACCATTCAACAAGATTCATGTTGAGTCGGCCCTCTGAACTTTGGCGAGTGGTCGGAATTATGTATCTGTTACCCCAGTTTCACTCTGGTACAACCAGGGCCGGCTCCAGGCACCAGCGAAGAAAGCAGGTGCCTGAGGCGGCCAATAGAAAGGGGCGGCACGTCCGGGTCTTCGGTGGCAATTCGGCAGGCCCTGCAGTCCCTCTTTTCCTCTTCGGCGGCAGTTCAACCAGGCTTGGTTTGTTTGTTTTTTCCTTCGCCGCTTGGGGCGGCAAACAAGCTGGAGCCGGCCCTGGGTACAACTCCATTGGCTCTAATATCCCAGGACCCATATCTCATTTCATGGAATGAATCAAAGGTAATTTCATTATGTATGTCAGCACCAAAACTGATATCCTACAAATGAATCCACAGAGGAGCTTTAGTCACGCTGATCCCAACACTTGCAACATAACATAACCCATATTAGACAGAATATCTGGACAACTTCTATATGAGCTGCTAACTCCTCTGATTCCCAAGCATTCTATCACTTAGGGTTGCAATGTGGTAACGGTATTAAGAGTGTATGTAGTATATTTTTTCTGCATCTGTTCTCATACACCTCTTGGTTGACTAAAATTGGAAGTGGCTTCTCATTCAGTACTGTGGTTTTAGCACCCAGGTGTGTCCCATGTTTAAACCAAAATGCATAAGGTTTCTGATTACTTTATAAGAATAAGCCTAAGGCAAATAAATCTCTGTAAAACTAGTGGAGCAAAACATCCCGTTTGACAGAGATGATCTGGATCCATTACTTCTTTCATGCTGACATTCCTATCTGCTTCAAACAGCTGCCCTGCTGAGGAGATGCTATATAGCTGTTTATAACCACTCCCCCGATCCTCTCTGTTCAGCTCACTCAAATACCTTTCACAGCTAAGTTGTAGCAGTGATAGTTTGGTATAGACCGCAGTATATTTAAACCACACTCTACCAGGCATGCAACAATTACACTACCAAAAAAGGGTCCTATTGGATTATATAAAGATAGCTGCCTGCTAGATCATTTTGGGCTACTCCGAGAGAGCGACTTAATCAAGGCTATAACCAGGTATGTGCCAGTCACAGGAGATTTACAGAAATCTTGGACCTTCCATCTCACTTTAAATAAAGTATAATAGTATCTCACAGCGGGCTCTACCCCCTTAGCTCATTTACTCTGTCTGCCTTTTGATATACTGCTGGGTTATTTTTGACATGTCCAATATTAAATTAGTAACAGAGATTTTATCTCTTTTCTTTTCCAGCTGTTCAGAAACATCACGGCAAGCAGACTTCAGTTTCTTGTCCCTAGTCAGATGACAAATTACACTTCTTCCTTTTGCCAGCTACTTAATCAGCTACCGGAGAGAAGAAAATAAAAATGGCGTCTGAGTGATCTGATTTATAATGACTCTCTTCTCAGTGGAGTTCATTCTCTTCTTATACTTTACTTCAGCCAGAGACATTGGGGAGTTTTACTCTATTTGCCTGAACCCAAACCTTGTACTTTGGAGATATTTGAACCTGAATCCAAATTTGACAGAAGCCTCAGGTCACTATAATGAGATGCACCATACCCCTGTATCTGATTTTCTTCCCCCACCCCCAGCTCCTAGGTCCAAACCTAACAGCTTTGATCCATTTCTCTTTTTCATGCCTCCTTTTTCAAAATGAAGAGACAGTGTCAAGAACTGTTTCCAAGCACACTGAGGTTGCTTTCAGAACATGCAGTGCAGGTTGTGCTCATCTTGTGCATAGTGGAATAAGGTCAGTGCTTTATAGCAGAAGGAATCGTAAGCTAGCTGGAAGAGTTTGCCATTGTCTGAAGATCTGTCCCTGTGACAATGAGACAACAGGCCATTAATGGCTCTTTCTATCCCCAAGAATTTCTAGGATGGATTAATCGATGGAATAAGGGCTTTAGCAGCCAGGATCCCTAGTGATTCCTGCTGCTTCAGTGGGAGTGGTTTCAATAACACCAACTTCAAGTGCTCAGAGATCATGAGTCAGGCCCCCAAAATCAGGAGATTGGCTTAAAAAATATGAGATTTTTAGAGAGTTGCATTCTGGGTTTTGAGCCTTTAGGGTTCATGTTTTTCAAGCTTTTCTCCGCAACTGAGACCATGTATACCCTAGAGAGCTTACAGCAGCACTGATGTACCGATGCAGCTGTGCTGCTGTAAGATCTCCCGTGTAGCTGCTTTAAGCTGATGGGAGAGAGTTTTCCTGTTGATGTAATTAAGCCACCCCCAAATGAGCAGCGGTAGCTATGTCAGTGGGAGAAGCTCTCCTGCTGACATAGTGCTGTTGACACCAGCGCTTCTGTTGGTGTAACTTGTGTCGCTCGGGGTGTGTTTTTACACACCCCTGAGCGACATAAGTTATACTGACAAAAGTGCTAGTGTAGACATAGCCTGAGGGCCAGAACCTTTTTTTTTTTTTAAATTTAAATGAAGGCTGTGGTTGTCACCTAATCAAATGACTCCAGGAGCTGGGGCTTTAAGAAAATTGCTAAGTATGATAGCTCCCATTGTTCCTCTTGTTTCATGGGCTGTCAGAGGGGAGCAAGCTGTGTGCAGTACTGACATTCCTCTGGAGGCATGGTCCAGCAGGGGAAGGAAGCTGGACATTGGGTTCCAATTCTCCCTGAGGAATTTTTTAAAGATCATAATTTGATTATTCCTATTCAAGCTTTCACAGATAAGGCTATGGCTGTTGACACCAATACTGCTCCGTAGTGACGGCATTGTTTTAAACTTACCACATATCACAAGCAACAACATCTGCAACAGATTTTATTTTTAAACCTAAAGCGAAGAAGAAATATAGTGAACTGAGCAGTAAAATTCGGATATGGTTCTAGACTATCTCCAAATCATGGGGTATTTGGATCAGAAGTTCCATTTCAGAACTGCTGCTAAGAAAGGTCATGTGGCCATGAAGACTAGGGAAGCAGTAAATAAATTGTGATTGAGCTTGTGATTTTTGTTTGTTACTTAAGTACTTTGGCCCAGAGTCTGTCCTCTGTAAAGTCTGCTCTGGGCCAAGCCCCCTGATACATCAAGACCAGCGGCACATGGCTGAGAGCACTTTGGAAAATCCCAAATGAGTCTCTTAACCATGTCCTTGACTAGCTGTCTGAGAAAACTCTGTCCCTAGAGCACACAGCACTCTGTTCTGAAAATCCCCACAGGCCCCAAACATACACAGAGCTGCAGCTGGAGCTACTTGTGCCTGCACAAGCTTTTTCAAATTCTGGCATAATGACTAAGGACATAATCCCACTCCCACAGAAGTCAGTGGAGGACTTTCCCTTGAATTTAATAGGAGATGGACTGGGACCTTACAGTGCAACAATGAGTTACACCTTTAACAGGAAGAACAGAAATAATAACAAAACAAAGCAATTCTCTTGCAACATTTTTGTAATCTTGACTTCACCACTTCAGTGTTGCATGAACATAGGTTGGGTTTTGGGTTTTTGTTTTTTGTTTTGCTTTTAATTTCATTGCTAGGTTTTTGTTTTAATTTTTTGAAAAGAAAAGAATAATTCTAGAGCTATTTGGAGCTTACAAGTTCTGCTGGCTTCATTACCAGAGCCTGTCAGTGCTGTCCACCAGAACAAGTCTGCAGACCTGCAGTGTGTATGAACTCTGTTAGCAACACCATTGGAACCGGTAAGTTCTTTGAACCGATCTTTGTATGCTTAACTTGTGCAAACCTGCACAGTGTGCATCACTTCTGAAGAGTACTGTGCGACTGCAGACTTTGGAATTGATCATAGATATCTTTGTACCATACACAGATGGGTGTGTAAGCTTGGTTCAAAGAATTTACAAGCTGCAGTGGTGAAGCCAAAAGATCTCATATGCAGCACAGGGATGCACTGCAGCCCTGCTCCAGATCAAAGCTGTTACTGCTCCCTTCTATGGTTCATGGCCAGTTAAAATGTTTTAAAAGGTATTAAACACTGCTTTAAAACGTGTGTGTTAGTGGGTTGGTAAATATGACCTGCTTTTCTAGTCTAGACATAGTTTGTGTATATATGTGTGTGTATGCATGTGCTGGCTGAAAGACCAATATTCACACACTGGAGTGACTAACATGGTATAATTTAGATACAATACTTTACTTTTTTAAACAAGTGCCCTTGTCCATTTGTTACTAAGTATTTGTGAGGGGTGTTTTTATCTCTTTTTTTATCTACACCCTCACTATTTTTCTCTAACAACCCTGCATAGATTAGATGACTGTAAATCTTTTCCAGCTCCAATTTCTCTGACTATGAACTTGGTTTGCCGAAGGTTGCCTTGCCTCTCCTAAAGGAAGCCATCTGACAACTTGGAACTCACTTTTCATCCATTCATGCTTCCCTGCTGTGTCTTGATTAGTGTTAGACTGTGCTACAACAGGGGAGCCTGTTCCTGGTTTGATGGCATTTATGAAACTGCAAAAAGCAGCATCTCCTTATTCACTGTTGATTATCTTAATTGCTTCTTAAGTGAACTGGCCTGTCCTTCACTATGGGTTATCCTTTAAGATTTTAACTCTTTGTTGGGAGATTGCTTCCTAATCTAAAATGAACAAACTCTCTGTTTCTTCCACAACACTGAGTCTGTCTCCACTTTTAAGGAATAAACCCTACATATCTTGTGCTCTGGTGCACAAGGAATGCAGGATCAGATCCTAGATCATGAATAGCATGGAGTAAGGGTTTGTGTATGCTACAGCAGCACAGCTACGGAACTGCAGCTGTACCATTGTGGTGGCATAGCTTAGTCATGTCTTACATCAATGGAAGTTCAGAACAGTTGTTCTGTCAATATAGTTAATCAATCTCTCTGTGAGAAGTGTCAGCTAGGTCAATGAAAGAATCCTTTAGTTAACTAGCCACATGTACACTGGGGGCTAGGTTGACCTAAATATGGTGCTCGTTGTGTGAAATTTTTCACAGCCCTGAGTGACTTAGCTAGGTTGATCTAATTTTTAAGCATAGACCAGGTCACCAACTAGTTAGTTGCCACTACCACTCCTATGACCTATGATAAGAGAGGCTTTCATAAACATTATCAAAGCAGTTTGGGAATGACATAATCATCTCAATAACCTCTTCAGCCTGTTGGTCTAGATAAAGTTGTATCAGCAATCTTGGCAGTTGGTTTATAAAGCAGGATAAGGGCAATCCATACTCAGGAGATACTCGAACAAAACCATGGAAAACCTGGCTTGCCGTTGTGCGCCTCCTGGTGTTTTCTATAGGTGATTTGTTACTTCTGTTTTATATACCACCTGTCTTGCCATCATATATATTATTACTGTGTTGTTTGGTTGATTACCAAATAGCCCATTGGATAGGGCACTCACCTGGGATATGGGTCTTTGACAGACATTGTACCAGGGTCAGGAACCTGGGTCTCCCAAGTGAGCGGGCTATGCAGTCATTCTCATTCATTCTCTGGCCCAATGACTATTTAAGTGTTTCATACAAAGTGAAACAGTTTCAACAGGAGTTATGTAGAGAGTCCAGCCCCCCAAAATAGCCTATACTCCAGTGATTAGAAGAGTAACCTGCAAAGTAGGAGGCCTGGGTTCAAGTCCCTCTTCCATATCAGGTGACTTAAACATCCATTGTGAGTGCTCTGACCACTGGGCTATTGGGTGAAGTGCTCCATCACCCTCCCATCACTGTGATAAAGGAATGACTTGGCTTGGGCACCCAACTCCAGGGGAGGTTTCATGACTGTGAATCCCAAGCAGAGGGGAGCACCTCCTATTAGGTACCTAACTTGTTTTGAGGGTGGGGCTTTTCCCATTGGCTAGTTTAGGTGGTTCCCCACACAAATTGTTGGCTTTTGTGAATCTCATTCTTAGGTGTCTAACTCTTCCCATGCATTTTATAGGGAGTTTAGGCACCTAAACCACAGGTATGGATTCCATTGTGTAGCAGAGCACCTAAGTTAGGTGTTGTGCAGTGCTGAGTCTAAGTTCTCTTTGTGGATCTAGTCCAATAGTTTCTGATGAGTCCCTTAAAAGTGTCCTAGGTTTCAGCACCCATTGAATGGGGTGATATACTGGTGAACGACTAATCAGAAATAACCACTTCTGCCAACTCTTACTTATCATGATATAACTAAAGATGAAGTTCTGTTTGATGACAAGGATCATAAGTGAATATAGAGATCAATTTATGGGACTTTCAGCTGTGCTTGGCAATGGGACACTAATAACATGTGTTAGAAGCCTTAGACCCTAAATATTTTGCTACTGTAAATGTTACCAATGAGAGATCTAGTGCATGTTTAAATGCCAAATGATAGAAGCAGTAGCCAAAGAAAGCACCTTCTTTAGCCAAGTTGGAATGGGAATGGGCATGGCTAAGCCAAAAGGACTAGAGGTAAACAAACAGTTCATGCTGAGTTGGAATTGGGCAGTGCACAGAATATACACCTTCAGGAACAAACAAGGTGAGGCTGACCACATCCCTAGGTGCCACAGAGCCCCATAAGCAATGGGTTTCGTTCTGCTCTTCAAAAGCATTCTGTTGATGTAGGATGTCCTCTGAAAACTCCATGTAAAGGAAAACAGTGTCCTGTTAATTTTACACTGCAAGCTGCTGATGGAGCAGAAGTTTGTAAGTGCAGAATTTTGCTATATAGTGAGTCTTGCCCTATTTCTTTTAGCAGATATTAAGTTAGTTCTAAGGGATCAGATCCCTAGTATTATAGACTAGTTGTTTCCAATGGTAAAAAGTTTGTTACTGTTTTCATTATAACCCCATATTTTCAGCAGCATATACTGTGACTCAACTGTATGAATTCTCGTACCCAGCGGGGGAACAATTTTAATCATTTATTTTTTGACATAATTTCAATAAATTACATTTGGCTGTTCCTGCATAACACCAAGAACATAAAAAAGAGAAGGTGTATAGCTTTGTAGAGAAAACTTCTATAGTTATAGAACCTGAATGCATTTTAGGGAGTGTTTTCGTAAAAACAAAATATGGTCTGTGATGAGTCTATAAAGCAAAGCAAGTGTTATTTTAAAAAATGGAATGAAAATGACAGTTATTCTGCTAATGTTATGAGAACATGGTTTTGCTTAATTTAATAAGTGCCATTTTTGCAAAGCAAGGGTGAATTAAGAACAATCACAGATTATCGTTATTATTTATTTATTATTTGGAGTCTAATTCTGCCCCCATGCTCAGATTGAATTGTACCTTACTCCTCAAGTAGTTCCACTGAAATCAGTGGCACTACTCACATAAGTAAAGCTACTCAGATGGATAAGTGCTTGCAGTATCAGGGTCTAAGATACTACTCAACATGAGCAAAGGTGGCAAAATCAGCCCCTATATATTTGTATTACCATCATACCTTAGGACCCCGTTGTGCTTCATAAACCCTATATGAAGACAGTGGCCCAGATCTTCAAAGTTATTTGTGGGAGTCAGGCATCTTTTGAGGTTCTGGGCCTGCCCTGAAAGCTCCTCAGTGCTTTTGGGGCCTGATGAATATTATAACATTTTAAATTTGAAACAATATTGAGAAAACATTGGGAACTAATAAAAACTGTTGAAGCACAGACACCTCACCTGATTTAATAAAGTTTGTTATTCTTGAATGGCCTGATCCTGCTTCTGTTAAATTCTATGGAATTTTTGTCATTTGTTTCAGAGGGACCAGAGCTGGGCCCATATAGTAACAATTAAGGATAATACACGTTAGAAATGCTAAATATTAATAGTGGGAAAATTTGGAAACATTTCTTCTCCACTATTATAACTCCATCAGTTCTTGTGTATGCAAAACTTCCACTAATTTCATTGAGGATTATAAATCTACAAGCCGGGGATCCAGCAAATATATGTGAAAAGGGGCAGGGCTGGATTAACCTTTGGTGAGCTCAGCGCCAAACATGTGGGCTCCCCCGTGGGGGCAATGGAGTATGGCGCGGGGAGGGGGGGGTCGGTCCCCAGAGCGAGGGGCCAGTCAGGGGCAATATGGCATGGCAAGGGCAGCCCCGCTCCACCCAGCGCAAGGGCACTATTTACAAACCAGCAGTTGCCAGAAGCAGAGTGGTCAGCCCAGCCCTGTCCTGCCAGCGTGCCCCTTCCCCTCAGGGGTGGGCCCATGCCATGCCACACAGCCCAACACCAGAACACCCCCCCCCCGATTCCCTATGGCCAAAGCCCCCCCCAGACCCTGCCACAAATGCCCAGCACAACACCACAACTGTCCAGCACCCCGCACAGAACCTCCACTCCCTGGTGCCCCAACACACAGATCTTCCCTGCCCCCTCACAGCCCAGCACCCTCTCCAGGCCCTCTAGAGACCCACTCCCCCAAGCCCTGTCTCCCGGCCCCACTCACCAGCCCTGCTGGGAGGTAACTGTGTCTGCCAGGCTGAACTGCCAGTGCAGCCAGAGCTGGACAGGGGGTGGGGAATCACTCCAGCCCCTCGGAAGTGGCGCGATCAGCCAGGCCAGGGCCTGCCCCTGCCGGGCTCCATCAGGACCCATTTGCCTGGAGGGGTCCAACTAAGCCCCCCACACTGCCCTCCCCCAACCGGCCGAGACTGGCCAGGCTTCTGCATCAGTCCCAGGCAGCTCAGCTCCGGGGAAACAGGTGGGGCCCCACAGGCCTGCAGCTGGAGGTGCAGTGGGGTCCGGCCGGGGGAAGAGAGAAGCTGGCAGGGAGACCATGGGGTGGAGAGGAGCCCTTGGCCAGCTGCCATGCAGGCCAAGAGGAGAAAATGGTGGGTGCGGGTGGGGAGCCAGTGCAAGCGGAGGAGGCTAGGGCCCCTTCTGAGCATGGGCCCGGCTCCATGGAGCCCCTGGCGCCATTGTAAACCTGGCACTGAGAAGAAGTGTGATCCTGCACTTGTTCTGCACATGAAGTCAATACAGTTTTGCACGTGAAAATAGTACAGGATTGTACACGTGATGCCACAGCAAAATGTAAGTTGTGACATCCTGTTTGAAGTTGTTTTCTAGGGGTTATATAGCTCTAAGCAATATAACAGCTGCAGTAAAATTAGTGGGGCTGTTCTGAACTCATTGAATGGGAATTTTAGTACCCCTTTCACATCTATATACCATTATTAAACCCTTAGGAATGCAAACATTCTGTAGGAGAAAGTGACATACAGAACACTGCGTGGGAAAAAAAGGATTATCTTCAAGGGACATTGTCAAGGTTGAGAGATACAGAATTTAATCTTGCCTTTTATTCTCTCTTTGTGATTGAAAAGTCCATGTACACACACTGCAAATTTACAGAACCTTTCATCAAAGGATCTACAAAATTATTATCATTATCCCCATTTTACTAGCGAGGAAAATGAGGCATGGAGAGATTGTGAGTTTGCCTAGGATCACAAAGCAAATAAGTGGCAGACTCCGGAACACATCTCCTGACTCCAAGCCATTTTCTCTGGCCACTGAACACATGGGTGATTTGTGATTTTTTAACATAGGTTTCAATGCTGTTTTTTCTAAGGAAAGAAAAAAAATAATAAAAAATAATAATCAAATATGTAATAACAGCTGAGCACTTTTGATCAACCCTAATGTAATAATAAGTCACATCGATAGAGGAAAAACTTTCAGGAGTCAAATTTTCGTTTCAAATTTCTAGGGAGTTATCGATAATGATGTGTAGAAAGTTATATTCAAAGGAACGATAAATACCATACCTGTATATGGCTTATGCTGAGATTAATTCACCTACATATTTCTTTCTTCCACTCTACTATTCACTATAAAATCAGCTGGATGTAAATGACATGTGATCTAGTTACACTAGATAGCAAGCTAGAAACCGCTGAGTTCTAATTCTGGTTCTAACACCAATTCCTTACTTGGCTTTGAACAAGTCACTTAACCTCAGTTTTCCCCTGCAATGGTGTAGCTGTGAAAATAGAAGTGGGTAAGCTGACCAAAGGAGAAGCGGGTACATTGTTTACTCTCGACTACAGGACTGTTTCCCGCACAGTTGTGCTGTGTGGATTAGCTGGTTATCAATGTCTGTGAACCTCCAGTCAATCTACTAAAAGCCAAAAGTGAATGGAAACGCCATCATGCAAAATTTTTCTTACCAGCTGCAGTTCCCACTTTTCATAGGAAATCTCTTGAAACCTGTCATTCGGCAGAAGTGGTTTTTAATCCAAGACTATTACCCTGTTTATTACAAGCACATTAAGCTCTTCAACCAAGATTTTGAAAAACAGGTGCCTAAAGTTAGGCTCCTAAGTAAGTAGCCAGATTTTCAAAAGTGCTGAGTAGCCAACAGCTCCCATGGAACCTCGCTGGGAGCTACTGAACTCTTGGAGACACTGGGTGCTTTTGAAAATGTGGCTATTTACTTAGGTGCCTAAATATGGATGTAGGAGCCTAACTTTAGGTTATTTTTGAAAATTATCTGTGCTGGAGTTGTATTTTCTCATCTGGGACGTGCGCACACAACCTACTTGAATATCACACCCTGCAATATTTGGCAGTGTATTATGGAAAATTACTGGCTTTTACCTGAAATCTAGACTTATCTGTATTGATTTTAAAGGCATTATTAGCACTTTCTCTATTAAAACATATTTGGTTCCAGTCAGAGTACAGGGCTGAACACAAAGGAACTACATAGGGAAAGGAAGGACAAAATCGTTCCCCCAGCTATGGGCCAAGCCATGGAACACCTCTGCAGCCTTTCTGCCCTTGTCTAAACTTGGAAAATTGGAACCTGAATTTCTCCACCAGTGCAGCCCTAATGGTAGTAGGTATAGTGTAGACAGGGCTCAGACTTTTTTGTAATCACTGTGACAGGTTAGACAGCACAGTGGTAAAAACCCCTGAATCCTGTCTACCCTACAACTTACCCATCACCCATTCTATGACCCAAGAAGAATCAGAGGCCTGAATTTTCCCACTGTAGACAGCCTCAGAGGTTGCCTCTATAGGTCCGCATATACAGTAGACCTGCTGCTTCTGTTCTAGGGCCTGGTCTACATTTAAAACTTATACCAAGTAGCTATGTCAGTCAGAGGTGTGAAAAACACCTTTCTCCCCACCAGGATCATGGCTGTAACAACAAAATCGACATAGCTAATGTTGTTTAGGGACATGGTGTTTCGTTCCTACACTGACACAAAAAAACCCCCCTTCTATTGAAGTACACTGTGTTTAAACTGGGAGTTATGCCGGTATAGTCTCAGTAATGCAGGGGAGGGCGGGCGTGGAGCTGCTCAGTTTGAAGAGCTAGTATCTCCTGGAGCGTGTCTACTTGGCACTCCATAACATTTATGAGCCGCTCCATGGCTTCATTCTGGTGTGCCACTTTCTCCTTTAGGTCCCTCTTCTCGCTGTCCTGCCACTCCTTCAATTCCTGTTTCTCAGCAGCGGAGTGCATCATAACCTCATGCAGAAAGTCCTCCTTAGTTCTTCGTGGCTGCTTTCTAATTCTGCACAGCCGTTCTACCACCGATAAGGGAGGCTGGCCTCCCAAGGTCGTCTCTGTGAAGTTTAAATGCATCATTTTACAGAAGCAGTATTCTTTGCAACACACACAACACTGATTCAGTGCTTTAAAACACAGGCAGTACTCACACACCTGTCACTAACTGGCTGACCCCAGGCAAGCACACAAGAGCCACAAGACCCCCAAAATGGTGAGTAGCTGCAGGGGCAGGGTGAATCACTCTTCCCGGACCCTGCTGTATGCTGGGCACGTGGCTCTTGAGGAGAGCTAGCACTGTATGTGGGGGAGGGGGGCTTGATAATCATTCCTGTCTCCACACTTTCCACAGGATGTGATCATTATAGAAGATATCTCACTGCTGAGGGTGAGCAGGGAATCAAAGGAGGGTCTTCTCCAAGCCTGTGGCTTCCGCCCTGGCCCCTATGTGGCTCACCTGTGTGCAGCAATGGTCGTCCCTGCCTCCCCCACACCCCGTGATGGCACAGTGGCATGGGAAAGTTCCTGTTAATGGGGCAAGAAACAAAGCAGCTCTGCCAAGGAACCTGCAGCGGCGGATTGCCCAGTATCTCCAAGAGAGTTTCCTGGAGATCCCTGAGGGAGATTCCCATGAAGTGAGGGAGTCTATCAACAGCCTGTTCCACCACTCAGACTAGGCATGTGGTGGGAGACAAGCCTGCTTTCTGCAACTCTCCTGTCCCCAACAAATCGCTTTAGCAATTCCCCAAATCAGAGCCACTTACCAGGGGCCTCCTCTCTTCTTTGTGCTTCACCAAGATCCGACTGCTGTGACTGGTGAGGCTCCTCCGGGGTAGAAAAGAGCTCCTGACTGCATGCATCTCTGGCCCCCGAGCCATCCTCTGCCTCTGGGACCCCCTTCCCCTCTTCATCCAAGATTTCCTCCTCCTGGCTTGGTCCACTCTCGACTAGCACATGAGCCAATGAAGTATCCACAGGGGCCTTCGCAGTGGAGGTGGGGTCGCCACCGAGTATCATGTCCAGCTCTTTGTAGAACTGGCAGCTCGTGGGAGGCGTTCTGCAGCGCCTTCACTTTTACCCTACACTGCAGTGTGTCCCAGTCATGGCCCCTTTCTGCCATGCATCGTGAAATCTGTCCCTGGGTATCATAATTCCTATGGCTGGAGCGCAGCTGGGACTGGACAGCCTCCTCTCCCCAAATTCCCGATCAGGTCCAGCAGCTTGGCATTGCTCCAAGCGGGGAATCGCCTGGTGTGTGGAGCAGGCATGGCCACCTGGAAAGATGCGCTGAGACCACTGCATGCATCACCGAGCAAACAGGAAGGGGACTTTCAAATTTGCAAAGGAATGTATGGGGTGGGGATGACTGTTGGTCACCTGAGGGCAGTAGAGTTCAAATCAATGACCAGAGAGGTGAGAACAGGCATTGTGGGACACCTCCTGGAGGCCAATCGCAGCACTGTAATCGCCACGGTGTCTGCACTGGCACTGCAGCGTTGTAGCCCCGGCACAGAAAGGTCTACGCCTCTCGTCGGGGTGGTTTTTTTAGCGTGCTACAACTGCGCAGTTTCTGCGCACTAAGTGGCTTGGCAGCGTGTACACCTCGGGAGTTACAGGGCAGAAACCCGTTTTACTGTACAGAAACTTGCCAGTGTAGACAGGGCCTAAGCGTTACAGCTGCACTGGTGCAGCTGCACCGCTGCAGTGCTATAAGTGTAGACAAGCCCTTAGTTTGTCAGAGATCTCCCAGTACAGATACTGATCTGTGCTTAACACGTAGGCCTGGTCTAAGCTCAGATTTTGCACCAATTAAATCAGTAGCAAAACTGATTTAGTTAAATTGGTGCCACCCATTGGTGTGGACACAGTTGTATCAATATAAAGGTATTTATATTGTTGTAGTTTGAGCCTGACCTACATTGGTGTAAAAACTGAGCATAGACCAGGCCATGTGAACAAGTAATCCTTGTCATCATTACGTTATGTGTTTTTCTCCTCTTTGGATTAACACTCTTACTTGAAGAGTTCTCAGAGGATTATGAATAATAAAAACAGACCTGGTGACATGATACATCATAGTTTCCTCGCATTTTAATTTTCCAAATTGTACAAGCATGTGTAGTGCGTGTGAGTTCATGCTGCCTCGCTGGGGGTTAATCCACTTAAACATTCAGGGAAATTAGCTATAATGTTTTGTCTGACATTTGTTTGCATGTCAGAGGATTTTCTATACCAGCTTCTACATAATTCAGGTTTTGTGGGCCTCACTGCTGAGCATAAAAGCACCTTTCTCCAGAGTCTGCTGCAATTTAAAGTGAATTAAAATAAGTTCTCTGATGTTTACAGAAACAGATCAAAGTATATTATTATTTATAAAAAGAAACATTAAGGACTCATTTCAGAAATTAAAACTGGTTACTGTTCTGTAACCATAGTAAAAGTATCTTTGTCATTTGTTACAGAGCAGGTCGAACTATTGAGTATGAATTGTATTTGTTATGAAGTAAGCCTCATGGTTTAGTGAACCATTAACAAAACTGAGCTCAATTCTCTTTGTATTAGTTATCCATATGTGTATTCGCTGGATAGTTTGGACAATTATTTTTCAGACTATGGGTAGTTTGCAAACTTTTCACTTTGACAATTCAATATCTGTATTGTGTGGTTGGTCACCTAAATAAAATGTTAGTGTTTCCACTCCGTGGGTGACAAACATTTTAAATGGGAGAATAATTTACAAATAAATAACACACTTCTGCTACAAATACTCATGAATAATATTCATGCTAAAATTCATCTAACTTTCAGGATTCATGTGAGTATTCAGTGATTGTAAAACTACCCAGAAATGACATAAACCCAGAAACCAAACTTGTCTTTTTTATTTACAAAAATATCCATGAATCAATTTATTTTCCTATTCAGTCACTTCAGTGCATTACCATCAGAGAGACATATGGATCAACTGATTGGATGAATTAAACTAGGATCCTCTATGATCTTACTAAAGAACAACATAACTGCCAGAATCTCCAGCATAACTGTTGGTAGAATATTTTGTTGTTATAAATACATTTAATTCTGTGGTGAAGTTCATTATATATGTTTTATTAATATTTATTAATTTATTTTTCATGTCTACAGTGACAAGATGGAAGAAACTAAGAAATAATTTGCCAGCAATAGATGACAGTCAAAAGATGAATCCAACTTTTGCATATTTCATTCTTTAGTACAGAGATTATGAAAACAGAAAACAATCAACAAAGAGGCTCATATTATTCTTATGATTGTGTCTACTTACCGCTAATCAAAAACATTATACTGCACATTTCATAATGGTATGATTTTTAGTTGATCGTTGCCTGTTAAAGCAATTAGTTGTGAGATTCCAGAGAGTCCAGATGAGCAATTTTTTTCATTAGCACCAAAACCTCTCCCCCATCCTGAGTTTGTAAACTGCCTCTTGTGATGAGCCCCAGATGTTGCATTTTCCTACTTTCCAAACTGTCTCCTGAACCACAGCCAACATTTCCATTTTGCTCTACAAATTCCATCTTTATTTGATTACTCTCCCATATATCAAATCTAAGTTTAATAAAAAACATTTTATATTGAGGAAATATCACTGAGACCTTGTCTATACTAGAAGGGGTTTGCTGGTATAGCAATATAGTGGTACAGTTATGTTGGTAAAACTCTCCAGTGTGGGTGCAGCTTAATCTGGCCAACTGGTATAGCTTATGCCAGTTCTCTGAACAAAATAAGTTATACCAGCACAAGGACTTTTTTGCTGGCACAACTGTTTGCCCTAGAGCTTCCACCAGAGTGACTGTGTTGGTTAGGGATGTGTTGTTTTCACACTCCTGACATAGCTAGGCCAGCAAAATGTTAAGTGTAGAATGGCCATGAGTAACAATATTAGGGGCCAGATTCTGCTTTTAATTTATGTGGTTGTATCTCCCTGAGATGAACCTGGGTAACAGAGCAGCCTATGGAATTGTCTATTAGATTCTTCCAGGTATAAACTCATACCTGAAAGAATCTAAGTGCAGAGCAATACAACAGGCTTTTGTCAGCATAGTTAAATTGGTCAGGGTTGTGACAAGGTGGAATTGTCATGCCAGCGAAAGCTGCTAGTGTGGATATAGATATACTGGCAATTTTATCTTTTGCCAATATAGCTTGTTTTGCTCAGCGGGACTGGAATAAGCTAGACTGCCAAAATTGTTTTTGCTGGTCTAAGCTGTGTCCACATGTGGAGCGCTTCACCGGTATAATATACAAGTATAGGTATAATGGCAAAGCACTCTTAAGGTATGTCTACACTCCAAAGAAAAACCTGTGGCACCAAGTCTTGGAGTCTGAGTCAATTGATTCAGGCTTGCAAGGCTCAGGCTGTGGGGCTAAAAAGAGCAGTGCAGACATTCGGGCTCAGATTGGAGCCTGGGCTCTGGGACCCTCCCCACTCCCCGAGTTTCAGAGCCCAGGCTCCAGCTCAAGCCCAGATATCTTCACTGCAATTTTAGCCTTGCAGCCTGAGTCCATTGACCCAGGCTCTGAGAGTTGGTGTTGCAGGTTTTTCTTTGCAGTTTAGACATACCCTTAGTGTAGACCTGACCTAACATGTTGAGACTTTATATTGAATGTAGAAAAAGAGAGAAAATGTGGCACCTGATGTTTCTTGGCTAAATCTAATGTAATAGAGGTGCAGACACTATTTCCTTAACCTGTATATTATATAATTTTAACATTAACTTTAATAAAATTTTTAAATCAGTTCAGAGCCAGTCCAAGGCATGTTGAGTAACCAGCTGAATAGTCCTGCCCTCCTTCCCCACACTTTGTGGGTATTACCTCCTAACATGCTCCTATGTCCTCCCCCTCCATCCTGAGCGATGAATTGGGGGAGGGACCATCCTTTTCTGTTTCCTAATGACAAAACCTTCTAGATTTCCCTGTCATACGCTAAAGCTCCTGGCTCCCAAGCAGTAACAACCAACCAAGTGTACTACTCAAAAATGACATCCTGTACCCCCATAAATATATCCTGTTCTTTATGGCAGTTATCCTGAGTTTACCATACATCTTGCCTCACGCATGGCCCTATAAACTTTACTGCACATCCTGCACCAAATTATCTGATGTGTCTTTTATGGGGGGCTGTAACCTGTGCTTGCCAGTGGAACAGACTCATTGGTCTAGTGATTCTTTCCCCAATTATAGCTCAGGCCCCCAAGCCCATTGCACAGTGCCTTTAATAGGGATGCAGGCGTAGCTGAGGGCAGAAATTGGCCAAATGTTCCTAAGTTAGTTCACAGAAACATGGACTAATGCAGCCTTTGTACCCTCACCTTCCCTCTTGTCCCTCCTCCTCACCCACTGCCTCCTGAATGTCAAGAAATGCAGCTCTGAATGCACAATTGCAACGCATCCTGTGATTCAGGATAGTTGCATGTACTATGTATTATTTCTTCCGTTCAATTTGCAGTACATTTTGCGGGAGCCAGAGAGGAGCAGGATCTTTAACAGGGGCAAGAGGAGCAGAAAGGAATCCAAAGCTGAAGGAGTAAAGGGAAACAAGATCTGTGAGAGACACTGGTTTGGTAGTTACTCTCTGTCTGACATGAGTGCAGGTACCGTTGGGACTCATTGCCTCAAAAGTTTTCTACTTGTCTCTCTGGTATAAATACTTGTGGCACCTTAGAGACTAACAAATTTATTTGAGCATAAGCTTTCGTGAGCTACATCGTGAGCATCCGATGAAGTGAGCTGTAGCTCACGAAAGCTTATGCTCAAATAAATTGGTTAGTCTCTAAGGTGCCACAAGTCCTCCTTTTCTTTTTGCGAATACAGACTAACACGGCTGCTACTCTGAAACCTGTCATCTGGTATGAATGTGCATGAGCACAACAGAATATCTCTGGCAGCTCCCTGGTGTGAGTGTGTACTCTCGAGCTATCAGGTGCCCCTGACTTGCTCTCTGGTGGAGGTGCTGTCGGAGCAGTTCTATGGGTGCCCTCTGTGGGGACTTGTCTGTAGCCAAAGTTGCATCTGTGTAACATTAAATCAGTTTTTAAGAGATGTAGTTAAACTGGAGCAAAACACAGTGTGGTTGTGTGGCCAGCTCTTGCCATTTCAGGCTGAGTCATGGAATAGTTGGCGCTTTGCTTAAAGTGGGCTCCTGGAGTCCTGGCAATACACCTCCACTTTTAAAAAAGCGAGTTTGTAGCCCTCCTGATTGCAGAGGAAAGCTGGAGCGTGTGACCAAAGTGCATCCTAATGGCTCAGACATGGGAGGCCGCTACAGTTATTACTTTTCAAGTCAATGTCATGACTTCTGGTGGGGGTCTGACTCAACACTTCTGACTGCTGGGGGCTGGCAGGGGCACTCTTAAACCAGGCGGCGCCGCCTATGGCTGCAGGCGGGCTGCATTAAACTCAATCCACATCAGCCGGGTTTACACCGCATTCCGTGTCTGCCCTGGGGCCGGCACCGGCGACTTTACACTCACCCGGGGCGCGGAGGGGCCGGCCGCGCGGCGGGCTGCGAACGTGGCCGGGCAGGGTGCGCCGCGCCGGCCGGCCGGCAGGGGGCGAGGCGGGGCAGCGCGCCGGGCTGGAGCCGGGAGGAAATGATGTGCCTGGTTATTAATTACAGCGCCGGGCGTCCATTGGCAGAGCGGGGAGCAGCCACTTCCTCCTCCCACTCCCGCCGCAGGAGCAGCATCCCAGCCCCTCCTGCCGCCGCGGGGAACTTTGGCTCTCCGGCGTCTCGTCCCTCTGTGCGCTTCCCCCCTCGTCGTCCGCCGCCGAGTCCCCGCGGGCAGGGCTGGGGGGATGCGGCCGGGCTTGGCCCAGGGGAAGCGCCGTGATTAGAGCGCAGCGGCGCGGGGAGGTCTCGCCGCCGCCCCATGGCGAGGGCTGCCCGCCTCTAGCGCTCCGGGCCCGCCGCCGCCCCGCGCCTCCTCCCTCCGCGCTGCCATGAGACGGTGAGTGGCCTCGGCGGCCTCGCGCTGCGGCGGGCGGCCCTGCGGAGCCCCCTGGGCCGGGCGCTGCCTCTGGCGGTGCGGGTCCTGCCCGACGCGGGAGGGGACGCGCTGCCTGCGGCGGCTCGGTCCGGCCTGCTCTGGGGCCCGGCGGGGAAGTCCTGGCTCCCTGAAGCGCGTGCAGGGGCGTCGGTGCGGGCACCTCGCTACCTACCTCCGCCTGGGAGGCGCCTTCGGGGGCGCTGGCAGCCAAAACATGACATCTGCCCTCTGCTCGCCGCGGCCCTACGTGTCTCCCTCCGCGGGGAGTTCCCGGGCCCGGCTCGGCAGGAAAGAGCCGGGAAACTCCTCTCCGAGCTCCCTGCCTTGCGAGCTGCCGTTTGGATCGCTTCAAAGGCAGGAATGTGGGATTCATCTTCTTCTGATGCCCACAAGGCAAATGTGGTTACAGATGCTGCACGTTACTTTGCCAAGTTTAAACCCTTCCCTCTGCGCTGTAACCATAACAGTAAGAAGAGAAGCTTGGGAATCTTTAAATGGGTGAAGCGCGGGGGGGGGTGTGATCTGGGTAGATGAATGCTGCGTTTAAATGGAGGAATTGCTATTTTCAGTGGTTCTGCTGTCACTGCTTTAAACACAAAAACACTTTGTAGAAAGGCTGGAGTTCCCACTAGTTTTCAAGCTTCTTTTGTAATGTAGAAATGATTGGTGAACAAGACTGACACTTTCTTGTTTGGTTTCAGTTGCCTCATGCTGATTGATAAACATTACAATGAGTATCACACATAAAAAGCCATTAATTTAGGCCTTTGAAGAATGCAGCTATCTTTTGGGGTCTAGTTTCTTAAGTCTCTTTCCTGTTAGAAGAAAAGTAGTACTTGTGGCACCTTAGAGACTAACAAATTAGCAATATTAAAACTCTGCTAGCAGAGTTTTAAAACATATGAGCAAAAAATAGAACTTGTTTCAAAATTGCTTTTCTATACCCTTTATAAATATTTTAAAGTATTTATCAAACATGATTTAAAGTACACAACTGTTTTTCCAAAACATAGTCCAAATGTTACAAAGCTGTTCCTGTCATGTGCTCACTACGAATAATCAAGACTCCCTTTCCAAATGCATTGAAGTCATAGGATCAACTTGAAAATGGTTGAGGTATGATATTTCATGGTGGAAAAACCCTGCGAGATAAATAGATATTACCAGGACTTTTGGGATGCGTGTTGATGATAACTTAAATCAAAACAAACTGAAAATATCACAATTCAGAAATGTAGAACGTGTCCTGTTGAGTGTTCCACACAGGTGGGTGGGAGATAGATACAGCCTTGATTCCTGGTCTCTCTCAAACTAGCAAGTGCTTTTGATTTAGTCTGCTCAGCTCTGTGAGACAAGGATGACTTGTATTGCTCAACAGCAATCCCATTAGCCTGATGGAGAGTGGTATTAACACAGTCTAAGGAGTCTTGTCTGGTCTAGTCTTCAGCCTTGAGAAAATTATCTTGCAGTCATCTTTCTCCTTCTCCCCCAAGCCCCCAACTCTGAAAATTGTGGAGAAATGGGTATTTTAAAAATGAGGAAGGAAAATGTCTCAATTGTTGGGAATGTGAATAATTCTACTGCTCAGGGGAAGGAAAAAGTTAAGTGAAATAAACTACATGTGTGGTTTTGTTTGTTTTTTTTTAAAAGGTCACTTTTCTAGCCTTATCCACTTAGGATAGGCATAATAATAGCAAACAGCCTCTTATTATGCTAATTGTCTCAATTTGGAGATTGCAGGGGGAGGAGGGGATGCTCTTGCTAATAATCCAGTCCCAATGACTCTGCCTTTTTCAGAGAAGAATACTAGATATCAATTTCCACCCTATTACTCTTACAGCTCGTTGTTTAGTATTTATATACAAACAACCATATCTTTGAATCACTGGCTCTAGAAGAAATTTTCTGAACTATATAAAATGCAGTCATCATGGGAGATGTTTATAATGGTTAATATTTTTCTCATTCTCTAGTATATGAGAAAGAAGGCAACAGTGAAAGCCAGTGTAGCAAAAGCCAGTTTAGAGAAGGCTGAAGTTTTGACAGGAAACTGATGAAGTCACAGGGGCCAAAAATCCTGTGTGCATTTGAATCTCTTGAGGCCACTTCATTCATTCCTGATTTGCTGGTGTTTAGTCAATGCATTTGTGGGAGACTAAATCAAACCACCTATTTTATGTGGTATTAATGGGCTCATATCTATATATTAATGATCCTAAAGATTTTTTTATTAACGCTCATTGCTTTGTGAAATTTAGGGCATAAGCATGGTGTTAGCCTTTCCAGTAACATAATTTGTAGCAATGCTCTGTGGAGGTCAAAAATGATCTATTTCAGAGGTTCTCAAACTGTGGTCCACAGACAGTTCGCACTAAGGTACATGCCTGGGTGTCCGTACACAAGAGAACGAAGGGCCACCCACCTAATTAGTGGAGCCGTGCAGGCGTGATTCCACTAATTAGGTGCCTGGACCCTGGAGAAGACGCACATGTAAGGTGAGGTGGTGGCCTTGGTGGTGGGGGGGAATAGGAGGGTAGGTGGGAGGGGGCAATAGGATGAGAAGAGGGGGTGGAGGGAAACTGGGACGTGTGGGGCTGTGGCAGCCAGAGAAAGGTGACTTTCCCCAGCTCCGGGACTGTGGCTGCTGGGAAGAGGCAGCCCTCTTTTCCAGCCCCAGCTTGGGGGCTGCCGCTTTGGGGGAGAGAGGGAGCGACCCTCCCCCACTTCCCAGTCCAGCGGGCTGCCGTGGTGGGGGACAGAGGGCACATCCATCACATTAGAAAGGTGAGGTATTGATATTAAAATGAGTTGTGCCCTTTTATTTGTAGAACACAAAAATGTTTAAGATTTTTTTATATAGTGCTCTTATCCAAAGCACTTTACAATAGTTAGCTAACAGTACAAAGAACATTTGGAAAGATCATTAAGTGGCCCGCCAAGACCCTCAGCAATTTTTAAGTGGCCCGTCAGTTTTGAGAACCGCTGATCTATTTACAGCAGTACCTTTTTATAGTAAACTGGAAGAAGAACACTTCACTTTCTTTTGACTTCATGCTTACAGGGACATACCCTGCTTAAACCTACTGAAGACTGTGGGCTTGTACAACTATCACTGAGGGCATAATCTGTCCTAGAGAACCTTTTGTTGTTTCAGAGTAGCAGCCATGTTAGTCTGTATTCGCAAAAAGAAAAGGAGTCCTTGTGGCACCTTAGAGACTAACAAATTTATTTGAGCATAAGCTTACGTGAGCTACAGCTCACTTCATCGGATGCATTCAGTGGAAAATACAGTGGGGAGATCTATATACATAAAGAACATGAAACAATGGGTGTTACCATACACGCTGTAACCAGAGTGATCACTTAAGGTGAGCTATTACCAGCGGGGGGGGGGGGAGGAACGGGACACCTTTTTGTAGTGATAATCAAGGTGGGCCATTTCCAGCAGTTGACAATGGGTCACCTTGATTATCACTACAAAGGGTCCCTCCCACCCCACTCCTGCTGGTAATAGCTCACCTTAATACCAGAGGTGGGCAGACTACAGCCTGCGGGACCGTCCTGCCTGGCCCCTGAGCTCCTGGCCCCGGAGGCTAGCCCCTGGCCCCTCCCCCGCAGGCAGCACTCTGGGCGACAGGGCTGCACGCTCACGCAGGGCAGCGTGTCTGGCTCTGGCCGGGCAGTGCGGCTGCCAGAGATGCTGCTCTGAGCGGCATGGTAAGGGGGCTGGGGCACAGGGTCCTGGGGAGCTGTCAGGGGATGGGGAACAGGGAGTGGTTGGATAGGGCAGAGGTTCTGGGGGGGACAGGGAACGGGGGGGTTAGATAGGGGTTGGGTCCCGGGGGGCGGTTGGGGTGGGGGACCTGGGAGGGGGCGGTCAGGGGACAAGGAGCAGGGCGGGGTTGGATGGGTGGGAAGTTCTGAGGGGGGCAGTCAGGGGGTGGGAAGTAGTGGGAGCCTTCCATATCTGGCCCTCCATACAGTTTCGCACCCCAGTGTGGCCCTTGGGCCAAAAAGTTTGCCCACCCCTGCCCTATGCTGCTTATCCATGGAGGCCATAGTGACCATATCAAATATTTTATAAATACCCTCCAAGTGCCGTCTGTAAAGGTCTAATGTTTGAGAATAATGCCCTTCCCAAGAAGGATATGCAATTGAAGGCCGTAAAAAGGCAAAGCACCCAAATGAAGCTGCTTATAAATGCATTGCTGCTTCCTTGGATGGTTCGAACATATTTTTGGATATTACAGATTAGAGCTTATTTTTTAGAACAGATTCTCCAAAATGAAAGTAACCCACCTCATCCCCTACATTTTAACAAACAGTGATGTGTTCCATACTGTTATTTTGAGTCCTTTGGCCCCCACCTCAATGTACCTTGTTAATATGAAGAACACTTTTTTCTGTCTTTTGTTATAATTAACTTAGTAAAGGGCACTTGGCATGCCATATACTTTGGGAATTGCCTGTTGACCCAGATGGCCAAAGATTTATGGGTAATCCTTGCTTGTAGTTCTTCCCACTACTCATATGCCCTTTTGTAACCTAATGACAAAGTGGTCTTTTCCCTTCTGTCTCCATTTCAGGACATGCTTCAAGGCATACTGCAGTGACTCAGATAATTTCTGCAGCCATTTCACTTTATACATCATCAGCCTTTATGTGATGAATCGTAGTCTGTCCAAAAATATAGAAGGTGGGGCTGTTTATTTAAAAAAAAAAAAAAAAATGCCTGGGGGAAGGGGACCATTTATCTGTGTCTAATTATAATTCATGTAAATATAACACATTTCAAAGTTAGAAGCAGAGAAATGGAAATCCTGTTTGGATATTATTGATGGTGGCAGTACCAGTCACTTTCAGTTGTATCAGCTGCTCTATTTTACAGGCAGTAAAATTTATTTACTAAAAATCTATTTACTCCAGTGGCAGTCACCTTGTATTTTCACTCGGTTCTTTATAAATAGACATGGCAGAACTTGATTTTTATTTTTTTAAAACAATTTTGATGGATAATATTGATGTTTTTAAGCACTCTTGCAGTTTTTTATCAGTTTTAAATCTTCACAGTTGCCCACAATTTTGCCTTTTTTTAGGTTTTTATTGACTTAAATTTTGGCAGTTGTGTGAAGTTATGGAGGGGAGTGGTGGTCAGACAATTTATTTAATAGTGTTAGACATTGAGACTCAAAGCTTTAATGGTTAAAACACAAATTATCAACATCACATGCCCAAATATATGAAATAAATAGCCTTAAATCATACTCCTAAGTTCTCAAGCAACATGTGTCTGTCTTTGCCTATCTGTAAATTTCAACTATAATTGTGGGAATACTTTTTTCATTGTGTGTGGTGAAATCAACACTTACTGACATACTTAAGTCTAATTCTTCCAAGCGTGGTTATAATGTACTTACAACAGTCATCGTTAACATCTTTTTAGTTTTGCTTTTGTGAGAAATGAATGTAACCATCATATTTCATAGAATATCAGGGTTGGAAGGGACCTCAGGAGGTCATCTAGTCCAACACCCTGCTCAAAGCAGGACCAATCCCCAACTAAATCATCCCAGCCTGACTTTAAAAACTTTTAAGGAAGGAGATTCCACCACCTCCCTAGGTAACGCATTCCAGTGTTTCACCACCCTCCTAGTGAAAAAGTTTTTCCTAATATCCAACCTAAACGTCCCCCACTGCAACCTTTGACCATTACTCCTTGTTCTGTCATCTGCTACCACTGAGAACAGTCTAGATCCATCCTCTTTGGAACCCCCTTTCAGGTAGTTGAAAGCAGTTATCAAATCCCCCCTCATTCTTCTCTTCCGCTGACTAAACAATCCCAGTTCCCTCAGCCTCTCCTCATAACTCATATGTTCCAGTCCCCTAATCATTTTTGTTGCCCTCCACTGGACGTTTTCCAATTTTTCCACATTCTTCTTGTAGTGTGAGGCCCAAAACTGGACACAGTACTCCAGATGAGGCCTCACCAATGTCGAATAGAGGGGAACAATCACGTCCCTCGATCTGCTGGCAATGCCCCTACTTATACAGCCCAAAATGCCATTGGCCTTCTTGGCAACAAGGGCACACTGTTGACTCTCATCCAGCTTCTCGTCCACTGTAACCCCTAGGTCTTTTTCTGCGGAAATGCTGCCGAGCCATTCGGTCCCTAGTCTGTAGCGGTGCATGGGATTCTTCCGTCCTAAGTGCAGGACTCTGCACTTGTCTTTGTTGAACGTCATCAGATTTCTTTTGTCCCAATCCTCTAATTTGTCTAGGTCCCTCTGTATCCTATCCCTACCCCTCAGCGTATCTACCTCTTCTCCCAGTTTAGTGTCATCTGCAAACTTGCGGAGGGTGTAATCCACACCATCTTCCAGATCATTTCTGAAGATATTGAACAAAACCGGCCCCAGGACCGACCCTTGGGGCACTGCACTTGATACCGGCTGCCAGCTAGACATGAGCCATTGATCACAACCCGTTGAGCCCAACAATCTAGCCAACTTTCTATCCACCTTATAGTTCATTCATCCAGCCCATACTTCTTGAACTTGCTGGCAAGAATACTGTGGGAGACAGTGTCAAAAGCTTTGCTAAAGTCAAGGAACAACACGTCCACTGCTTTTCCCCTCATCCACAGAGCCAGTTATCTCGTCATAGAAGGCAATTAGATTAGTCAGGCATGACTTTCCCTTGGTGAATCCAGGCTGACTGTTCCTGATGACTTTCCTCTCCTCTAAGTGCTTCAGAATTGATTCCTTGAGGACCTGTTCCATGATTTTTCCAGGGATTTTTCCTTCATTTTCTGTAAGGAATATAGATAGCAGCATATTGGTTGCTTTGCCTTTGTAAATGAATCATGTTACTTACCTAGTGTTTGTTACTTAGTATATGGAATATTGTAGTCACATTCATTACTTACAAAGGGATTTGTAACAGTTTTAATGGTGACCACAGAAGTTCAGTCTGTGTCTCTGCAGACCTTCCTCAGAGCATTTTCAGCTATATTATTTCCTGAAGCTAGTTATTAACAAACTTCCACTTAATACAAAACACATTCCTCCTATTTGTGTATATCAACTATAATTCTTGATGTTCTGATGACTGTCTATGTTGCTGTTTAGCCTGATATGTCAAGTTGGGTAAGATTTTTTTTTTTTTTTTTTCCAGGCTGTCTGTCCATCCAAGTTAAGGTAACCAGGTGCTTTTAAGAAATAGAGCAGGTCTCCACTTCCTCATTCTTAGCAGTTAAGATACTCTTGGGGGTAGGAGGAGATGGAAAACCCTCTTCTCCCTTTCAGCAGGAACAGTGGCAACTTAGAGTGGAGCTTAAATTTTATGTGAAGTTGATGTAGGAGCAGGATCTAAGGACAGGATCCTTGTAGAAATCCCTGGATCCTTTCTCTTTCCTAGCAGCTTGACATTAGAAGTGGGGTTCCTGTAACCTGTGCTTGTAGATCTACCTCTGTCTAACAAGTATCTGGTAAAAACATAGTTCACTTCTGTCTACACAGCAAGAAAGAGCTGTGTTTTAACCTTGTGGTGGGACTGGGTACCCAGACAGTGCTTAATGTGGATCCTATCCTGCCAACCCTTAAGCATGTGATAACTAATGGGGATTCTGCTAGGCTTTTGGTGTGTTTTGACTGGGAGTTAAAGGCGTGGTATTCTAAAACAGTACTGTAGACAAGGTGGTGTAGATCTTAACACAGTTTAAGAACATGTTAGGATGAGTTATCTAATATCTCCTAAAACCATAATTTTAAATCCTACTCTAGACAAGCCCTCAGTGTGTAGCTGGTGTCTTAATCTTTCTGTGCTTCAGTCTACCACATCTGTAAATAGTGATGATACTTCCAGGCATGTTGGAAGGCGTAATTTCCAAATGCTTGTAAAGTGCTTTGAGATCCTCAGATGGAAGGAGCTATATAAACACACAGTTTTGTTGTTAAATTTAATAGAAATGCTTTAAAGAAATAGCCAAGTGAATTTTTATTACATTTAAACTATTCCCCTGTAATATTTGCAACCATTAAGTAGCAACACAGTCTTAGAATAATATTTTCAAAAGTACATAAGGTGACTTAGGGGCCCAAGTCCCTGAAGTGACTAAGGGTATGTCTACACTGTAGAGGAAAAACCTGTGGCACCAAGTCTCAGAACCGAGGTCAGTTTACTCGGGTTTGCGGGGTACGGGCTGCAGGACTAAAAATAGCACTGTAAGCTCTCATGCCTGGTAAGGGGAAATGGTCTCGGAGCTCGGGTTCCAGCCTGAGCAGGAACATATATGCTGCTATTTTTGGTCCTGCAGCCTGAGCCCAAGTCAGTTGATCCTTGCTCTGAGACTCAGTGCTGTGGGTTTTTCTTTGCAGTGTAGACATACCTTTAGGCTCCGAAGGCCCATTGACTTTCAGTATATGTTTTTGCAAGTGCTACCCTGTATTATATAAGAATCAAAATGAACTGAGTAGAATCACAAAGATGACATTGTTTTTTTTATTGCATAAGCTGAGTGAGATAGAAGATGAAAGAGATTAAGTCAGATAACATGAAGATATGACTAATATGTGTAAGAGATATATATATATATATATATATTTTTTATAAATCTGTTACCCATTTAGTAGTGGGTTTAAATATGCTGACTCAGATAGAAAGCCAAAATCAGAAATGACCAACGATTCATCAGCTAGTGTATGAAGGCTATCAAGTGCTGCATCTCATTATCATAGCTAGTAGGGGGAGCCTCTTCAACCTCTGATTTGGTGTTTCATTTCAGATTGGATTCATCTTAACCCTTTGCTAGTCCTCCACTTTAACTGCTGTGCTACTGTTACCTGTTAACATTTCACTGAAGTCAATGGAGCATTGGGGTATGCATGGCAGCTGAGCAGTGCATTGGAACTAGGCATTGTACCTGCTATTGGTCAGAACCAGCCTTAAATAATCTTTGCTGGCCCTGCCAAACGGTTACCAACTCCAAAAAATCCTGACTCGTCCACTGTAATCACATCCTATTCTGCATTAGTGCAAATGAACAACACAGTGTCAATCTTCATAAATAATTAGGGTATCCATGGGTCCCTGAAATTAGAAATGTCTGTTTTTCAGGACCTACCCTCGCTAGTCTTACACCAGTGTTTAGTCTAGTACGCTTTAGCTGACTGGTCACCTGAAGGATCTGCTAGCCAAGTGTCCTTGTGAAGCAGACATCAGGCTGGATGAACATGTATCTTCCTTGGGGGCAAGTGCTAGGTCTGTCATAAAATTATGTTTCTGCCCTGTTCTCCACAGTGTCTTCTGGGATAAGTCTGCCCAAGGACTGTTAACAAGAGTTAACATTATGCAGTATCCATCTACCAGGTACAAATATGTTAGTTGACAAACTTGTGGCTTTCCGTAGGGCTCAGCGTCCCTACTGTCCTTTTTTCTGCATTTATTATTTAGGTTTGCCTATCTACGTTGCTCAGGGATATGAAAAAAATCACACTCCTGAACACTGTAGTTAAGGCAAGGTGTAGATGTGACTAGATGGAATTCTTCCATCGACTAGCTACCAGAGCTTGGGTTTACATAAAATGGATGGGGGGGGGGGGGAACCCCTTACATAAACGTAGGAAGTGTCTACGCTATGGTACTACAGTGGCATAGTTGTGGCGAATCCTGTAATGTAGACTGCCTTTGGGGGTTTGGCTAGACCAGTGGTTCCCAAACTGGGGTGTGTGAAATGTTCAAGGGCGTTCTCGGGGGGAAAAAATTCCCTAATGGTGGAAAGAGCTGTCCGTAGGGACCCTGGGCAGCACGGGGCCAGCAGCCTGGAGCCCCGGACTTCCAAGAGCTAAGCAGATCAAAGCAAGCATATCTATCACACTGAGGAGATTTAAACATCAAGACTCCTTATAAGAAATGGAAAGGGAGGTGGATTTTTTTTTGCTGTTTTTAAAATTAAATAGGCAAGTATTGTGTTTTAAAATTATTATGAAGAACAAGTTTAAGCTTTGTTGTAACGTGAGTTATTTGCCTGGACTGCTCAAGACCTGAATGCTTGTGTAGGAGGAACTCTTTGAGTTGGCTTCTTAAATACCTTTATGCTGTTTCACATCTGATACTCTTTGATGAAATATAGAAGCCTTGTCTTATAACAGGCTTATTCAAAGTGATACAAGCCACGAAAGTGAGATCTTGGAAGAGTGTTGCCTTTTTCATAATGTAATACAAATACTGTAATGATTAATAATAGTGTGTAATCATGTATTTTTTTTATATTTCCAAGATCACTGCTTTTTATAACTTATACTCAGGAAAAGGAGAAAATTCCTGGAAGTATTCCTTTTTAGCGGGGGGGGTTGTGAGACTTGACATTTTAGTGAAAGGGGTTCACAGATTGTTAAAGTTTGCGAACCACTGGTCTAGACTGAGGAAAATTTATCTACCCCATGTTGTCAAAGCACAATTTAATCTTGTACTTCTGCAAGGGGTGACTGCAAACAGCTAAACGCAGCTTGCCTTGTCTGTGCTGGTGCAAAGTGGTGATAGGTGCACGTTTTTAAATTATGTATTTTCCCAGTCTAGGCAAACCAATAGTCAGATCCTGTGGCATCAGACTCTGGACACTACTGCAACACTATCGTTCCTGTCCTGGCATATAAAAGAGGATTTGAGACGATGGCTAAGAGGGCGAGACTCAGGCCAAGTCTACTCTCAGAAATTAGGTCAGTATATCTGTCGGGTGTGAAAAATCAACACCCTGGATGGACACAGTTCAATTGACCTATTCCCTGGTGTAAACAGCACCAAGCTGATGGGAGAAGTCTCCTGTTGACATAGCTACCACCTCTTGGGGAGGTTGGGTTCTATGCTAATGGGAGGAGGTTGGCATAGGTAGCATCTTCAGTCAAGTGTGACAGTGGCGCTTTTAGTGTAGACGTGCCCATGTTTCTGAAGTGCTAGTTGGCACAGAGCCTAGCTACTGAATATGGCATGAGTCTGGTAGCAAGTTTGAGATCTGGGATCGGTGACTTTTTAGTTGTGTGTTTTGAGCTCCTTCTAGTGGGGAATGTTTCTCTTTTTTTTTTTTTTTTTTTTAACCCCATCCAGACTGAAAACAAACTTGGTTAAGAAGAAGGAAGAGGAGTCTGGTTTAGGTTTTGGGGAGATGGTGGTGGGAGGAGCATGCAATCACCACTTTCTTAATAGAGTTCATTAACAACATACCTCTCTATTCTAGGCTTATTTTCTGAATTAAGAAGCTAACTGGGGTTGGTAAAGTTGTTAGTTAAAGTTAATCTGAAACCTTCGGCTTCCTCCAGCCACTGCACTGCGCTTCCCCTCTTTCCCCACCCCCCACCCCCACCCCCTTTTCCTTCTACCCTGCCTCTTGCCCTCTTTGGGTGTGGGAGGAAGGGAAGTGGACCTGCTTTTGCAGACTGCTTGAGAGGAAGAGAGGGTGCTGTGACTCCTAACAATACAAGAATTCTCCACCCTGGTGATCTAAGCAGGACCAAATGAGTGAGGAAGGGCAGATCCTTCAGCACTCTGAAGGTACAGAAAGGGGGTGGGTAGAGGTACTAAGGCCCTCCCTTAGGTATTTCAGTGCAGTTGGAGCCAGCTGCCGTACTCCTCTGGGGTCAGACATTTCTTGCTTTGGCTATGAACCTTAGTAGCTTGTTAAAAGGCAAACTGCGGAGGAGGGTCCAAGAGGCAGGCAGATCAGGCACCCGTTCTTCTAATTGGAGCTCTTCTTTTTTTGTCTGGCAAGTATCCTGCAGCTAGTGAAGCAGGTGGGTAGCTGCTGCTGGTTGTACAAATCAACAGGAGACTACTAATGGCTCTCTTTGAAGTCATGCAAGCTGCTGATCAGCAGTAGGGGGAGAAGTCGGGGGTTTCACTTACCTCAGCAAACCGTCAAATCCTGTGCTAGATCAGTGGTTCTCAAACTTGTACTGGTGACCCCTTTTACATAGCAAGCCTCTGAGTGTGACTCCTCTTCTCTTCACCACCCCTCCCCCCAAAAAATTAAAACCACTTTTAAAATTATATTTAACACCATTATAAATGCTGGAGGCAAAGCCGCATTTGGGGTGGAGGTTGACCACTTGTGACCTGCCATGTAATAACCTTGTGACTCCCTGAGGAGTCCTGACCCCCAGTTTCAGAACCCCTGGTCTAGATGATCCTCTGAACACTAGCTTAAGGAAGGCATATAGTTACCTTCAGCAGAATAAGCTGTGGGTGTACTGATCTTCCTGGCCACTTCTCACTAGGGAAACTTCTCAAAAATTGTCTTTGGCTTCCTTTCCATTTAAGAGTCTTGTTCTTTAGTCTCATGGAACAGATCCTGAAGCTATATGTAGCTTCTTGTTGGTGTTTCCAGTTACTCTGTCTTTGTTGTAGTGGGATCCTCTTTCCCATGTTGTACAAGCTTGAACATGAAACTCTCAAGGATTTGAAAGTTCCACAAACCGTAGCTTAGACATGATTGTTTTAAAGTCCCTGTTTTCTTTGTTTTTGTCAGAGGCACAGCTGGTATGTCTAGCAATCCATTCCTTGATATCAGTTGCTATGGCAGATATGGCTGTGTGCTACCTATACTGTTGGGATTAGATCATTCTCTCCAATTTCAACTAATACTGATAGAAATGGAAGGCAGAAGAGAGGCATGAGGGTCCTTAGGAAACAATTGTGAAATTAAAAAAACTGCACATGTATTACTCTTTTCAGAACAGACTATGCTATTTAGAGTTCTTCACTGAATTATGAGACAATTTTACTGAAGCTTTTTTATGTGGGTGGGCTGGAACTACTAGATTGTTTTAAGACTGAAATTTTTTTCTGTTAGTTTTTTTTTCTGTGTAAATTAGAAGCTTAAAATATTGGGTGCTGGTAGAATTCTCACTTTACCATTAAAATTATCAATAAGACACAGGATAAGCCACTAATGGAAGTATTAGTTTGGCAATAAAACTGGCAAATACAAAAAGAGAGTAGATCAGATACTTTTTTTGGAATTGCAGATTTTTACCAGAATATATATACTCTTCCTCACTATGCAGATGGTGGATTATTTCCTGTGTTAAGCATTTGGGAAGGGCTGATCAGATGATACATATATTACTTAACTGAGTCATGTGTTTAAGGAGCTGCAAGTCTTACTGGAACTGTCTCCTGTTACAATTTATTGAGTGTCTGGACTGTGGCCACTTAAATACCTGATCATCATCGGTTTAAGTAAGGATAATTCTACAAAAGGATGATGTGGAGCATAGCAATGGAATAATTGGTGCCTTGTATGTATGTATGTATGTATCATGGGTGATATTCTGGCCCCTCTGAATGGCAGATCTGCTAATGACTTCACTAGGCTCAGGATTTTACCATATGGAATTATATTTCTTTGGGTATAAAAGCACTTATACGTGAGCACTAATCCAGGTCCTTCACTTCAAAAACTACCGTGGGTGACTGAGTTACATTGGGGTAGGGCCTCCAACATTGCTAAAACAGACTGTTTTTGGTTGTGTGGACAAGACCAAACTCTCTATTGATCATGCTACAGCCTGAGACTTGACAAGGGTGCAGTATGATTTGGTAGCATGTTACTGGGGCCATTGGTCTCGTAAAATGGTTGTATTGTAGGTGGGTCCTTATTCTCTCCCATCTTACCTAAACAAAATTTACAGCTTGTAGTTCACTAGACAGGGTACTAAATCGGGCAATTCATATCTATTTTGGAATTGAATTATGGTCTGATTCTCACATTAAAGAACTTGCTTTAATTTTACTTTAAACTCTGTTACCCTGTAACTTTAGCCATACATCAGATGTAGTATTAGAGTCATTTGAAAAAAAAATATTTTGTTAGATTTGTTAAGTAAAATATTGCTTGTGGTTTTGACAAATGATTACAGTGGAAGAATACACGAAAGCTGTTGAAGTATACACTGAAAGAAAATACCTCCTGTGAAGTTGTTTGTAGTGATTTAGGGTATTCTTAGGGGTGCTGTATTAACTGATGTAAAATAATAGGCAGCATAAGGTATGCCTAAATTAATCAACTATAACAAAAGTATTCTAGATTTCCTTTGTATAATTTTTTTTATACAAATAAAATTTTTGTCCAGACCCATATGCTTTCACTGAGCATTATCTAAGCACAGTTTTTTGTACTGCTCCATCATTTCTGCTTGCCCCATGGTATAAAATTATATCTGTTACAGAGGTGCTTACTCTTGTATAACTAATGGGAATAGCTCAAATAGGCTGATCCCTAGGGTAAAGAAGAAATGCTTGTAACCTGGAATAAACATGGGGGTTGCCTCTCTAGCTTCTCCTAAGGGTATGTCTTCACTGCAGAGTTCACCTGGGCTCTTACCTAGATGTTACCCCGACTACTCTCCCATCCACACACATACAGCCCCCTCACCCAAGTTCAGCGATGCTTTCAAACTAGGCTAGCTGGCTTGTCTGGAGGTATGGGTTAGAGCGCAGGTGCCACTTTACTCGGGCTAGTCACATCAGTGCTGATAGTCTTCCAATGCTTTCCCACAATTCTCCCTTGGGACCATAAGGTCAGACTAGTTCTCCCAGTTCACCCGGGAAGAATCAGAGTGGCTCAACTGACTGCAGGACAAAGAACCATGGGATGTGTCCCCAGAAATGCTAGCAACACACACACAGTGCAGCACCAGTGAGGATGCAGTAACTCATGTAAGGGGTTTGCAATGTTGCTGCTCATATCCAGACTTGGCTAACTCAGGTACTGCTCACCTGGGCTATCTCTGGCAGGGAAGATATCCTTTAGTACCTCAAGTTCAGTCGCAATCACCAAGCAGCGTGAAGGCAAGCTCTTGGAGTTTATTAGTTTCCCATTTTCTATCACATCAGGTGCTGCTTTCAAGGCCCTTCACAGCTCTGAATAACTGCTCTCATATATTGTCCCTCCAACTTCAGCCCTGACTATCCCTACCCCTTTTTTTTGCATTTGTGTTTGCAAGCTAGCCTTTTTATTTTTAAACCTCTAGTTAACAACTTTGTCAGTGAACTTGAGATACTTGGTTCATTTGTGAAGTCTGGTGTGGACGCTCCTCATGTATGTTCCAAGTTATAAATATTTGTCCTTCAGCCTATGGTAATGCAAATTAATAACATGTTCTAACTTAACTGGTAGGATATTTGTTCCATTTTGGCTAGACTCAATGCACACATGTAAAACTCCATGTTCATACCTCTGGTAGAAAGCTGCATATAATACTCCTGGGGGAATTCTGCACCAAAACTCAGTGCACAATATTTTAAAATTCTGTATATTTTATTTGTCAAAAACCACAATATAATCTCACTAGTTTCAACTATTTTGGTAATTTATTTCTAAATACCTGTCAGCAAGTATGTCTGTGACAATACAGACAACAAAAATATTCAGGAAAATGTTTTTTGACAAATAGATTCCTGACTAGGCATATCAATACAGAACTTTGAGTAATTCATTTCAATTACAATATTGCCTACACCCCTCAGCAACAGTTCAAAGGATTGGGGGAGTCAGAGGTGATGGAGGAGCTGAGGGAGAGGGAAGTAATTGCTGGGAAGGAGCTTGGGAGTGGACCTGGCAGGTAGTTGGGTGTAGGTGGGAGAAGTATGAAACTGTTTGTTTTGTTTTTTTGGGAGTGGGGATTGTTAAGGAGTTAGAGCCTCCCCCATGCAGACCCCTAGCCTCTCCCATTCAGTCAGGCACATCTGCACATATCCCCATGGGCAGGGCACTGCGAGGAAGGCAGTCTCTGTCTCCTCCCTCTCCATGGCTGGCTGCTCCAGTCCATGAGCTAGCCGCCCTCTCTCCCGGTGCCACATCCACCTTTTAGTGGGCGAAAGGTGTAATTGCAGCTTCCCTTCACTTCTCTGTCAGAATCAATTATTCTGCAGGAGGAAAAAAAATCTGTAGAGGACATTAATTCTGCCCTTTAGCAGTGGTGCGGAATTCCTTCAGGAGTAATATAATTATTCTGCCAGACCTATGCTAAAATCTGAGGCACCCAGTATGCATTCATTTTACCTCTCTTTCACTCTCACATACATATTTATTGTGTCCAAAATGACCTTCTGGAGAATGATTGATTGCATCAATGTAACCAGTTCAAAACTATGAAATAAAGCTCCCTTATGTTAAAATATCTTTCTGACAACAGTGTGGTATTTCTGTGCTTTGTGCATAAATGGTAATTTGTAGGAGAAAAGTATTTCTGACTTTTTTTTAATTAGAATTAGCTCCTCAATGATAGTTCTTGGAAAATAATGTATAAAACAATGTATTACTCTAATGTAGAGTCCAAGGGTCTAAGAAGAGACTTTACTTCTCCAATGGTAGGAGAAGAAACAGCATGCAGTCCCCGGCCAAAGGACTAAACTGACTTGCAGAGTTGCCAGAGTCCTGGGCACCTGCTTGGTGAGAAGTTAAATGTGCAGGGAGATAGCAAAGCTCAGTCTTTCCTTGTTTGGTTTGGTTGCCACTCAATGTGCAGTGGCAGTTGAAAAAGCTAACAATGTTGGGAATCCATGGTATGCCCACATCTTGAAGACTGAGTGCAGATGTGGTGACCACATCTCAAAAAAGATATATTGGATTTGGAAAAGGGCAACAAAAATGATTAGGGGTATGGAACAGCTTCTGTATGAGGAGAGATTAATAAGATTGGGACTTTTCAGTTGGGAAAAGAGATGATTTGGGGGCGATATATAGAGGCCTAAAATCATGACTGGTATGGAAAAAGCAAATATGAGAAGGAGTAAATAATACTTCCTTAACCCAAGAACTAGGGGTCACCAAATGAAATTAATAGGCAGCAGGTTTAAAACAAACAAAAGGAAGTATTTCTGCACACAACACATAGTCAACCTGTGGAACACTTTGCCAGAGGATGTGGTGAAGGCCAAGACTATAACAGGGTTCAAAAAAGAACTAGATAAATCATGGAGGATAGATCCATCAACGGCTATTAGCTGGAAATGGGTTGCAGGGGATGGATCACTTGATGATTACCGATTCTGTTCATTCCCTCTGGGGCACCTGGCATTGGCCACTGTTGGAAGACAGGATACTGGGCTATATGGACCTGTGGTCAGACCCAGTATGGCCATTCTTACGTTTAGCTTACTTTGCATGCAAAGTGCCAAAGCTAAACTAAAAAAAGCCCTCTTATACTGGAGAAAGTAAACCTCCACACAGGAAGTTTTATCAGTAGAATTTTTTTGATTTTACAGTCACATCTTAGCTTATGCCAGTATGAGTTTCCCTGTAGATGAGCGCTGACATTGATCTGCTGTGTGACTTTGCACAAGTCACTAAGGGTCAGTCCTACATGGGGAACTTGTCCAGCATAGCTATGGTAGAATAGGCTAGTCTGGAAAAGCTCTCCATGTTGACATTCTATTCCAGAATAAAAATCACTGTTCCAATTAATCTGCACCATAATTCCTGAATAAGTGTGTCGACGCAGGGAGCCATTCCAGAATAGTTTGTCATATGGCTATGATTGTCACTTTCCCCATGTAGACAAGCCCTTATTGTGTGTGTTTCTGTCTGTCTGCAAATTGGGGCTAGTGATGTTTATAGTGTACTTTGAGAACTACAGATTCAGAGTGCTGTTCAGATGTGCAAAGTATTATCCTTTCTTACAAACTCTTCACTCTCTGGTGAGTAATATCTTGTTTGAATGTTCCTACTCATTTCCCCTTTTCTTCTGCAGGAGAAACTCCTGTGGGAACTTCTAAAATTAGGCAAGCTGAGTGCAGCTAATCAACGGGACCATGTATTGAGCAGTGCTTTCACACCACAGGGCTGTACTGACTCAGACAACAAGTGGTCTTGCAGTGGGTGACTTAAAAAAAAAAAAAAAGCGGGGGGGGGGGGGGGGAAGAGAAGAAAAGAAAAATCAGTGCGATTACATTTACTTGGAGACGAAACTTGCTCTACAAACACTAAAAATCAGGAGGCACTTCCCCAATATCTGTAGGAGTGTTTGATGGGGTGTACCAGACCTTTGTGGTACCCTATTTTATCCCTCCTCAGGAAAGGAGCACTGAAGGTGGATCCCCCCAGAGAGACTGCATGGGAGCAGCCAATCCGAGCCCAACAGGCTCAGATAAAAGGAACTGCAGGGCCTTTTTCAGTTCAGTTCCTGGCCGGGACCAGTGGGATGAGGAAGGGTGTTCCTCTTCTCTGGACACAGGAGGGGACTGGCTGCATTTGCATAAGCTGTGGGACAGAGGACTTGAGAGTTTTAACCTAAGATAAAGGGGGCAGGTGGGAAGTGACCCAGAGAAGTTGCAGCAACTAACTGAAGGAAGCGGTACATGGCTGCTGTTTATAGTGCCCCTGGGCTGGAACCTGGACTTCCTAGGTTCCCCTGCTGGCATAGTTACCAACGACGGGAGAAGGGGACAAGGGTGGCTTAGAAGCCTGAGCAAAGGGCTGAATTTAAAGGGCCCAGAGCCATGGCTGAAGACTGATGAGGGCAGACAACTTTTTTGGACTCTTTTACTACCCCAGAAGGGGTTCGTTTTAACTGTGACACTTAGTCAGAGGGCTGACCTCGGGCGGAGGGATAGCTCAGTGGTTTGAGCATTGGCCTGCTAAACCCAGGGTTGTGAGTTCAATCCTTGAGGGGGCCATTTAGGGATCTGGGGCAAAAATTGGGGACTGGTCCTGCTTTGAGCAGGGGGTTCGACTAGATTATCTCCTGAGGTCCCTTCCAACCCCTATATTCTATGAAAACCCACCAAACAAGGTTGACAACCTTTAGGGGGTGCAAGGAGCAGCGAAAGACATGCAGTAGGAGGCACTTGAGGTAAGTGCTCCATTTACTGGAGGCAGTTCAGCAATTAATCCTTTCTGTATTTTATTTAAAATTGAAAGCTTGTTGGTTCATGCTAAAACCCTTTGCAGTTGCTTGTGGAAAAGAATATTGTATCAGTCTTTTCTACAGTAGTGCAGTAGGAGACCTAATCATTGGCTAGAAAAGAGTGACTATGGGATGAAACATCCAAAGGGAAGAAGCTATAGGGGAAAAAAGTATGATAGATAATTTGCTTATGAAGTGTAATAGATATTTTTTTCTCTTTTTGCAGGCTGATGGTCCATAATGATACTAGGCCCACTATAAATACAGTGAAACCCTGCTATAGCGCAATAGTTGGGGTCCAGAAAATTTGATCGCGATAAATGGGGGGTTGCTTTATAGCAGGGTTATGAAAATTTACCATTTCAAGCCTGTCAGTTTAAGTCTTGTAAAAAAAACCATCGGTTATCCCAGCGTGTGTTAAACACAAAAGTAGTAATTTAATTACATGTACATGAAAGAAACGTGAAATTGACTATACTAATCATTGCGCAGAGTGCAAAGTCAGTCTGGTTGCATGACTCCATAGCGTTTTTTAAGAAGTGATTGAAATTTAAAATTATCTAGTGTGGTCTGCTTATTTGCTGCGTACTGTTGGCTTCTAGCAAAGTCAAGAATGCTTCTGAGTTGGAGGATTTCGACGCTGTCCACATCTTGAGTTTCCAGCCACCTCAAACTGGCTTCTAGTTGCTTTACTGCCTCGGACGCTTTTGGTGGGGGAGTTCAGGTGCCATCATCATTGTCATCGTCATTAGCACCACTGGTTTTGGGCTCTGGTGGTGCAGCTTCATTCTTCCTGCTGACATTTGCAACAATTTCGTCATCTGAGATGTGTTCCTATATGGGGCAGATGTCATCTGCTGAAAACCAGTTGAGGATATCCTGATGACTGTGCTTATATTCTCTGAGTGCTTCTTTGGCTAAACGTACGTTGTCTTCAGTGAATCTTGTAAATTCAGGCTTGTCGTCGTTACCATCATCGTGTGTAGATGACGGAAAAGCTGGACCAAAACCCTTTATTCAGCATCGTTCAAAGCAAAGTGCAGAGTTAGCATCCCAGGCTTTCCTGCCGAGGTGACAGACTTCTTTCAAGTTGAGTGACACCAGTGATGTGTCGACGGAGGAGTTATCCACTACCATCCGCTTGATCATTTCGTGACGACAGTTTTGCTTAAATACCGATATGATGCCTTGGTCCAGTGGCTGGATTTCTGACGTAGCATTCTTCGGGAGATAAGAGACTTTAATTTTGCTGTTACGACTAACAAGATTTTCCTCTGGGGGGTGGGCCGGGCAGTTATCCAGCAGGAGGAGAGCTTTTTCCTCCTACTTGAGTTTTCACAAATGAGCCCGAATGGCTGGCACAAAAGTTTTATGGAACTAGTCTTCAAATATGGAGCTATTCATCCATGTGTTCTTGCTGTTGGTGTATTCAAAGGGAAGGGCCTTCATATTAACATGATGAAAACATTTGCACTGCAGAGACCTCGCTTTTCCGATCATCAGAGGTCTGACTTTGTGGCTGCCAGACTTGTTGATGCAAAACAAGAGAGTGACTTGGTCCTTCCTCTGCTTAAAGCCTTCTCGTTTGTGACTATCAGTCCTAGTTGCAAGGGTGCGATCGGGTTACATTTTAAAACATAAACCAGTCTTGTCGCAGTTGTAAACTTGATCGGCTGTGTAGCAACCTTCCTCCAGCAACTTTTTTAAGCTCCATTGGGTAGGAATCGGCAGCAGCTTTATCAGCTGAGCGGATTTCCCCAGACACAAGAACTTGGCTTATAGCATGCCTTTTCTGTCCAGTCAGCCATTACTCACCTTAAATTTGGATTCATTTCCATTGGTAAGGTGGTGAAATTTCTCTGCTTGAGCTTTCTGAATAGGGCCAGAAATGGGAACTCCTTCTGAGTGAGCCTGGACAAACCATTGGTACAAGGCTGAATCTAGGCTTTTGTCATTAGCAAACTTGACCTTTTTACGCTGTAAACCAGTTTCCTCTTCAAAAATGCAGGGTAGGCTACGGAGTTTTTCTTTTTTCCACCCTCGCAGAGTGGACTCACTAATTCCTAGATCTCTAGCAAGCTGAGTTTGTTGTTTGCCCTTCTTTAGTTGATCCAGGGCATACAATTTCTCTTGGGCAGAAAACGACTTGCATTTGTGAACTGGAACAGAAAAATGTTTTTTTAAAATATAGGAGATTAATAACAAGTTCATAGACAAACACCATACACATGTACAACCAGAGAACTAAGTGCAATGGGCCTGCAATGGCCACGAGTCAGTTTATCCTATAAGACCAGAAGAACGCGATTTATTTATAAATGTCGTAAAAATATTCTGGCAAAATGCAAACAGTATTATGCCTTAAAGGGGAGCCAACTTATGATCGCGTTATATCCGAATTCACGTTCTCGTGGGGCGTGCTATTGCGAGGTTTCACTGTAATTTAAATTCTTGTGTCATAGTATTGGTTGAAGCCAGTTCAGTTCCTCCAGTGTAAACAAGTGCTCAATTTGGTAGAGTAGCTTTATCTAGTCTAGGTTTCAGAGTAGCAGCTGTGTTAGTCTGTATTCGCAAAAAGAAAAGGAGTACTAGTGGCACCTTAGAGACTAACCAATTTATTTGAGCATAAGCTTTTGTGAGCTACAGCTCACTTCATCGGATGCATGTCTAGTCTAGGTTCTTACATCATGCTTTGTTACTTTTAATCACTCCTGCAGTACTCAAACCTCTTTATTTTTCTTCAATCTCAAGTTTGGGTGTCAACTGTGCTGCTTCAGTGGCTTATTGTTCACCTTATGTCAAGTTAATGCAATAAAATAGGAATGTAGCTTAATGGATAAGAAAGGGAATGCAATGTTGAGGTTCAGAATAACTTGCTTGCCTTTCACACACAGTATTTATTCATTTGATTATTAGGTTATTAAACTTGTAAGAAAAACTAATGTTGTTCTGTGAGGTTTCCCTCTTTCATTCCTTGACTCTTTTGTGGCTTTATGCAAATAAGTTACATATTTAAGGTAAAGTTTTGGTGTCTTTGCATTTATTGCCATTTCTCATAAAGCAACTTGGGGGTTTGCCCAGGCCTGTTAGAATTTAAATAGTTTTGGCTTATCTTTGAAATTAGGCTCTGAGCAGTGGAGTGGATGGGGTTGGAAGGGGTGGGTTAATACCTAGCTGTTCTGCAAGGTTGGGTAACATGGCTGTAGCACATCAGTGAACGAAGTAGATGAGGGCAGGAGAAAAACTTAATTTGCACATTTTTGGAGAACAGCAGGATTGCCAGGTCATTATTTTATTGTGAATTTTGTGGTATTTATGCTCTTTTCTCGCCCCCCCTCCCCTCCCCCCCAAACGCAGCTGCTGGAATTGAGAGATTTATTTCTTAAAAGTAGGTTTTTAGTCCTCTTGGTAAAGAAAAGCTGGGAAACACGAAGCAAGTGACCCTAAGGCCCAGTAACCAGAAAACAAATTAAAAATACTCAAAATGTATTAAAAAAAATCTCATGACTTTTGGGGCCCAACTCATGATTTTCTTTCATGCTTGGATTTGGAATTTTGCAATACCAAGAGTTTGCTGTTTGGCACCAAATGTTTTATTTAGATACTCCCACCCTAAGCTATAACTGCACACAGGCATGGTTAGAGACATTTATGTTTTAACTGGTTTCTTTTTTATTATTGCAAGTGTGGAGTGGCAGAACAATGTTAAGGGGCTGAAGGCTAATGTGAAAGCTGTGATGTCCTGCCCACACGAACCTGGGGAAGGGGAAGAGGGTCCCTGTCTAACTGTACTTGCACGTGGTTAACTATTGAGTGAGCCTGGCTCTTAAGCTTTGCTTATGCTACAATTATAATGGAGTTGGGGGACCCTGATCAGGTTTTAGCATAAACCTCGCCAAAACGCATAGAGTAGATGGGCTCAGTGTCTAGCATAAAGTCTGATTAAAGACACATGATAAATGGCTCTATGTTGCAACCTGTTTAGGGGTCAGCTCTTAGCTGTCCCTTCTGCATTATGGGTGCTACAGCAGCTCAGCTGCAGCACCATAGTATAGGTGCACACCACAGTGACCAAAGAAGTTTTTCCATTGCTGCAGTGACTCCACCTCCCTGACCAAAGCTAGCTAAAAGCATTCTTCCGTCAACCTAGCTGCATCTAGGCTGGCATAGCTGTTGTGCTTAGGGTGTGGATTCTTCACACCCTTGAGCACCGTAGTTATGTCGACTTAACTCATAGTTACAGTTGTAGTATAGCAGTGGCCTCAGTCTCCTTCTATAGACTGTCCTAACAACCACCCTGTGCAGGTTAGGGAACTGCAGTAGGTTGGTATCGCAGAGCGTGTGGGACTTTGGGATCTGCTAAAATTCTTACGTGATAGTTGAGTGTGCACAGAAATGATTTTTTCCCCTGATTATCCATAGATGTTGATCCTTTTTCTCCTGCCCCTAAAAATCAATGTTAAACAAAAAAGGGCTGACTGGGTATCTGTAAACTTGAGGTCACTTTCCTCAGTTGTTTGAGTTCTCTGGTGACTCTTAAAATGCAGAAAGTGTATTTCACCCCTAAACAAATGATTGCAAAAATTCTTCCAAAAAAAGTTCGGGCTCTGGACTCAGGCCACACTTGATGTTTCAGCCCCAAAGGTGAGTGTCACACAATACGTTAAATGGTGGGTTCTAATGAAAGTCCTGACATAGCTTGAACTAGCTATAGCCATAAAAGCTTTAATGTGCTGGCACATATACAATATGACATTTGTTTACCCTCAATTTTTGTAAGATACTTGCTTTGAGAAGTGTCTTATTGATTTTACTGTAGCTCATAGGCAGCAGTATTTGCTTCATTGGAACAAATTTACAAATGAAGAACCACTTGGTTCTTCTCATTTGCATATTTGAGTTTAATTGTTCTTTGCGGGGCCACACAAATTCTGTGTGCTGTGTTCCAGAGAGCTCAGAGCTGCAGTGTCACTGGAATTCTTACTTTGTTTTTGTTTACTATTTACATTCTGAAAGGGTGGAGGGAATCCCAGATAGGATTCACAATATTGCGTTGGTTAGAAGCTTTATTTTTCAGAGAGATTGTTTAAAGCTTCTCCTTTCAGTTACACTGCCTATTAAAACCCACTAATCCCAGTTAATATTAAAAATAGTGTTGATCACAAGTTGGTAAAGTTTTATAAACTTTACCGGAAATGTCCTTGGTGTTACACCTTAGGGTTTGTTTACACTACTGCTTATGGCGATGTAACTTCCATCATTTGGGCGGGGAGGGACCTTTTTACACCCCTGAGTGATGTAAATTAATAGACTTAGGGCTTGTCTACACTTACATTTTATAGCGCTCTAACTTGCTGGCTCAGGGGTGTGAAAAATCACCCCGCTGACTGCAGCAAGTCTGAGCGCTTTAAAGGTGGAGGTGGATTACCAGGAGCACTGGGAGAGCTCTCTCCCAGCGCTCACGCAGGACCACACTTCAAAGTTTCCAGTGTAGCCATGTTCTTAAAAAGCAGTGTGGACACCGCCTTATGTCAGTGGGAAATGTTGTCCCACCATCATAGCTTCTGCCTCTTGTTGAGGTGGAGTAATTATGCTGACGGGAGAGCGCTTTCCCATTGGCATAGCGCAGGGGTTCTCAAACTGTGGGTCGGGACCCCTCGGGTCACGATGTTATTACGTGGGGGGTCATGAGCTGTCAAGCTTCACCCTAAACCCCCCTTTGCCTCCAGCATTTATAATGGTGTTAAATATATTAAAAAAATTTTAATTTATAAGGGGGGGGTCACACTCACTTGCTATGTGAAAGGGGTCACCAGTAAAAAAAAATTTGAGCCACTGGCCTAGCGCATCAGTGCAGCTGTGCCAGTGTAGCACGAAAAAGTAGTGTAGATTTTACATTAACTTCCCTAAAGTTATTTCTTCACTTTTAGTAACAACATGAAACATACAGAATGTTTAATGTTAATTTACAGTCCTTTGCCTTACAGTAGACTAACGATCAAGTAAACTACTTGATAAACACCGAAAGAAAGCTGGGGAACTTTCGTAGTTAACAAGGAATTGTCGGTTACTTTAATATCAGTAATAAAGTAAAAATAGATGTTCTTGTACAGTATACTGAAATATTTCTTCACACAGTTTTGAAGTACATATAATGGCAAACCTTGTGTGAAAGAGGCTACTGGTTCTGTTGTTCTTAAACAATCCTCTTCAAAAATTTAGTCTCCTATACTTGGGATTAAGCATAAACAATAGACTGTGTGTTGTATAAACATTCTTCATATAAATCATGGAAAATCAGTGTTAAAGAAACACTAAAAGGTTGATTTAACTCTGATTGCTTTGTAGTTTAAGTTTAAAATTAATCCTTAATTCATATCACAAATTTCTAGGAAAACAGATGATTATTCTGATCAGTTTTGACACATGGGATTTTAACCCCTTAATTGACTGACCCAAAGAGACTTTTAAAAGTAACTTACCCTGACTGTATCTCTTTACTTAAATTTTGAAATGTTGAAATCATTTTAATGGTGAAGAATAAAGTAAGTTTACATGCTCGTCTCACTGTATATTCTGTTCACTTTCTGGTTTTCACATGCTACCATAGTACTACAGTGGTTTGATTGGAAGGAAATATGGGGAATTGTTTAACTACTATTACCAGGAGAACCAAACTGTTCATTAAGTATAAATGTGAAACCTATTCCAGAAACATTATTTTTAAGAAGGCTGGGTAAAGTTTAGAATAGTGTTTGCTAAACTTTTAAATTCGATTTAATCTTTCTCTGAATCAGCTTAATTTTGACATTACTAATAAGAGATATTCTCAGAGTTAGCTGCCTTAATACTTCAAATAAAGTCTACTCTGTATTTCCTTTTCTTTGCCTAATTCACTTCAGCTGTACTATAGAGCAGTGGTTCTCAACCTTTCCAGAGTATTGTACTCCTATCAGGAGTCTGATTTGTCTTGCATACCCTCAGGTTTCACCTCACTTAAAAACTATTTGCTTACAAAATCAGACATAAAAATACAAAAGTATCACAATACACTGTTACTGAAAAATTGCTTACTTTCTCATTTTTACCATGATAAAATAGATCAATTGGAATATAAATATTGTACTTTTCAGTGTATATAGAGCAGTATAAACAAGTCATTGTCTGAAATTTTAGTTCGTACTGACTTTACTAATGTTTTTAATGTAGCCTGTTGTAAAACTAGGCAAATATCTAGAGGAGTTGGTGTGCCCCCAGCAGACCTCTGCCTACCCCCAAGGGTTACGTGCAATGGTGAGCTGGAGCCGGTTCGCACGAACCGGTTGTTAAATTTTGAAGCAGTTTTAGAACTGGTTGTTAACCCGCTTCCTTGCAGGGGGCGCTGAGGCTTTGATGGGCTCCGGCTGAGAAGTGATGTAATTCCTCCTCTAGCTGCCGGGGCGCTGTGCTGCGGGAGCCATGTGGGCTGCCTTCTGGCCCTGGGCACGAGCCCTGTTGCTGTTCCCCTGGCCCTGGGGCTCCCGCTGCTGCCTGGTGGGTCCCTGGCTGCTCTGCTGGGCCTGGGCTGCATCCTGCTGCTCGGGCTGCTCCGAGCCGCTTTCCCTGTGAGTACCCACCACCCTGCCGCAGCCAGCCCCTGTCTCCAGCCCCTGCCACGCGCACCCCCCTGCCCGAAGCTAGCCAGCTCCACACCCCCTGTCTCCAGCCAACCCTGCACCCCCCTGCCCTGCCTGCAGCCAGCCCCTACCTCCCCTTGCCTGTCAGCCCCTGCCCTGCCTCCAGCCAATCCCGCACCCTCCTGTTTCCAGCCAGCTCCGCACCCCCTGCCTCCAGCTAGCCCTGCCCCACGCCCCTGTCTGCAGCTGGCCCCACGTCCACTGGTGCCCTGCAGTTTCCAGGGCAGTAACCCTGCACACCTGCTTCAATGAGGGGGGCAGGGAGCAGCTGGGATCCACACATGTGCACACCCTAGGGTGACCAGACAGCAAGTTTGAAAAATCAGGACAGGGGATGGGGAGTAATAGGACCCTAAAAAGAGAGAGACTCCAAAATCGGGACTGTCCCTATAAAATCTGGACATCTGGTCACCCTAGCACACCCCCAGGGAGTGGCGGGGACCCACACATGTGAAACGGAGCTCATTTCTAGTTCAGGCCCATCTTTTTAAAAAAGAACTTACATCCGTATTTTCCCGGACATGTCATACTTTTTGGTTCTTAAATCACCGTTCCGGGATTTTTAAAATTTTTAAATTTTAAGAATTCCTCCCAGGAAAATACGGACGTATGGTAACCCTACTGGTACAAAAAATATATACTGTGGCACATCCCATAAATCAGAACTTTTTATAGGGAACTGGTCGTTAAGATTTTGGCAGCTCATCGCTGGGTACGTGTACCCCTGGTTGAGAACCACTGCTATAGAGAAGTGCCCCTTCAGTGCTCCACTGGTTGACCAACACCTGGCTCTGTACCCTATTCAAGTAAAGTGGCTATAGCAGAGGGAGTCAAAAAGAATATTGCTCCCTCCATGGCAAATTGATGTAGCACTAATTTGTGCAAAGTGCCCCCCAGTGTAATGGTAAGAGATGTATTAGAAATGTGTGCAGTGGGTGACATTCTATTCTAAATGGGCACGGCTGCTGTTCACTTTATTTTGATCATTCCTGCGCTACCCTGACCTGAGTAAAAATTCTTCAGATAAATAAGCAAATAAAACCTATGAGTCTATATAGTTCACTTACTCTTACTAGCATCAAAAGAAAATACAGGCTCTGAATCTGAATTTTACACATTTCATTTCATGAAAATGATCAGGTGCATGAAGTGCTGAGCTATGATGGGTTAAAATGCCACTTAAGGTACAGCTCCCTGACCCTGGATGCTGCTGCAGCAACAGGCAGGGACTGTAAAAGCCTGGAACCATCTGGTGGAGCATTCCCCCTAGTATAGGCATTATGTAAGGTAGTCAGCAGCTGTCCTATGAAGCTTTCCCTGTCAAGCCCTGGTGCAGGGGGAAGGACTGACTGGGGTGGGAATGTAATGTTTAGCACTATGAGGATTCTGGGCCCTGTTGCTGCCCTCATGTAGCTCAGGTTGAGCTTCCATAGCTTAAGCAAGGATCATTTTACCTCTTGGAGTAGACCAGAATGGGGAGAGCCCAGAGGTGGTACAAAAGTGGCATAAAGCCACCTTTTTATTCCCACCTTCCCCTGGGCTGAAAGGTTGGTACTCTGCCTCTGAGAGGTGCGACTACAACTCGTACAGACGTACCTAGCTAGCTCAATAGCTCAAATAACAATTGCATGAAGCTGTGGCAGCACAAGCAAGCCACTTGAGTACATAATCAGGGTCCTGGGTGGGTTCGCACAGCTCCTTTGCTGCGGCATCACTGCTACTGTTACTTGGGTATGTCTACCCAGGCTGCAGTCAACTTGTGATTGCAGTATATACAACCCTGTAAGGCTCGGTGACGAATCTCCCCTGAGCTTGTGCTTGTTAACGCCTTAGTAGTTTCGCTGGTGGGAATGCTCATACACAGGCAGCTGTTGGCATTTAAGTAAATACAGTCTAGACTTGCTCTGAGACAGATTGCACAATGTGGTTAAAATGCTGGAGACCAGCCTGAACTAGCACTCCCATTAATGCAGGTGCACTTGTGGTAAGGGCATAGGAAATCTTATGGAAGGAGGAGAGGACAGCAGTTGTTCTGCACTCTACCCTTTCATCCACAGCTGGGATGGGTGTAGGCTTTGTGATGCTAGGTGCAAATTAAAAGCAATATTAGGAGAAGTGAGAGGGTGAGGCAGCTAGTTGGTTGGACTAATGCCCCTTGCAGGGGGATTTGGAAGGAAGCTGACAATCACAACCCAGAAGTGTGGGACCCTTTGCAGCAACATGCTTCACACCTATGGCCACGCCTATGGCCTGCCCTGCCAAGATCTGTTACCAGTGTAAGATTTTATTATTTAGAGCCATACTAGCAATGTAAGTTTTTTAAGCTCCTGAAATAGTAGGCATTAGAAGCTAACACTAAAAGGCTCTTCCCTTAAAAATGCAGGTGCTGTGTTGTTAATTGTTTAACATAGGTATTGGGATGTTACTTACAGGACACAGCCAGGCTGGGTCCTGTTGTGCTAGGCACTTACAAACACATCAGAAAGGACAGTTCCTACCTTTTGTGTATCCCTAAACTGGTTGGCAAGTAGCCTGAATTTGACTCTGAAACACTGGGGGAAGGAGAATTATAAATTAATAAGTGAGATTTGACTTTAACTCCTTCAGGCCTGATCTTTGTCCCATTGGGACTGATGGGGAGTTTTGCACCTGACTCCTGTGGAAGTGGGATGGGGCATTAACTGGAAGGCAGTACCACTGCTTGTGTGTTTTCTGTAGTACTCACAAATAAAACAAGTAGAACAAGTTGAAACGAAGGATGAGATGGTTGCAAGATAGAGCACTTATTAATGCTGCCATGGTTGTTCAGTCTTTTTTTTGGCATCTCTTCCCAAAATTGTTAAACTATTAAGCTCACATTATTCAGCAGATAACTTGTCATATTATTCAGCCAGCTCCCCAGGCTGGATAAAAGTTAATTAAGTAACTTATTTGATGCAGGAGTGCAATCAATGAATAACGTTAAAAGGGAATAACTCCTTTAGTCAGCTGTAATTTTCAGCCTCTGCTTGAGAGGTCCCCATCTTTAGAATACCAGAGTCTTTCCTGACTGGCCTGAGATGCACTGGCAGAGTTGGGTGGGATCCTAAGTCTGGAAGAGCAGAGGGCGTTGCATGACACATTACGCTCTGCACTGGCAGAGCTGCATGAGTGGGGGAAACTATCAGTGAGTTCTCCTCATGCTGTAATGGATTTAGCTAGTGCTCTAAGTTCTGCAACTTCGTGTGTACCCATTTAAGAGGGATATTAAAATAAAAATGGCTACTTAAAATGCAACGTACTTCCTAAGTAACTGTTGAATAGTGAGGAGGCTACAGATGAAATATTTGTTAGACTGTTGGGTTTCTTTGCCTTATACAGCATAAAGCAGTCATTCCTTAAGCATCACAAACAGAAAAACTATGTATGTTTCCAATATCAAATTATCATTTGGGTGTATGCAGTTGTTGGTTCCCAGACTGAAGCTGGCACAAGACACTTCTTCAGAGCTCACAGTCACTGCAGAGAGGCTTTGGTAAGATATTTGTACTATATAATGGTTGGCATCCTGTCCTTCCATTGGATTGTGTTTAACAGGAACTCTTTTAATTGGTTTCCACTGTCATTCTGTTAAAACTCTATTGCTAGACATTAGACATTCTTGACATACGTTTGTTCTTGAAAACGTACGCTGTACTGCTTTGGTCATTAGATTCATTTTATGTGATTGTCAGCTTAAAAAACCTCCAAACCCCTACATTTGGCAGCCTTTCAACAGCAAAGCTGCTTCCTGCAGCCTAGGACTATAAACTGTATAATTTGTCCATGGAGGCCTATGCATTACAGAAATGAAAATTCTTTCTCTGACAGCATTCATTGCTTAGTACACAGCAATTTGGCTGTTAGAAACAGCTGGTACAGTAGGATGGGACAATAGGAAGGGGAGAGAAGGAAGTACTTACTCAGAGCACCAACTGAGACGATCAAGTTACACAGTCTGTCATTAACAGAGGACACCATGTTCTAAGATGCAGCTTCATGTCTGAGCAGGAGTCTGTGGCTCAGACAGTAGGTGTTTTACTAAACAATTGAAGAAAAATCTTTGCAGTGATTGCCCAATGCTGGCTGTCTTCAATGTTAAGTTGGGCTGAGTGTGTCCTCTATTAGATGGAGCTATGCATTAAAGTACCTAATCTAGGGAAGTGTTTAAAAAAAAAAAAAAAAAAGTGTCTTGCTGTCCCCCCCCCCCATCTTTCTTATATGTGGGGTGGGGTGGGGGATTGGTCAAACACTTGTGAAAGTATTGCTCAGAGGGCTTGTTCCAGCCCACAGTTCTCTTCAGTCTGATTGCTGGTTAAGAAATGTACAGTAATCATGACTGTCTACTAATTAAATACTAAGTTAAACAGGTGACGAAGGAAAAACAAGTGTTTTATAAAAACGAGGAGTCGGTGCATCTGAAGAAGTGGGGTTTTTTTTTACCCATGAAAGCTTATGCCCAAATAAATCTGTTAGTCTTTAAGGTGCCACCAGACTCCTCACTGTTTTTGTGGATACAGACTAACACAGCTACCCCTCTGATACTTGGCACGGTGCAAGTGTTTTATGTGGCATGCCTTTCTCCAGTATGTCTTTCTTCCAAAAAATCAGAGTGGTGCTGTTTGGTACATGCTTGATTTCTGTGTCTCCAGCGTAGCTTTGTGTTTCCTCTGTATTGATTTTCATGATTCATTGAACATGAGCTAAGCAAAAAGCATACTTAAATAATGCTGGAGACAGCTGTCTGTTCAAGTAGGAGATCTACTCATGGTGTAATGGCGCCAGATTTTTCTTCCATTATTTTCTCCAGTAAGGTACACAATAATAATATTTCCCTAAAGGCTTTTTCATTTCCTCTTAAGTCTCTGGTGTCTTACCTTAAAATATACTATGTTTCAAAGAACCCATATGTACTACAAACTTTAGTATGATTTCTGTTCCTGAAGACCTAACTACTGTATTTCTGTGGTGATCTGTCTCTTCTAATTATTTTAGTTGGAAAGATTTTTGTGGGTTTGAGTCCTTATCAAAAATGTGCAGAGGGAAGAAGGAAAAAAGATTTATATTTTTAAAAGCTGATTAGCTAGCAGAACTGTTGAAAATATACATATGGAGAATTTTAGATAAAAGCAGAAACTTATGATGGTCTGGAAGCTGCTATGTGGTTTTTTTGGTTTGTTTTTTGTTTTAATCTGTTTGTTTGCCTTTATACAACAGAAGCTGAAGTTCCAGATGTTGTTTTGGATTAAAGATAGTGAATGGAAAAATAAGCTTTCTTGATGATGATAACAGAGTCAGACTGGCTGGTTCTGTACTGACAGGAATATGGAGAGATAAAAACTCCATTAATGGTGCATGCACTGCTGAAGAAGCCAATAAAACAATGCCGTCTTCACTGGAAAAAAACCTCCATATTGGCAATGTTCAGTGCCAACTGCAGGAGGAGGCAGCTGCAGACAAACAAAAGTATTAAAATAAAAACTGTTACATGATTTGGGGGGACTGGGTTTTTTGTTTGAGTTTTTTCTTCTCTTGCAGTTAAAGGTTACTGATCAATACTGCATGGAAAGACAACAGGATCTTAAAATGCTTTAGCCATGAATAGAGTTTGTGGTGGGAAGGAGCAGGGGACAGAGGATGGGGAGAAGTTAATAAATCTGTCTCTGAAAGGGGTCAAGTGGCCTCTTGGTGGCTAACACTCTGAAGGCACCTAAGATAATTCTCAGAAACTAACTGCTTACCGTCACTTCTGTTGGTGTGTAGAATGCCTTTTAAAAAAAACATAAAAAACTGTTTCCTACAATCCATGAGGAAGGTTTGTTTTTAAATAATGTGTTCTGCTCATTTTCTTCCTCTTGATCTCAGTTGCATCCTTCTCCTGGGTCCTGGCAAATCTTACTAACAATGAATGTAGGCTTTCCATTCAGTGGAATGCCCTCCCCATCCAGTATCTGATAACATACTGTGCTATTTAACTGCTTCAGGCCTCTAACAAAACCCTCATTCTCCAGCTTCTCTGACCTTGGAGTGCAGCTGTTGTAAGGTAGTTACTTCAGCTATGCTGATTCATGGCATAGTACTAATAGTTACAGGAGGCAATATCAGCCACCCTCATGTAGTGTGGAGCTAAGCCATTGCTGATCACCAGGGATTCTAGTTTTAAGTGATACCCCCTCTCCCCCCCCAAAATTCTCCGATTTAAAAAACAAAGCAAACAAAAAAAAAACCCATAAAAATCTGCAATTTAAAATGAAACTCTCAACTTTAGTTTCCATAGCCACAGTATATATAGATATCAGTTGAACACAATTTTTTATTGATATACTGTAGAACCCTGTTTATTCAAGCCTCCATTATCTGGCTCTCCATATTAACTGAACTACTGGCTGGAGCTGACTGTCCAAGCCCCTCACCCCGTCTTAAAATAAGGGGGAGAAAGCTCTTTGCCAATTCTCTGAATTTTTGATATCCCCCCCCCCCCCCCCAATCTGGCCTCCCAGTCCCAATTAGATTGGATAAATGGGGTTCAGCTGTAAACTTAAAGTGTATTAAAAAATCAGTCACAAGAGGGGGAGGTTGCGCGCATTGAATAAGTGTCACTGGTATTTTCAGTAAAATTTAGTTTATTTTATTTTTTCACTTGTAAAAACTTAGGTTCTCTGTAAAAACACAAATTTTGCAATTTTCTGTGGCAAATGGATTTCTAGGATCCGTGCTGATCACTCAAGATCTAAAGCCATGTCTTTGTGACTGACTGACTGCTATTGCTTGAAATGGGGGTAAACTTCCTCAGGGCAAGTAAAGGCTTTCTTTGTCTATGCTAATGGCTTGCACCAGTGTAGCTATGCTAGCCCTGCATTTCTGGCTGCAAATTTCCACTGTAAACAAGGCCTTATTCCCTGGTTTGGACTCTGACTCTAAATTTTTTGCTCCGTTTAAGTTGAGTATTGGTTTACTTCATGCCCCTTCTAGGATGGGCTTTGCTAAGCTTATGTCTATGCCTTTTGAGCTTGGGAGTCAGAGGGGAAACCTTTCATGAGAGGCTTTCCCTGCCCCATGGGCTGTGGTTGAGGTCATAGAATCATAGAATATCTGGGTTGGAAGGGATCTCAAGAGGTCATCTAGTCCAACCCCCTGCTCAAAGCAGGACCAATCCCCCAACTAAATCATCCCAGCCAGGGCTTTGTCAAGCCTGACCTTGGGAAAAACTCTAAGGAAGGAGATTCCACCACCTCCCTAGGTAACCCATTCCAGTGCTTCACCACCCTCCTAGTGAAAAAGTTTTTCCTAGCATCCAGCCTAAACCTCCCCCACTGCAACTTGAGACCATTACTCCTGTTCTGTCATCTGCTACCACTGAGAACAGTCTAGATCCATGCTCTTTGGAATCCTCTTTCAGGTAGTTGAAAACAGCTATCAAATCAAATCCCCCCTCATTCTTCTCTTCTGCAGACTAAACAATCCCAGTTCCCTCAGCCTCTCCTCATAAGTCATGTGCTCCAGCCCCTAATCACTTTTGTTGCCCTCCGCTGGACTCTTTCCAGTTTTTCCACATCCTTGTAGTGTGAGGCCCAAAACTGCACACAGTACTCCAGATGAGGCCTCACCAATGTCGAATAGAGGGGAACGATCACGTCCCTCGATCTGCTGGCAGAGCCCCTACTTATACAGCCCAAAATGCCGTTTGCCTTCTTGGCAACAAGGGCACACTGTCGACTCATATCCAGCTTCTCATCCACTGTAACCCCAGGTCCTTTTCTGCAGAACTGCTGCCAAGCCATTCGGTCCCTAATCTGTAGCAGTGCATGAGATTCTTCCATCCTAAGTGCATGACTCTGCATTTGTCTTTGTTGAACCTCATCAGATTTCTTTTGGCCCAATCCTCTAATTTGTCTAGGTCCCACTGTATCCTATCCCTACCCTCCAGCGTATCTACCTCTTCTCCCAGTTTAGTGTCATTTACAAACTTGCTGAGGGTGCAGTCCATGCCATTCTCCAGACTATTAATGAAAATATTGAACAAAACCGGCCCCAGGACTGACCCTTGGGGCACTCCGCTTGATACCGGCTGCCAGCTAGACATGGAGCCATTGATCATTACCCTTTGAGCCCTACAATCTAGTCAGCTTTCTATCCACCTTATAGTGCATTCATCCAGCCCATACTACTTTAACTTGCTGGCAAGAATACTGTGGGAGAATTCCTTGTGCTAAAGTCAAGGAATAACACATTCACTGCTTTCCCCTCATCCCCAGAGCCAGTTACCTTGTCATAGGAGGCAATCAGGTTAGTCAGGCATGACTTGCCCTTGGTGAATCCATGCTGATTGTTCCTGATGACTTTCCTCTCCTCTAAGTGCTTCAGAATTGATTCCTTGAGGACCTGCTCCATGATTTTTCCAGGGACTGAAGTGAGGCTGACTGGCCTGTAGTTCCCCGGATCCTCCTCCTTCCCTTTTTTACATTAGCCTTTTTCTAGTCTTCCGGGACCTCCCCCGATCGCCATGAGTTTTCAAAGATAATGGCCAATGGCTCTGCAATCACATCTGCCAACTCGTTTAGCACGCTCGGATGCAGTGCATCCGGTCCCATGGGCTTGTGCTCATCCAGCTTTTCTGAATAGTCCTGAACCACTTCTTTCTCTACAGAGGGCTGGTCGTCTTCTCCCCATACTGTGCTGCCCAGTGCAGCAGTCTGGGAGCTGACCTTGTTCATGAAGACAGAGGCAAAAAAAGCATTGAGTATGTTAGCTTTTTCCACATCCTCTGTCACTAGGTTGCCTCCCTCATTCAGTAAGGGGCCCGCACTTTCCTTGACTTTCTTCTTGTTGCTAACATACCTGAAGAAACTCTTCTTGTTACTCTTAACATCTCTTGTTAGCTGCAACTCCAGGTGTGATTTGGCCTTCCTGATTTCACTCCTGCATGTCTGAGCAATAGTTTTATACTCCTCCCTGGTCATTTGTCCAATCTTCCACTACTTGTAAGCTTCTTTTTTGTGTTTAAGATCAGCAAGGATTTCACTGTTAAGCCAAGCTGGTTGCCTGCCATATTTACTGTTCTTTCTACACATTGGGATGGTTTGTTTCTGTAACCTCAATAAGGATTCTTTAAAATACAGCCAGTGATCTTTATGGAGGAATTCATCTCCAGCCCTGCACATGCTGGTCTAGCCCCATTTTGAGGGAGTAGGGTACTCATTTGAGGGAATTACAGACTAAAAGGCTGACAGAGTCCTGACACTGCTAGAGCAAAGTGGAGGGTATAGAAGGAGCTGGGAAAGAGTTCCCTTATTTTATCACCTGTTTATCATGTGCGCTGCATTACATTCTTTCCCTCTATTGCCTGGAGGTGGCAGTGGGACCACGATGCCCCTGTTGCTGATGGTTTCAATTCCCCCCCAGGTATTTTTTGCCCCTTCCAGCCTGTTTAGCTGCAGTTCCTCTCTGAGAATTATCTTAGGTGTCTCAGTTCATTTTCTACATTGCAGCTTCCTGGACCTCTACGCTACTCAGCTCTCCTCCAGCTGAGGTTTTTCCTGCCTAGCTTGCACCTCCATAGACCAATGTAGCTTCTTGTGTGCTACTGAGTCAGAATAAGACTTGGGCTCTTGTGGAGATGGGTTACCTGTCTTGCCAATGACTGAGAGATCTAGGTCATGTCCGTCTGTCCCCCAACACACACACTAAGTGCAAGAAGAAACTGGAGTGTCAAACTCATTCTGCCAGAGTACTGGATTAATCTTTTAAGTTTAGTGGGGTGAAGTGTACGTTTAGGGCTACATACATATTCTTATTGAAACTTCCTCTGATCTCGTTAGACTTGCACAAAGACCATTGCTAGAGTATGGCCTTTTATGTAATACTGTAATTTATAATTTTTTTTATGTCTTATTTGTTAGTACTTTATAGTGGCATTCAGTATCACTCATTGGGAAAGTAAACTCACCTTTCAGCTTTTTCTCCCTTTTTTCTCTTATCTTCCACAATCTGTTTCTTTTCTCTGTCCTTTCTGTATCACTGTAGGCTTCTCCCCATTCCTTATCTCTGTGCTGATCATTTTAGTGAATGAATTAATGCTGAAAGCATAATCAGGCTTTAGTTACTTTACTGAGGGAGTTTTGATAGGAGATATGAGTTCAGAACCCCTCAAACTATTGCTGTCTTCCTGAGTCTGCAGACAGACAAACATTGCATTGGTTTACACCTGGTTTGGAAGGCTTTCTTCACAACCGTCACTGCTAGAAACTTAATATTTAAAGTGAAAGTGTGTATTCTGGTAAGGTGGGTCACATAAATATATCACAAAAAGAAAAGGAGTACTTGTGGCACCTTAGAGACTAACCAATTTATTTGAGCATAAGCTTTCGTGAGCGACAGCTCACTTCATCGGATGCATCCGATGAAGTGAGCTGTCGCTCACAAAAGCTTATGCTCAAATAAATTGGTTAGTCTCTTAGGTGCCACAAGTACTCCTTTTCTTTTTGCGAATACAGACTAACACGGCTGTTACTCTGAAACCTATAAATATATCACGTTAGCCTGGTGTTTGACTCCTCTCTAGAAAAGTCAATTTTCACAGGTGAGGAATGATGTATTCTCCTGTTTTGGAAGCATCCCCTCTTGTAAATTATAGTGTTTGTTTGTTTGGTCACTTCACCCACTTCTTTACTTTTCCATAGAATCTTATGGTTTTCAGTCAGTCTTTTAAGGCTGTTTTGGAAACAAATTACCTACAGGATTTAAAGAAGATTCTGATGGGTTTATGGGTCTTACCTTACCATAAAGATCAATAGCTAAGCTACTGCTTTAGAATATCCATAATCTATGAATTATTTGTCATCTTAAAACTGAGTGACCTTAAAATATTCTAGAAATGATAAGTAGTCTTTGTTTCTAAACATAAAAGTAGATACGATTTAAGCTGTGTGTGGTGTAGTGTTTTTTGTTTTTCCTTTTTCTTTGCTATGTAGCTGCATCCAGGGCCAAGCAAACTTTGCAAAATCTCATCGGGGGAAGGAAGTATGTGGCATGGCGGAGTGGGGGGACGAGTTCCCTTGAAGTATTCTTGGATATGCTGTAGTTCAGCAAATCTACGAAGGTGTTTATTGTGTTACAAGATGGTGGTCCCTAGTCCTATTGTACCATAGTTTGACCTTGCCTGTACCTAAGATCCTACAAGTTTGGTGACATGGTTTGTTCCTGGCCAAACAGGCAAAACCAAATGTAGTCAAGGCTCTGTCTGTGGTATTGTAATACAGTCTTCTGAGAACTAAACTTGCTTGTGTAGCTGGATCCTTCTCCTTTGCCTGGATAACTAATTGCATTCAGCTGTTTGCCTTTCAAGAGGGTAGTTAAGGAAAGAATTTAATGAAAACTCCTTAAATGACACACGCATCCTAATGTTTGTGTGTAGACCAGCAGGAGAGCGAGAGAGAGGATTTTTAATCAGATTGTTTAAAAAAAAAAAAGTCTTTTAAACCAACATCTACTAAATTTCTATGACTGGCTGCCCTTTTGGAGGAAAGGGGGAAAGTTTAATCTGTTGACCGTCCCCGCCCCCCGGCCTTCAAACTCTTCCTACCTCAGAGCAACCCCCCCCCCCCCCCCGCAAAATCACAGCCTTTCCAGCCTTAACCATCATAAAGAAGCTAAGAAGGGTGATCAGCCCAATTTAAAAACTGCCTTCAAGTTGCCTTCTTGAAAAACACACAGAAATATGTGGCTTGTTCCCTCACGTTTGTAGAGGGCCAACTGTCCAGGGATATTGTTGATGACTTTAAGCTGTGATCTTCCTTTTCTGCTTTCATCCTAACTAACTTGTGTGGAGTCCCTTTGGACATCTTACTCTCCTGCCCTGCTCATATTTGTTTGGTGAATATATTTTAATGAACAGCTGTGCATGTGTTGAGTCACATTGCAATTATCTGATTCTGCCATAGCAGTGAGATGGGCAAAAACATGTTTCAATCTGAGTTGCTGGAAAATTCCATTAATCGCATTCTAGTTAGGAGGCTTGGGATGAGGGGAACAAAGCAAAGTGTGTTTGTATATTAAGTATTTATTATAGTTCTCTTTCCTCCCCCACTTCTTGATTTAGTGGGTAATGTGATTTGCTGTTAACATTATAGACCCTGGGAAAATAATTACAGAGGTTCAGCTTTACCCTGGCAGGTAAAATGGTGCTGGGATTATTGATGTGCAAATGAAGTTAGTTACTTGTGGTAGAGCATTTAAATAGATAAGGGGTCACTGAAAAAGTTCTGTCTATAATGACAGTGCTTGCAATAGCATTCCATGAATTCATTTACTAGGTATTCAGTTTGAAATGCTCCAACCTGATAATATCACAGGCTGAAAATAAGAAACATTTGCACCTTCTAAGTTCCATGCATGTGTGAAAACACAGAACTAACCAGTAGTGAGACAGTATTTAATTAGTACATTTAGCAATCTGCAGAATCTAGACTAGCTTGCTCTTCTTTCTCTCACCGCCCCCTCCCCCACTTGGTGATAGAGGCTCATTTTGAATTATGGGTCTCTAAATAGTATTTTAATTATTAGTCAGATATTGGGGGCATAGAACTACTCTCCTACACTTTTGATAGATGAGCAACCCCCCCCTGCTTTTGCTTAGACTAGGATAAAAGGTGTATCTTTAAAATGTATTAGCCATGACATTTTTAACTAACACATTTCAAAAGAAAAGGAGTACTTGTGGCACCTTGGAGACTAACCAATTTATTTGAGCATAAGCTTTCGTGAGCCACAGCTCATTTCATCGGATGCATACTGTGGAAAATACAGAAGATGTTTGTTTTTATACACACAAACCATGAAAAAATGGGTGATTATCACTACAAAAGGTTTTCTCTCCCCCCACCCCACTCTCCTGCTGGTAATGCATCCGATGAAGTGAGCTGTAGCTCACAAAAGCTTATGCTCAAATAAATTGGTTAGTCTCTAAGGTGCCACAAGTACTCCTTTTCTTTTTGCGAATACAGACTAACACGGCTGTTACTCTGAACTCTGAAACCTGACATTTCAAAAGGTGATTCTGTGAAGAGGTGGTGAATCAATGTTAAAATCCAACTTTCCCTGTCCATGCAAAAATTTTCAAGTTTTAGTTAAAATGTTGAACGAATGTTTTAAAAATACATCTTTGCCGAGTAAAAAGAAAAGGAGGATTTGTGGTACCTTCGAGTACCTTTGGTACCTAACAAATTTGAGCATAAGCTTTTGTGAGCTACAGCTCACTTCATTGGATGCATTCAGGTGAAGTGAGCTGTAGCTCACGAAAGCTTATGCTCAAATAAATTTGTTAGTCTCGAAGGTGCCACAAGTCCACCTTTTCTTTTTGCGGATACAGACTAACATGGCTGCTACTCTGAAATCTTTCCCTAATGTTGTCATATGTTGACATTGGTCCTCTATCTACATTATAACTTCTAATCAGGTCTTGAATGCGGTAGAATATGGGTTAAAATACAGATCCATCATGCAGCATAGGTGGGGCTATCCTCTGCTTTTATGGTGTACAAAAATCATCATACAGCCTTCAAGTTTTGTAGGGCTGGAAGCACAACACAAGTACACTTTTTAAAACATGGGCCCGTACTGTGCTGTGTTATGTTCCCCCAGTATGGTGAAATTACAGTGCAGAGACAGGACCTTTGTCAGACTTGCTTGCAACCATTATTCTAAACATCCTCTAAAATGGGTTCTCAAACTGGGGGTTGGGACCCCTCAGGGGGGTCATGAGGTTATTACATGGGGAGTCATGAGATGTCAGCCTCTACCCCAAACCCCACTTTGCATCCTGCATTTATAATGGTGTTAAATATGTGTTTTTAATTTATAAGGGGGGGTAGGGGGTCGCACTCAGGCTTGCTATTTGAAAGGGATCACCAGTACAAAAGTTTGAGAACCACTGCTCTAAAACTAGCCCAGAACTCTTAATGGTATGTTTTGATTTGCAAGAACAAAATACTGTTTGATCTTTAATGGTCTTGTAAAGTTACAAGAACTAGTTTGTCAGGAAAATTCTTGCAATGTCTTTTCTGAAGCAAATCCATTTCAGGGAGGGCAGCTAACAATTTCTTGGAGAGGGGAATGCAGAAGTACCTCATCAGCTAGAAAATTTCTTCTTCTGTCTTTATTTATGGCTGCAAAGTATAAACACGATCTAGTTTAAGTGTTCAAGTAGTTTAGTGGTCAGAATATCAGCATCTGCATATTCATCCTTAATGGTACTTAGCAGGCTTAATTTAAAAAAAAAAAATTCTACAAGCTAAAGAATGTTGTTCTGTCACCAAAACAGACACATTTTCATGTAAAGACTAATAAATATTCCACTTTGATATTCTGACAAGCCCTGTGTTCTTTTCTGTAGGGAAGCAAGTTAAGGTTAGAGTTTCTCTTTCCTCTTCATCATCTGTCACTTTGTAGCACACACCTTTAATGTGACTTAAACACTTTTTTAATAACTAATTTTGAAAAGCCTACAGACTAACAGATTTATTTGGGCATAAGCTTTCGTGGGTAAAAAACCCCAGTTCTTCAGATGCATGAAGTTGCTCCATGCATCCGAAGAAGTGGGGTTTTTTACCCACAAAAGCTTATGTCTAAATAAATCTGTTAGTCTTCAAGGTGCCACCGGACTCCTAGTTTTTGTGGATACAGACTAACATGGCTACCCCTCTGATACTTGTTTATCCCTGAATCTGATTGAAGAAATACTAAAGGTATTTAGGCTAATATTACACAAGTAGAAAAGGAGTACTTGTGGCACGTTAGAGACGAACAAATTTATTTGAGCATAAGCTCTCGTGAGCTACAGCTCACTTCATCGAATGCATTCAGTGGGGAGATTTATATACATAGAGAACAAGAAACAATGGGTGTTACCATACACCCTGTAAGGAGAGTGATCAGGAAAGGTGAGCTCTTGCCAGCAGGAGAGCGGGGGGAGGGGGACCTTTTGTAGTGATAATCAAGGTGGACCATTTCCAGCAGTTGACAAGAACCTTTGAGGAACAGTAGGGGATGGAGGGGGGGAATAAACATGGGGAAATAGTTTTACTTTGTGTAATGACCCATCCACTCCCAGTCTCTATTCAAGCCTAAGTTAATTGTATCCAGTTTGCAAATTAATTCTAATTCAGCAGTCTCTCATGGGAGTCTGTTTTTGAAGTTTTTTTTTGTTGAAGAATTGCCACTTTTAGGTCTGTAATCGAGTGACCAAAGAGACTGAAGTGTTCTCCGTCTGGTTTTTGAATGTTATAATTCTTGACGTCCGATTTGTGTCGATTTAGTCTTTTACGTAGAGACTGTCCAGTTTGGCCAATGTACATGGCAGAGGGGCACTGCTGGCACATGATGGCATATATCACATTGGTAGATGTGCAGGTGAACGAGCCCCTGATGGCGTGGCTAATGTGATTAGGTCCTATGATGGTGTCACTTGAATAAATATGTTTACAAAGTTGGCATCAGGCTTTGTTGCAAGGCTAGGTTCCTGGGTTAGTGTTTTTGTTGTGTGGTGTGTGGCTGCCGGTGAGCATTTGCTTTAGGTTAGGGTGCTGTCTGTAAGAGAGGACTGGTCTGTCTCCCAAGATCTGTGAGAGTGAGGGATCATTTTTCAGGATAGGCTGTAGATCTTTGATGTGCTGGAGAGGTTTTAGTTGGGGGCTGAAGGTGACAGCGAGTGGTGTTCTGTTGTTCTCTTTGTTGAGCCTGTCCTGTAGTAGGTAACTTCTGGGTACTCTTCTGGCTCTGTCAGTCTGTTTGTTCACTTCAGCAGGTGGGTATTGTAGTTGTAAGAACGCTTGATAGAGATCTTGCTGGGGTTTGTCTTGTGTCTGAGGGGTTGGAGCAAATGCGGTTGTATCGTAGAGCTTGGCTGTAGACAATGGATCGTGTGGTGTGGTCTGGATGAAAGCTGGAGGCATGTAGGGAAGTATAGCGGTCAGTAGGTTTCCGGTATAGGGTGGTGTTTATGTGACCATCGCTTATTAGCGCTGTAGTGTCCAGGAAGTGGATCTCTTGTGTGGACTGGTCCAGGCTGAGGTTGATGGTGGGATGGAAATTGTTGAAGTCATGGTGGAATTCCTCAAGGGCTTCTTTTCCATGGGTCCAGATGATGATGTCATCAATGTAGCGCAAGCAGAGTAGGGGCGTTAGAGGACGAGAGCTGAGGAAGCGTTGTTCTAAGTCAGCCATAAAAATGTTGGCATACTGTGGGGCCATGCGGGTACCCATAGCAGTGCCGCTGATTTGAAGGTATACATTGTCCCCAAATGTGAAATAGTTATGGGTGAGGACAAAGTCACAAAGTTCAGCCACCAGGTTTGCCGTGACGTGATCGGGGATAGTGTTCGTGACGGCTTGTAGTCCATCTTTGTGTGGAATGTTGGTGTAGAGGGCTTCTACATCCATAGTGGCCAGGATGGTGTTTTCAGGAAGATCACCGATGGATTGTAGTTTCCTCAGGAAGTCAGTGGTGTCTCGAAGATAGCTGGGAGTGCTGGTAGCGTAGGAGCTGAGGAGAGAGTCTACCTAGCCAGACAATCCTGCTGTCAGGGTGCCAATACCTGAGATGATGGGGCGTCCAGGATTTCCAGGTTTATGGATATTGGGTAGCAGATAGAATACCCCAGATCAGGGTTCCAGGGGTGTGTCTGTGCGGATTTGTTCTTGTGCTTTTTCAGGGAGTTTCTTGAGCAAATGCTGTAGTTTCTTTTGGTAACCCTCAGTGGGATCAGAGGGTAATGGCTTGTAGAAAGTGGTGTTGGAGAGCTGCCTAGCAGCCTCTTGTTCATATTCCGACCTATTCATGACGACGACAGCACCTCCTTTGTCAGCCTTTTTGATTATGATGTCAGAGTTGTTTCTGAGGCTGTGGATGGCATTGTGTTCTGCACGGCTGAGGTTATGGGGCAAGTGATGCTGCTTTTCCACAATTTCAACCCATGCACGTTGAAAGCACTCTATGTAGAAGTCCAGTCTGTTGTTTCGACCTTCAGGAGGAGTCCACCCAGAATCCTTCTTTTTGTACACAAGTATAACCCTCATTAAAAGTATTTGCTAGACACACAAGGTCACTTCCCAAAGTTAAAATCTGTACTATTTGCCTCTTAAAATGTCTGTCTGTCTTTCCACACAACTCCTTGGTTGTCATAAAAATCTGACTTGTGACTGGCTTTTGTTTACAGTTGTGCCACTAACAATGGTCAATCTAAGCTTTCTCTTAAAATAAGTAAGCCTTCCTTTTCCTGAAGCTCTGTGCTGTGATCACAGCAGCACGGCCAGGATACTGCAGACACTTGTGATTGGATCAGAAGCATTATAGTAGGTGAATTCAATATCTGGCATATTTGCAGGTTTGGGCCCTATGTTTTCCTCTTCTATAACAGAATCTTCATTCTAAACTGGTTTTCTGGTGTTAATTAAAATGCCTCTGATTATGCAAGTGTATTGATATGAGCAATGGTTTGGCGTGGCTGCAGCAGAATTCAGGATTACCCAAACCAGTTTAAAAATATACTGTTGAGATTATTTTTAAAAAGGGGAAAAGTATTCAAGAAGGAGCTCTGTCTTGCAGTAGCAGCATATCTCCAGCATGCCTGTTGGCTTCAGCAAGCAGGCTGCAATCCTCCCCTTCCCTAGGAGCATAAAATGTGTAACCCAGTAACATTTCGAATATTAAATAAGGATATTTACATTAATGAGCTGCTGAAATATATGGGAAGCAGCAATAACGTGTGTACTTATTGTTAAATGTCTTGCTTAATTGATGTTTAGTTTGTGTGCCTGGGGTAAATTGATAAGATGCACAAAGCCAGTGCATACTCAAGTTGTTGAGCCTAACTTTCTCATGCAATAGATCATACAAATGATAGATCAGTATCTATGTGGCTGTTTTGCATACATAGAATTGTGCACAGTTTTTAAATGTTCAGGGGTGATGTCACCAGTGAACCAGAGCCACTAAGGTATGTCTTTGCTGCCCATGTTACAGTGGTTTATCAGAGAGCTCTCCCAGCGATTTAAAAAAAAAGCCCACCCCGAACGAGCGCTCCTGGCGATAGTGCTGTCGATGAGCTAGTCTACACTGGCAATGCTAAAGCACTTTAATATGCTCTAAAACCCACCTCAATGAGAGGCATAGCTCCCAGCGCTGTTGCATTGTCTACACTGGCACTTTACAGTGCTGAAACTTGCTGCGTTCAGGGGGTGGTTTTTCACACCCTGAGCGAGAAAGTTGCAGCGCTGTAAATTGCCAGTGTAGACAAGCCCTGTACTGGCGCTTTTCAGCGCTAAAACTTCTGTCGGGGGGGGGGGTAGTGTTTTCACACCACTGAACGATGTTTTAGCGCTAAAAGTGGCTGTGTAGACACAGCCTTAGTTATTGAATGAGCATTTTTAAGAAACATTATTTTGTGTGAAAGGAAGAAGGCTCTTACAGCAGCACTATGATGAAAGAGGAAGAGGCTGATTAGGCCTTGGTGTCAGTAAAAATGCAGTGAACTTGGCTACTGTTTGGGTGGAGTATGGCTTTGGCTTCTGTGAAAGGCAGTAAACCATATATAGTAACATACAGAGAGGCTTAAAAGGCACAAGTAGAGTGTAATGTGTCTTGACTCTTTGAAAGGGCTTGAAGAAAATTCTTTGACAATTCCTCACCTACTATCCTGGGTGAAAAGTACCTGCACTGCCAACCCCCCACCCCCCCCAACCTTTCTCCACAGGCTGTACCTATTTAACTTAAATTGCCACATCTTCACTTTTCTATAAACTGTGTAACTCACCCCACACCCAATATAAAATCCTGAAGCCGCACATACCAGTTAATGAATAGTAGGCTCCCTGAATAAATGAGTTTTTGGGCTTTCCCCTTTGGGGGGAGAGGTGGGAATTGGGCCCTAGCCTCTTACAAGACTCCTCCTGGGTCTGCTTTTCTCCTGGACACACTTGAGACTCCTCTTAAAGAAGCTTCACTGACATTATTCCCTGCCCACCTCTTCCCCCTTCATATGGAAAGCAATTAGTGCTGCTTGTTCAGCTTTGTTCCTTTGGAGCCCCCCTCACCTCAAAAAAAGGAGGGGCGGGAGAGGAAAGAGCCAGGGGTTCTCTGCCTCCATTCAATCCACTTACCCGGGCAGAATTTCTCCTGTGTGAGTAGGTTGTTCCAAGCCCTGTATTTGATACTTACTTGTTCCCTCACACTATAATTTCTCTAATCAGTATGTGAGCTGTGGGTGACGGCATAGACAATAAATGAATGCTAGCTTGATGCCAACAGGGAGACCAAATGAGATTTTATTCCTGTAATTGACTATTCTACTCTGGGTGGGTGAGTGAGTTTTTGTTTTCTTCTTCTTCTTCTTCTTCTTTTTTTTTTTTTTTTTTTTAAAAGCTAGAACAGCTATGGAAATCAAAGTTTTTCATAAGTCAGACTAACTTTTATTAAACTTGTTGGATTTGTTTAGGGGATGACACCTTGGTCCAGGAGTTAGTGCTCTTCTCTTTGGTGTCTCTGCTATTGACAGGCCGGACGGGAACCCAACACATCAAAACTAAGCAATGCCTACATTCTTGGTGCATCTCAGACTGAGGCTTCCTGTCTTTCAGACTGTTTCTGCTGGGCTGAGATGTTGGTACTCTGCTGATGGGTGCTTATACACATACACATGCATGTGTCAAATGCAGTGCGAGTGTGACTGACTTTCATGTCCTATCTTAGTGATGTAGGTAAGAGGATGGGTATTTTCCCCCAGGTCAGAGAACCCACAAGTGCAATTCTTCTGACTCTGGCCTGGCCTATGCTAAAAAGTTAGGTCGAGCCAGCTATGTTGCTCAGGGGGTGTGAAAAATCCACACCCTGAGTCATGTAGTTCAGCCAACCTAACTGCCAGTGTAGACGGCACTAGAGAAATGGAAGACACTGCCTCTGCTTGGGGAGGTGAATCGCCTACGCTGATGGGAGAACCCCTTCCCTCCATGTAGGTAGTATCTGCACTCAGAGAGGCACTATAGCAGCTCAGCTGTAGCCTTTCAAGTGTAGCCTAGACAAGCCCTTTGAAGGCCTTGGTTTTGTGTATTGTTTGGGGGAATATGTGTGTAAGGTCACATGATCCTCGAAACCCATCTGTAATTATTCCCCTATAAGGGCAGGGTGAGGACAAAGCTTATGTAAATACAGGTTTTAATTGCTGATGAGCTCAGCTGATGTGCAGCTATCATGGAAGGTAGAATTACAAATCAATACTCTCTCTTAAAAAAAAAAAAATCTTAGGTACATGCAAAATATGTGCAGCCCTTGGGGTCTTTGTCAGCTGCTACCAGCGCTGTCAGTATTTCAGAATCTCTGTGCTCCTGATCTCTTCAGAATGCTTTGAACTTGTTTAATGGGGTGTGTTCATGTCTGTGCCATATTAAGATTGAAACATAGTTTCTAATTTCTTCATTAATTGGACCTGCCTTGCTTTCATTTGGACCATTCCGTGGGGGTTCAGAATGTGTGTAAGTGATGTTCATGGCCCAGTTACAGAAACAGTGCAACACACTACTTCCAGGAAGTTGTGTTGCTGTCAATCCCACCTTAGATTTTAAGAATACCTGGTTCTCTCTTTACAGCTTCCTGATTGTAATCACCAGTGGAGCTGCAGGACTGAGGAATTCTGGGTCCTATTTTTGCCTGCGTAGTCAGGCCATAAAGTGATATATTGAGAGTAGATCAGTGGAGTTTCCTACAAAGAATAGGATAATGGATATGTATACTTTCGTGCAGTGAAAATATGAGAATCCTAAAATCTGTTTGCCGTATTGGATTAGTACCCAGGCATTTAGATGGTTCAGAATGCTACCCCTTTTACAGTGCTTTATGAACACCAGTCTTAATTTTCTGAACTTGCTGTACACTTGCTCTTTCTGAATCTGTTCTCTGTCCCCAGTTTAGAACTAAAAGCTTACTTTCTGTTAAGCCACTGGTCTGGAATTTGAGTTCCTTTTTGCAATGAGACTCTCACATACTGTCTTGGGATCCTAGTTAGCTTTTTAATATGCATAAAGTTTGCAATTTTAGTAAATATTTGAATTTGTAAGTTTGACTTTTTTTTAAAAAAAAATCCTCTGTTTGTATTTAACTTTCCCAATGGCCCATAGCAGCTTTAAATTTAGTTTGTTCATGAACAATCTGCTTCTTTGTACTTGACTTGGATGTGTATTTCCAGAAGTAACACTGTAACCCACTGTGTGTTTTTACTACCCTCTAGTGGTGATAGTAGCTGTAGTAGTTCTTAGTACAGGAAATGCCCGTTGAATGGCAGTACCCAGATTCATTAAAAGAAAGTTGGGGAGGGGGAATACGTGTCTGGGTATGGAATTGGAAATAAAGCTTGATGCGTTGTTAGCTTCACACCAAAGTCTCTGTCAAAAATTAATGTGAAACCCCAGCAAACACAGGTGTATGATATGCCACATGTGTACCAGTGTTGCTATTTTTATTTATTTTATTTTATTTTAATATTATTTATTATTTTATTTATTTACTTTTATTTTTAATCCATCTTTCACAGACTCTCTTGGTTTGCTTTTTGTTTTTTCCCTTGGCAATGAAAGACTTTGCTAGTTGGTTTTATTTTTGTTTCTCTTTAGTTTGTGTCTCATGTAGACAATACATAGTCCTACATGCTTATAGTGCAATGCTTTACATCTGAATTGTCAGCCTTCCAAAGGAATGTTTTACATCCAAACACTTTCCTTTGCATTTTACAAAAGTAAACCTTTCTCTTCCTGAAACTTCAACAAAAATGGAATTTGACCCCAAATTCAATACAAGAATGATCCTTTAATACAAATCACTAATTAAATGGGCAAAATTTCACTGGGTGTCTCCAAATGTAGGTTTGACATGCATTTTGTTTTTAAAAACCTGATATTAATGGAACTTGTTCTTATTTATTTTTAATTCTAAACAGGTTTTAAAAACAAACATTACTGTGCTGTGTTGGCAACTAAAACTTTGAAGTATTGTGTTAATGAAGAACAGCCTGAAAGTGAAATTGATTAGAAACCTGTCTACCAAGCCTCTCCACTGTCCTTGCGTGCTTTAAAAGGAAGGACTTCACCATGAGGCTTAGAAACTCCAGACATCCTCTCAAACCAATTGTTTACAAACAAGATTACTCCCCCACTGTCCCACACAAATATTCAAACCAAAATGTGTGAACTAACAAGATGTGGGCCACTTTTTGTTACATCCCATCTCCTGTCCTGCAAAATAATTCTACAGTTGTGGGCCTTTGCATTTTTGGCAGAGTTCCATTAACTTCAGTATGATTGAATCCATGGATAGAAGGGTTCATGGTTCAGATTTGGGGCTTGTATGGTAACCTTTTACAGATGGGATCTTGTTCTCCTGTGCAGCTTCTAAAGTATCTAGTACACTTCTGGCACTGTGTAAGATAAGTGCCTTCATTACCTGAAGCTGAGAGAGAAGGAACCACCTCCCTCCCCCGAACAAAAAGCATTAAATGATGAAAAGCATATCAGATTTAAAATGTGAAGTTTTAATAATCTTGGGTGTTTATGTAGGCAAGAACATTCCCATTTGACCTTCTCACAGTATAACTTTAGGAATGTGCCCCATGTTTATATAGCACTTTGAAGTTATAATAAAGCACTATGTAAGTCTTAATTAGCATTATCAGTTTCACTACAAGGATTTCATTGTACTATTGCAATCTTCTGTGATTTATACCTGAGTATTGTGGTGCTTGTTTTAGAATATTTGTTAGTCATTGTTTAAAAAAAAAAAAACAAAAAAAAACCACCACCACCAAAAAAAACCCCACAAAATATACAAGACATAGTTTTCACTATGTCCAAAGAGTTCTAGTTATGTGGGTTGTGGTGGTGGTGGGTTTTTTAAAACACCATAAGAATGGCCATAGTGGGTCAAACCACGTGTCTATCTAGCTCCATATCCAGTCTCTGACAGTTCAGATGCTACAGAGAGAATGAACAGAACAGGGCAATTTTGAGTGATCTATCTCTTATCCAGATCCAGCCTCTGGCAGTCAAAGGTTTAGGGACACCAGGAACATGGGGTTGCATCCTGTTCATCTTCACTAATAGCCATTGGTGAACCTAACCTCCATGAATTTATGTAATTTTTCTTTTTTTTGGGGGGGGGGGTTACTTTTGGCGTTCACAATGTGCTCTGGCAGTGAGTTCTACAGGTTTGCTGTGGGTTTTGTGAAGAAGTACTTCCTTATGTTTGTTTTAAATTTGATGCCTGTTAATTTCTTTGGGTATCCTCTAGTTCTTGTGTTATGTGACGGGGTAAATAACACTTCCTGATTCACTTCCTTGATACCATTCATGATTTTATAGACCTCTGTCGTATCCCCCTTTAATCATTTATTTTCGAAGCTGTATAGCCCCAGCCTTTGTAATCTCTCCTCACATGGGAGAAGTTCTACCCCTTATTATTTTAGTTGCCATTTTTGGCATCTTTTCCAATTCTAATATCTTTTTTTAAGATGAGGCAACCAGAGCGGTACACAGTATTCAACTTGTGGGCATCCCATGGATTATGATATTTACTGTCGTCTTATGTATCCCTTTTCTAATTGTTCCTAATGTTTGCTTTTTTTTGACTCCCACTGCACAGTAAGCAGATGGTTTTAAGAGAACTATCTACGATGACTCCAAGATCTTTCCTGAGAGCTAATAGATAATTTCGATCCCCATCTTTTTGCATGTAAAGTTGGGATTATGTTTTCCAGTGTGTGTTACTTTGCATTTATCAGCATTGAATTTAATCTCTTCTGTTTCCCAGTGACCCAGTTTAGTGAGGTCTTCACAGTCAGCTTTGGACTTAACTATCTTGAGTAATTGTATCCTCTGCAAATTTTACCACCTCATTGTTAAGGCTACGTTTTAGTCACGGGTATTTTTAGTAAAAGTCATGGACAGGTCACAGGCCGTAAACAGAAATTCACGGGCCCGTGGCCTGTCCATGACTTTTACTAAAAATACCCACCCGGACTAAAACTTAGGTGGAGAGGGCCCACAAGTGATCGGTTCCGGAGGCACTGTGGGTGTTGGGGGATGTGGCCCGGGACCCACACTGGTGCTGCCGGGGGGGGGAGGTTGGCAGGGCTGGCAGGGGTTTCCTCCCAGCTCCACATCCGTGTAGCTTCTCAGTGGCAGAGGCCAGGGCAGGCGCTGTGCTGCTCCTGCCACAAGCGCTGGCTGCTGTGGCTCCCATTGGCTGGGAACCGCAGCCAATGGGAGCTGCGGGGGTGGGCAGCATGTGGCGTAGAGACCCCCCTTTGCCACCTATGAACTGCAGGGGGGGCCATGCCAGTGGGAGCTGGGGAGCCCACTGGTAAATGGCCCCCCCCCCACTCCCCAACCTCCTGCCCCTAGCCCTGAGCCCCCTGCCACACACCCAAACTGCTGCTTCTGGCACCAGTCGCTGCAAAAGTGACAGACTCGCAGCCTTACTCATTGTTCATCGCCCCCCCCCCCCCCCCCCCCGATCATTGATGAATATATTGGACTACTACTGATCCTTGCGGGATCCTACTATTCACCTCTCTCCATTGTGAAAACTGGCCATTTATTCCTGCCCTTTATTTCCTATCTTTTTTTTAACCAGCTACTGATCCATGAGGGGACCTTCCTTCTAATCCCATGATTTAAGGATACAATTTAGTCATGTGCGGCACCTCCAACCCTGCTGCAACCAGGGCCGTGTGCAGGATTTTGCCCCCTCCGCCCCCCAGCTTGTCAGTCTCCCCCACTGTGGGGCTCCAACTGTCATTCCTCCCCCCCACTTCAGCCCTCCCCTCTGCTTATTTTTAATAAAAGTCACAGACAGGTCACGGGCTTCCATGCATTTTTGTTTGCCTGCAACCTGTCTGTGACTTTTACTAAAAATAACTGACACAATCTTAACGTTACCCATGATTGTTTAGTTTGCTTAAGAGCCTTTGATGAGGGAGCTTGTCAAAGGCTTTCTGAAAGACCAAGCACACTGTATTGGACTCGATCACCGTTCTCCATATGCTTGACTTTTTCGAAGAATTCTAATAGATTGGTGAGGCATGCTTTCCCTTTGTAAAAGTCCTGTTGACTCTTCCACAATAGGTCATATTTATCTGTGTCTGATCATTTTGTTCTTTACTATAGCTTCAACCAATTTGCCTGGTACTGAAGTTAGGCTTACTGGCCTGTAATTGCCAGAATCCCCTCTAGAGCCTTTTCTAAAAATCAGTGTTTCATTGACCATCCTCCAATCATCTGGTACAGAGGCCAATTTAAGATATAGGCTACGTACCCATGTTCTGAAATTTCATATTTGATTTTCTTTCAGAACTCTTGAGTGAACATTGTCTGGTCCTGGTGACTTATTACTGAATGGGTTCATATCCAATCTATTTGACAAAAATCCAATAGATTATGGAAAAAACATGGGCTTGGAAATTTGTGTTTACTTAGTGCAGTGTGTCATCCTCTTCAGAAAAAGAGAGCATATATTAGGTAGAATATGGTAAGCATTTTCAGTGACCATAACTCAGACGTGCTGGAATTGGTTTGTTTGCTTGGGTTTGTGGTAGGTTGATCACCTAGCAAATACCGAGACAATAGAGCACTGGTTTACATGTAATCCTGTTGGAGCAGTGGGAGTCAGCTTTGATGTTTGTTGATAAAAGGTGCAGTTTATTGGTCGTAACTGCATTTAAAAAAAAAAAACCAAAAACCACAACTATGTCTGATTCCTGCAGGTGAGCAGTCAGGGCTGTCTTCCTTCAGTTCTCTACACTTTCTGACGCAGGAACAGTAGTTCCTTTGTCAGGTTTATCTCTGCAGCAGGAAATGTTTAATCTAAAACTTCGAGTGGCCAGGATGTCACTGGAAAATCAAAGCTGAGAAGTCAGTCAGCTAGCTGGAGATGGGATTGTGTGGCTGAGGTGCTTATCGGAGGATAAGTCTCAAATGACAAATCATTTGAACGGAAAACAGCACTGAGCTGCTCTGAGGCTACACATCTTGGACTGCTGCCACTTCTTTCCCCCTCTGCCTTACTCCCTGCTTTTCCAGCCTACACATCAGAAGATTGCTCAGCCATATACCAAAACGCAGAGGGTTGTCTTTCTTTTATAACCAGTTATATCCTAATCACGGTCTGTTTTTGATGGATACGTTTCTGTTGAGGTAAGAGGTAATCTGTGGAACCTCCCTCATTGTTTTGATCATTGGCATCTGATTGTGGAGCAGATTTATAAATGAGTTTCTTTCTAAGTTTATTTTTAACTAGCTGAATTAACAGGCTAACAGCAGATACTTCATTCTCTGAGCAAAATGGCAACCAGCAAGGGATCTTGACATCTCTTCCAAAGTTTTTGGCAGGCTTTCAACTATATAAACACAGTATGTTGGCTGGAGCCGGATAACCACATACAGTGCAAGAACAGATCTCTGGTTCTCTTGCTTACTGGAGTCTAATTTTATTATTTGGAATTTGTTTTTTGTTCTTACTGGAGAAAAGACAAATCTTTATAGAGAACAAACTTTTTTTGCCAAGGCTTTTGATGATTTTTTTTTTTTGATAGCCGTGTTGATGGGTTCTTTCTCTCTCTCTCTCCATCTTTCAAAGGAAAATTAGAGTTGCATTAAGGGCTGAGGCTCACGCTCGAGCTCTCTGCCCTCTGCCTTATGATCATAGTAGGAAATCCAGTTGTTGTGGAGTAACTCAGTTGTGAAGCACTGAGGGCCACAGTAGTAATTTGTCAGAAGCTCAAGGGCTGCACCTAGTCTGCACTAGGCATAGAATTTAATTGTCAGATATACACAGGTTTTTTTAGAATGCTATAAGTGTACACAGCACTTCACAGGGCATATAGGCAAAATATGCTTTGAGGCTTTCAGGAGAAGGAATGCCATGGGAATTGTTGCAAAGAAGCAGAACCTAAGGTTCTTGGTGTCTGCTTTCCCCATGAGATAACTACATTATAAAATGCAGATTAGAATGCTGTGTGACTGACCTTTTTGTTCAGATTTATAATACAAAATGCCCATTTTTAAATAAGCGCGTCCAAAGAGGTTTGTATAAATAGATGTCCTCAAACAGATCTCTGAATGTTGGTCAGTCAGCAAGCTTTTATTTTTTAAATTTTATTTCGTTTAATTGGAAAGCAGTGAGACATAGTGGATGGTGACCTGGGTTCTGTTCCTGGCTCTGACACTGGCCTACTGGGTGAACTTGAGCAAGTCACTTCGCTTCTCAGTGTTTGTTTCCATGTGTAAAATGGCAAGATTGATACTTACCTCCTTTTTTGAAGTGCTTTTAGGTACATAGTTGAAAGTTGTTATATTACTTATGAGATCAGCTGGTTCTTCTGGCCTCCTTTTTTTGGGCTCATCTGAAAATGACTCTCTAAACAGCATGATGGCCTGGGGATGAAAAACTGATCAGATGAATTTTTCAAACCGGATCCATTCACCATTAGGGAAGAAACTGTCATTTATGTTTCCTGAACATTTATTGTCCCTCTGTTTGCAGCTAAACACTACTGAAGCATAAACAGTGAATGTGGACCAATATTGATGTACCACTAAGTTCTTAACATCATCCAGGCCAACTCTTACCAAAGAGAGGAACAAACAGGGGAAAAGTTGGGTTTCTCTTCAGTTTTTCAAGAAACTGCCCAACTATTAAGTGCGTGTTTTGAAGGGGTGCATGAGGGGGGGATAAAATAACTTGCTCTCTTCCAATTGTCCCTTTTTCTTTTTGTATCTTATGTTTCTTCAGTATCTCTTTTGTTGGTCTGCAAAATGCCTTTCATGTTCTTATTTCTAATGTCTTAACCCACTCTTTCCTCAAGAATGTTCCCTTTTTCCTCATTTTGTTGATGATCTCCCATTTAACTTTCTCCTTCAGTGTTTGTTTGCTTTACTCTCTTCCTCTGTTCCCATGACTGTCTGACAGCCTTTTCGGGATGTGGGTCTGTGCATGTCCCAACTTCTAACGGAGGCTGAGTGTGAATTTGAGAGTTCACGCCCTTCAGATATAGGGTAACTCCCAACCCTATACTAATAGTAGCCTCCAGGGTTTCTGGCTTAACCAACTCCATGTGGGATAGCAGCATCACTAGAATCAATTTTTTTCTGTCTGTGCATTTGAACCTTTGGTCTCCTGAAAGAGGCATGTGTACTGTACCACCTTTGTCCAGGCATGCAGAAATTTATCTGGGTGTGGTCATCAAGAGAAGACTTGCTTAAGACGTCAGTTCAAATGAGACCCAGTGATGGAATGGTAGGGGAAAAGTATTCTAGTCACATCCATCAATCTGCACAAACTTTTTTATGTCAAAAGTCCCTTCCAGCTATTTCAGAAGGCTGAAATTTTTAAGATTGGTTGGCTGTCTTCTGAGTCAGCTTTCTGCCAGGTAAAGCTTCCTTGTACCATACCCTACTTTTATTTCTGCATTAAGTCACTAGCAGCCTGGCTTAAAAAAGGCACGTTTTTCATGAGAGAGAAGTGAAGGTACTGAGTCTTCCAAATTTGATCCACTCAAACAAAAACCATTTCCAAGAAACTGAATAGGGACTATAACACTCCTCTATTAGGATAGTCCTAATCATTCTCTCCCTTAAAGAGAATAACTTGTCTTTAAACAAGCTATTGCCTCCATTTTTTATTAGAAGTGTATGAAGTTTGTTAATGCCAGAGATTTAGCATTGGAAAGAAAGGAGACCATTTTGATGGAAAACACAAGTGATTGCTATGGAATAGGTGGTTTTCTCAGAAACCTGTTAATATATTTCTTTGCAGTGACAGTCTGATCTTATTTTCATGTGTGTGAGGAGGGAAACCACCAATTTGTGTGGAAAAACTAATGAAATACAGGCAATCTAATGAATTCACTTGTATCTAGAAACTATGCACATGCTGGAAATATCCCTTAGTTCTCTCACTAGATGCAATTGTTTTAATGTTTAGTAGCAGAGGAATAGTGTTGGGGTCACTGGAATGGAACCTTTCACAAACAATGCAGAATACAACTGGAAATTTAATTACTAAGAATAGTCGCTCAACTATGGAGTGCCCTCTTCCCTTCTAGCAACTTTCTCCGTTTTAAAGAAAATCTAATATAGTGGAATTTGTCCACCAGTGTTCTATGTCTGCATTGGCAGGCAGTGCCCTTCTTCTGACACCTCTTCCACTTAAAAAGATTTGTAGTGTGTATTAAGTTCACAGTAACTTTTTTTCCTTTTAAATCTTTCTTGTTTGGTTTGAAAGCCCAGAAATTCAAGTGTGTGCCAGACAAGATTTGCTTTCAAGAGTATGAATCTGCTTAGCTAAAACAGTATTGGAACAGGCTTTATACCCAGTAGCCTGGTCCTTGAGTAGTTGTTGTACCTGCAGTACAATACGAAATGCTAATTCTGTGAATCCCCTTCTCCCTCCTCATGTAAGAATTGCTGTGGAATTTGGAGGAAAGTATGTATGTGAGAGGGGTGGGGTGTGTGTGTGGTGGTTTTTGGTTTTTTTTAAAAAAAAAAAAAAAAAAACACAAACAACCAACCCAGACTTGCTGGCTGAGTTGTGTACATTGACCAATTTTATAAGTTTACAAACTGGGCTTTTGTTGATTTGAGTTGTGTAGTTTTTTTTTTTTTTTTATTTTTAAAGTCTCCTAGAGGAAAACCCAACTGCTTAACTGTTAAAGTACACTTATTTTCCCTTTTGCTCTTTCTGCAGATCTACAATGATAGATGGAGTTATGATTCTTTCTCTGCTGCTACTGGCTTTTCCATCACCCAGTCTGGAAGGTAAGTAATGTGAATTACAGTGGGTTAGTGCAGCAGCTGTTAACTCCTGAAGAACCAGACTCAAATACAGCTTTAACTTTGAATCTGGTCCTAGTCTACTCTAGTGCAGTGTTCTAACCCTATACATTGACAGTTGACAAATTCTTCTTGGGAGTGATGTTTGCTTAATATTTCAGTTGGGCATTCATAGATAAGGAGATGTGTGAGGTCTTCTCTGCTGGAGGTGCACGGTGCTCACTCAAATGAGGGTGGAAAAGCCTCAGTAGTTCAGATGAAGGTCTGTTAACCTCTGGACAAATGCTGCTCTTCTCCCTCTTACCTGAGTCAAGCACTCTTGCTCCTGTGTGTGTGTTTGATTACTAATGTCTTGACCCACTAATAGTGTGCAAATTCTTCAGTTTTAACTGTACCAGTTGTTGTCCAAAGTAATTTAGAACAGTGCACCTGGAGATGTACGTACTTCACTCTTCTCTTTTTTTAATTAAAAAAGATTTTTATTTTGGAAACCTAAAAACATCTGAGAATCTCTATCCGTAACTTTCTCTGCACACCCTACTGACAGGTAGGGGTGGGTTTTGTGTAAATAATGCAGGGCAAGGTGAATGTAGTGTCCAATCCAAAGCAAAGAGGAGAGGGGAAAAAAGTGGGTAAGTGGCTGTAAACTCTAAGCCTATCAATAATACAAGTAGTTTGTAGTTTTAACATAACTCTCTCTCCCTTTCTAATAAAAATCTACATTTCAAGCCTAAAATGTCTTGATGGTGTCACTTCAACAAAAGTATAATGAAGTGTTCTGCAAGGGAAGAGTTAAATCCGTAATGGGGCTCTCCCTTTTTTCTGGAAATTGCTGCTGTGCTGATCCTAAGTGTCATGTGACCACATGCATGGTGTGAGAGGCATAGCTGGCTTCTGGGGAAGATTGTATATCCTGATTGTTCATCACCCTATGTAAATTGAGCATTTACACATGCAAGCCACTTTGTTTTGTGTTCAACTGAAATGTTGAGGTAAACTTGTCCCATAAATTTTCAAAAAGAGTGTGTCTAGTAACTCTCTGTCTCTCTTGTAGTGGAATTACAGGTGGTGTAGCATGTGCAGAAAATTAGTCCTGCATTTTTCTTCTTCCCACCACCCTTTCTCTTCCCCACCTCCCATGGCTGATTTTTGTTCTCTGTATACTGGATGACTGCTGGGATGATATACTGCTTTATTTTTTTCCTGACTTAAACTAATAGTAAAAGTGGTCTTGCTTTTTTTCTTAAGTTCTGATGTAAACAAATATGGAAGGATGTTCAACAAGAAAGCTTAGTGGAACCCATGATGCAGCTTGGTTTGTATCTGTATGCTCATATAGATATCTGATCTTGCAGCGGCCAGGGATTCAGTGTTCTCATGAGAATTAACCACTTTGTTTCTGAACACTTCGGGTGGGGTGGAGGTTATGGGGGGCTGGATGGGGGCGGGGGCCAGGCCACGCCTCACTGTTTGTGAAGGCATAGCCTCCCACAGCCTTCCCTACCTGGTCCTCCGTACAATTTCTGTACCCGATGTGGCTCTAGGGCCAAAAAGTTTGCCCACCCTGATCTAGCCCATATCCTGTCTTCCAGCAGTGGCCAATGCCAGATGCATCAGAGGGAATGAACAGGGAATGGTCCAACCCCTGTTGTTGAGTTCAAGCCAGGGCGGATTTGATTTAAATCACTAGTCAGGAAGACTTGATTTAATCATGGATTTCTACAAAAAGTGCATTCTTGTTGGTTGTTATAACTTTTAATACATATTCTTCACAACTCAGAGACAGATGCGTAAGTTTTCATTTTTAGAAGGTTCACACTATATCTTTTTAAAGTGATTTATTTTGAAAACTTTTCAGATTAGTTTTACAGTTATATCAGAAAATGATTGTTTGGTTATTGCATTTACCAAAAGTAATTGAAGCAGATAGTTCACCTCCAATGTCTTCATAAATATCTCTAATTCAACAGGTTAATCATTAATATTTGGAGGATTTTCTTGCCATGCTGTCTTAAGAGAACAACATCACCAGACAGACGTTTAAATTGTTTTATTTAACTAAAACAACAATGTTACGTATTCTGGATTTTTTTTCTTCAACAGCAAACATATTTTAACAAAACAAGCCTATGAATTTTTGAATTTAGTTAAACATTCAAGTTTTTAAAAAAAAATTTTTTAACTACAATAGTTAAATGATTTTTTTTTTTTTAATTAAATCGACAGTGTCAGCCAGGTCAACATGAGAAACTTAAAATATTGGCTTCTGCAGCTAACTCAGTCATCCTCACCTTCATTTTCCTGTTCATAATCTGGAAAAGAAAAACAAGCTTTCTTGCCTTTTCAGGTCCCAAACGATTTCTCAATTTGGAATGAATTAGTCCAAAGGAAGAATATTTTCTTCCTACACCGGCAGAAGAAGCTACTGCTGTTAAAAGTGAGATTATCACTTCAACAGTTTCTGAATCCAAGTGCTTGACTTCCACCAGTTCGCTGGTGTGACTTTCTTTAAAATATCATCAGCAAACATATATTTCTTGAACGGTTCACCCTTAGTTCTGAAGTTTATTATAGCTGGCATTATGGAGGGTTGATTGCTGGATGTCCATGTCCTAGCCAACTCCTCTTCTTCAGCAGTTAAGTTTGACCCTGATACCAAGTATTGAGCTGTGAGGTAGTGCTTGTCCCATTTGTTTTTTTTTTTAATGCTTGTAATTTAACTCTGTCATTGCATATTTCTCTTTTTAAGATCTCACTCAGTTCTTTCCAAATTTCAACAGCGTCAGCAATAAAACAGCTATTTCCCTGCATTTTGTTCAAGGCTACAGAAATAGGCTTCAGGGTACTCAGCGTGTGTTCAACATTTCTCTTAAGCCCGATGTTGAGAACTTTGGCTGTGACAGTGCCATCTATTTTTTTTTTCACAATTTTGTTCACAAACTGTCATCAGATTAGGCCAGTTCTTGATACAGTGCTCAAAACAGTCCACTCCTGAGTTCCATCGCAGGTCTTGTGGGCGAGTTAGCTTTGTTCCTCCCGCTTTTTTTCAGAGCAGCTGCTGCAAAGTGGTTGCTACGGAAGTATTTTGCAATTTCAACAAGATAAGCCTTTATTTCTGGAACACTGAAGTCTTTGGCTAGGAGGTGTATCAAATGAGCACTGCAACCGTATGTTATTAGGTTGGGGGACTCCACTTTCTTCTAAATAATTTCTTCTCATCTTGGTTACATTTCCAGCATTTCTGTGACCAAGCTACGTACTAGACATTTGAATTTTTTTCCACAGTTTGTTACAGCTTTTACTACTGCTACTTTTAAGTATTCTGCTGTGTGCGCATTTCCTGATGTATCAATTGTTTCTGTAAGAAAGACATTCCCTTCTTCTGTTATCACATAAGCACATACAATAGGATCATTTGGACATTGCTCAACCTATCAAGACTCAGGTTAACAATTTTACCCTCTAAACCTTTTGCACACAGTTCCATTACTCTTTCATACACTTTATCCAGCAATTTGCTTGCGACATCTGCTCTGTTGGGTGGACTGTATCCCACCTGGTCTTAATGACTGACCCATGTTAATGAACTGTGAGTTCTCAATCATACGGAAAGGAGAGTTTGTTGCATAAACAAACTGGGAAGTTTTTTCATCCATTACTTCTTTTTGTAATCTGCTGGTTCTTATGACAAACTTATCTATGATTGTTTCTGGATGATGGAGGGAGGGAGTGTGTGTGTGTGTGTGTGTGTGTTGTTTTTTTTTTTTTTTCTCTTTTTGCTACAGGTGATATACTGTGGCTATGTGACATACATGATGTGACTGAAACACTATCATTGGCAGATAACTTTGAAACTATAGAAAATGATGGTGATCTTGAAGGTGGATAGTCTTCAGAATCCTAATGCATCCGATGAAGTGAGCTGTAGCTCACAAAAGCTTATGCTCAAATAAACTGGTTAGTCTCTAAGGTGCCACAAGTACTCCTTTTCTTTTTGAGAATCCTGTATGTTCAGGATGGATTCTCCTAAACAAAATAAGTCAATGCAGTTATTTAATTATTACCACCACACTGCACATTTAGTATTACTCATTGCATTCATTGGCACTCTATACTACTTTAAAGATGAAATTGTACAAGGAAGATCTGCCTATTTCAGCTATTTGTTTTTTATCACAACTGCATCTAAAATGATAGTACCATAGAGTTACAACTATACTTTTTGCTCAAACATCAGAATTCAAGAATAGTCCAGAAGGAAGACAGGCAGTCCTTAAGAAGTATGAAATAAAAAAGTTTATCACCTGAAGATGTTCCTTTCATCATCTTCAACGCAGCTTCCTCCTAAGAAGGAACACTTCTCATGATGTAGTTTCCTTCAGGCAACCAGGCCTTGCATTTCTTTGTTGCACTGTTTGCATTTTGCACGCATGCCTGTCTTACCCACGGGTAGAGGAACTTCATTAAAATATTCCCAAATTGTCTCTCTTTTATGGCCTGCTGCCATTATAGGTTTTCCCTTCTAGTGAGAGAATAGTATGATAGATCTCAAATCAATGAAGGCTACTCTCAGAAAGACCTCAAGACTTCTGGAATATACTGCTCAAACAGTTTCACTTTTGTTTCTATTGCCTGTCCCTCCCTTCTCACATTTATCTCCAGACTTCTTCTCCTTGTCAGATCTATTCCTCCCCCAACAATCTTCTATTCATTGAACTTTCTGAAACTTTGCACTTTTAGAGAGAGGTAAGGGATTGACTGTGTGCACAAATTTGCAGAGGGACATTAGGGTTGAGTCTGTTATTTTTCACCTCTATATATTAATTTATTTTATTTTAAAACATTTGTGCTGTTAAGCATGTTATCTCTGGGTACAAAAATTCACAGTTTGAGAACTGCAAGACTAAGCATCTCTGGTATCTTCTAGACTGAGCACTGATTGGGTAGATAGAAAGATTAATCTAAATCTATACAGAAGCCCCTGGAACTCCATAAGATTGGGTCCCTAATCCATGAACTATTGGAATTTATTTACAAAACTTTTCTTAAACATTACATGAATATATTGTCACATAATTTAGAATTTATAATTCCTATTCCATGATGAGATACATTATAGCTCAAAGATATCTTAATTAAAACTATCTTTAGATTGCTTTTTGACGGGGGGTGAACCTTTTTATCAGAAAAAATCCAATTTAAATAGAATTTTTTTTTTTTTTTTTTTTTTTAAATCATGGATTTGTATCCACCCTGGTTCCAGCATTTGGCAGTCAGAGGCTTAGGGACATTCAGCATGGTGTTGCGTCCCTGCCCATCTTAGCTAATAGCCATTGATGCACTTAAGCTCCATGAATTTACCCAATTCGTTTTGAACCCAGTTATACTTTTGGCCTTAACAACATCCCCTGACACAGGTTGACTGAATGTTGTGTGGAGAAGTACTTGTTTTAAACCTGCTACCTATTATTAAGTTCATTGTATGACTCCTGGTTCTTGGGTAATGTGAAGGGATAATTAATACTTCCTTATTCATTTTCTCCACATCATTCATGATTTGGTAGACCTCTATCATATCTCCTTTGGTTGTCTCTTCCAAGCTGAATAGTTCCAGTCTTTTTAATCTCTCCTCATATGGAAGTGTTCCATACTCCTAATAATTTTTGCCTTTCACTGCATCTTTCCCCCCCAATTCTAACATACCTTTTTAAGAGATGGGGCAACCAAAACTGCATGTAGTGTTCAAGGTGGGGGCATATCATGGATTTATATAGTGACATTGATACTTACTTTCTTTTTATCAATCTCTCCCCTTAGGGTTCCTAACATTAGGGTCTCCCCCCCCCCCCCCCTTGGGAGGGGGGGTTTGACTGCTGGTGCACATTGAGTGGATGTTTTCAGAGAACTATCTTCATTGACTCCAAGATCTTTCTCAAATGTTAACGGCTAATTTAGACTCCATTATTTTATATGTATAGTTGGGATTATGTTTTCCGATGTGCATTACTTTGCGTTTGTCAACCTTGAGTTTCAGCTGCTATTTTGTGTCCCAGTCATCCAGTTTTGTGAGATCCCTTTGTAACTCCTCAGTAAACGTTGGACTTAATACGAAATTACCCAAGATAGTTATCTGCAAACTTTGCCCCTCACTGTTTACCCCCTTTTCCAGATCATCGATGAATATGTTGAACTACTACTGATCCCTGGAACACTGTTGTTCACCTCTCTCTGTTATGAAAAAGACCATTTATTCCTAGCCTTTGTTTCCTATATTTTAACTAGTTACTGATCCTGGGAGGACCCTCTCTCTTATTTCATGGCTGCTTACTTAGCTTAAGAAGCTTTTGGTGAGGGACCTTGTCAAAGGGTTTCTAAAAATCCAAGTGAACTGTACCCACTGGATCACCCTTGTCCATATGTTTGTTTGACCGCCTCAAAGAATTCTAAGAGATTGGTGAGTCATGAGATAGAGGCTTGTGTCTGCGGGGTGGGCTGTGGAGGGGCAGTACTGCAGTGGAATCTCCAGGAGGAATTCTGGCTACTCAGCTGAAGTTTCTCCAGGGGGGACCACAAGCAGCAGCTCTATCTGTTACTAACCATCTGCACTTGTCCAGCTTTCTGGAGGGACGGAGTTGTGGTGCCATTCAAACTCTAGTCCTTTGGAGAGGCTAATACCACTGGTGGTACTAGATGGAGCAGTAACTCTGCTCCCCACCTGGACTGTAGTTGGCGTCTACTTTACGGCTCAAGGGTAGTAGAAGCTCCTTGTAATTTCCTTAGTCCTCTTTCCACACACGTGCCTTGGGCCACAATTTGGTGCAGAACTGCTAGAACTGAATGCCTGAGTTCTGGGGCGAAAATTCCCTTTACTCCTGTCTGCCTTCTAATTTTGAATGGATATTAAGTCTGCTACTAGGCCACAGCACACTTTTTTTTTTTTAATTGGGGTTTGCTGGAGTGGGTTAGCTTAGTTCTGCCCCTTAATCTAAATCTACAAAACTGCACTACTTCATGTTTGGCAGGAGAACATCTTCAGGTTTTGCAGCAGACCTGGCCAGCTTTCTAGTGGCAATACCCTTGATCATAACTCCAGTGCAGCTGTAGCCTGATTCTTAAGGTGCCATTAAGCCCTGCTGTTAAAGAATAGCAGGGTAGGATCATGTGCATGCTTCATACAAGGTCCATATTTAATATTCAAGATCTATATTTTATGCGGAGGACCAAAACAAGGTCTCTCGACATGAGTTTCTTATTAAAATAAATGCTTGATGACCTGGAGTAACTTCATTATACTCTTAACCATCACTTTCACTCACACCTTTCTTGATTGCAAACTGGTAGTAGACTTTAATTTTTGGGCCTGATTTTGAATAGTCCATCTGATGCTGTAGCAGTGCTTCAAGAGGCAAGAGTGCGTTTGTAAGTTAATAGTTAGAAAAGCATACAAGAAATTTCCTATGCCCTTAACCATGAATTTTAAAGTTAGAACATTATGTCTGAGTCAGAGGATGAAGATGCTAATTTAAAATGGCGTAGGCTTGCTGTTGGTACAGTGATGGACAGTTTTGTCAGGGTGATGGTATGTGGTACTGAATTTACCTACATCATGTGCTGTATTTTGCAATAGTTAGGGTCCTTTGTTTTCAGTTTTTATTTGATTTAATTTTTCCCAATAATTTATTGGTGTTTATTACTACAACAAAAACAGGTGAAAATCAGTGAAAAAAATTAACAATTTTTTCTGTGTAAATATTGGGGTTGATTTTGGTAGACAGAAGGATAGGGAAAAAGTATTTGGTAGGTTAATGCTTTGATGAATGGAATTCAATGTGATTTGCTACGGAACTAAAACAGAACTCAAAACACAGTGCCAACTCTAAGTTTAAGAAAACACTATATCTCTAATCCCCAAACAAAACTTTTCATTTGAATAAACAGTTTATGGTTGTAGACTTAAAACTATTACCCTATAAATATTTACACTTAATAATTGAGCCACACAATTTGCAGTGCATGCACTCAACTTCATCACTTTCTCCTGCTTTTTGTTTTAAAAAAATCTTCCTTGTGTTTTGAAATGTTTTCTGATACAGATTTTCATTTTCTTCCCATTGTAGTGTCAGATCTTTAAACTATTATCTGTTAACACCTTAAAATGTGTACGTGGTGGGCATCAGATTCATCAGTACATTCAAATGTACTTCAGAGCTTCCGTGCATGCCCGTTTGTGTGTAGCTTCGAGGCTAATACATAGCATTACTTCAACAGGCAGCTTTGCATATACACACAGACTAATGTATTATTGTAATACATATCTCATGCAATGTATTGTGTTAGAAAAATACAAGTTATTTTTATGTGTTTGATATAAAAATAGGGGGAAAACTGAATAATACTTCTTGTAAAACTCAGGATTTGTTCAGTAAAAATCGGTTTAAACGGAGAACAAAGGGGTTTAGTTATACTTGACTTTTTTGGGGAAAGGAAGAAGTGGTATGGGAGGGTCTCATCTTTCCTGAAAGATGGCCACAAAACATAGAGAAGGTATAAATATATGAACTTCTTGACTTTCCTCCCTGTGTTTTCTTTTTTTTAGTTCCTCCTCTCGCTCAGGTTTTCTTCATGAGAACTAAACTAGAATTTTATGGGAGCTAAATTAATCACTTGAGATTGACTTTATTTTGGTGGTGGTGGTGAAGAGTGGCTAGACGTATCTAAATTGGAACAGGTAGAGCCCACCTGAGCCTAAGCATTACTGTTGGATTCTAGGAGTTCTGTGACCACTTGATGAAGTGCACGTTGTGTTTTCCAAGGGTGGGGAATCCCATTTTACATCATAAATACAAATCTACTTTTTTGCCTACATGGCTATCTGAGAAAACTGTGGCTGCTTTAAAATATTTAATGGTATGTCTTACCCTTTCCGTAAACGGAGGTCCTGTTGAGTTGACCAAGAAATGAAGGGTATTGCTACACTGCAATGAAAACCCAGGGTTAGTGGGACTTGAGTTAGCTGACCCTGGGCTAGAAAACCCAGCGCTTGAGCGTCTGCACTGATTTTTAACCCTAGGTTAAGATTTTTCTAACCTGGGCTTGAACCTGGGGGCTGTGGTGTCCACAGTGCAGCTTGAAGACCTGAGTCAAACCAACTCATATCCCAGACTCCCTAGCGGCCACCTGGAATGTGGGAGCTCAGGCCCTCACCTCAGGGTGGTGCACTGTGAGGGAAAACTTGACTGCCCACCCTGCACATTTCAGGAAGTTTGAACAGCTGGCCCACACAGCTTGCCAATCAACATGGAGGAGGAACCTTTTCAAGAAGTTCTCTTGCTTGCTCTGTCACTCCTGTGTCAGGAAACAGGCAGCGCTTCTGTGTGATGCTGGTGGATGTTTCGATGGCATTTTCTGACCCACCGAAAGTACCTGACACAGCTTATGGAAGAGGAGAGAATGAGGAGTACCCAGGCAAAACCGACTTGAATGGGTTGATGCTGTGCATTACACTTGGTACAGCCGCTGATGCCCCCTTCACAGACTCTGCTTCTGGAGCAGGGCCACAAGCACAGACTGGTGATCTCACATAATCGTGCAGACCTGAAACACTACAGTAACTCCTCACTTAGTCATCCTGCTTAATGTTACGTTACTGATCAATTAGGGAACATGCTCATTTAAAGTTGCGCAATGCTCTCTTACAACGTTGTTTGGCAGCCGGCTGCTTTGTCCACTGTTCGCAGGAAGAGCAGCCCATTGGAGCTAGCTGGTGGGGGCTGGGAACCAGGGTGGACAGGCAGCCCCCCATCAGCTCCCTGCTCCCCTAGGTTCCCTGTGTGGCAGCTGCCCAGCAGGCTATCAATTGCTGGCAATTCAGTGTCCCTCCCCCCACTGACATGTGCTGCTCCTGCCCTCTGCCTTGGAGCTGCTCCCAGGAGCCTCCTGCTTGCTTGCGGGGGGGGAGTGGGGGCCTAATGTCAGGGTGTCCCCCTGCTCCTGCCCCCCCCACCCTTTCTCCATATAGAGCAGGGTGGGAACACGAGCTTGCTGGCCGCAGCTGCTGTCTCAGCTTCCTGATCTAATTAAAGGATCAGTGTACCTAAAGGGCAGTGCACCCCTCCCCCCCCCCCGCCACACACACAGGGTGTGTGTCTCTGTCTGCCATGCTGTCTCCCCTCCCTCCATTCGTCCTGCCTTGTAGAGTGTGAGGCTACACTAACAATATGTTAACCCTTGAGGACTCTGCCGAATGCTAGTTCATCATTTAGCAGTAAGGCATTCCCTGGGAAATATCCCACCCTCTAACTTCACCACCTCAACCAAGCTTCACAGTCATTGCTGTGTACAGTATTAAATTGTTTGTTTAAACCCCCCCCATTTACATTAATTCTTATGGGGAAATTGGATTTGCTTAACATCATTTTGCTTAAAGTCACATTTTTCAGGAACATAACTACAACGTTAAGCGAGGAGTTACTATAGAACATTCACCCTTTGCCAGGCAGGCCAGCTGCCATTACCACATCAAAACTCTAGTTACAACAGAATCTTTCGAAAGCAAAATAAATGCATGAACAAATGCAAAGAGTGGAAACCATGTACATGACAGAAGCCCTCTAACATTGCATGTCCCCTGCTCCCACCCCTTGTTTCATTGTTTCCTGCTCACCTGGTGCCAGGAGAGAGGGGTGGAGGCATACACAGGGAAGGGGGTCAAGATAGGGGACTGCATGGGGCTAAGTTGCCCTGCCCAGCTGCTCGTGGGGCCCGATTTCATGGGTCACCTAGCCATGGAGTTTTCCAAACTGTTTCTAGACTGCATCCGATGGTATGATGCAGGAGACTCAGGCTGTTGTGTGGGAGAGACAGCAGGAGCCTGTGCTCATGCAGCCATGATTCGCATGAGCTGCTCTGACAATTCTCTGCTGAGGACTGTCCTCCTGCCTTAGTCACCGTTCCTTTTCCAGGAACTGTGAAACCCTGTCCTCGCTTTCTAGTCAGCTGTCCTCTTGCTTCTTGGCAAGCCTTTTCTCTAGCCTTCAGTCCCTCAGTTTCTGGTACTGCACCTGCTTGTTGGCCCACTCCAGGACTTGAACTGTAAGTTCATCATGGAAATGCTTCCTCTTGGACCTGGCACGTTGGGCCAGGCTTGTACTGAAGTGTGGGTGAGCTGTGGCAGTCCTGCGGCTCGCTGAGGTCGAGAGGCCGGAACAGTACAAGACAGAGGGTTATGATCTCAACTAGCCCAGTGCAGGAGCACAGAAAAAATTCATGTGGAATTTCAAGGACCTAAAATGTTACTTTTTCTAATCTGAAATTCAGTATATTGTGAAAGGGATGTTTCAGTCCACAAAAGCTCCCTGGACACAGCCTGGTTAATCACCGTGAAAGAAATGTAGAGACAATAGTAAGTTAAAAATTCAAAACTGTTTGTTTTTTTGTTTTCTAAAAACTGCAAAACTACTTGGCCTGGGGGGATGGGAGGCAGTCAGTGGCTGTGCTACAAAAGCTTTTTTTAAAACCATTTAGGCCTCTCACATTTTGGAGGACATAACATTTTTTGTGGTGCCTGATTGGCAAAGGGAGATGTTGTTTCAAGCTGTTGGTGGGGAACCTGCAGTTAATGCAACAGAAGCATTCAAACGTCTGGGGACTGAACAGCATGTCTGAGTGGAGTGGGCTGGCCAGCTATTGAAGTTGCCCTGGAAAATATGCCCTCCCCCCCGCAATATTACTACTATTTGGTTCCTGCTTCAGGAAAAGTGCGCAGCTATCAGTACCCAGAATTGGGTCAGAATTCACGAAGGAGTCAGCAGGGTGCTGGTCTTAGCTTCCACATGGCTTACCTAGTTATGGCTGCATGCAAACATGCAGAACTCTACCGCTTTCTTCCTCCCTGCCCCCAGCATGTTTCTGGACAAAAATTCAAACATCAGTCCTCTTTTGGACAAATGATTTTGTTGCCTATTAATTACCTCTAACTGACATGGAATAGATTTGAAAATGGAACATTTTTTCTCCTTACAAGCATGGGAGTGCAAGGTTATTTTTAAGAAAACAATGCCCTAGCAAGGTATTCTTTATTGTTTGCATTTCCTGGCTACCATTTTGATAGCTGCTGAAATACAATCCGTGGATGCACTCTGCTACCCTGGGCTTCTCATATTTTTGTAGTGGTTCTTAGAGCAGAAGTCCCTGCCATTACTGTATAATAAACAATAAAATGAAACCAGAAACTTACCAGGCTCAGGAACAACTTCTGTCTGTTCTGTGTCTGCTACAGGCATCATAGCAGCCTTTACCTGTGGGCGGGGGGGAGAGAAAGACCGCAAATTTTCTGCTGCTGCTCCTGTTGCAAAGCCTGCTCTAAGACCAGCAACAGAGTGACTTCATGGTCTTCACTCTGTGCCTGCTGGTTCCCATCAGTCTCCATGCTGGAGTCTGGGACCAGCAGGGCCCCATCCCAACTGATCAGGTCATCATGCACCACAGCTGACTCCTTGCTGGATGCAGTGCCCAGCACCTGTTCAAACTCCTCCTAAAATGGGCACTATGTCTGAGTTGCCTGAGGTACCATTCTGGTCCCGGGCTTTCCAGTTCTATTGAACTACTTAATCCATTCCCTGCACTGGCCACTGGTCCAGTAAATTTGCAAAGCTGCCAACTTCTTCACTATTTGCTGGTATGCATGGTAGTTCCTGGTTTTCTTACTAAAGTTCACAGTTCTGCTGGCACCAGAGACTATCAAAATCTGGCTGTGCTCCTATGACCATGAAGCTGTGAGCTGTGCAAAAGGTTGGTTGTGTTCAATCTCCATTGCAAAAACAGAAAGCTTTCTGATGGTGTGTTTGAAGGTCGGTGGTCAGAAGTCAATGGAAGGGCTAACACTGACTCACTGAGCTGCTGCTGTATGCCAAGGAGGAGTTGCTTCCATTTTCACTGGGTCAGTTGGAGAGTCTTGTGGTAGAGAGGACAAAGGAAGTTGGCCCATGGGATTGAGACACTTCTGATGGATTCCCAGGACCAAAGTCAAGTGGGGCAGCCTGTACCCTGCAAAGCAACAGGGCTTGAACCCTGGGTCATGACTTGACTCAGGCTCAGACCCTTCAGGGTCCTGGAACCCTGGATCTGAGCCTTGGTTACCGTGATTTGTGTAGAGAGGGAAGAGGCTTGAGCCTAGGCCTGGCTTAAGTTGCAGCATAGACATACCCTTAGAGTCTCAGGTAATGCACGGAGATTACATTGCTTAGAAGAAAAACTGAGTTAATACAGACCAACTGTGGCCAGAATGTCACTGGAGATTTTTGCAATTTAATTATTGAACATAGTCATTATTTATATAAAATGAGGCTCTTAGATGTGGAAAAAAGGCTAGCAATCTGATCCATGAGCCACTCTTCTGTCTCTATTGAGTTAAGTGCATTTGGGGAAAATGTGGAGCATCTGTCTCTCCTCCTCCTCCCCTCCCCGTCACATCTTTGCTCTCTCCTCTCTACAGAAGTGTAGCTCTGGGAGAGTCCCATGAAAGGCCCATCTACCACAGCCAGCCTTAAGTGAAATCTCCACTAGAAAGAGGTTGGGGCCCATGCTTTGAGGCTCCTGAACAGAGCAGCATGCCTGGAGGGCAAGGCTGCTCTTCACTTGATCTCCCAATCTAGCAGTTGGACTAGAATGGGAGGTGGTTTGTGGCCCATTTCCAGTGGTTCTGGCATCGGGGGGGGGGGTGCGCTCTTACTCTTTTTGGGGACTAAAAATCCTAAGACTAGTGTTTGAAATATTGATCCTCAATACGTGCCCCTACCCCTGTTTGTAAAGTGGAGATAATGATACGGACCTCACTTTTTAAGTGCTTGGAGTTCTACAGATGAAAAGTGCTACCTAAGAGCTAGGTGTTATTTTATTTCCTCATTGAGGTAGAAAATAAGATTAGGTCTAAAGAGCTGTGGCTTGATGCTGGGGAGTTCTAAGAGTTTTTTGGTAAACTAATAACTCCTGTATAAAGTAAACAGCATATGCATTATCATGGCAATCATACTGTGGTATGGCTTGCGTTACTACAAGTGCTCAGAAAGAGGAAAATAAACTCAGGATAGCTATCTCTAAAACTTGTGGACCTTTTTGTTGGACTGCAATCATAGGAAGCATCCCTGGTTATACAGGAGTGAAGAAGGACACAAAGTCTTCATCTCGTCTAAAGTTAAATGAAATTTTCTAATTCTAGTTGTTTCTCTCATGTCTTCTTTTCTTTGACTTGTGATGAATCCGGTCAGTTCTTCTTGGTCATTTTACAAGGCAATTTGATTGGCTGTTATCATTTACTGACCTGGTGAGAGTCCTGTATCCTTCACGTTGTTAGATTAACACTTTTCATCCCCGTAGATATTTCAACAATTCCATGACATCTCAGAAACGTCTATAAAAGCACTGATGAGGCTTATTATAACTTGTTGGTTTGTCTGGCCCTGCTGTTGTCCTGTTGAAGAAAATAACCTGCTCAACAGTGCTGGCAATCTCAACCTCTAGTGGCAAGCCTACAAAGATATCAACCCTAATGTTGGTGGTGATGCTCCTTTATCTCAAGTGATTTGAGCTCTGTGGATTTGAAGGTTGAATTCTGTTTGGTGTATCTGTGGTGTGACAAAGTTCCTCCTCTGCCTTGGTGGGTCCTGCTCTTATTGGCGGATTTTCTCACCTCAGAGGTTCACGGCAGCCCACAGTTTGGCCACTTTTGTGGCTGAAATCTGCTGCTCACTCAATTAGCCTCATCACTGGCCAGCATGAGGAAAAAAGAACAACAATCCCTGCAGTCTCTGCTGATCCACCTAGTGGATTGGGGAACAGGCCAGAGACCTTCCCCTTTGGTGGAACCCACAGTCCAGTTCAACTCCTCTGGTATCAAGTAGGGAGTCGGGGGGGTGGAGGTTTGGGGGGAACCCGGGCTTGCCCTCTACTCCGGGTTCCAGCCCAGGGCCCTGTGGATTGCAGCTGTCTACAGTGGCTGCTGTAACAGGTGCATGACAGCTACAACTCCCTGGGCTACTTCCCCATGGCCTCCTCCCAACACTCTAGTCTCGCCACAGGACCTTCCTCCTGATGTCTGATGATGCTTGTACTTCTCAGTCTTCCAGTCGTACGCCTTCTTGCTCTCAGCTTCTTGCGCCTCTTGCTCCCAGCTCCTCGCACGCACACAAACTGAAGTGAGCTGCTTTTTAAACCCAGGTGCCCTGATTAGCCTGCCTTAAATGATTCTAGCAGCTTCTTGATTGGCTGCAGGTGTTCTAATCAGCCTCTCTGCCTTAATTGTTTCCAGAAAGTTCCTGATTGTTCTGGAACCTTCCCTGTTACCTTTCCCAGGGAAAAGGGACCTACTTAACCTGGGGCTAATATATCTGCGTTCTATCACTCTCCTGTAGCCATCTGGCCTGGCCCTGTCACAGTGGTTAGCTGATAATCATAGTGTACAGTATGCAGTCATGGATTCATTCCTGCTGCACTACTATGGACAGGCAAATGAATGTACTAGTGCATTTTTGTGTTTTCCCTTCTGGAGGGAAAAGCCTTCTGTCCTTTCTTGTACTGTAGATTTGATTTTTCTCATTTTACCCCACTCCTTTGCTGCTGAAAGATCACCATAGAATACTCTTTTTGAACATAGCTTTTTACAAATAATCTGCTCTTAATTAGTTCAAGGTCCTGAAGAAAACTAGTTTTTCTGCCATTCTACACTCATTCTGTTACCGTTTTTCATTGCAGCAGCATGTATGAGTTTACTTCCTATATCCCCTCTCTTTGGGCTTCACACGTTTCCTTTTGCTTTTATCTCCAAAGTGAAATGCCACTGTTGGGTAAACTTGGAATGGCAATATGCTTGGACACAATCTCTGGAAGGAAATGTATTTGAAATTTAATATTGTTAAAGCTACTGTTCAAAAGAAATTTATTGCTATTACAAAGTTGTAGCTTTAGAACTGAAACACTGCAAATAGAGGAACCAAAGGAAATTAGAGACTTTCCAGGTACTATTACAATGAATTGCTTTTAGATCTGGTTCCTGCAGTGATTTCTGCTATTAACCCAGTGACCGTATACCACTGTGACACTTCCTGGGGATTGCAAGGCACCTTTTCATCATAAAGAAGCCTTTTCTGAGCCCGCCAGAGGTGGTGAACCACTGGCCATGGGCAGCACAAGCAGTCCCCTCTTAGCCTATGCAGGCTCTGCTTGTCCCTCTGCAGGCTAGTACCAACCACCAAGCATCTGCCTGCAGTATCCAGTTCTTGATCCACTGGGCACAGTCAGAATTCCCAGATCCTCTACTCCCAAAGGAACAGTACACCCCAGCTTACCAGTTACACCTTAGAACACAGCTTTGCTTAACATGGCGGCACTTAGATTATTTTTGAGACAAGGCAGGACCAGTATAAGTTTATTGAACAGAGATTCAAATGACAGCAGCCAGAACTATTGGAAAAGGGTTACATAGACAATAAAATTATAACATACATACTAGAGTCTAGACTTAACTAAGTCTTAGCCTGCTGTCTAATGAAGCTCATCTTACCCAAAGTTCTTCTCCCAGCATTTAAGAGCCCTGCTGGCTGTGATTATTTTTTTTTTTTCTTTTTCATGAAACAAACCCATTATTCACTTATCTTTCTAGGTGAAGGCGCCAGAGTGAGTCTCTGTACCTACAGCTATAGTCCAAAAATCCATTTTCATCTAATGGAAACAGGATAATCTCAACCCTGTTTTCCTGCCTAGAGTCTCCCCAGGGGGATTTGCAATCACTTGATTAGCACTGTGCTCAGGCAGACATTCCAGTAGACAGACCGACAAACATCTCTGCCCAAAATACTAGTTTATCAACTTCTGGTGGCTGGCCTGCATTCAAATTTGAAAACATGATTTCGTGTGAGTGTATACATGCATCTTGTGATGATTATCATGACCAATGTGACACAGGCTTTCTGTAGAGACGGTGCATGACTCTTTGAACTAATATGCCCCAGAGATGGGTTATCCTTGTAACCATTGTGCACCACCGTGCCCTGTGCTGGTTGGTTCCAAAAGGCCCCGGATAACAACCATCTCTCTAGCTTAGCCCGTTTGTCCAAGCCAAACTTAAGATTTTTCGTAAACTTCGAAATTATAGTAATTCGTCAGTAAGAGAATTGTGCCCAGTGGCTATCCTAGCACTCCCTGGATGCAGAGGTGAATCCAACCTCTCTATAGAGATTTTAAAGAGAGAGCTCCCACAAAATCAGAAACATGCATATTATGTATTTTCAGTAGTGGGGTATGTATGTGTTAAGTGCTTTCCAAAAATAAACATAAAAGAGGGCATTGTGAGCTCTTTGAGACACATACTATCTCAAAGATAGAAATTGGGTACAACCTACAAAGTAAAGTGGTCAGTTTAGTAATAGCACATTATTTCATGTGAACTAACATAAAGAATATTTTGGGATGGGTGTCCTTAGTTTATCCTAAATATTCAATCTAGCTGTAACCAGCCAGCTGGCGTCCTGTAGGCATCTCCATACAAAATGGGTTTCTTAGATGAATGTGAATTCAGAGGGGTAGTGGCCTTGTGAAACCGCTCGCCAAGAATGTTCCATGAAATAATAGATTAAAAGAAATAGGAATATCTTTCTATTGGTATAAAGACTTGAATATCCTAATTCTTGTTCCATATGAATAGATTGTTAATTCACACTAATAACGGGATGTCCCTTGTGAATCATTGAATTTTGCAAGTTTGGAACGTAAGTGATCAAACTAAAATTAATTAGTTTGACAATTGTTGTTTAGCTCTAATTTTTAATACGGTGTAATCAACTAATATACTGTGTGTATAAAAATTATAACTTGCACACATAACTGAGAACTCGCTGCAAGTCTCTGCTAGAATATCTTTAAATGTGGCAAGTCAGAAAATTTGGGGCACATCATAAAGTGAGTGCACAGACTGTAAGTATTGCTGTGTGTTTTTTGTATGTTTTACTTAACATAGTATGCGAGTGTATTGGGATAAGGATGGTTAGGTGATAGAAATACTTTAACATTGGCTTCTTGCCTCATACCTTGCCTAAATTCTGCATGTAGCTTGTTCTGACTACATTCCGCGACTCACATTGTTTCTGGCTGTGTGGAGGTGCTGTTCATACTTCTTGCATATTTTAGACAATGCATCTCTGAGTTCTGAGTGGCTTACAACACTTTTCGCTATTCAGGCCCTGGTCTTTTCTGTAGTTGAGCAGTGCTGGGGATGAATGTCCACTGAGCACTAGGCTGTAACCCTTAAACTTCCAGAGAGGACAGATCCTGAAGTACTAAGCAACTTCTCGCCCTTTTGTCTTATACTTGGCTTATCTAGAGAGAGGGGCACAGTTTTGGAACTCAGACTAACATTCTGTTGAGATTTAAATTACGTAAGTTTATAGAAAACGTTTTGGGTTACTGGAGGATTTATTGGTATTTGATCTTGGCTGAATCTGGGAAATCTCTTCCCATGACTCTGTGTGTGTGTGTGTGTGTGTGTGTTCTAAATACCTTTTCCTGTCTGCCTCTCCTGTGTCCCCAGTATAAAATGTTACCAGCAAAATTTAGTGCTGACAATACCCACCCTCCTCCACACTACATCATAAGAAACTGCCAGATTTTTGGATTTACCAACACTTTTAAAATATGAATTTTGGCGTTCACATTCCTCAGCTCCTGGAGTCTGACCTGTTTGGTTTGTGTAGGTCTTCTCAATCAGTGGGCATGTTGAGGTGTCTGTGGTACCCTCTCAGCTGGTGGTCTGCTCAAGTTGGAATAATGTGGTGCACTGCTCTTCACTTTGCAGTAAGCTGCTGGTGTTGTAGTATCAATACTTGATTTTGTTCAGACCGAAAAAAAGAAGTTTGAGGCTGCAGAAGCAGTGGTGGAGGAGTGTTGGCAGGTCGCCATACAATCACCTGGTCTATCTCACTAGCCCACCAGCGAATTAGGGGACCCACAACAGGGGTGAAATTAAAATTGAGCTCTTACCGGGTATACAGGGCCAGGTTTTCCTCTTCCCCTGCCCCCTCCTTCCCCCCCAGAAGGGGCAGGGCCTTGGGCGGAAGGGGTGGGGCTGGGGTCAGCGTCCCACAGCCAGCCCATCTGCGCTGCCTGGCCCGTGCTGCCCGGGGCGCCAGCGGCAATTTAAAGGGCCTGGGGCTCTTTAAATTGCGGCCCCGGGGCAGCTCCTACTTTTTCTCCCCCCACCCCTGTTGGTGGCCGGGGGGAGGGGGGCGCAAAAGGGGCAACGACATAAGCAGGGTTGTTTGCTGCGGCAGCGCTGTAACATCGCTGCCCCTTTTGCGCCCTCCCCATAGGCAGCCCTGCTGGGTTGTCGCTGCCCCTTTTGCACCTCCCCCGTAGGCAGCCCTGCCAGTACACACATGGCAGGGCTGCTGATGGGGGGGCACAAAAGGGGCAGCGACATTAAAGCGCTGCCGCGGCAGCACTTCAAAGTCAGCAGTACAGGCTGGTATTGGCAGCTAATTTTTACCGGTACACCGGCCCGGCCCATACCGCCTTACTTTCACCCCGCCTACAAAGTAAGCAATGGTGAGACCTGGATATAGGGTATATTAGCCTCATAAGAGAGACTTTTATTTCCTGTAGGCCTGAGCGTGCTGTAGCTTTTCCATGAGAGAAGAGGTGGCTATTTCATGCAAAATTTATTTCTCAACTATGAAAGTCTGCAGAAAACTCATACTAGTCTGGTCTTGATGCAAATAACTTATATTGTGCTATGATATCAGCATGTCGGCACTGAATAAATCAAGATACCAAGAAGATCTGAATCACTTACTTAAATGTGACCAGACAGTGTTATAAAGTATAAAGAGGGAATTTCCTTAAGTCAACAAAGCAGCTATTTCTTTTATTGCTCGTTAATTGAAATAACTGTTACTACAACCTATGGACTTCTTACTCAGCTTTGTCCTGGCAGGCCACTGTTTATAAAATACTAACATCAGAAGTCTGGTGTTTTATGTTCTGCTCTGGGCGGAAGGAGACTTCAATTAAAGAAAATGTTCATGAGGACTGAAACACTGCTGATCTGGGTGCCTGATTAAATCATTGCTGATTCAAGTGCCTGCTGGTGATGGGTATTCTCCCCAGGAGCACAGGTATACAGTTTCTACTCTCTTCAACTAAGGCAGACAACAACTAAGGGCATGGCTACACTTGCAGCTGTAGAGTGCTTTGAGTTAAACCTGCCTTCGGAGAGCGCAGTAGGGAAAGCGCTGCAGTCTGTCCAGACTGACAGCTGCAAGTGCACTGGCGAGGCCACGTTTGCAGCGCTTGCAGCGGCATTGGGAGCGGTGCATTATGGGCACCTATCCCACAGAGCACCTCTTCCCATTCTGGCGCTGTGCCTTGTGGAAAGGGGGTGGGGGGGGTGCGGGGCATTCTGGGTCCTGTCCCAATGCCCAGTGATGCATCATTTCGCATCCCAGCAATCCTGTGCTTCTGTCCACATTTGGCGCCATCTTTCAACGTTTTTTGTACTGCGCGCTCTGTCTTCCCTTTTGGTCTGTGGGAATGGAGCCTGAACTGCTCAGGAGTATGCTGACTAGTCTCGCCAGCACATCACGTTTGGCAGTTGAGTTATTCCTTATGATCCAAAGTGACGGTGAGGGCTCAGACGATGATATTGACTCAAGTAACGCATATGACGTGAGTTTGCTTGTGGCATTCACGGACATGTTCATCACTGTGGAACGCCGCTTTTGGGCTCAGGAAACAAGCGCTGAGTGGTGGGATCATATCATCATGCAAGTCTGGGATGACGAGCAGTGGCTGGCTGCAGAATTTTCAGGTGAGAAAAGCCACTTCCATGGGACTGTGTGAGGAGCTTGCCCCCAGCCTGCGGTGCAAGGGCACGAGATTGAGAGCTGCCCTGATGGTGGAGAAGCAGGTGGCTATTGCAGTCTGGAAGCTGACAACTCCAGACAGCTACCGATCGGTCGCTAACCAATTTGGAGTGGGAAAGTGGACCGCTGAAATCGTTTTGATGTAAGTTTGCAGGGCCATTAATCGCATCCTGCTCAGAAGAACCGTGACTCTGGGTAACATTGGACAAATGGGTTTCCCTAACTGCGGAGGCGCGATAGATGGCGCACATATTCCAATTCTGGCACCAGCCCACCTAGCCTCCAAGTATGTTAATCGGAAGGGGTGTTTCTCTCTGGTTCTCCAGGTGCTTGTGGATCACCTTCGGTGTTTCATTGACATTAACGCAGGATGGCCCGGAAAGGTGCATGACGCATGCATCTTTCGGAACACTGGCCTGTTGAGGAAGCTACAAGCTGGGACTTTTTTCCCAAACCAGATCACCGTAGGGAAGTCGAAATGTCCATTGTAATCCTTGGAGACCCCGCTTACCCTTTAATGCTGTGGTTCATGAAACCCTACACAGGGAGCCTTGACAGCAGCAAGCAGAGGTTCAACAACAGGCTGAGCCAGTGCAGAATGACTGTGGAGTGTGCTTTTTGGCGGTTTAAAGGGCCGCTGGCACTCTCTGTATGGGAAGGTGGACCTGGCCGAAGACCGCATCCCCGCGGTTATATCCGCTTGCTGTAGCCTCCATAACATTTGTGAAAGGAAGGGTGAACGATTCATTCAGGCATGGAACTCGGAGGTTCAGCACCTGGAGGCTGAATTTGAGCAGCCAGAGAGCAGGGCTATTAGAGTATTAGGGATGCCTTGAGGGAGCAATTTGAGGCTGAAAGCCATGAGTAATGTGTGCTGCCCTGCACGGGAGTGAAATGCAGTGGTTCCAGTGTTAGTAGGAATCTGTGTTTGCTATGCTGACTTGCAGTGCCTGTTTCTTTCCTGGGCTAAGGTATCTTTTACTTTATGCAATAATAAAGAATGTTTTCAAAGCCAAAAAATCCATTTATTGAAAAGAAAATTCATTTATTGAAAAGAAACACAACTGCTTGGGAAACAGAAAGGGCAAGGGGGTGGGAGGGGAATGGTACAATCACAGATTTGCGTATGTCCTGTTATACTCAGCCTTCCTGTCTGGAGTGCTGTACTTCAGGATGGCTATACTGCATGGTGATGGGGGTTGAGTACAGTGGGTAAGGGTCATAGTTTTCAGGGCTGGGTGGTGAAGCTACAGGTGTTGGAGGCAGCTGGTGGCGATAAGAACCCGGATGTTGGGGAAAGTGGGTTGGAGGTGACATGGGGGCACAAGGGAAAGAGTTTTGGGACAAGGGCTGCAGGGGTGGGGGGGCGGTAGTGCTCCACCTGCATGGCTATGGATAGAGTCCACCTGGCGCTCCATTATGCTTATCAGCCGCTCCGTGCTTTGCTGCCGGAGCACCGCCCTTTTGTGCCGGCACTCCGGCACTCCTCATTCTGCTGGCGGATCCTCCTTTCACTGTTCTGCCACTCCCGCACTTTTTAATTTTTCATTACTTGAATGCTGCATTACTTCATGTAACATGTTTTTCTTGCATCTACGTGGCCTCTTTCTGACTTTTGAAGTCTTTCGGCCCGTTTTAACAGGGATGGCTGAGATCTCAAGGTTGCATTTCTAAAGGCAAAATGCAACACTTAACAGATGCAGCGTTGTTCACACCAGGCAGAGCAATGATTCCCCCATACTTAAGGGCAAGAACAGTCTACACAATAGCATAATTTGCCCGTCCCAAAGCGAGCGTACGCAACCAACGGGAGCCTCAAAATGGTGAGTAAGCACAGGGTCAAGCATGACTGATTGGTTCACGGCTGTACAGTCCTCTGGGTTTCTGTGCTTTGGGGAGAGCCAACAGTGGCAGGGGGCCCCTATACTGAACACTGTCCTCACATTTTCCACAGGAGTTCATCCTGGAAGACATCTTGTTGCTGAGGTTGACCTGGGAAGCAAGGGAGGGTCTTCTACTGCAATGCGGCTTCTGCCCTGGCCCATACGCAGCTTGCCTGTGTGCAGCAATGGTCCCCCTGCCCCTCACGGCACAGTGGCACGGGCAAGTTAGCCTTACTGGGACAAGTACCACAGTGGCTCTCCCGAGAAACCTGTGCAAGCGCATTGCCCAAGTTCTGGCTGAGACCTTTGACCTAGGGATGTCTTCCTCCGCCTCAGCACCCTCGCTCCCGCTTTGGTGCTCCTCCTCTTGCCTTGTTGAACTGGGCTCTGAAGTGTCCATGATGGTACTCAGAGTGGAGGTAGGGTCGCCCCCAAGTATCACGTCCAGCTCTGTGTAGGCACGGCAGGTCGCAGGGGCAGCACCGGAGCGGCGGTTTGCCTGGCACACTTTGCGGTAGGCATTCTGCAGCTCCTTCACTTTAATCCTGCACTGCAGTGCGTCCCAGTCATGGCCCCTTTCCATCATGTCCCTTGATATCTGCCCGAATGTATCGGAATTCCTACGGTTGGCGCGCAGCTGGGACTGGACAGCTTCCTCCCCCCAAACACTGATGAGGTCCAGCATCTTGCCGTTGCTCCATACTGGCGATCGCCTGGCACTGGAGATTCGCTGAGAGCACTCCACTCCTGGCTGAGCAAACAGGAAGGCATTTTCAAAATTCCCAGAGAATTTAAAGGGCGGGTGTGACAGTCGGCTACCTGAGGGCAGGGCAGTTGAGTTCAAAGTGATGCCCAGAGTGGCTAGAACAGGCATTGTGGGACACTTCCGGAGGCCGATCAGAGCACAGTAACAGACCAGGCTGTTCACACTCGCGCCACAGCGCTCCAGCGGGGGCGAACAAAACGTTATTCCACTCACCAAGGTGGAGTACCAGGAGCGCTCTAGCCGCGGAGTCAGGGTGGACAGGTAGTGAGCTAGGGCTCCTTTAATGTGCTCTAACTCGCAAGTGTAGCCAAGCCCTAAGAAGACAGGTGTGACATGTGAATGTTTGGTTCTGGCTGAGTAGAATCCTCACCAGACACTTGAACCCTTAACCTCATCCTTGGCTTTGTTTTACAGTTCTTACCAGATTTTATTCCATGTGATACTGACTCCAGAAATCTGCTAACATCTTCTCCTTTTAAGAAACAAAGTGCCACACATAATTAGCGTAATTTGTTTGATAGGGCAATATTGTTCTTTAAAAAGGCATGCCTGTTTGTACATTCTTGAGGGCAGTGATTTTGAAGACTCGAGATTTGGAGTAGGTATTGCTTTTTCATTTGTGATACAAAAATGGAAATCCTAATTTTGATTTTAGTGCCAAAAAACCCCAAACTGAGGGTTCCTTATTTTCAGTTGGCAGACGGTAGTGATAGGAACATGTCATATCGTCAGTAGATATTTTGGGAGCATCTACCATGCTTCTGCTTAGAAACTTCTCTGGTGTACATAGAAAAGTGGGAAAGAGAATGTAAATATGAGATGAATTAACACAAATGAATGTGAATGAGTATACGTAGATATGTACATAATGGTGGGCCGTAGCATAAAAATTATATCCTCCTTCACCAACTCTCCAAAATTGTCTTTTCTTAGTTATTCCTGCCCACCATGATGTATGCTGTGTATTATGCCAAAACACCCCAATACTACCATCATGGCTTCATCACAAACAGGCTTGGTGCTGCTTTCACAAGGAGAGCAAGTCAATAACTTATTTTTCTAAATGTAGTTAAAGTAACTCTGTCAGAGTCATTGGAAGAAATGTTCTTCAACAGTTGCGTCTCTCCTTCCCAGTGCTTTCCTGTGTCTTTTTTTTAAATAACTACTTAGACTTGAGTGTTGTCTTTCCTTGGATGGCCAATGTCTGGAGTGAACAGGAGCAGCATTCCAGCACTGCTGGATTTTAAAGGGCAATTCTGGAAAGTGACTCTGTAAGGATGAGATCCTGGGCCTCCATGTTTACACAGTAACTCTCTCTCTCTCTCTTTTTTTTTTTTTTTTAAAAACAGTGAGACCCTTGAACATATAGGGATTTTTCTCTATCATTTTAAATAAGTGAGGGGGAAGTTTTATAAACAACGTAAGAAGGAAAGCAGAATGAGGAGGCATGGTTTGATCGGTTTCTAATGCTCCCATCTTCTTCACCACCTCTCTCGCTTTTTTTCTTTTTGTACACTGATGATTCAAGGTCCAAATCTAAAAGCTCCTGTCTAAGTTGTAGCTTTCAGCTATGTATGTATCCCCTGCAGGCTGTGAAAAATATATATTTGGACATTAAAAATGGGTATTTATTCAAATGGGGTGCTCTGAAGTGGAAATGCAAGTACAAACTAGTTGCTCATAAATGGGCATCTTAATAAATTGGGTCTGTTGACATCTTTAGGTCCCACTTAGTGTGACTAGCACTAATTTCTATTCAGACGACTTCCTTCTTAAACAGAAAGTGAGTTAGCTATTGTTTAATTCAGTAGATGCTATATCTTCTGCATGTAACTGAAATTAAATAAGAGCATATGCTGATGTCCCCTCAATTCTCCCCCTCTGCAGATGATGAGCCGAAGCTAAATATGGTCCACTATGAGTGTGTGTGTGAAGGCATGTCCTGTGGGAATGGAGATCGCTGCCAGGGCCAGCAGTGCTTTGCCTCCCTGAGCATAAATGATGGCACTAAAGTTTACCAGAAAGGCTGCTTCCAAGTCTATGAACAGGGGAAAATGACATGCAAAACACCCCCGTCTCCTGACCAAGCTGTCGAGTGCTGTCAGGGATATTTGTGCAACATGAATATCACAGCACAATTGCCTACTAAAGGTGAAAGGTTAATTTAAAAATAGCTATTTTATAATTAGTCTCAAGTTGGGCGTTTGCCTGTTAATGTTGTTTTCACCTAGTGCAAACTAAGGTTTGGGCATAAGTCTTTTGCCACTTGAACCAGAGGGGACTGAAAATGGGTGTGGTTGGGGTCTGCAAGCTGCATGATCAGAGTGTCACTGATTGCTGCTGAATATTGGGGACTAAGGTGCACAAAACAGTAAGTTTTGACTCTGGGTTACTGACTTTGAGAGAGCTCTCTGAAGCCAGCTGTGATTCTGAATTTCAAAAACTTGACTGGATTTTACCACAGATGGGATTGCCATAAAAGATTTGGTGGTGGTACTGATGGCGGTGGGCTGTGAATGTAAACTTATATGAAGTAGCTTTGACTGTCCTGTGATCGGTATTTAGTTCAGTTGACTACAAATGAAAATGTAAGCATAATTTCTTTTGTCTTTAAACTACTATCTGTGGGAGTTCTTAACCTCCTTTCTCTTTCCTGTTTTCTTACCAAGGGCAAACCCTCCAGGGAGAAGCTGTGGGTTACAGCATGGAAATGCTAGTCATTGTTATACTGGCTCCAGTGATCATGCTGATAATATTTTCAACGTTAGCTGTGCTGATTATTCGAAAAATACAGCAAAACCACATGGAAAGGCTCAATGCTAGGGATGCAGAGTATGGCACAATTGAGGGACTCATTGCATCAAATGTTGGAGACAGTACGTTGGCAGTAAGTAATCTTTTGTATATGGTAGGAATTGCTTAACCTCTGTCTCAATTTCTTTCTCTGGTCAGGTCTACACTAGAAACTTGTGCTGGTATAGCAATGTTGGGGGGGTTATTTTGGGGGGGGCTAGACAGGGGAGTGACATTTCTATATCGGCAAAAGTCTGTGTGTGTATATACAGATATACTGGGATAAAAGAGCTTTGACTGGTATAGAATATTTTGCTCAGAGAACTGGTATAAGCACTTTTTTGCTGGTATAATTTGCATCTACACCAGGAGAGTTTGCTGGTGCAGCAATACCAACAAACCTTTCTAGATGTGGTGTGACAGGAGAGTAACTCAGGTTGCCTTATAAGGGTGTTGTACCTTTAAGCTTCACATGAAAAGGGCAAATATGCATTTGTGTCCATGATGTGTAACTGTCTTGAAAGGTAGTTGGGTGGGGATGTTTTTTTAATGGCTCCACAATCATATTTATTTAGGAATTTCACATCTTGTCTCCCCTATGTTTGCTGAAGAATTTCTGGATAACTGGAGAATGAGTAAGATTTTTTTTTTTTTTTTTTTGACCGGAGAAGAGGCTGAAACCTTAGTAAATGGGAGGGAGGGGGGACTTTGGGGTAAGCAGGTTAATTGTAATCCTGCTTTATTTTTTGTATTAATTTTTGTCAACATTTACTCAGTGTCCTCTTAAACAAAAAACAAACACCCACCTCATTTGGAAAGTTCTTTCTGTTTAAATATTCAAACAACGCCAACAACTTGAAGCCTGAGAGAGTGCCCGCAACTGAGAAGACAAGATTTGATATACCTGAAACTTCTAAAGATAAATACAAAGAAGATAAATCACTTTTTCTGATTTAAAAAAAAAAATCTTAGGTTTTTTACATATATTACAAGGTAACAAACTAACTAACTTTTCCTCGGTGTTGGCATTACAACCTGAATGTTAAAAGCTATGGAAAGGTTTAAAGAATGACTTGAGAGAGGAAACAGCTGAAGAACACCAGAATATTAAGATTAATATGTACTTCAATCTAGTATTTCCTTTCTGTGTTTTGGGAGACCTACTCTGTTTGGCTTTTTTCCCCTGGACTGGCAGAAGATGGACACTTGGCTTTTGCAGGTGGAGAGAAATAAGTTGGTGGTTGTATGCTTTTTTTTTTTTTTTAAGGTGCCCCGTCTCCAACTAATGGAGCATTGCTGACTGCTTCAAGAATTTCTGCCCACTTCTCTTTGCCTGAAAGTTGGTGGATACCATGCAGGCCTAGTTGTTGGGTTTAGTAAAGCAAAGATGCTTGGGAACGGTGAAGTGTGGAAATCCCTACTCGGGGAGCTGTGAAATGATGCTTGCATTTAAACAAGTTGGAGATTATAAAGTGAGATGCTTCTAAAACCTGTTCTTGTGGATTGGTGCTGGGTTGATGGACTCAGAAACCTGACCTTCGGGAAAGTTGTTACTTAGTTAAACATTTTCCTAGGTTTATGAGGTGACCACCAAGTGGCACCATTGTCAGGCAGATTCCTTGATTGGGAGGAGGAGCAGGTTAGAACCCAAAGAGCCAATCCTGCCTCTTTTTGCTGTCAGGCATCCCTACCTTGTCCCTACCCTGCAGCACAGAAACCAAGTTAGGAGTAGGTAGCAAAAATCTGGAGGGCATCCTAGTGCAGGAGAGAATCTGGTCTGTATCTCAGAATGGCTCAGTGTTGAGCTAGAGGCTGGTGGGAGAGGTGAGACTTCCAGCTGAGGGGGAGCAGCTCATCTAGAGCTTGTTGAGAGGAAGAGCTAAACTTGCCTCCTGTCCTGTAGTTTGAAATACTCAAGACAAACTTATTAAAGTTTTCCTGGCTGTAGAACAGGTGTGGCACAAGCAGTGGCAGTGGAAGCTTCCCCATAATGCTCTGCTTCAGCTCTGCCCTGTAAAAACCACATCTATTGGCCATTCTTGGTACGTGTTCTGTCCTCTCCTCTCCCCTTCCCCCACCCACCCCCTAGTCAGGTGCTGGTATAGGAGACAGAGGGCATGGCTGCACTCGAAACTTCAAAGCGCTGTCGCAGGAGCGCTCTCGTGGCAGCGCTTTGCAGTGCGAGTGTGGTCGCGTGCGAGTGCCAGGAGAGAGCTCTCCCAGTGCTCCTAGTAATCCACCTCCATGAGGGAATTAGCTCTGAGCACGGGGAGCGCGGCTCGGAGCCTGTCTATACTAGCGCTTTAAAGCGCTCAGACTTGCTGCGCTCTGGGGTGATTTTTACACCCTGGAGCCACCAAGTTAGAGCGCTATAAAATGTAAGTGTAGACAAACCCAGAGATAGGAGCAAATGGGGGTAGAAGGCAGTGAGGTGGGAGATAAGAACCAGGGTGGGGAAGAGGATAGGATCTGTGGAGAGGAGGGAGGATAAGGTCCAGAAAGCTCTCTAAACTAGAGAACCCTCCCCAGCAGAACCTGGAATAAAACCTATTGTTCCTGAGTCTCCATATTTGTTTGTTGTCTCACAAATAGGTATGAAATCCACTGGTAGAGTGTTTCCATCTCCCTCTAATGGCAGGTCCACATAGAAGCTAATAGTCTCCTACTGCTACCAGGTATCAGTTAGCTCAAGTGGTAGAACTGTGGATCAGCTGAGCCCAACCTTGCACTTGACCCATATGGGGGTCAGTATGGCTCCACATGATCAAATTAATTTTTTTATATTTAGATTTTTTTATGAATATAATTTCCTACATCAAAAGAATGTCAAGGTTGAGAAGTCAAGCACTGCCAGAGTGAAGGTTGTCCTGTGCAACTTTTATTCAGCCCCCTTGTGTGTATGTATTAGGTTTGGCAGAATTCAGTTTTTAATAATTTAAACTGATAATATTGGTTTTCATTTTAAAGCATTAAAATTGTCATAGTTATAGGCAGTTATTGGAAGGGAGGGTCAGACAATTATTTGACAGTAGGTGTTGAGATTCAAAAAGTTAAAGCTTTATAAAATGCTAAAGCACAGATTGTCAATATCACATGTCAAAATATACAAAGTAATCCTTAAATCAAGAAATCATACCTGTCTTTACCATTCACTCGCTAGTCCATATACAGAGCCTCATGCAAAAGTCTAAATCTCTGACTCCAATGCTCAAGCAGCTTTTTTCTTTCTTTGCCTATTTGTAAATTTCTACTATTATTGATGAATTTTTTGGGGGGGGGTGTGTGTGTGTGTGTGTTAAAGTCAATGTTTGCTGACACCAATTAATCTAATCCAGGGGTTCTCAAACTTCATTGCACTATGACCCCCTTCTGACAGAAAATTACTACACAACCCCAAGAGGGGGGACTGAACATTGAGCCCACCCGAGTCCCACTGCCCCAGGCGAAGGGAGTGGGAGGGCAAAGCAAATGCCCAAGGGTCCCGGGGCCCCAGCAAGTCTAATGCCAGCCCTGGCCACCCCATTAAAACGGGTTTGTGACCCACTTTGGGGTCCCGATCCACAGTTTGAGAACAGCTCAGCTAATCCTTCCAACCCTAATTATTATTGTCTTTTAATAACCTGATCACACCTTAGGCACAGACTCTGTGGGTGCTCCGGGGCTGGAGCATCCACGTGGAGGTAAGAAAATGGTGGGTGCTGAGCAGTGTTCCCTCTACATTTTTACATCCACGTGTGGAATGAATTTTGTTGTGCCACATATCCCCTTCATGCAGGTGCACATATCCCCTTCGTGCAGGTGCACATAACAAAATGCATGTAGTGGGGGTGGGGCCAAGGGGTTTGGACTGTGGGAGGGGGCTCAGGGCTGGGATGGTGGTGGTGAGGGCTCTGGCTGGAGGTGCGGGCTTTGGGGTGGGGCTGGGGATGACAGGTTCAGGGTGTGGGAGGTGGCTTAGTGCTGGGGCAGAGGGTTGGGGTGTGGGCTCTGGGATGGGGCTGGGGATTAGGGGTTTGGGGGTGCAGGCTGCCCCCAGCTGCAGTGGGGAGAGGACTCCCTCTAGCCCTCTCTCTCTCTCACCACAGCAGCTCGGGGCCGTGGGAGAGGCACCTGTCCCTGACTGCAGCAGCTCCAGCGCGGCTGGGCTGAGGGAGGGGCTTTCCTCCCCTGCAACTCTGGCAGGCCTGGGCCAGGCCGCAGCAGGTCCAGGGTAGGTCCGTGTTGGGGACAGTGGGGGGAGAAAGGGCTCTCCCCTGGCCGGGGTAGGTCCGTGCAGGGGGAAAGGCATTTCTCCTCACCGCAGCCCTGAGCCCCCGCGCAGGGATTAATAGGCAGCCGCGCAGCTTAGAGGGAACTTAGGTGCTGAGCATTCACTGACAGCCCCCCATCAGCTCCCTCCGGGGGCCCCGGATCAGAACCTCCCCCTTCCTCCCCATGCCTCCCGCCGGCCGTGATCAGCTGTTTCGTGGCACACAAGAGGCTCTGGGGGGAAGTGGGGAGGAGCGATGATGCGGCGTGCTCGGGGGAGGGGCCAGAACTGGGTGGGAAGAGGTGGGGTGAGGCCTTTGGGGAGGGGGTGGAGTGGGGGCGGGGCCTGGAGCAGAGCTGAGGGTTCAGCACCCCAGCACTTTGGAAAGTCAGCGCTTGTGGATGACATGCTGTTTTCTAGAAGACTAATTCTGTCCCTCATGTGTATGTTAAATAAATAAGTAGCAGTGTGACAGATGGGCGAGTAATAGGTTTTGAGCGTGTGAGCTTTTGTTGACGACAAAAAATGCAGCCGCTCCCCTGCATCCCATCCCTTTTTTTTTTTTTTTAAAGTGTAGTTTACTTAGAAAACTGACATTCAAAAAGTCTCATTTTGGAATGTTCATGTGCTGCCACCCTGTGGAATACTCACAGGTTTTTAATAACAAACAGATCTTGGGTTTTAATGTGCAAGAACAACTTTGGTGCTTGCTTTGGCCCCTGTGGCTTAAATTCCATTTAAAATTAGTAGGCCTTCAACGTGTTTTTAAGTGCTTTTTTGAATAGGAACGGTTTTGTTGAACTGGCGCCTTTGTGCTAGAGCTTGACTTATCTACTCTCACAAGTTGTACAGCTCTAACGATACCTCATAGTCCTAGCATGGACTCAGTTTTTCTAGAAGAAAGGATAGCTTATTCCTATATGGGAAGGATTGCACTGGTATAACTGCATCTACTCTAAGAGGGGTCGTACTGCTGTGTAACTATTTCAAGAAAAAATCAACTCCTGAACTGAAAGTTAAACCAGTACAAAATCTGAATGTGGACCAGGTCTTGGAAGAATGGAAGAAAAGAAACTTCTACAGCAGGTGTATATTTTCCTCTTTCAGGTTTTTCATTTCTATTGAAATTTAATCTTTCTTTAGTTTTGACTGGTAAATGAAAAGTTTTAAGTTCTAAAGATCTCTTTAAAAATGTAAGATTCTCTATAGAGATTCTTAAAGCAAATTTTTATTTTTATTTTTTTTTAATGGTGATGTATCAACTATTAGTTAGGGGTAAACTCCTGTCTCTGTGATTAGCAAGGCCACATTTACAGCAGTGTGCAATTCTGGTAACCTTTTATGAAAAGAATATGCTAGTACTGCAATTTGAAAAGGTAAAGCAAAAACTTATGTAGACTTTTAAAACACTGCATTTTTAGCAAAAAGAACGAGGAGTACTTGTGACACCTTAGAGACTAACAAATTTATTAGTCTCTAAGGTGCCACAAGTACTCCTCATTCTTTTTGCTGATTCAGAGTGATAGCCGTGTTAGTCTGTAGCTGTATTTTTACTTTCCCATAATCATATAGGGAGTTAAGGGTCTTAAATTTGGAAAAGTCAAAGAAATGAAGCCTGTATCATTTGGAAGGAAATCCTCCTGTGAGGCATAGAAAGTTCTAACTCAGAGAGTAAAGCGGATATAAGGTCATTTGAGATCGACAAATATAGGATTGAGGGGACACAAGCTAAGCAAAGGCAGCGCAGAGTGTTAAAATAATTTAGGTAGAATTTCATTACAGAGTAGCCACCATTCAGCAAACAAACTCCCAAGGGGAGTTGTAGGAGCAGTAAATATCAATCACTTTTTCATTACAAAAAAAAATATTTGGAGGAAAATGGTGTTGTGGCAGGTACAATTGCTAACTAAAAAGTAGCAATAATCCTTAAGATCAATATTGTGTGAACAAGTGGGAACATGTACCTTGTATTTGGATAAAAAATCTACGTACTCTACGTTTCTCAAATGTTTCCTCTCCCCTTTTAAATAGGACTTATTGGACCATTCCTGTACATCTGGAAGTGGCTCTGGTCTTCCTTTCCTGGTACAAAGAACAGTGGCTCGTCAGATTACGCTCTTAGAGTGTGTAGGTTAGTAAAACTCTCTTGTTTGTATATCTAATATCAAGTCCTGGTACCACTTGAGGTTGAGCTCTAACCTCCATTCAAACAGCCTCTTTCTCTTCTCAGTACTCAAAATGTTTTCAAATAACTTCTATTAAGTGGAGTTCTCCATGCTTCTGCCAGTGGATGAAATTTTTTTGGGAAAGTTTTGATGAAAAATACTTTCACCTTTTGCATAGTGTGTACTCTGTGGTCCAATATCTGCATAGCTCTATCAGCTAAAGCTAGAAAGGAGAGAGGTCAAATATAGCTTTCAAAGTGATCAGCAAAACAAGCCAAATAAGCTAGATTTGAAGGGGACATTTAAATCCTTTTTTAAAATATGAATATATGGTGTTTGAAAGCATCTAGATATGAAGAATACTGCTTACTCGGCGGGGTTCAATTTTAAACTTTTAGTTATCTGAATTATAGTTAAGGGGTAAAAACAAATTACATGAGAATGTAGCTAATTATAGTGTACCCAGGTGCACTATTACAGGTATTGTGAAGATTTTCTTTAGACTCCTAGACTGTATGGCAAGAAGGGACCATCTAGTCTGACCTACTGCATATCGAAGGCCACAGAACCTCACCCATCCACTCCTGTAGCAGACCCCTAACCTCTGGCTAAGTTACTGAAGTCCTCAAATCATAATTTAAAGACTTCAAGTTACAGAGAGTCCACCACTTACACTAGCTTAAACCTGCAAATGACCCATGCTACACAGGAAGATGAAAACCCCCAGGGCCTCTGCCAATCTGACTCTGTGCAAAATTCCTTCCTAACCCCAAATATGGCGGTCACTTGGACCGGAAGCATGTTGGCAACAGCCAGACACCTGGGAAGGAATTCTCTGTAGAAACTCAGAGCCCTCCCTTCTTGCCACCCAGCACTCTTCTTTTTGAAGGAAGGTAACAAGATGATTTTTTTTTTTTTCATCGTTGGAAAACATTTACCTCTACAATGATTTTCCATTTTAACTCAAGACAGAAGCAACTATATCCTTTTAAAATAACAAGTTGGAGAAGGAAAAAATTCTCTTTCCATAAAGTGACTTAATGTTTTTTATTTTTAAACACTAGGAAAAGGAAATAAATCCATGTGCCTCTTTTTTTTCTCTCTTGCAAAGAAAGAAACCAGGAAATTGGGTGGCCTGCCTATGCAGTAGGTCAGATGAGATGTTCATGATGTCCCCTTTTGGCCTTTCATTCAGAAATTCATAGAATTTATCTGTTTCCTCCACCTTTTTGTTTAGATTTTACTTTATTGGAGCAAGAATATAAGGTCATTTTCCTATGCTGGTAATAGTTGCTGGGTCCTTTCTTCTATTTCTGTGCTCATTGGCTCAGGCTGGGAAGAGTAAGTTCGGTTATCTACAGCCACATTAGGCCTTCGTGTTCTGTAACTGCCCAGTGGAGATCCATTGATGATAACCTAGGTGTGTTCCTCATGGAACTCAAGATAGGCTAGCTACAGGCCTCCAGCATCAATCAGTTATCTTGTCTGCTACCATAGGTCTGCTGGTCTAAACACAGGATTTTGTACAGCTCTTTATCTATTTGCTTGAAACCAGTTACAAACTCCCTAGTGTGGATGTAGTTGCACCAATATAAAATGTGCTTTTGTCAGTATAGCTTATTCCTCTGGATCACAATCCACACTGGTAGTTGTACTAATTTTGTTTTTTCTTTCAAGAAAGGTGAGGTTTTTTTCTTCAGTTTGTATTAACCAGGAGTGTTAGGATACACATGATGATCTTACATGGTCTCTGGTCTGCAGATAGTGACGTCCCGTGTGTGTTTGGAACTGAGCCTGCTCTTAAGTTAGCTCAAGTTGGCAGTGTTTAGATAGGAAGGCTAAATAGCACTGCTAGTGAAAGCCCTTGGGCAGGAAATCCCTTCTGTGTGACAGCACTGCCACATCAGTGTCTGATATCTCTTTACACTTGATTACACCTGTTTGTTGAATCGATGTGCCAACCCCCCCTCTCCCCCCAACCCTTGAACGTTGGGCAGCAATACATTGCACTGAAATTGAGGCTGACTTATTTAGATCATATAAATCACTATACAATAGTGAAAACTATAACTATCAGAACATTTTACCACTTGGCGTCTGCTGTGTGGCACTCTACTGCTAATGCATTGTCATGAGCAGACAATGTGAGCAAATCTCTACACTCAATACTAGAGACTGGTGGTGACTGGGGAAGCAGGGACCCAGTGGGGTGAGGAGCTGAGTGGGTGGACATGGAAACAGGGACCTAGAACTGGGGGAATGAAGATTTGGTGGGGGCTGGGACACAGAGGTGTAGAAATGATTGAGATGGGAAGGCAAAGTGGGGACCCAGGGGAGGGATTGGGAGAGGAATATGGGGGCCCACATACCCTGTCATGTTGGAGGGTGGAGAATGGGAACAGTGGGGTGGAAGACACAGAGACCAAGGCATGAGCAAATGGGTGGGTGGAGTTCCTGGGAGTCCCTGAAATAGAGGGGATGGGAGGGTGGGCCTGGGCCTCAGCAGGGATTTATTTATTTATTTATATTGCTGGAGTGCATAGGCATCCTAGTTATGGATTGGGGGGTGTGTGTTTTACCTTTGCAGTCTTTATGTTGTGTTTAATGTAGGCTTGTGCATTTAGTTTGTTAAAGTAGCATTTCAGAAAGAGCAAGGAGCTGCAGGCAGTGCAGCTTGTCATCTTTCAAAATTGTTTTATTTAGACTGGATTGACTTGAGATCTATTTATGCTAACTTGTAATTCACTGACACTAATGAACAATGTTGGTCAAAATCCCGTTTTGCTTTTTGTCAGGAAAAGGCCGATATGGAGAGGTCTGGAGGGGTCAGTGGCAAGGAGAAAATGTTGCAGTGAAGATCTTTTCTTCACGAGATGAAAAATCCTGGTTCAGGGAAACTGAATTGTACAACACTGTATTACTGCGGCATGAAAATATTTTAGGTAAGTAGAACAATCGCAACCATTATACTGAAGCAGGGACACTAGGAAACTGCGTTAACTGTGAACAGTAATGTTGCGTGCTCCTCAATTTTCTAAGTGCCCCTCAATATCCAGGGTTTGGTACATGCTTTTAGGAAAAAGGAGGGGAGACACCCTTATGGGAATAAGGGAGGGATTTATAGGCTGATCCTTGAAATCAAAGGCCCATGATCAGAGTGTCATTGCCTTAATGCAAAAACAAGCTAGTGAGAAGCAGGCAATGTTGCTATCAGCTGATTGCTGTCAGGAAAAAGAAAGGTGGTGTGCAGCCTGGGTCTGTAGTACTCCCTCAGCCTGTGGGAGGGGGTGTGTGTTGCTATTCCCCGTGGGGGGGGGGGGGTAGTTTTACACACACGCGCGCACACACACGTTGCAGTGTGACCAAAGGGGAGAACCAGACAATTTTGAGAGTTGAGACAGCTTCCCAATGTCATTGTATTGGATCCAGGCCCAATGTCGTTTTAATCTACATAGGTGTAATGGGGTAGGAAGAAAGAGGGGAAAAACTCTGTTTTTACTGTTGCATACTTACATGTGCTTTTTAGATTTGAGTATAAGGATTCCTTTAGACTTCATGGAGTTCACAGAAATGAGTTGCCTATGTAAGGAAAAAGACGTTACTACGAAGATATAGTACCAAACTTTAGGAAATATTTTCGTGGTGTCTGGGTAAAGTATGTCAGGGGTGAGGTAATTGGGATTTACCAGTTCTTAAAAATACCTTTATATTCTTGGTGTAAATGGCATTTGAAATTAACGTTTACTAAGCCTACAAACTCTATCAGCAACACAAGAGCTTGCACTAATGCAGGGAGGAGATCATGAGCTGGTCTGGTTATATCATGGTACTGAGAGATCAATGTTCCATATTAATGAAGATGATTGTGAACAGGACAGGTTGGTTCTGCCTCTCTTTGCTCACTTAAATAAAATGTTCCTACCTTTGCACCTTAAAACATGCTAAAACTTCACTGGTTTTAGGATTACAGTTGCAAACAGGCTACTTGCCATGGCCTGACAATCAGCTGGGCTTCCGTTTCCTTGCTGATTTTCCTGCTATTGCTACTATCTTCCCTCCTCATGTGTATTTGAGAAACGCCTGTCTTTTTGGTTCAAGCTCTGGCACACGATCAGATGTTTCATATCCTTATGACCATTGCTGTGAAACCGCTTCTGACCTCTGAGTTGTTAGTTTTCCTTTCATGCTCTTAACTTTTTTTGTAGGGATCTTGTGTTGTCTGAACTTAATAAATCTGCTTTAAAGTCAGACTTTAATTAGACTTGTCCTTTATGAAGTAGCCCATTTTTCCTGTATATAAATATGTACCCATTCTTTCCTAACGATATTGAATACTGAGACCCTGTATCACTTTCTCTCTGTCAACTGTACCTGTTGCAACACACTCTCTGGAGCTAGAAGCCTAAGAAAATGCTTTTTCTTCTCTAATTTTGTTACACTTGCATGTAAACTGCACAGTTGCAGTTTGTAAGTTTAGGTAGTACTTTTTCTTTCCTAGTCTCTGCCTTTTCACTGGTGCATCATTCTGAAAAATGAAAAGCAGCAGTCTGTTTACTGCTCGGTGACTTTTCCCTTACCCATAACCTGTCTCACTTTAAATTATTTTATGAAGGCTCTTTCTTGTTCCTTTCCTGTTAGAGAATGCCCTTCTGGCTCCATGGATCAGCCTCCAAGATGTTTGTCAAATGTTTCCTGAAACAGTTTCCTCTGCTGTTACAAAAATAATATTGTGGCCTCCAGAAATGTGAATTCTTGAGCTTCTCTTCCTGAGAGTATACTGAGTTGGCTGAAATATTACCCTTTCCCAATGTTCCGCTGTTTGACTGAGTAAAATCATGTCAGTCTTTCCAGATTACTGTGAAATTTGCTGGTTATTCCTTGGATTTTTTTTTTAAGGCACAATGTCAAATGTCATCATATTGACAAGAAATTAGAATTTTAAAGGGAAAAGTGTGTGTCGGGGGGGAGGGTGGGAAGTGCATTTGTTTTGTTTGGGTGTGCCCTGTGCTTTATCCCGGTGGGCTTTTATTTAAAAGAAACAACTTTATTCCCAAGTGAATAGAAACAAACTTCTATTGCTTTGACCAAAACTATTCAGGTCACTAGTTTGTAGACTGTACAGTAAATACAAGAGCAGCTCCCTCTCTTTCACCTCTGGATCTTGGGTTTGATTTTGATCTAGGACACCTCTGGGGGTCTTGGTTCTCTGTTTACAAAATAAATTGTTCTCAATTTACTTTCTAGAAAGGATCAAGAAATCCAGCCATAGTTAGTAGTTGTCTTTCCACCTCGCTCTACCTCTGAGGTACCTTGCATAATAGCTGTTGTCATCCAGTGTTTGGTAGGGGGAAAAGTGATCTGACTAAAGATGCTCGACTAGGTCTTGCTAAATTCCACTTGGCAATCGGCCACCTTCTTTTGTCCACCAATCCTGTGGATGCAATTTAGAGCATCTTGGGTTTGGTGCCTAGAGCAGCTTGATGCAGCCTCAGGGTGGATCTTCTAATTTGTTTTGCTTCAGCAATTCCCAAGTGGCATTTCCAGCAACTGGAGAGCAAGCTGTTTGTTGCTTAGCCCAGAAGAGACCAAAGCCAAGGTGGTGATGGTAGCTTTAAGGAAATATCTTGATTTGAGGGTGTACTCCCTGGCTACTATGTGCTCATGATATGATTAGACCAACAATTGCTCACAGAGTATAAAGTAGTTATTGTTACTCTCTGGTTGCCTTTTTTTTTTTCCCCTTCTTATATATATACTTGGCCAGGAAGGTGTGGTTTTTTCTTTTCGGAGGGACTTCACTCGTGTTAATGTCTTTGTCATTCAAATTAGGGTATTACAGCACTCTACATGGGGCTACATCTTAAATCTGATCGTTAAACTGGTACAAAATATGGCTGCTTGCTGTGACAGGGTCATGCCAGAAGGCTACAGGAGAGTGATTTTTTTGTTTTTGTTTCCCACGTTTATTGGAAAAGTGACAGCACAGCAACGGATTCAGATAGCTCCTGTTGGTGTTTTGAAGTTCATTCCCACAGTGGGCTGCGTGACCTGCAGGTTGGACAGACTGCCAAAGTCCAGCAGCTTCAGCATTTCCTTAGTATCTAGGTCAACTTCAGTGATCTCCTGGTCAAGGACAGAGAGCTCAGGGACATAGTTATCCCTCTTCTCTCTCTCCTCTTCCTGCAGTTTGATGGAGATACCTCTGACAGTCCCCCTCTGAATACGCTTCATCAGATGGGTGACATACCCAGCTATCTTGTTGCACAGTTTCTTGCTAGGGATGATAGAAGGCAGATAGATTAGCCCCAGGTTAAGTAGGTCCCTTTTCCCTGGGTAGGGTAACAGGGAAGGTTCCAGAACAATCAGGAACCTTCTGGAGACAATTAAGACAGGCTGATTAGAACACCTGCAGCCAATCAAGAAGCTGCTAGAATCATTTAAGGCAGGCTAATCAGGGCACCTGGGTTTAAAAAGGAGCTCACTTCAGTTTGTGGTGTGCGTGCGAGGAGCTGGGAGCAAGAGGCGCAAGGAGCTGAGAGTGAGAAGGCATACGATTGGAAGACTGAGAAGTACAAGCATTACCAGGCATCAGGAGGAAGGTCCTGTGGTGAGAATAAAGAAGGTGTTGGGAGGAGGCCATGGGGAAGGAGCCCAGGGAGTTGTAGCTGTCATGCAGTTGTTACAGGAGCCACTGTAGACAGCTGCAATCCACCGGGCCCTGGGCTGGAACCCGGAGTAGAGGGTGGGCCCGGGTTCCCCCCATCCCTCTATCCCCCCCAACTCCCTACTTGATATCAGAGGAGTTGACTTGGACTGTGGGTTCCACCAGAGGGGAAGGTCTCTGGCCTTTTCCCCGATCCACTAGGTGGATCAGCAGAGACTGCAGGGATTGTTCTTTTCCCCATGCTGGCCAGTGATGAGGCTAACTGAGTGAGTGGCAGATTTGAGCCACGAAAGTGGCCAAACTGTGGGCTGCCGTGAACCTCTGAGGTGAGAAAATCCGCCAATAAGAGCAGGACCCACCAAGGCAGAGGAGGAACTTTGTTACATTGCTTCCTGAGCACAATAGCTCACCTGGAACACCCATTTTCTGTGATCTGCTCTGGCTGCTTGTTGGCCTCAAGTAGAGTGTGGTGTTTTTGACCAATAAAGATTTAGATGGCCTGTGACCTGCCTGTTTGAGGGACTGCTTCTCTCCTAATGCCATGGTGTTGGAGTTGCAGTGATGCTCAAACTGGAGCTCCCTTCCTTAAAGTGAAGAAAGTTGCTGGCAGGCCACTCAATTCTGGTTTCATTCCTCACTCTGTGACCCAAAATAACTCAAATCATTGGACCTCAAATGCATTTTGCAGGGCTTGCCTGTTCTCGCAGGCATTTGGGGAAGGTTTAGGATATAGAGTGAATGATGGGGCTTTGAAGTGGAATGTGGTATCAGTTGGTTTGTTCGATTATGGCTGCATTTCAGGTCAGGCTGATTGGTGGGGGTGAGCATGTATTGTATGTTATATTTTTTAATTGAGTTCAAGGTGGCTAGAGCTAGGAGTATTCACTTTATTTAGATTGCCAAAACTAATTCTGTATAGTGACTTGGTTTTCATTACAGTAGAAGGCAAATACTGAGTTATTTTATTTTAATTATTGGGAAACAGTTTAATAATTCCTATTTAAAACTGATTTTCTTAATTAGCCAACATCCAAATAAAGGACATTGTTTAACATGAAATTTTAAACTGTGGATTTTAGTTGTTAAAAAGCTTGTTTGGTTTTGACCTGTAACTTGCAATTTTATCTTGTTGTAGTCATTCAAATGAAGGTATGATGCATTTTTGTGAATACATTTTAGTTGCATTTTATGCAATTTAAAGACAGCTCCCTCATCTTAGTATTTATCGTCTCCACAGTGGCCTTTCACAAGTATGATTATATTTTGGTTCAGTTTTAAATTATAAGTTGTTGATGTTGATATTTTACCTCTTGATGTAGACTTGACATCTGTGTATGCTAATTTTGTTGTCTCTCTTTGCTTTTCTCCTCTCAGGTTTTATTGCGTCAGATATGACTTCTAGAAACTCTAGCACCCAGTTGTGGTTAATTACACACTATCATGAAATGGGATCTCTGTACGACTATCTACAGCTCACTACGTTAGACACTGTCAGCTGCCTACGAATAGTCCTGTCCATAGCCAGTGGCCTTGCACACTTGCACATAGAGATATTTGGGACCCAGGGGAAGCCTGCCATTTCCCATCGGGACTTGAAGAGCAAAAATATCCTTGTTAAAAAAAATGGGCAGTGCTGCATAGCAGATTTAGGTGAGTTTCAGTTTCCAAACAACACAAACTGCATGTTCCATAACTAACCAAATATAGTAGATGAATTTTAAGGTACTTTGAGTAATTTGTAACTTTCTTGGAAGTTAGGGCAGCCACTAGGGGGCACTTACAAGGTACTATCCTGTTGTTCCAGCTGAATAACTTAGTACCACTTCTGATTTCAGAAACAGATGTTACATTTTGGATCATTCTCAGAGCAGGCTTCATCAATAAATAACACTTCACAGTTTCATTAATAATGTCTAGTCTATAGCATTTTAGAGGCTTTATGGATAATATTTAGGATCCAATTAACTTTTTTTCCTCTCTAAATTTTAAATTAATGAACTTTTTCCATTCTTCCATTTCAAAAGGGAAGGGTGGCAGTTTAGGGCTTGATCCAACTCTGATTTGGAGTCAGTGGGAGTTGGGTTGAACTGGGCTCTTACTAATAATACACTTATTGTTCCAAATGTTTTTACTTAAATCTTAAAATCCTACTAAATTTTTGCCTGTAAAACTTATTGTACAAAATATAACACTTAACTCCCTGGCTCCTCTAGGCCTGATCCAGCATTCCCTGAAGTCAGTGGGACTTTCACCATTGATAGTGAGCACAGAACCAAGCTTTTATTGAGTTACTTGTATTTTTAAAAAAAATTAAATAGCAATTTCTAGGCCAGGGGGATGCAGAGGGATGATTAAAGCAACATGACTGGTTAATGTACAAGGCATTATGGCGCGATGCTTCTGTTATCTGTGCAAAGGGAAGAAAAAAGTGATAGACTAGTTGTTTTAAGGCATGTTGAATGTAAGGAAATAATTGGCTGGATTTAAAAACATTGTGTGATTTGATTCTGAGATTTTCTTTGTGCATAATTCCCATTAACGTCACTGGGTCTTATGACTGTGACACACATTGAGATCTGACCGTATCCCACGTAAATGGTGTTCAGCATAAATGCAGGTGCTCCCATAATAAGTAACAACCTAGCTGTATCTCTGCTGAGGGAACAGCTCCTCAGAGTCCACAGAGGGAATCTCAAACAGGAAATGGATATTTTATTTAGTGAAATAAGTAATACACATCTTTAAATTCTGTTTTGTAGAGTTCATTTTTAAGCTAATACTTAATCATCACCAGAAGGGGGCAGCATTTATTTCACTATATTGAGTCAGCACCACAGAAGTGAAATGAAACCTTTTTGCAGTGGTATCTGGAGACCTCAGTGGTATAGTGGAGGGGTGTATTTACACAGATAGGAGCAGAAGTATTTGCTGCTGTTCGACTAACTTTGCCAGTGGGGAAAATAAATGGCCTTTTTGAATATGAAAATCTTGGCCACCTATTTATGGAGCACTCTTCTTCCTTCATTATCTCTAATGGGGATTAACCAAAACAGCGGTTTCCTCTACAGGTTGTATTGAGTCCTTTTGTGCATGGTTGGCCTGTCTTCATTTTCTTCTGATCTGATTTTTCTTTCATTCCTCTCCTTTCCAACACTGATGTCTCTCTCTGTGCCTACCTTTTTAGCAATAGTGTGTGTAGACAGAACTGTAGTGAAGTGTAGCTTCTGATGGCTAGAGAAGTGCAGTTAAGAACCAGGTGGTTATGCATTGTGTTACCATCCAAGTCACTGTTCCAGATCTGCCAGTGCATCCAGTTAAGAAATTCCTTACTTGTATAAACTAAAAGAAAAATTTGCTCCTGAGGGAATTTTGTGCCAAAAAATTAAAAATATTCTGTGCACAATATTTTAAAATTCTGCAAAGTTCTGCATATTTTAATTGCCAAAATAAACACGATATCATCACACCATTTTCAATTATTTTGGTAATTTATTTCAAAATACTTGTCCGCAAATAATTGAAAATGGTGTGATGATATTGTGTTATTTTGGCAATTAAAATATGCAGAACTTTGCAGAAGTTAAATGTATTATTTATTTATTTATTTATTTATTTATTTATTTTTGGTGCAGAATTCCTTCAAAAGTACCAAGGTTCTGTGTAGTGCAGTCTGGTTAGGGCAGCCTGGTGTGGGGTCTGGGTGCAGAGGGGAATCTGGATGCACAGGGGTTTGGTGTGGGGGTCTGGGTGCAGGGGGAATAGGATCCTGCAAGGGGAGGCATGGTGAAGGTGGTTAGGACTCGGTGGGTGGGTGGGGGTGCTGGGGGGTTAAGGTGCAGCTGGTTGGGGCTCAATGTGGTGGAGGTCTGAGTATGGAGGGCTCCTGATGCCAGGGGTGAGGGCTTGGGGGGGGGGGGTTTCCAATGGGGAAGCTCTGGGTGCAGGGGGCTCCTGATACGGAGGGAGTTGGGGGGGGGGGGGTGTCACTGTACAGGGAGCTGCTCCCCCTGTCTGCCCAACTCCCATGCAGCCAAAACACCTTTCTCTCCTCCCTCTCTCCCCCAAACCCCAAAATGGTGCAAACTTGCTTCAGCTGGGGACGTTTTCTGGGGCTTGATCTGAGCCAGCCACTCTGTGATTTTACCTCTTCCCCCTGCTGCCTGAACAGTCTGAGCTGCTGGGGAGGGGTGAGTACTGGTGCAGCTTCTCTTTGCTTCCCCACAGAAACCATTTTCTGCAAGGAAGCAAAGGGATTCTGTGTGAGGGGCGGACACTTTTCTGCATGTCGCAGTTGCACAGAATTTTCCCAGGAGTAAAAATTGTGTACATGTAATTGTGTACACACACACCCTTGCTCTCATTTTTCAGTGTGACTGAAAAACTCTGAAAACTGTCTCAAAGCTGAGCAGCTCTGTTTATAGAACAGTTGTAGCAGAGACGATATCTGTGCAGTCTTCCCTACATTGGTGTCACTGGTGGGATCACTTCTTCATTGTTGTTCAGTCCTTATCTTTCCTGATGAAAGTGTCTTCAAGAGTGCTCATTTTCTGCTGGTTACGCCTGTCCTCTAAGATCCGGATGGGGAACTAATAAATTCATTGCCAAATGGCAGTTTGATGGTAACAAGTTTCAGTTGCTACTAATCTAGCCTGGACATGAACTAGAAGTTTAGGGAGGAAAGTCCTTTGAAATCAAAGCTTTGAATGTTTTGGAACTAGGTAATGAAATACCTAGCTTGCAGGTTTTTTACAATTGTAGGAAACAGCCTCATGCTTTCTGTATAGATAATCCCTTTTTTAATAAAGAAATCCAAGTGTATATGTGGTGGCTTCACTTTAATGAATGTCTGTATTCAAGTTACTGGATTTAGGAAAATTGTAGTTTGTAGTTAGTTTGGGAGAACTATAAAAGCAATCCACATACACAATGAATCATTGCAATAGCTTTGTAGAAAAGAGCAGAAGACTTGCATATAGTACAGGACACAAAATAGTGCAGTGAATGTGAATTTTTTTTTTGTCCAAAACCAAGAAGCTGCATCAGTTCCAACTCTTCCCATCTTTCCCTTAAATGTTTCCTGTCAAAATCAGTAGTCTGGCAGTAATTGAGACCCTGCGTAGCACTTGGGTTCACCTAGGTTTCTTGAAGTGGAAGGCAAGTACACTTAAAACGGTGAAACATCTGGTCTCTAAATACCACCTACAGTACAGAGACCATCATATTGAGGATCTGGTTGCAACACTTTCTCATTTTGTAGTGTAGAAAAACACTAACTTGAGTCTTAAGCCCTTGACCTGTCATTCTACTGAACCTTATATAAGAGAAATCTGTACTTTGTCATATCAGCAAATTCCCCCAAAGTACTGACACGTTCAAAGTTTGTCAGGAAAATTGCTCTGTAAAATGTCTTTCTATCTGAAAGGGGGAAGGTATACTTAAGGACTGGAGGTGCCTTTATCTGATTAAAGACTTAGTGTATTATCTTCCTTAGCCAGTGAAGGGGTTACAAGATTGCACATTTCTAGTTCTGTGCAAGTTCTTGTAGGAACTCCAGATTGATTGGAAGTGCACTTAAACAGCAGAAAAATGTTGTTTTTTCCAAATCCTTGTTACTGTGGAAAAAAGACCGTGTTTTGAAGGAATATTCAGGAATCCAGTAATCCTGTGACTTAGTCTTCTATGGGTCTGCTATTAAAGCGTTATCAAGTTGTCTTAACTAAGCTTGTGTTAAATTTAAGTAGGAGATGTTGTTCTTGAAGAATTTGGTAAGGGAGTCAGGAAGAGTCTGTCTTCTGTTTTATTGCTTAATGTTGTCCTGCACCTGTCACTGTTTACTTTGGAGTGACTGCCTGTTTACCATGGTAAAATGGGTTGTGTTTCCAAATTTACTATAATTTAGTCTTTCACATAATGTTCTTTACTTAAATGTTTGGAGATCAGCATAAACCAGGATGAGTTTCTCATCTCAGGCCCCTTTGATGATGATTACTTTCTGACCTACATATGTGTTGCTGTTTTTCAGCTTTATTTTTTACTCCAGTATACATATTGGTCATGCAGTATTTTTTCCTCTCTCCGCAAAGCAAGCTCTCTTCCCCCTCAGTTTCGATGTATCCGCCTACCCAAAAGTTCCATAAATGCATTTGGACTCAGGGCAGAATTGTTTTCTTTTTAAATAAGATTCCTGGCTGCCTGCTTATACGTGTAGAGAGTAACGGTGACATCCAGTGGCTGTCAAACACTTAATCCCTGGAATGATAAAATTTTATAACAGTGCAATACACATGTTTAATAGTCATCTTGTAAGAGATAGTTGGTCTAAGTCTATGGCCAAACAGGCTATTTTTGATATTTGGCAGCTAGTTTGGAGCTGACACAGCTGCTCTTTGGACAATTGAACCCTGTCTGTTGCTTGTTTTTAAGAAACCTCTGTGGTCCTTGGAATATGTACCAAGTTTTGTATACAGTTCAAGTCTCTAACTGCATGTGCTACTAGAGTTTTTTGTTTTTTTTTAAAATGATTTAACAGCAGCTCTGCTTTCTTTGTTTCAGGTCTTGCAGTTATGCATTCCCAAAGCACTAATCAGTTGGATGTGGGGAACAACCCCCGTGTGGGTACCAAGCGCTACATGGCACCTGAAGTCTTAGATGAAACCATTCAAGTGGACTGCTTTGACTCTTATAAAAGGGTTGACATCTGGGCTTTTGGACTAGTCCTCTGGGAAGTAGCTAGACGTATGGTTAGCAATGGTGAGTATTTGAGGATTTCTTTTTAGGACTCGTATCTCTGCTTTTTCAAGAGAGGTAGGGAAACAGTAAAAGCATCTGCCATTCTAGTGCACGCTTTCCTGTTGAACTAAGTGGGCAACGTGAAAATACTGTACCTCTGAAGTGTCCGTATTCCAGATGCTTAGGCTGAACTCTCACCCACTTTGAAGGACTTATGTTGTCTCATATCTGATGTGCAAAGTGCTTTCGCCAACTTCGGATGGGATATGGTGAAAAGCAACCCTTGTTGAATTCCAAATTGAAGATGGTTTATGTATGATTTTAACTATTATACTGAAATGTTAATGCCGACAGGTGTTCTGATGTCCTGAGAGGATAACTCTACTCTGCTCCCCATGCTGGAGCCCATTCAAACATGTTTAGTTCCTTGAGGTATTTAAGTGAGAACTTCTAGGGAACCCAAAGGACAATATAGAGAAGGGAAGTGATATGTGTTCCAGGGTATGCTTACTGTATATCGGACTAAACACATTGCACTCTTAAAGAATAGAGCAGGGATCGCTTTGGTGTCTCAAGAGCTGGCTTTTGAACCATGAAGTGATGTGGTTGTGGCCTTATAGCAGTGGTTCTCAGTTTGCTACCTGTGGGCTGCTTGTGGCCCAATCAGCACACAGCTACTGCCCATGTGACTTCCTCAGGGCCATACAGGTAGTATATCTAGTGTGTGGATGTGGCCCACCTAACGGAGCTGCATATGCAGCCCACAGTGGTAAATAGGTTGAAAACCACTGCCTTAGAAGTAAGGTGTGTGTTCTCTCCAGTAAGATGAGTTGAGGTAGCTACAAGGGATGGTTAAATAGAGAAGTGAAAAAATGTTACTGAAGAAATTGTTGTGAACAAATTCTCTGTGTGGATATAAAATTATCATCAATTTTTTTGGTTAATATTTTATTGGTGAACTTTTTAAAAAGGGAGTAAAAAAGATTGGAGGCTATTTCTCAATACTTGGAAACTCAGGGTTGCAATTTGTCACTTGAGTGCCTTGAGATTTGATCTGTTACAATGAGCTTATATTGAGATTTAGATTCTGAACTTTATCTGAAATTGCATATTTTTCTTTCTAAACACTGAGCACTGTGGAATGGAAACCTAATTACCAGTTGTCCTAGTGAGAGTTCTGTTGGATGGGTGGTGGTTTAACCAACTGTGCAATAGGTAACCGAACCCAAGACCACAAGGGAAATTAAGATGAGAACAAAATGTGTGCTTCAATATAACTGACTGATGCCATTCATAGTTATGGTTAACAGGACTGGTGGTAGTTAATGGGGTGCCTGTATATCTTCACATTGCACAATAGTTTGTCTCAAAACTGTCCGCCTATAGCACAATGAAACTTTTCATACCAGTTTTCAATTAAGACATTTATAGTTTCAACTAAATATGGAACTTTTTTTAGCTAGCTGTGAGAAGTTTGTTCTTCAAGTGTTGGTCCCTCTGTGCATTACACATGTGGGTACTCATGGACACCATACTCCTGAGTCTGGAGACTTTAACAAGCAATGTCCTTTGTCCCACACATGCGCATTAGATCTCCTCGTGCTCCCGAGTTGAGGATATAAGTAGTAGTGTGGGTCAACACCCTCTCAGTTCCTTATTACCTCTGCATGGCCTGAGTCGGAATCCAGTGTCATCCTTTCAGAAAACTTGTAAATAAGGTTGTAAATAGTTCTTTAGGTTAGTGTAGTTTGCTTTCCCCAGGCTGGAGACTCCTTCCCCATAGTCAGGGACCATGCCCAGACTCCCCATCTTCAAAACTGTATCTTCTGCCTTAGTCACTGACAGAAAAGGAATTAATACCAGCTCTGTCCTGACTGTCTAGGTGAGACACATGTTTCAATGACATGCAGCATTTGTTGCTCGTTTCCACCAAGAACTCACACAGCTCATGAGTTTCACCTTAGACTTGATGGAGAAGGCTCTAAAGCTCCTTTCTGATCTGGCCCAGGAAGACCCCCTTGTACATCTGCCTCATCAAACGAGCAGTACCCCTCTGTGTATGTGCTTAGAAGTGGAACCCTCAGTGTCTAAGCCCAAAGACACACTCTCCAAGGCTTCTCATAAGAGTAAGGGACACTCTCATGGGCACAAGGACAGATCCCTGTTGAGGACTGTCTGTAAGAGACACACTCCTTCCCTGAGCCCATCAAGGTCAGGTGAGCCCATACACACAGACCCTAAAGAACTGATTCTGCCAAAAAACCATCAGGGTAGAGGGTTCGGTGTGTAGGGAGAAGGATCCTGTTCCGTTGGTGATTCGAGTTCTGAAGCACAAGGGCCGTTGTTCTCCAGTCCCTTCCACAAGTGTAGCTTCAGACTCTGCGATAGTGATACAGCCGCCTGAAGAACACCCCACGACTGGGGGTGTACTGGTTCCATTGGTGCCAACCATCAGAACACCCTGCACATGGGGTGCACAGAGACCTATATAGCACCAGAGGATATCTTCCTCCCCCACCCGCAGTCTCCCCTCTTCTCTAGCTTGGCCCTTCTGAGGGACATTACTATTCCAGAAGACTATATTGCTTTGTTGTCCCAGGAGCGGTCTTTCTTACAACTATCAAGCAGGATTACCCCGGTACTGACGGCTCTGATATTACAGAAGGAGCAGTTTTTGGATTTGGACAAATCCGATGAGCTGGTCCCTCCTTCATCGTCACAGAGACCTAAGCCTGGATAGGCGATCAAGGACTTACGGTTGCTACCCTTATGAGCACTGCCTCCCTTGCGACCAATGGTTCCCCATGCCATGGGATCCCCTTCAAACAGTTGGCCCCTCTTTCTGGCCCTGTTGGGGACTATGGGATCCCTATACCAGATGTCCAGCACCCACCTAGGAGTCTTTCCACTCTTTCTCCTTGCACCAACAACCAGTTCCATTGGTGTGTGAGGTGGAGGAAGATGCTGTACCAAAACCACAGGTACCGATGTCTCCATTTCCATAAGCAATAACAGGACTTACTACAAAGAGTGGCCAGTGGTCTCCAGATATCACTGGAGGAAGCCCGAGGCTCATCATCGCCTGTTGAACATTCTGCAGCCTCAGGCCCCAGTAAGGTGGCTCTCCCAGGTAAGAAGGCCATCTTGAAACCAATGAGATTAGTTTGGCACATCCCCCAGCATCCTATGTGCTCTTTTCTACCCCCTCCCCCACACACACCTAAAAGAGCTGAGAAGTGCTATTTCATTTTGGCAAAGGGAGCTGAATTCTCCCACCCTGCTCCCAACTCCCTGGTGGTATAGGCTGCTATGGAACATACAGGTCTCAATACCTAAGGACCACCCCATCAGACCAGGGCTCCAAGAAACTGGCCCTCCTGGGGAGAAAGATCTCTGTGGGCTTGTGATTCTGCATGACCAATTACCAGGCTCTGCTAGCCAAGTATGATTAACTACTCTAGGCTGGCAGCCTTTTAGAACAAACTTTCCTGTGAGGTCAGAGCCAAGTTTTTCTCCCTTCTGGAGGAGGGCAAGCTGGTAGCAAAAACAGTTCTTCAGGCTGCAGCAGATGCAGCATCCAGAAGCTTAGCCACTGGTATTGTGATGAGGAGGGATTCATGGTTGCAATCCTCGGGCTTCCCCAGGGAGGTGGAGAATACTATCCAAGATTTTCCCTTTGAGTCCAGCCTCTTTAACGAGAAGACTGAGACTCTCCACTTGTTAAAGGACTCAACTCAGGGTCTTCCCTCTGCTCCCTGGGGATCTGCACATGGGTCTCAAGGACAAACAAGAAGGCAGACCTTTAAATCAAGACCACCTCCACCTCCTACTTGTGCATTCTGCTGTCAGAATTCATGGGGCCTTTCTGCAATAGACAGAAGACTCAGAGGCCCTGCGTTTCATCCCCCTCTACTACTGCAACCTGTTCCCAGCCCGTGGTTAGGAGCCACTTTTGATGTCGAGACCTGCTCACCTAAAACATCTCTGATGTCACCTGCCCCTTCTGTCACCTTTTTGGAGGCCGTCTCACTGTTTTGCCTGCAACTGGGAGCTAATTATGATGCATAATTTCCAAGACATAACCATCCGTTAGGGATACTCCATAGAGTTAATTTCCTTCCCTCCCTGCAAACACCCTTCCTGACCCCCTTCAGGGACCGCTCTCAAGGCAATTCTTCAACAGGAAACAAACTCCCCATTACACTGAGGCGCCCGCCTCAGTCTCAAGGATTAGGGGTCTATTGTCTGTATTTCCTAGTCCCCAAAAAGGACAGTGTATAGAGACTGGATATTTGGCAACTCAACATCTTAGTTTGGAAATCGGAATTCAGGATGGTCATGTTGGTATCAGTAATCCCCTCTCTCCAAGAAGGGATGTGGTTCATGGCTCTCAGCTCTTGACATAGGAACCTCTTGTGGAAGGGGTGAACACCTATGGCTTATCATGGGCCGGAAGCACTTACTATTCTGGGTCCTCCCCTTTGGACTAGTGACAGCACCCAGAATGTTTGCAAAAGTTTTCTCTGTGGTGGCAAACCAGGTGAGAAGTCAGAGCCACACAGTCTTTCCCTATCTCAATGACTGACTAGCTCCTGGTAGGTCACTCTCAAAAGGAGGTCAGATCAGCTAGTCAATACCTCATTCAAAGCCCTGGGGGCCTGCTTGAACAGAGAAGTCCACTTTATCCCCTACAAGGACAACAAACTTTATTGAGGCAACGTTGGACTCTGTTTCTGCAAGAGCCTTCCTCCCTGTAGAAAGGTTTTAGACAATGCACAACCTAGTTTCTTTGATTTCCCACAGACCAACGACTACAACGTGGATGTGCCTGTCACTGTTAAGTCATATGGCAGCGTGTACTTGTCTGCCCCCCCCCCCTTTTTTTTTTTTTCAGGCTTTATCTGCGTTGCCTGCCTGGCTCACTTTGGTCTACTCACCTAACAAAGACTACATTAACTCCTGGATCATCAGCTCCTTCACCTAAGTGGTCAAACAGAGACAAGGTTCCCTTTGCCACTCCCAGCATCGCTATTGTAAGTGATGCATCCCTTCTGAGGTGGGTGCTCAACTGAACAGTCTCACTGCACAGGGCACATAGACCACGCAGGAGGCCAGCCTACATATCAACATCCTAGAGCTGCGGGTAGTTGACCTTTGCATGCAAAGGCCTTCCTTCCTCTCACTTGCACCCTCCACATCATGTCCGATAATATCACCACTGTCTACATAAACAGGGAGGAGTGAGATCTCTGCTGCTTTGTCTGAAGGGAGGCAGGCTTTGGAACTGGTGCATCAGTCACAACATCACCATCTAGGTGACCTATCTCCTGGGTATCCACAACTCCTTAGCAGACAACCTCAGCAGGCATTTTGTGGTGGACCATGAGTCGGGAAATCCACAACTCCATTCTGACAGACATCTTCATGTGCTGGGGCACACCTCTATGCGGGATCTCTTTGCATCACAAACAAACAAGAAATTCCCTGTGTATTGTTCCAGGGGAGCCATAGGTCATGACTCCCAAGGCAATGCTGTCCTATTGTTGTGGTTGAGCAGTTTCAGATATGCCTTTCCTCCCATTTTCCTGCTTTTACAGATGCTGAGAAAGATGCATCATGACAGAGCCAATGTCTTCATTCTCCTAGCACACTACTGGCATAGATAGATTTGGTTCCCAGAGCTTCTGACCATGTTAATCCACCCTCCAATCAAGATCCAAACCTTCACAGAACTCCTGACACAGGACAGGGGCAGGTCAAACACCCCAACTTGGGCTTTCTCCACCTTATGGCCTAGTGTTTGGATGAGCATCTGAGGCAGATTGTTCTTGTTTATTCCCGGTCCAGACTGTATATAACAAGTTCCGGTCAATTCTTTCCTACCCTGGGTATCTGGCTAAATGGAAATGTTTCTCCACCTGGATACAGCACAATCAGTCTTACAAGTCCACCCAGCAGCTGTTAGTGGTGCCCCCACCCCCACCATAGTAGATGAGTGCTCTGTTTTACCTACCCAACTATGACACTATTCCTGAAGGGCCTCATCAAGGCCTTTTCCAGGAGTCACTAAATCCACACCACTATGGGATCTGAACCTTGAGCTGTCATAGCTTAGAAGACCTCCATTTGAACCTTTAGCAGCATGTTCCATGTCTCACTTCTCCTTGAAGGTGGCATTTCTAGTGGCCATCACTTCGGCCAGGAGGATCAACAAACTTGGAGCACTCATGGCAGATTTCTTCCCCCCTCCTCCCCTTTACACAAGGACAAAGTATCCTTTCACCTTCATCCTAAATTTCTACCCAGGGTTGTTGCAGAATTCTACCTTAGCCAATGTATTCAGTTACCTGTCCTTTTTCCAAACCCCCCATGCTTCCAAAGAGAAGAAACTTTTGCTCCTTCAATGTCAGGTGTGTATTGGCCTTTTACTTGCAAAGAAGTAAGACCATCAGTCTCCAAGACTTTTTGACACAATAGTAGAGAGATCCCATGGTCAAGCTATATCCTCTCAGAGGATTTCTAAGTGGTTTTCTGGCTGCATTATAGAATACTACAGACTAGCTTGCATCCTGCCTTCTGATGGTATATCGACCCACTCTATGAGAGTGCAGGCTGCTACCAGGTGGCATCCCTGAAGGAGGTCCCTATGCAGAGCAGTCACCGGGAGCGCCTTATATGTTTGCTTAGGCACTCTGTGCTAGTCCAAGCCTCTGCTGCAGGTGCAGCAGTGGGATCTGTGGTGCTGCATGTATGGTGGCTTCCTCGCACCTACCTCCAATCTGATAACTGCTTGTCAATCTCCTATGTGTGGAATACACATAGGGACCAGCACTTGAAGTGGAGGTTATTTGCTGTAAATGGAGCTTCTTCGAAATGTGTGATCCCTATCTGTATTCCACTACCCGCCCTCCGTTCCCTCTGAGGGCTGCAGATGTGATTGGATTCGCGGTAAGAAGAGGAACTGAGAGGGTATTGATCTGCACTGCTTCTTATACCCTTGCTTGGGAGCATGAGGAGATCTACTGCTTATGTGCGGGCCAACGGACACTGCTGTTAAGATCACTGGACTCAGATGCCTGGGGCACATGTGTACTCATGTATGGAGTACATATAGGGCCCACACATCTCGAAGAACCTCGAGTTCTAGTAAGCAACCTCTACTTTGAAGTTTGTCTGAACTCTTCCTTGCCATCTTAATTCTAACCTGGCTTAATTGGTTACGTTGGTATTTTTTAGGTTCATAGACCTTAGTGTTGTATTATATATTACGTGTTTAAATTTGAAAAATTACTAGTTTCTATTGAGTATTATTACACTATTACTATACACTATTACTTCCCATCTGAGTAGAATGTTGGTCTATATTACAGTAGCTCTTATTTCCAGCGCCATAAGTAATTCCTCTCATTTTTATGTTTTAAATGTTAAACATCAAGGAGGAAATTCTTATTCCTATCTCATAGTAACCGTGGAAGTCGCTGTCAGGTGGTCAGTCAAATGATGTAACTGGATTTGTAAAAGAGCTTATGTAGGGTATGTCTACACTTCAAGCTGGGAGTATGATTCCTGGTTCAAGGAAACATACTTGGGCTAGCTCTCATTGAGCTAGCGCTCTAAAAATATAGTACAACTGTGGAGGAGCGAGCTTCAAGATGAGCGAGCCATCTTGCGTATGTACTATGGTCTCAGAAGAGCACGTACGTGGTGGCTGGCCCATCCTGCAGCTCGCACTGCTGCAGCTAGAGCTGTGAATCACATCCCCCACTCAGCGTATAGATATGCTCCTAGTTCAGTGGTTCCCAAACTTTCACAACCTGTGAGTCCCTTTCACTAAGATGTCAAGTCTCATGAATCCCCTCCTAAAAATGAATATTTCCAGGGATTTTCTCCTTTCCTGAAATATAAATTATAAAAGTTTGGAAACATAATGTTTGTTTTTATGACATGCTTATTACACACTATTATTAATTATTATTTATCATTAAAATATTTTTATTACATTATGAAAACGGCAACACTCTTCCAAGATCTCACTTTCGTAGCTTGTATCACTTTGAATAAGCCTGTTATAAGACAAGGCTCCTAGGTTTCATCAAGGAGTATCAGATATGAAACAGCATGAAGGTATTTAAGAAGCCAACTCAAAGAGTTCCTCCTACACAAGCATTCAGGTCTTGAGCAGTCCAGGCAAACCACGCATGTTACAACAAAGCTTAAACTTGTTCTTCATAATAATTTTAAAAACAATACTAGCTGCCTATTTAATTTTAAAAACTGCAAAAAATATCCACCTCCCTTTCCATTTCTTATAAGGAGTCTTGACGTTTAAATATCCTCAGTGTGATAGATATGCTTGCTTTGATCTGCTTAGTTCTTGGAAGTCCAGGGGCTCCGGGCTTCTGGCCCCGTGCTGCCCGCAGTCCCTAGGGACAGCTCTTTCCACCATTAGGGAATTTTTCCCCGAGAACCCCCTGTAACATTTCGCGCACCCCAGTTTGGGAACCACTGTCAAAGTTTAATGACTGACAGCATGTGCCAAGTGTTAAGGTAGAGCTAATTGGCTCTTGTGTCATAGGTGGCAGGAAGCAATTTTCAATTGTGTATGCTCTGAACTTGTATTGGCAGGATGCTGGGCTTAATGTTCTGATCAGTATGGCAGATCTTGCATCCATTCTGTAACTGTTGATCTAGTCTAGTCTTTTCATAAAGACTATCAGCTCCTATAATACTGAGTAAATTATTCTGTCTGCTAAGGACTGTTTTGGTGACACAATATTTTCTAACATTCCCCCTTTCAGTTGTTGATTAGTTTAAGGAAGGACACAACATTAGCAGATTTTTTTTTTCTCTCAACTTAACTTGCAGTGTACAGGTGCCTCACGAGGCCACACCAGCACTCAATCAGTTATTAGAAGATTTCTTTTTTAAGCCTGGTGATCAGTACTGCACTCTATGCCTAATACAGCCTCACCAGCTCACTGCAGCTCATTCTCTTGCTTTTGAATAGATTCCCTAGTTAGTTTACAGTCTCTCGGCAATCTTTATCTTATATTTCATAGAATCATATGACTGGAAGGGACCTCGAGAGGTTATCTGGTTCAGTCCCCTGCACTCACAGCAGGACTGAGTATTATCTAGACCATTCCTGACAGGTGTTTGTCTGAGAGGTGTTTGAGACTCCACCTCTTATTGCTATTACTTCTCAATCTCACTGATTTCTAATACTATAATCTTGTTGACCATCAATGCTAATTGTGACATACTGTAACTGAAAGAGAATTTAGACTCTATACCTGTTTTCACAATGCAGGCAGCTTTGCCTCATATTTTTCTACAAAGGTCTGCCTATTAACTAGTGAATTACATTGTATTTCATACAGTCATTATATACCTTGTGACAGGGTCGGGCCAGATGGCTATAGGAGAGTAGTGTGGGGTTTTTTTGGTTTTTTTTTTTTTTTTGGAAGCAGAAATTTTTTTTTTTTATTTGCATAACACTTACAAAGAATCACCAGAAAGGAAAAAACAAAACTATGCAACAAAACAAAAGCAAACGCAAGGTATAACACAGCAGCCTTCAGGAGGGAGAAGTGTTCAGGCTAGCCTGGGCCCAGAGTGGGGGGGCTTCCTTGACACTTGTGGTCTTCCACCCCCTCGAGTTACCTAGTGCCACGCCCAGTGTCATCGATTTTCCTCTCCTGAGAGTGCCTGACAAGATGGGCACGGCTGAAGGGTGGGCAGTTGGGGGGGGGGGGAGTACACCCATGTGTGATAGGACCCCTCCTAGGTGACGGTGATGATGGTATCCACAGCAGCAATGGCTGGGGTCTCTTGCTCTTCCCCTCAATCAAAGGGTCAGACGGAGGGAACCGGATGGGGCCACCGAGCAGAGAACCTCGGTCAGCGCCCACCGCTCCTTGAAGGCGTCAAGGGAGTCGGTGGACGCCACCCAGAGGAACTCCGCCCGGATACGTGAATGTACTGAGGATCGGAAAACGGCCCTACAGTCGCAGGACGCTTCATTGGCCAACCTCCTCTCTCTGGTTTTATAGATGGCTGTTTTAGCTAGGGCTAGGAGGAGGTTAACCAGGAGATCCTGCGACTTTGTGGGGCCACGGATGGGGAGTGTGTAAATAAAAAGGTGAGGGGAAAAGTGCAGCCAAAAGCGTAATAAAATATTCGTGAGGAGTCGGAAAAGGGGCTGCAGCCTGGCACACTCTAAATATACGTGTGCCAGGGTTTCCCTCACGTTGCAAAAAGAGCAAGTATCCGGGATGGGGGTGAACCGCGTCAAAAACACACCCGTGCTCACAGCTCCGTGAAGGAGCCGCCAACTAATGTCCCTGACGGGCCTTGGGACCAAGGTGGAATACAGGCTGGCCCACCGGGGCTGCTCACCCTCCAAAGGTGGCAGGAGGTCCCGCCACTTTGTATCGGAGCGGGACACCAGGGTGAGGGCGTGAAGGGTGTGAAGCGTGAGTGTGTATAGATGTTTCCTTGGAGCAGTTTGGAAGCTGACAGGCTGCAGTTCATGCAGCCGGCTCGCAGTGAAAGGATGAGGGTTTTGTTGGGATCTACGGGGTAGGGGCCCAATTGAAAGGTCTGGCGGGCCTGGGGTACAGGGTGGGCGGAGTGCGCCCTCGCGCAGGGCTCGGCTGAGATAAGCCCGAGCAGCTGGCGTCAAAACGGCCTTCACCCCCTGAAGTACGTGCCGGGGGGTATGAGGTCTGGAGAACGCCATGCGCCGAGCGAGCGTCAGGGGATCCAGCCAGTCTCCCCGGTCGTAGTCCAGGAGGTCTCCTGGAGAATGGTGGATTTGGCAGCCACAGCATCAGGTGGTGGACTACCTTCTGTAGGGTGCCTGCCCGGGAAGGCGGTTAGGGGAGGGAGCATGGGGAAAGGGGGACTGGAGGTTGCCCAGATCGAGGCCAGCCAGCAGTAGGTCATCCTCTCCCTGGGTGACCGGGGTCAAACCTAGGGCCTCGATCTCCTCATACATGGAGGATAGGTCGCCTTCCGCTACCCCAGGGGTCTCCCCTCTGGCGCCCGCTTCGACGGTTGCCTCGGGGTTCGCGGGGGGTTCGGGTGATATCCGGGCAGAAAGGGCTTCCTCAGGGGTCTTGGAGGGGAGGGTCTCCCGTGGAGGGGAGATCCTACCTTCCAGTGCTATCTTATCTTCCCTCCCCGACACCGGTGGCTGGATCTCACTCGTGGGCAGATCGGAAGGCTCAGTGTCAGTGCCTCCCTTCCTGGCCTTCCAGGGGGCCTCCGCATCGGATGGGTAGAGCGGAGCTTGAGCATTCCGCTTGCCTCGCTTTCCCTGGACTAGGGTCCATCCCTCCATAGCATCATCTGGGGGCTGGTTAGCAGGGGTTGTGTCGGGGGGGCAGAGGCGATGGTTCAGGGGCTCGGAGGGGTAACGGTGAGGCAGCATGAGGGAGGGAGTGTTCCCCTTGGGGCATCTTTGCTGCACCCTCCTCCATAGGCTCTGCCAGATTGTTAGCAGCAAGGGCGGGGCTCCCTCGCTCATTTGGGCGTTGTAGGGGAGGTGTCCCTTGGGCCCGGGTGGGAGTAGCGGTGGATCGAGCAGGAGGAGAGGTGGTTTCAGATGCCGGCGGCCAGGGGCGTCAGCAACGACGGAGCCGATGCCCTGCCGGCTCTCGGGGGTCTCGGATGCCCCTCCCCGCCGTGCCAAGGGGCAGTCTCTTCGGACATGCCCCACTGATCGGCAGAGGTAGCACCGGGCCTCTCCCATGGATTAGTAGACCTGATAGCGGGCTCCCTGGTAGGGGACTAGGAAGGACCTCTCAAGCGCCTCTCCGTCACAAAGCTGCACTTGCCGGCGGAACGAGAGGACGTGACGGAGGGTGGGGTCCTTGCAGACCAACAGGAGAGGGCTGAGGACAGAGACGGGTTTCCCCAGGGTGGAGAGAGTGGGTAACAGGGCGGCATTGGGTAGAAAAGGAGGGACGGAGGTCAGGACTAGGCGGATGCCCAGGTCCTCTAGCGGCTCCAGGGGGACGAACACCCCCCCCACCGCCAGGCCCTTCTCCACTGCCTCCTGGGCTGCAGCCTCCGATGCTAAGGAAAAGACTACCTTCCCATACATTTTGGAGGCCGCCACAATAGCCGTGGGTCCTACCACCCTCGCCAACGCCTGCACGTATGTCTCCACGTGGGGCGAGGTGGGCACCAGGAGGCAACGGACACCGTGCTTCCTGGTCATGGTGGGAAAGGGGCCCCGGCCGCTATTGATGGTAGCGGAGGCGGTGGGTGGGCGAGATGACGAGGCGGCAGGCAGGGGGGCTGCTGCCGCCCGGGCATACACCCTGGGGGCCGGAGGAGGGACCAGCGGGGAGGGACGCCGTGGTCAATGACGGGGCCAGAGCGGTGGGGGCAGCCCCTGCCATGGAGGGCCTGGTGGTTGTAGCGGGGCCCTTTCCCTTCTTCACACCCTGGCCTTTCTGGCCAACTGGGGGGGGTTCTCCTGGAATCTGGGGGGGCGGTGGGCGTGGCAGCGGCGGTAGGCACCCCGGTGCCTCCTGCTGCCGATGCCCCAGCGGTGGCGGTGGCAGGGGCAGGTGTTTTGGCAGCAGTGGTGGGGGGAGAGGCTTGGGGGTTGGGCGGGGGGGGTAGGTGGGGGAGGGGCAGCTGAGGTTGTTAGAGGGGCCTCACCCCTCTCATTCCCCGCCATCGTGAGCAGGGAGAGACGGGGAGACACCAGACGGAGGACGGGGGAGGGGGAAACAGATTAACCACTTCTCCCTGTTGGGCTGCAGGCGGGCGGGGGGGGGGAATGGGTTGGACTGGACAGGGAGAGGAAACAGGAGTTGGGGCCAGGTAGTAGGGGCAAACTGTGCGGTGGACAGTCCGGGGCGGCGGGGGATGTGAACCCACGCTCGTTTGTCCAAAGAGTCTCGTTTGGTCGGCTGTTGTTTCTGGTCCGGACGGTGAAATCAAGGTGAGCAGCTGAATCCAGAGGCAGATGGCAAGTTGCCAGCAGGGACGGATGGCGGGGGGGCCGTGACAGTTGTGGTGTTGGGGGGGTGGGGGGGCACCGATGGATCAGGGGGCAGGTCCGTGCCACACCCCCTGTACCCCTGCAAACGCAGTCAAGACACAATCAAACCTCCCCCACACGAGAGTACAGTTCAAAAGTTACTCAGTTTTACGGCCCCCTCCACGATGGTTCGTAGCTTCCCTGGGCGGTTTTTCTGTCGGCTGCCTTCTCTTCCGGGTTTTGTAGCTTTAAACAGCGAGGTTTTCAGCAGGCCAGGAATGTCGGAGAGATGATAAGATTCTTCTCGGCCCTGTACAGGTCCACGAACAAACAGCAAAACGGTTGGGTCTGGGGGCTTCCACTCCCCTCCTCCGGGGAGCGGATCGGCAGTCCCCCCCACCTGGGGGTTTCAGCCGGAGCAGTAGCAGGCGTGGGGGGATTGGCAGCTAGCTGGCAGCACTCAAATGGCAGCAGAAAAACAGCAAAAAAAACAAAACGAAGAAAAAGCGTCTGGCCTGGTCGTGGGGGGAAGCTGAAACAGGGGCAAAAGGTAAGAAAGCCCAGGCCAGTGGGCTATAGGAGAGGAGTAGAAAGCAGATAGATTAGTAGTAGACTAATCTACTACTTTAGTAGTAGATTAGTAGACTAAGGAGGTCCCTTTTCCCTGGGAAAGGTAACAGGGAAGGTTCCAGAACAATCAGGAACCTTCTGGAGACAATTAAGACAGGCTGATTTGAACACCTGCAGCCAATCAAGAAGCTGCTAGACTCAATTAAGGCAGGCTAATCAGGGCACCTGGGTTTTAAAAAGGAGCTCACTTCAGTTTCTGGTGTGTGTGTGAGGAGCTGGGAGCAGGAGGCGCTAGGAGCTGAGAGTGAGAACGCGGACTGTTGGAGGACTGAGGAGTACAAGCATTATCAGACACCAGGAGGAAGGTCCTATGGTGAGGATAAAGAAGGTGTTGGGAGGAGGCCATGGGGAAGTAGCCCAGGGAGTTGTAGCTGTCGCACAGCTGTTCCAGGAGGCACTGTAGACAGCTGCATTCCACAGGGCCCTGGGCTGGAACCCGGAGTAGAGGGCGGGCCTGGATTCCCCCCAAACCTCCCAACTCCTGGTCAGACACAGGAGGAATCGACCTGGACTGTAGGTTCAGAAAAATGGCCAAACTGAGGGCTGCCATGAAGCTCCAAGGCGAGCAAATCCGCCAATAAGTGCAAGACCCGCCAAGGTAGAGCAGGAACTTTATCACAACATACATGTATGACAAGGTGACATTGAAGAAATGAGTGATCAGGTGAAAAATACCATCTTGGATGCAAGCTTATCATTAATTCAATTATTGAAAAGCTGGCTTCTATATGGGAGCATTGAAGTATTTTCTAAGTTATGAAAGGGATACTTAAACTGTTTGGTAACTGGCATGGGTTGAGGGTTGTTTTCTTCTCTTGCAAGTGAGGAAGAGAGGATATCATAGTTCATAGTAACAGCTCTGTTACGATAATGCGGACTAGAGGTTACGGTGGCTTGTTGACATAGTCTCACAGTTATTGTGGAGCCAACAGTGATCCCATAGGATCCATGAAGTTTGGCATGGTTGTTTAAAATATTTTTGACCTTAACTGTTAGAATAAAGGCCAGATCTGGTTCCTTCTAGATTTAATATAGTCAACTATGACAATTAAAAGTAATTAGGCAATTTATTATACTTAACAATATATACCAGACCAAATGAAAATAGTAACTTAAAATAAATCCATGATGTGTTTGAGGTGATAGAGGAAAGATATTAACATCCTAATGAGGTTTGGAAATGAAGCTGAAATTTAGATCAAACTTCAAATATAGATTCAATTCCCCTCCCTTTTTTCCCCAATGGTAGGCCCTAATGTGTGCCTTAGCTTGGTATTTCTGCATTCAGATGTTGTAAAACTTCTCCCTCTTGTTCATTTTAACTCTGATGAAATGCTAGTTTTACACTTCACACTTGTCAACAGTTGAAGTATAGAAATAGGGACTCTTGAGAGGAAACATAGGGATGTCTCCACTGACTACTCTAGACTAAGCCTTGTTCTGGAGCGACAGACTAGAGGATGTGGGGAATGGGGGAGAATATAAATATTGTGCTAAAAAAAACTCCTATAAGATGGTGCTCAGCACTTCTGAAAATCAGATCCTTCTCAGGGTGACTATATGAAGTGCCCCAAATCACTAATAACGTCTGAAAATGTAGGTTAATATTACTTTACATTGCATATAATGGAATCTGCTCTTCTGTATGCTTATCAAAGCTAATTTTGCAATTAAGTTTATTTAAAATAGACTGTTTCCTTTTCCTTTTCCATCTCTGCCATCTATTGTATCTTACACATTTATCTATAGTTCAGTCATACGGTTACATTAATCATGTTGTAAAGTAGCTTACTTAAAGAGGGATAAACAAGATTTTACTCACGTGAAATTGAATGAACCTATCAGAGTGGCTTATGAAGTAAACCAAGTTGCTTCAATATATAAAGTGGTTTCAGGATTTTCTGTGTCAAAGCCCGTTGAACTTTTCCTTGTTTTCCATACCTTGTCACACACAAACCTCAATGGACTTTCTATGCTTCCTGCTTTGGTTTTCCAGCTATGCCACGCTGTTTCTTAGTCCTTTTTATAAAGCTAGTTTTTTTCTGTTACTTTTCTTCTATCTGTCTTGGTCATTCTCCTGGTGCTGTTGTGTCAGAGCATGCTCTCTATTTGTTTTAAAGCCCAATATATCAGTTAGTGGGGCTTTTTTTATCTTTTCAGAGCTTGTCCACTTGGTTTTTGCATAGTTTCTTGCAACATGTGTTAAATCCTTAAGCTTAACAATCTGTTCCACCTTGTATCTAGCTGTGACACTCTGATTCTCTTTTCCAGACTTGAAGAACAGCTCTGTATCTTGTCTATGTGTATGTTTACACTGCAGTGAAAAACCTATAGCTGGCCTGTGCCAGCTGACTCTGGCTCTGCGAGCACAAGTTGGCTGGCAGGGGCCAACTGCAAGTGTCTAGTTGTTCTGTAGACATACTCTCTGTAACTAACAGAAAATGGTCCAATAAAAAAATGTTACCTCACCTACCTTCCCTCTCATGGTTTTTGCCAGTTCTGATTCTTCTTTGACACCCTGTGCGTATTCCACATGTGGGTACTAATGCGCAGGATATGCCTAAGTTCAGAGATTTTGTTTAAGTACTGTCAAGCAAATTTTGAGGCTTCTAACATTTTGAAATTGAGCTTATGCTCCCCACTCACTTAGCCTTTTGATATCATATGACACCTGCTTTACAATAGGTCTTTAAGAAAGAGAACTACTTTATTGTGAGGTGGCAATGTGAGAGCATATAGAGACTTAAGTGCTTCTCATCTTCCTCCATGAGTCATGAAAACCAGTTATATTTGTGGTCAACCAATCAAAGCCAGCATACAGATCTTGACGTTTTCTGTTAGCATTTTGCTAACAAAAATCCCCTTCCTCTTCAGAGTCAGTCAGTTCGTGTCAAGGAGTTAATGAATTCCTAAGGGATAAGCGGAGTTAAAAAGCCATTTTGATCATTTACACTTGCAGGAACAGTTGCAAACTCTGAGTTAAATATGTCCTGGGAGGAAATGCATAGGCAAAACTAGTACCCTTTATTAGTAGTATAGTTTAGCACTGAATTTACCTTTTTGGGGGGGGAGGGGGTTGCTTGTCTGGAATAAATTACTGCTTTTTTGTTCAACATAGCCTTTAAAATGTGAGATGCAAGGTTTCCTGGTGGCTAGCTAATGTCTTCCACCAGCCAGCTACCTGCCATACATTTGTGAATCTCATAGATTCTCTGTCCCTTTGTTAATTTGGGAAGCAGTGTGGTTTAGCCGGCTAAGCGTGTTCCCCCTTTTTTTTTTTTTTTCAAGGAACTTTTTGAGTTCTAATCCTAGTTCTGCCACTGATTCACTGTGTGGTTTTGAGGAATTTCTCTATGCCCCAGTTTCTCCACTTGCAAAATGGGTCTGATGCTTGCCTACCTTGTAAGTGTCATACATACTGATTAACATATTGAAGATGTAAATCTGTGTGTGATAAGAATTAGTAGTTGTATGGATGTTGCAGGTGGTTAAATCAAATCATATAACCACGGCTTCAGTGCAGAAATGTCTTACTGATGAAGTCACTAAAACCCAGCAGCACAGTAATGTAATCTTCGTCTGTTTTAGGTATTGTAGAAGACTATAAACCTCCATTCTATGATGTGGTTCCAAATGACCCTAGTTTTGAAGATATGAGAAAAGTGGTCTGTGTGGATCAGCAAAGGCCAAACGTTCCCAACAGATGGTTCTCAGACCCAGTAAGTATGGAAATCGGAGGTCATGTCTTGAAATGTCAGCTCATACCTTTTGGTCCTTTTGCAATAATCTTTTAGTGTAGACTGTTTTCAGCTGTTAATATCTTGTTTTTAGTTGAAATGGTGTGTAGGTTGTTTTTGCTAAGATAATTGCTTGCAAACATAGATGGCCAAATGTGCGCTGATACCTGACTGTATGTTAAAGGAAAAACCACAGCGAACAAGTTCTCACCAGGTAAATCGAAACAATCTAATCTCTGATATAAATCCAGACTGATTTTAAAATAGCCACACCCACTGTGTGCGTATTATTCTTGCTCTTCAGTAGAAAATCATGTTGGTGTTGAAGTAACCTATGTAAGGACATGAGGATCATAAATATGCAGATTTATGTCAAAACTCTGACTTTTCTCCTCTCCCCCAAAATAAGGGGCCATATCAATAAATATTTTTAACAGGTCAGACTAAAGTAGTAAGAGAAAAATCTTGATTTTTCTTCACCAAAATCAATGTAATTGTGCCCTCAAATATCCTGTCAGCACTTGAGTAACTGGTTTGTTGTCTGTTTCTGAAGATATGGAATTATGGTTTAATCTCTGCGGTGTTTTATGTATATTTGAGTCACATTGTTGGCCATGGACAAATAAAATAAACATCAGCTATATATTACTTGAACTGTGCTGCCACGTTAGACAGCTCTGTTTCCCAGATATACAAACTGCCCTAGATATTTTAAAATTACAAATGGAAAATGCATGTAATCTTTCAGTGCTTTCTATGTTTTTTATAGAAAACTTACTTTTTGTTGCATTATTTACAAATTTAATAATACTATTTACACTATTTAGTAAAACTGTGTTCTTTTTAAACATTCAAATATAATTTTTATCTGACTGTACACTTTTAAATTGCACTGGTCAGGGCATCTTCTTGACACCCCCATCCCCTTTTAAATACTGTTTCAATTTATTCAACAAACGAAACGGGGAAAAAAAAAACCCTGCAGAAATTTGAAGGGATGAAATCAATTTTTGGTATGCGTAAACCAAGTTGTAAATCTTTTTGTAAAGATGGAGTATTAAGAAGGCAGTAAGGCCAATGAAACTTCAGTGAGCTTATGATCTGTGTGCTTATATACAACTTTTTTTTTTCTCTCTCTCTCTCTTCCAGACACTAACGGCTCTTGCCAAGCTGATGAAAGAATGCTGGTATCACAATCCATCGGCAAGACTAACAGCTCTGCGTATCAAAAAGACTTTGACCAAAATTGATAATTCCTTAGATAAACTGAAAGCTGACTGTTGATGTTCTTGTGGTGCTGTCAAGATGGAAGGCTTTTGTCCAGTTCAGAAATATTCTGGCCTGAAGAGGTCTAGAACTGGTCCCGAATGGCTTCTTAGAGGCAGACGTTCTTATCTAGCCATTCATTTGGGAAACAATGGAACCATATGAACCCTGCTCAGTGACTGTCGTGGGCATTTCACAAAGGGTCAAACTATAGAGACTTATGCTGGATGTACTGTTGCAAAGATAGTGGCCTGAAGGAAGACACAGAAATCCTAAAACAAGATCAGGGCATTAAACAATGGCTTTGAATAGCTTTTTATAGAGAGTCTCCTAGTCACTCCTGGGACAAACACATGGAAGTGGTAAATTTTAATCAGCAATATTGCCTGTGCTTCTCCTCTTTATTGCACTAGGAATTCTTTGCATTCCTTACTTGCACTGTTACTGTTAATTTTAAAGACATGACTTGCCAAAAATGATTGGCTATGTACCCCATTGATCTGTGTCTGAACAATAGGAAATCGATTTGATAAACTGAAAATGTAACTGTCAGATTTTAGCTGCATTTTACATGTGTACTGATGTTTACAATAATGCTGAACATTAGGAATTTCTCATTTATACAAAACTTGCAAATTATTTATTACTAATGCACTTGCCAGTTTTAAAAAACTGAATAAGTGCATAAAGTTAAAGCTTATTTTTATGTGGCCTCTTTCATTATTTCTTACACAGACGTTTTTGTAACACAGTATAATCTGAAACAGAAATTACTTTCTGTATTATCATATTACAACCTGTTAGTCACATTTTAAATGCTTCACTTTTGTAGGTATGGTCTGTAACATAACTTCCATTCAAATGTGGAACATATATTTAGCCAGTACCCACACGACATCGCATCTAGTGTCTTACTGATCTAGAACATGAAAGCAATGTAGGACTTCAGTAGATTTTTAAGTCATGAATGCTGTGGGAAAATGCATTTTTTCTTCTAAGCTCTACATAATGTGCATTTAAACTCTTCCAGAAAAGCTATTTTGTTTTTAATCTACTTTTTCTATTTAGTAGTTATTTGTATAAATTAAATAGAATGTTTTCAAGTCAAATGAGTGTTTTTAGTTAATGCCTATTAGTAACTAGTTTCCAGTTTCTTGTATCTTTCAGTGATCTTGCCAGCTTAAGAGAGCAGGTCCATGTCAATCCTTGGATGGGACATGTAGGTGCTGAGGCATATGTTGGCATTCTTCCCTTTTGAGTCAGTACTGAACCTGTACGGTTAACTAGTTGCCACGTCTCACCCAACAGAGATGGCTGAATTTCAGTGCCTGGCGAAGGCAACTCTGTATATGTGCTGCATATAAATCTGTAGGATCAAAGATCCTATACAAAAGGAAGCCATGATTATTAGTTGTTACTACAAGATAAATAGCGATATAAGTGGTAATTTGAATATTCCATATCACTCAAACTGAAGAGTTATAGATGCCTGGTGCACAATCATTTCATATTGACCAAATGATTTGGGGAGATAATTTGGTTCTGTGTATTTACTGAAGAGCGACACCTTTGGGAGGGAGATGGCTGACAACCAGAGGCTCCTTGACACCTGCCTGAAAGAACCACTGTGCTAGGAACCCCCAGAAACCGCACTGGGTGGTGCACAGGTGCTGTTGATTGATTCCCAATAGGGACTGCTGGGAACCTGTGCAAAGTCCACTCTTGCCTGGTGCTGTGGTTCTCCTGTGTCTGGGCCCCTCCACATCTTCAGAGCTGGGTGATTGTGCATTATGGCCCAAGTTTACAAGTCTTAATACACCAAAAGTAGGAAAATGGTTGGCTCAGAATATCGTGACAATTTCTGTTCCTTTCTTGAGCCTTAGAACACACGTTTATGCAATGATTTGACACATAATGATCCTAGAAGAATTAATATCAACTCAAATGTATTATTTTAACTAGTTAGCTCTTCTACTTTGCTGTGGCTGTGTGAGCAGAGACTCACTCGGCAGAGGGTCCATTCACTTGCAGCGAGCCCCAGAAATACCAGCAGCAACTGAGGTTTAAGACTTGGGTAAGGAACCATATTTTCATGTTTGTAATCCGCACTTAGTTCTACCCTATGGAGCCATGGTCCTTGTGGAGATATCTGAGTGACAAAGTAATATAAATATGAACTATTAATAACAGTTCTCTTGCTGCTTAGTGTGATCCAGGTGCTGATGCTGCACTGCAGTGTGAAAGGTACATTGTATTTTAGTGAAGTCTCTCTCTCTCTCTCTCTCTCTCTCACTTAGTGGTTTCCTGCAGTTTGCTGCTGTTCAGCTTTTTCCCCTGCATCGCCTCCCTGCTGATGGAATCACAAGAGATAAATTTCATGTTTGAACTAAAGGAAACTAGTTACATTTGTGTTTTTTTTTCCTTGCTGCCACATTGTCAGTAGATTCAGTAGCAGTGAGTTGTAGTTTGTTTTGTTTGTTTTTTCCCCTTCAATAGAAAAGGTACTTATGGGTTGATCTGGTCTTTAGGTCTTGTTAAACAAGTCGTCTTGTATGGTTACATCTTTATTTCCAAGCAAGTCCACTCTCTGGTTGCATCCCATAGAGCTACTGTCAACATGAAAAAGGAGTATATCAGGAAAAATCAGAATAGATGTTTGTGAAGCAAAAACTTCTTACTATATCCTCCCTCCTACTCCCCCTCCCCCATTCTATGAAGAGAAGCAGTCAGTACATGGAGCATCATGGCTTTGCCTGCTGGAAGGCAAGAGCTGTCAGGTGTGATGAATGTAGAAGCACCTCCCCACTTCCTTTGTTTTGTCTCCTGACCACGGAGCAGGAGTAGAAGTGCTCTCTCACTGTAGTCTCCATTTCCAACTCAAGAGGATTCAGCTACTAAGCAGCCAAAGCCAGGGACCCAGAAGTGTCTGCCTTCAGCCTTTCTTGGGGCTCTGCTTGGTTTGAAATGGGCTTTGCTGCAACTCTCCCAGCACTGCCGTAATCTCTCCTACATCCAGCCACCTTGCATCAACTCAGCTAAGAGCTGGTCAGTTCCTTTCTTCAAGACTTACCCTCTGCTCCAGACATACTAGTCCCTTCCAGTGGTAGCACCACTCTCTTCTCAGTGGGACTGTGATTGCAACACCCTACCTGGTCTCATGGCAGGCCCTCTCCCGGATCCCCCATCTTGTCCCCTACTGTTAAGCTCCGCTTTTGTTGTCCGTTTGAGCAGTGTACCTGCCATCAATGGATAACACAGTAACCCACTGACTGATTCACTTTCAGTTCCCAGCAGGCAAATGAAGTATCAAAAAGGTTCAGCCAGATCTGCCACTGAGAATTCCCATCATGTTAAACTGGTCGGAAAATTTTCGCAACTACTGCCTGTAGTTAACTGACTCCAGAGCTTCGCAGATTGACATCCACTTCCGGTACTTAGGGAAGGCTGTGATTTCATCTCTTCTTCCAACTCCTTTCCCTGTTTCCCTGGTCTGTTGATCGTTCTCAGAACGCTCAAGGAAAAGTAGCTAGAAAAAATTCCACCTGCTTCCTGGTGACCTTACTACACCATCTGTGATATCTGGACCTCATGATCTCAGCAGTGGGAGAATCCTGGGCGCACTTCTTCTCTTGGACTGTTTCTGGGGCCTATCCCATTCATTCGTTCCTGGCTAACTCACCTCTAATTACATCACACCTGGGAAAAGGCTTAATCAGAAAGTTTTCTGACACTTGGTTATGAACATTCTGAGTCTTGGATTTATTTTAATTTTTTCTGGCAAGAAGTTCAGTAGTAAAGGCCCCACCCCAAGTATGCCTGGCTCCAGAACCTTGTAGTGTAAACCTGCAGTCCAGCTGTATCCTCACTGTGTGGAATGCAGTGGGAGGGTTTCAGTGTGTGAGGCAGTCTCAAGGAAGGGAGTTCCCATTAAGGACATAATAGGTTACCTAGCTCCCTACTGTTCTAGACCAGGAAAGGATGAAAGAAATGGAATTTTATGACCTGAGTAAGAACATCTCTGGAGACACAACTTTGTCTCTGAGGTAATGTTACCAGCGTTCTGGTCTGCAGACCCAGCACTGCTGGTTATTGAAGAGGAATGCTTGAGAGCTCATTATAAATGTAGAGTAGAATTTTCTTTTGTTGTGGCTTTATTAAACAATTTTAGACACCAAGATTAGGTTGGGCAGGGGAACATGCTGCCACACCTGATATTTATGAACAGCACCTTTGTTGTTACTGGCACGGTGCAGCCAGGTTTGTGCAATGACTTCCGCTCTCCCTAAACTACTGACAAAGATGAGTCACAACATCTTACTATCTGCTGGGGAAGTGCTGATTGCAAAAAATAAATCCTGTTTCTTTGCACCATTGAGTCTTCAAGAAAATGTTCATGTAAAAAATGGCATTTGTGGTTGGCTCCTTACTTTATTTTACTATAGTTCCTGATGCTGTTTGGATTATTAAACACTTAACTGTTGCATGAGGAATCTCCTATTATCCACAATAGGATTCCTCAACACAGTGCAAGTTACTGGGCTGATTTTGGAAATTTGTGTTCTAATTTCCAAGGAGCTTTTCTTCCAGGCAGTGGTCTGAAATCCAGGACATTTATGTTCTAATCTTACTTTTGGATATGTACTTGCCGAGGAACTTTAAGTACGTAGGACTGGAAGGGTTATCTTTTCTAGTCCCCTTGCTATTTCAGTCAACCACAACATATAGTCCCACTCAAATTTATGCTCCGTTTTAAAACTAGTTTGGTTGTTTGCCCCCATTACTCCTATTGGAAGTCTGTGCCAGAACCTCATTTCTTTGATGATTAGTAACCCTCAAATGTAATTGACTCACGTGAGAAGAGCCATTTAAGCTAAAGAACAGCATTGGCCCACGACCAAATGACTGATCTGGCCAGGAATTAGCTGAGGTTGGAAATTGAGTCACATTTCCCCAGCCTATAAAATAGGGATAATGAACTAAAGTTGTAATGTATTTGTAAAGTGCTAAGTAAGTGCAGTTATTAAAGCCAGCTGCTGGTAGAGATGGGGGAAAAAAGCACTGAGCATCCTGGCTCTCAGCCTGTGGTAATCCCTTAACCAGGAGGCTCTTTGGAAGTACCCATAGTTACTGCTTCTCTTTACATATCCAAATTCCCAGTGTGGATGTTTGAACAAAAATGGCATTTTGTGTTGACATCTTGATTGTGAAACAGTATCCAGAAATGTTCAGTGAAAATCTGAAGTTTCACAAAACTGCTTCAATTTTGAGGGTGTTGTAAACTCAAAGCAAACAAATGTCATTGGAAAAAAATTCAAAATTTATTTGGCCAGCTCTAGTAAATAACAATAGATCATTACTTTTCTGATCTAGTATCAGAATTGAAGCGGGGATCCACGCTGTTCAGTAACATGGCCTGGAGGCAAGATTTCCTAGAAATTGAAGAAGGAACAGACCAACCATATTAAGTCACTACATCATCTGCCTGCTGAGTGCAGGATTTTGACTGTCTTTGGGTTATTTAACCACATTTTCAGGCACCTGTCTGCATGATCATGGAAGACGATCCACTGAATTCCATAACTGTTTTCGAAAGATTTATGCGGTTTCTTGATTTTACTTAAAAAAAAAAAAAAAAAAAAAAAAGTAATTCTAGAGTTTCTAGAGGCTGTAGATGGAGGTAACAAAAGACATCCAGTTCCAAACAAATGCTGATCATGTTCCCTGCACGTTTACTGAATCAGTGTTCTTCAACTTCACCCATGATACCTCCATATTTTAAAGAGATTGGGAATATTAATATATTATGACCTTACTGCAACAGATTATATTTTTATTACTATGGAGATGGCATTAGTCACTCCATAGCTGAAATGGCATTATTTTTGTCCCTGCCAAATGTGTGTTCTGCACTTTGATATACGCCTGGGATCTTCATTCAAATAAGAGATAGGACATGCTACTAAACTTCAGTAAGAGGAGAATGCCGTTTGTGTTTAAATAAAAACAACCAGGTACGCATTAGTAGTACTGTAAATATTCAATTAGCTATCTATGGAAACAAATTGTACTTGTTCCATCTGTCCTTTTAAGTTAATAGGATAAAGATTAAAAAAGGATAAGCATTAAAGAGAATAACATTCTGTTCTAAATAGTTGATTGTTTTTAGTTCATAATATGTTTCACTTAGATTAATACTTAGTATGCCTGTTTGAAGGAGACTAGTGCTCTGTTCATGGTATCATTTTAGAGTTGTGGCAATGAACACTATAGTTAGGACTGAGAAGGCGTTACTGTTAAAGTCCCATTTTTTCACTTGCTCATAACTTCTTCATAGTCTGTTTGGGCTGAAACTTTCTATGCTCAGTCTCTGCTCAAAATTGAATTGATCTGGGAAGATTGAGGGACATGGACGGAGCCATCTGAGACTCAGAAAAGAAGTAGGATTTTAACACCAGATTTTTTCCCCCCCTCAAAATAGGAAAGGACATGAAATTGAAATTTAGTCTAGTCATAGTCCTCATTGAGAAAGGGAAAACCTAAGATATTAAAAGGTCTTTAAAAAAAAAAAAAAAGTTAAAGATTTAGTCAGATCTGTCCATCCGTGCACAGTAGAAGAGTTTACATCTAGAATTTTGGTTTAGGTTAAAGTGTAAGTACAATGTGTAAAATGTAGGGCATGTACTATACCATGACATTGTTCTTGTTTTGGAATAATACATTTGTCTCACCCACATCTAAAAAATCCTTTCAAAACCTCAACCGAAAACACATTGTGCACAGGCCAAAGAAATACCAGGAAAAACAAAGTTGTCTTAGTAGACAGAACAGTACATGGTGATGAAATCTGCTTAGCGTTGAATATAAACACTTGGGGAGCGATTCAAAATATATGTCTTAGCCAAAAGTGGGGCCTGGGAAATGCAGGGCTAGAAACTCTTATCCCTCTTGCAGATCTGGAAAATGCAACTTCTTGTAATTATGGAATTTTATTTCTCTAGGTCTCAGACCATTGGCACTAGAGCCTGATGAATCTCTCAACTTTGCGAAACCACAGTGGTGCACTTCTGACCTGCAAATAAGTACATTTAAGAAAGCTTAGAAGTCTTTTGAGGGGAGCAGAGGAGAGGTTGGCTACCTCTTACTGCTGACTCCTCTGTGGATTAATTTGTGTTTTGTAGGATCCTAACTCCCTAAAGGTGTTAAACGCTGATGTTGTGTTGATGTTGCACCAATTCACAATTGTATTGCAACACTAACTCCATTCAGTGATGAAATGGCTGGTTGGTTCTTTCTTACTGTGGGCTGGTGCGTGGGAGGGGAAGAAGAGAGGAAGGACTCTCCTTTGTCTCTCGTTGTGGTTTGGAAGGAGGATGTGTTCTTTCTGCTTCCTCTGGTTTCCTGAAGATCTATCTTCTCCAGCACCCTGTATTCTAGCCAACACCCTTCCTGGTTGCTCCAGCTGTTGGGAACGAAGCGTGTGATCTCCATAGCTTTTTAAGGATCTGATCCAAAGCCCACTGATGTCCATGGGAAGCAGAGGCACAATAAGTTTTATTGGGACCCTGGACACAAAGAACATTTGGGCCACCCACACCTGGGGCCCCCAAATTGACAGGGCCCCTGGGCATGGGCCCTATCAGCCTGTGTGATAATCCACTGCTGATGGGAAGCTTCGCATGGTCTTCGGTGTGTTCAGGATCAGGCCTTAATTCCCTGCCTTGCCCCATCTCAAATGTGGGGAGAAAACACAGCTCTCAGGCCTGCACCGAGTTTGCTCAATGTTTCCTGCACATTTGTAGATACCAAATGGGATCTGATCTCCTAATGTCTGTTTTCCCTTCCTGGGTCTGAGTGAGCAGGAGCACTTATGTACAAATGTATGCGAGAGGCCCCCAAAAGCCATGTGGGAACTCAAGAACAGCAGGCTGAATATTAATGTAAGAGTATTCTCATGTTAGTCAAATGGGACCTCATTATAGGTTGTTGGACACATCACTCAGATAACACAAGACACACCATTTATAGAATGCTGTACAGAAGCAGGAATAGGACAGCTGGAGTCATTCTCTGACTAAATAAAGTCCTCACTAAGAGTTTCACTTGCCTACATTAGGTAATTTGTTTTTCTTATATTAGAAAATGTCAGACAAGAAGAAAGTGAAAGCTGTAATGGGCGGCCTCTCTGAAATGGAGAGATTAACAACCAAAAGGTTGCCAGAGTACAATGTTCAAAGTTGCAAAATGAGGAGAGGGGGGAAAAAAAACATTTGCCTTTTGGCTGAGAGACTGTTTTTTCTTGTTATACTATTTGCTCTACATGGATCTTGCAATCTTTAATATTGCAAAACAGATTCTAAATGGTTTAATATTTGTCCTCTTGTTAGAAATTGTTTATCATTCAAACAGGAAAGCAGGGGGCACAACCCTAAACACTTCCTGACAGCTATTGTAGCCACTGTATATAAATTTTAAACAATATAATCCCTAATGTAGTGATTCACCAATAATTTGGCTAAAGGTCAGATGTTCATATTGCAAATAAGGTTTCTGGCTCTGAAATTATGATGAAGCTGGTGTATCATATCTCTTGTGTTCACACTCTGTATGAATTTTAAATGAGTAATTACTATCTAAATTAATTAGAAGATAGACCGATAACTTTACAAGCAGGTCAAAGGTATGCTATCATCTTGAATTGTTTGAATAAATTCCATTTTCTTATGGAGCACTGTTTAAATACTTGGACCTCTGAAAGTTTGTTTTAAGGGTTTCTCTGCTACTCTGTGTTTTATAAGGCTCTTGGAATTAAATCAAAATTGCTCAGGCCATCCCCTTCACTCCCTCCCCTTTGTATCTTTGCACATTTCTACCTGTTACCTTTTCAGTTTCAGTTTTGCTTTTACTGTAGCTGGCAAATATCTTCCAGAAAGGGGTGCTCACAAAAATTAAAATAGCCATTAGGAGCTTTCCAAAATAAATACACTGATAAATGTGTCTCATAGCAAGAGCAATCAATGTGTTACTCTCTTCTGTACATTCATTATACTCTTTGCTACTAATTTATCATAATATATTCCAAAATCCATGGTTATTCCCATAAACTAAACTGAGTAACAGATGCATATCATGTGATGTTTACAGAAAGAGAAGCATATACATACCTGATTAGGAGACAGCATTTCAAGTACACCTCTATGGTGTATATGAACTGCCATGCTGCATCAGAGCAGTGGTCCGTCTAGTTCAATATGCTATGTATGGTGGTGGTCAGTATTAGATGGTTCAAAAGAATGTACAGGAAACCTTGCAGTGCACAATTATGGAAAACTGCCTAGGGGAAACTTATTCCTAATCTCAATCACTTATTGTGCTTTAATGTTCAAAATGAGAATTTATATCACTTAATTTAAAAAAAAACTGTCAAATATCTGATCCTGTTTGAGTTTATATTTTCTAGACATTTTAAATTTTGTTGCTTTTCAGTTTCATTGAATGTCCCCTTCTTGAATTAGAGAAGTTCATTCAGGTATACTCGTATGCCAGCTATTGTGTTGTATACCTCTGTGTCCCCTTTTATTAGTCCTTGTCTTTACAGTCTCCCCTCAGATGGAAGTTTTCCCTTCTTTCTGATTATATTAATAGCCCTTCTTGAACGACACCTTCTATGTCTGAGGTCTTGTTTATGCTACCGGGGTAAAAAAAAAAAAAAGGAGGACTTGTGGCACCTTAGAGACTAACAAATTTATTTGAGCATATGCTTTCGTGAGCTACAGCTCACTTCTTCGGACGCATTCAGTGGAAAATACAGTGGGGAGATTTATATACGCAGAGAACATGAAACAATGGGTGTTACCATACATACTGTAATGAGAGTGATCAGGTAAGGTGAGCTGTTACCAGCAGGAGAGCGGGGGGATGAACCTTTTGTAGTGATAATCAAGGTGGGCCATTTCCAGCAGTTGACAAGAACGTCTGAGGAACAGCAGGGGGAGGGGAATAAACATGGGGAAATAGTTTTACTTTGTGTAATGACCCATCCACTCCCAGTCTCTATTCAAGCCTAAGTTAATTGTATCCAATTTGCAAATTAATTCCAATTCAGCAGTCTCTCGTTGGAGTCTGTTTTTTGAAGTTTTTTCGTTAAAGAATTGCCACTTTTAGGTCTGTAATTGAGTGACCAAAGAGATTGAAGTGTTCTCCGACTGGTTTTTGACTGTTATAATTATTGACATCTGATTTGTGTCCATTTATTCTTTTACGTAGAGACTGTCCAGTTTGGCCAGTGTACATGGCAGAGGGGCATTGCTGGCACACGATGGCATATATCACATTGGTAGATGTGCAGGTGAACGAGCCTCTGATAGTGTGGCTGATGTGATTAGGCCCTGTGATGGTGTCCCCTGAATAGATATGTGGGCACAGTTGGCAACGGGCTTTGTTACAAGGATAGGTTCCTGGGTTAATGTTTTTGTTGTGGGGTGTGTGGTTGCTGGTGAGTATTTGCCTCGGGTTGGGGGAGCTGTCTGTAAGCAAGGACTGGCCTGTCTCCCAAGATCTGTGAGAGTGATGGGTCATCCTTCAGGATAGGTTGTAGATCCTTGATGATGCGTTGGAGAGGTTTTAGTTGGGGGCTGAAGGTGATGGCTAGTGGCGTTCTGTTATTTTCTTTGTTGGGCCTGTCCTGTAGTAGGTGACTTCTGGGTACTCTTCTGGCTCTGTCAATCTGTTTCTTCACTTCAGCAGGTGGGTATTGTAGTTGTAAGAATGCTTGATAGAGATCTTGTAGGTGTTTGTCTCTGTCTGAGGGGTTGGAGCAAATGCGGTTGTATCGCAGAGCTTGGCTGTAGACAATGGATCGTGTGGTGTGGTCTGGATGAAAGCTGGAGGCATGTAGATAGGCATAGCGGTCAGTAGGTTTCCAGTATAGGATGGTGTTTATGTGACCATCGCTTATTAGCGCTGTAGTGTCCAGGAAGTGGATCTCTTGTGTGGACTGGTCCAGGCTGAGGTTGATGGTGGGATGGAAATAAGTCGACCTAATTTACGCTACTCCAGCTATATGAGTAACACAACTGGAGTCAAGGTAGCTTAGGTAGACTTATCCCGGCGCTGCGTCGATTTACCTTACTCTTCTCTGGGAGCTGGAATACCAGAATTGACCGGAGAGCGCTCTGTAATCAATTTAGCAGGTGTTCACTGACCAGCTAAATCGACACCCGCTGCATCAATTGCAGTTGCATCGATCCCCCCGGTAGTGAAGATAAACCGTGAAATAAGGATTTTCAAATCTTTCTATATAGTCCCCATAGTTCGTCTAAATTGAAATTTCCCCTATCAGGTTAGTGCACACTTTAAGGGTATGTCTATACTACCCACTGGATCAGCGGGCAGCAATCGATCCAGCGGGGGTTGATTTATCGCGTTTAGTCTAGTCGTGATAAATCAACCCCCGAGCGCTCTCCCATCAACTCCTGTACTCCGCCGCCGTGAGAGGCGCAGGCAGAGTCGACGGGGGAGCAGCAGCAGTTGACTCACCATAGCGAACACATAGCGGTGAGTAGGTCTAAGTACGTCGACTTCAGCTACGTTATTGATGTAGCTGAAGTTGTGTAACTTAGATTGATTTCCCTCTCCCTGCCCTCGCTCCCTCACAGTGTAGACTAGGCCTAAGTGGATTCATGCAAAGGATACAGAGATGTTGAAAGCGGCACTTTCAGGTGAAGCTGGATGGGAGCCTCTAAATGGCTCTGACAAAAATGAGTAGCCCTGACTAGTGGTTTTACTGTCTGTGGTGTCTGCTGTAAATTTTTATCCATGTGGACTGCCTTTTTTTTCCCTACAGCTGCTTAACATTTTACGCTATTTCTGTTCTGTGTAGATTCTCATGTCATTCTTCGAGCGCCTTCCAGTAGTGCATTAAGTGACATGGCTAACATCTGTTGTGTGGTTCATTCATTGACTTACCCTCTCTCTATGGCGTGGGCAGGTGTTATGTGTACAGTATAGTATGTTGGGTTTTGGTAGGGTTTTTAATATATACATCCTGCTACATTTTTAGGTAGGAGAAGGCAAGATCAACAAGGGGTACCTCACACTTGGAGCAGAAGGTGGTGAGTTTGTGACAGTGCTCAGTTCCCCCAAGTTCATGCCTCCATTCGGGATTGGCTGCCGAGAAAGCTGTCTCCTACACAGATGATCTTTTAACCTTGTGATAGAAAGTGTCATTGTTCCTGAGGAATGGAGTCCTTCCAGGAAGGGCACTTTAACACATTTCCATCTACTCCTGCTACCTTTCTCAGGTGGGACAGCAGTATCCTATGGTCAACAGGATCCAATGTTGCAGAGCTCTCCAGGAGGATGAGAATGAGGCATTTGTCCTCCATCCATTCAAAGAAATCGTCAGTCAGTGCAACTAAATTTCTTTTGGTCCTAACTATATTTGATTCAGTTGAGTTTGTAGTTGGCCTTTTACTGGCTGCTTTGACTTTGCTCGGGAACAGATGTGTTTGGTTTTTTTTATAGTTTTTTTCCCATTTTGGTTTTATTCACCAATCATGTTTATTTGCTGAGTTCAATTAAAAACTTCTAAAATGAAGATAGAAAAGCATTTGCCAATCATTACTCCTATTTCCAAAGTGTCTCGGATCCCTAGGATATGCTGTTTTTAGACCTAATGTGAATCGTGCCATACATACTTTTACCTTGGGAATTAATTTGTTTTAATGGCCTGTCAAGGCTGATTCCCCTTTCTGGCACTTTGAGTGCAGATGGTGGGGTCCACAAGGATTCTAAAAATTAATACTGGCCACTCCAGGCTAGTATTAAACTCCCAAAGTTACAACTTCTCTCTAACCTTGGATAGGTAGATGGTGCCACCACCCAAATGCAAAAAACCCCTTTGAACCTGGGAAGGCGCACTTGGGGGTTACCTCAAGCTCGCTCTCGCGCGCGCGCGCTCTCTCTCTTTCTCTCTCACACGGAAGAGCTGAGAAGCAAAACAAAGGAAATCAGCTGTTGCCACCAGCTAATTAAACAACATATGCACAAACCTCTCAGGACGCACAAACCCAATCCTGTTCTTAAAAAAAGGTAAATTGTATTAAAAACAAAGAAAATACATCTTGAACTTAGGCTATTGCTAGATTTAAAAAGAGCAAATATAACAAGCATCAAGAATGGTTTTCTTGAGGTCCAGCTTAATGGTTACAAGCAAAACAAAAGCATTTGGGGGTTAGCACAGAGGAATCCACAAGCCATAAAGAAATAAACTTAATCGTGTCTTCCTAGACATTTCCTGAGCTACTTACATATCTGGGGGTTTCAAATGAGTAGTTTCTAGGTATGATCTGGTGATTTTCATACCTGGCCCACAGCTTTTTACAGCATAGCTCCAGCCCTGTGTCTGCTCTGTCCCCTCTCTCTGGAGAACAGACAGACAAAGGGAAAGTTTTTTTCCCCCAATTTTAAAAAGTTCTAGCCCTCCCATTGGCTCTTATGGTCAGGTGCCCACTCCCATCCTTTTACCCATGTGCTTTTTTTTAACTCTTTACAGGTAAAGCAAGTAGAGAACAGCTACTAACAGGGATTTTGTAGCTAGCTGGCTGTCTGGCTGTCCATAAAAGGGGGCTTCCCCCGCTTCATTTATCACAGGCCTCCAAGTGATTGGATTTTTTTTTTTTAAACACAAGAAATCTGGCACTTGGTATGTCAAAGGCCTGCAGAAGATGGAAGAAGCAAGATTAAGGATCATTCAGGAACCTAATACTACAAGGTGCTGATAATTGGATATGAGGGGTACTCATTACTCCACAGGATCATGTGCTAGAGTAGTTCCTGGTGATGTTGGGTGTGTTTTTTTTTTTTTAATTTTGCATCCTTTTCTCTTGGCCATGTGTCACACATAGGAGAGCCTGTTCCTGCAGTAAGGTCTGTTAAGGTGAACCTCTGCTCCCATTCAGAATCCCCTTGACTTCAATTGGATTCTGTGGCCGCTAGCATCCATGGTAATGGACCCTGATGCAGGATTTGGGGCATGTGGGGTAAGAGAATGGTCTATATTTGTAATTGATACTTCTACTTTAATAAAAGCAAAATTTAGAAAACTGCCCTCCTGTTCCCATAATGATAGCAGTGCGATCAAAAACTCTCAACTCTATATCGTTTCCGTTTTAGTTAGAGCTCAAAACCAGCTTGAGTTTAAAATGCAAGTTGGCAAGCAACGATGTTCTAATCTCTTCTTTGAAAACGAAAAAAAGGACAATGTCCATTATATGAACTTTGTAAAGAGACTTGTAACCGCTTTGGAAAGGGACTCAACTACACAGTCGAACAAACCTAGATCTCATTCTAAATAGTTACTTAGGTTAGACTGGAGGCACACCAGTAATGAAATAGAACTGAAGGAATAAGTGAGAGAAAGCAGAAGAGATTTATGATTTACTCAAAAGTTATACTTTGTGGGAGCTATGTCAGTAAGTGAGCTTCAAAACATCCTAAATGTGCTTAAAACTAGGCACCTTTTATTACTCATGGATACTCTAATGCCTAAATCCTGTTTGCCTTATTGAAATGAAACCCACTGAAGTTGGCGGGGGGGACAGACCCTGACCAAGCAATTTCCTCTTAATTCAGATAGGTTCAGTTCTGAATTTGTTGAAAATCATATATTAGAATAGACTACAGTAACTCCTCGCTTCACGTTGTAATTATGTTCCTGAAAAATGCAAGTTTAAACGAAACGATGTTAAGCGACCCAATTTCCCCATAAGAATGAATGTAAATGGGGGGGGGGGTTAGGTTCCAGGGAAACTTTTTTCACCAGACAAAAAACAATATTTTAAACAAACAATTTAATACTGTACACAGCAATGATGATTGTGAAGCAGGAGGCTCCCGGCAGCAGCTCCAAGGCAGAGGGCAGGGACAGCTGAACTGCTGGCAACTGATAGCCTGCTGGGCTGCTGCCGCACAGGGAACTTAGGGGAATGGGGAGCTGATGGGAGGGACTGCAACGGGCTGTTCTTCCTGCAAGCAGTGGACAAAGCAGCAGCTGCCAAACAACGTTATAAGGGAGCATTGCGCAACTTTAAACGAGCATGCTCCCTAATTGATCAGCAATGTAACAATGTTAACCGGGACGACTTTAAGTGAGGCGTTACTGTACAAATGGAATAACATCTATGGAAAGGTGCACCTTGAAGATAAGTGATTGCTAGCATCAATGTTGAGTCATTCAATGGGAGCCTTATAAAAGTATATAATACTTGGCAGCATGTGCTGTGATAAGTTAAAAGCATATGGGAGCCTCTTCCCTATTAAGTATGATGAACAAATAACTTGCTGACCATGTCACTCTTCATTTATCATAACAGTAAGATATTATAATAAAATCTAGCTCTAGGCAGGATATGTCCAAATATTCAGAAAAGCATTGTCAGATAGTTAAATATGGTACCCAGCAATATATTTCAAGTGGTGTGGATTGGTCAATGTCAACATCGTTTCATATTGCTGCTCTCATATCTTCAGGTCTTAGGTAAAATAGTCTAGTTTGGGATCTAAATAACAACAGTGCTTATTATAAGCAAGCTAATAATAGTTTGGATTTTTAAATTCTTTTTAATTGCTCTTAATGTGATTGCAAAAAAGTTGAACATTTACTTCTGCAAACCATATGCTAAGGAAGTGCTTTTTCACCCCTCTATACACTGGGAGTAAATGTTTTTTAATGACATGATTTAACCCTTTCAATCAAAGATCTGAATTTAAAAGGAAGAGCCATTGAAAATAACTATTTAGCTTTTTGAAAAACTTGAAATTATTGTGATTCTTGAGCTATTTGATGGAATGAACCCTTGTGTGGCCAATGTCTCTCATTTTGAATTATGTGGTATTCATAGTTGCATATCTGAATATGGCTTGTTTTCGGTTTGTAAACTTCTCTCTATATTTCTTGTAATAATTCCTCTTTCCCCCACCTTCTAGCTTCCCTCCCTTCTTCTCCATTCTCCTTCATTTAAATCAAAAAATAAAATATCCAACATTGCATGTAATCAGTCCCCAAACAACTGTGCTTTGCTGAACCCTATTCCTCTCCACTCTTTCTATGAACACTTGGACGACTTCTCTTGCAATCCATAGGGATTCATTCTCCACCTCTTCATCCCCAAGAAGTCCCTTCTAGTTAATCTTTAGGTTTCTCCTCAGGTATCTGAGTTCTCTTATTCGGTTTCACTTCTGCCATTGCCAGTATGGTCTCTAGAGTGTTTTCCTATTCTCCTTTTCCTGAGTTTTACTGTCTGTCAGGACTTTTACAGTAGCTTAGCTTTAGTTACTACCTCTGGAATATTCTTTTGTATGGTTGAGTTTTGGGTTTCTATCCCAAGTGACTGGAGCGTACTTACCCCCATATTTATTGTCTCTTATGGGATAATACTGATTTTGAAAGCAGAAGAGGAGTTTGAATGGGGATCTCCATCTGTAGCTGATACTTGCCCTCCTGAGTGCTGCTGTAATTTCCCTCCGCTCTCTTCTCTTAATTTTTTTTTTTTTTAAGGCAGAGAGATCATGGAAAAATTGCAGCTTGTGGTCTTACACTACGAGCACGGAATGCTCTCTAGCTTTTCTTATAACTAAACTTTCTGCTGATAATCATGAAACTTCACAGTTTGGTCTCTGGGCTATTGGCAGGCCTTGGGAGAAGGAGCTGCACTCTATGTAGTCTGTCAATTTTTATCTCTTCCGTACAGTTCGGCTGTAACAACTCCGCAATTAAGGTTTTTACATGCCAGACTGAGTTTCCTCCTGTAGCATTTTCAGACATTCCTTTAATTCTGATGTTGGGGAACTAGTAGAATAACATGGTTGTCTGAAGCCTGAGCTCTGATGGGATAGCAAAGTAATCTGCCTCCATCGACCCCATCTCCCTCCCTAAACTCCCCTCCAAAATCAGAGCAGAGAGTTGCACAGGATGAATTCTCTTTTAAAAATCTGAAATTTAAAAAGATACCAAGAGGAGTGTGTCCTGCTCACAGCATAGAGACCTCTCAGACTCCAAGTAAACGCGGTAGCCAAATCAAGCAGAAAGGCCAGGACTGAAGAAAATCAAATAGCTACCAAAGCAGACATTTTGGGGCTGATCACTGAATTAAAGGCCATGAGACATGATCTGATGACCGAGCTTCTACTGTTAAAAGAAGTTACTGACTTGGAAGAATAAGTCACTGTGCTAGAGACTGGCCTAAGAGAAGAAAGTGAGAGAGAGGCAGAGCCACATGGCATTGATGGAGAAGAGAGAGAGAGAGGGAGATGCAGCTTAAATCCGTGGGGAGGAGACCAAAGCCCTGAGGTAAGTGGGGAAGTGGGACACCGGGAGGAAGCATGAGCAGGAGCGTGTGAGAGGGGAGGGCTCCTGCCTCATACTGAGAAAGAGGGGCGATCAGCGGGTTATCTCAAGTGCCTATACACAAATGCACGAAGCCTGGGAAACAAGCAGGGAGAACTGGAAGTCCTGGCAAAGTCAAGGAATTATGATGTGATTGGAATAACAGAGACTTGGTGGGATAACTCACATGACTGGAGTACTGTCATGGATGGATATAAGCTGTTCAGGAAAGACAGGCAGGGCAGAAAAGGTGGGGGAGTTGCACTGTATGTAAGAGAGCAGTATGACTGCTCAGAGCTCAAGTATGAAACTGCAGAAAAACCTGAGAGTCTCTGGATTAAGTTTAGAAGTGTGAGCAACAAGGGTGATGTCGTGGTGGCAGTCTATAGACCACCGGACCAGGGGGATGAGGTGGACGAGGCTTTCTTCCGGCAACTCTCAGAAGTTACTAGATCGCACATCCTGGTTCTCATGGGAGACTTCAATCACTCTGATATCTGCTGAGAGAGCAATACAGCGGTGCACAGACAATCCAGGAAGTTTTTGGAAAATGTAGGGGACAATTTCCCGGTGCAAGTGCTGGAGGAACCAACTAGGGGCAGAGCTCTTCTTGACCTGCTGCTCACAAACTGGGAAGAATTAGTAGGGGAAGCAAAAGTGGATGGGAACATGGGAGACAGTGACCATGAGATGGTCGAGTTCAGGATCCTGACACAAGGAAGAAAGGAAAGCAGCAGAATACGGACCCTGGACTTCAGAAAAGCAGACTTTGACTCCCTCAGGGAACTGATGGGCAAGATCCCCTGGGAGAATAACATGAGGGGGAAAGGAGTCCAGGAGATCTGGCTGTATTTTAAAGAATCCTTATTGAGGTTACAGGGACAAACCATCCTGATGTGCAGAAAGAATAGTAAATATGGCAGGCGACCAGCTTGGCTTAACAGTGAAATCCTTGCTGATCTTAAATACAAAAAAGAAGCTTACAAGAAGTGAAAGGTTGGACAAATGACCAGGGATGAGTATAAAAATATTGCTCGGGCATGCAGGAGTGAAATCAGGAAGGCCAAATCACACCTGGAGTTGCAGCTAGCAAGAGATGTTAAGAGTAACAAGAAGGGTTTCTTCAGGTATGTTAGCAACAAGAAGAAAGTCAAGGAAAGTGTGGGCCCCTTACTGAATGAGGGAGGCAACCTAGTGACAGAGGATGTGGAAAAAGCTAATGTGCTCAATGCTTTTTTTGCCTCTGTCTTCATGAACAAGGTCATCTCCCAGACTGCTGCACTGGGCAGCACAGCATGGGGAGGAGGTGACCAGCCCTCTGTGGAGAAAGAAGTGGTTCGGGACTATTAGAAAAGCTGGACGTGCACAAGTCCATGGGGCCGGATGCGTTGCATCCGAGAGTGCTAAAGGAGTTGGCGGATGTGATTGCAGAGCCATTGGCCATTATCTTTGAAAACTCATGGCGATCGGGGGAAGTCCTGGACGACTGGAAAAAGGCTAATGTAGTGCCCATCTTTAAAAAAGGGAAGAAGGATCCTGGGAACTACAGGCCAGTCAGCCTCACCTCAGTCCCTGGAAAAATCATGGAGCAGGTCCTCAAGGAATCCATTCTGAAGCACTTAAAGGAGAGCAAAGTCATCAGGAACAGTCAGCATGGATTCACCAAGGGAAAGTCATGCCTGACTAATCTAATTGCCTTCTATGATGAGATAACTGGCTCTGTGGATGAAGGGAAAGCAGTGGACGAGTTGTTCCTTGACTTTAGCAAAGCTTTTGACACTGTCTCCCACAGTATTCTTGTCAGCAAGTTAAAGTAGTATGGGCTGGATGAATGGACTATAAGGTGGATAGAAAGCTGGCTAGATTGTCGGGCTCAACGGGTAGTGATCAATGGCTCCATGTCTAGTTGGCAGCCGGTATCAAGTGGAGTGCCCCAAGGATCGATCCTGGGGCCGGTTTTGTTCAATATCTTCATAAATGATCTGGAGGATGGTGTGGATTGCACCCTCAGCAAGTTTGCAGATGACACTAAACTGGGAGGAGAGGTAGATACGCTGGAGGGTAGGGATAGGATACAGAGGGACCTAGACAAATTGGAGGATTGGGCCAAAAGAAATCTGATGAGGTTCAACAAGGACAACTGCAGAGTCCTGCACTTAGGACGGAAGAATCCAATGCACTGCTACAGACTAGGGACCGAATGGCTAGGCAGCAGTTCTGCAGAAAAGGACCTAGGGGTTACAGTGGACGAGAAGCTGGATATGAGTCAACAGTGTGCCCTTGTTGCCAAGAAGGCCAATGGCATTTTGGGATGTATAAGTAGGGGCATTGCCAGCAGATCGAGGGACGTGATCGTTCCCCTCTATTTGACACTGGTGAGGCCTCATCTGAAGTACTGTGTCCAGTTTTGGGCCCCACACTACAAGAAGGATGTGGAAAAATTGGAAAGAGTCCAGCGGAGGGCAACAAAAATGATTAGGGGACTGGAACACATGACTTATGAGGAGAGGCTGAGGGAACTGGGGATGTTTAGTCTACGGAAGAGAAGAATGAGGGGGGATTTGATAGCTGCTTTCAACTACCTGAAAGGGGGTTCCAAAGAGGATGGCTCTAGACTGTTCTCAGTGGTAGCAGATGACAGAACAAGGAGTAATGGTCTCAAATTGCAGTGGGGGAGATTTAGGTTGGATATTAGGAAAAACTTTTTCACTAGGAGGGTGGTGAAACACTGGAATGTGTTACCTAGGGAGGTGGTGGAATCTCCTTCCTTAGAAGTTTTTAAAGTCAGGCTTGACAAAGCCCTGGCTGGGATGATTTAATTGGGGATTGGTCCTGCTTTGAGCAGGGGGTTGGACTAGATGACCTCCTGAGGTCCCTTCCAACCCTGATATTCTATGATTCTAAATTGGATGATATAGAAAACAAACTAAGAAGGAATATCAAAATTAAGGGACTGCATGTATGAGATTTCTAATGTCCACGTAGAACAGATGGCACCTTGGGTTCAAGGCTTCAGCCAAAAATAAATAAATAACAAACAAGCCACTTTACATAATACATTTGACACTCTTTGCATATGTATATCCGGACACTCTTTGCATATGTATATTTTTTTATACAGGAAAATCCTTTCAGACCCCTTCCTCAGAGTCAGATTCCTACTGGAATCTTGATGACCCTATCTATCAATTAGGAATGAGATGAATTTGGCACTATGCCCTGCTGAAGCTAGTTCACTGCTGTGGGCCTTCCAGTGTCAGTGAGATAATAATAATACAGTGAATTATATTTATAGGGCTAAATTATGCCTGCCTCTGTTGTGGGGGGGGGGTGCTAGAGGAGGAGAGAAGGTACAGAAGAGTTCTTCCTGCTGTATCCTCTGTCCTGTTGCCACTGTCATTGAGCCATGTCTGAAATAAGTTTGGGAGTTCCTCAGGACAGGGACCTGGTCTCTTATTTGTATTGGAATACAGACTTTCCCACTTTTGGGTGCTAGTAAAATTGAATAGATTATTTTGTTTCAGGCTTTGATTTAGGTAGGCAAAGGGGAAGGAGGTAATCCAAAACAACAAACTAATTATTAGAGCTGGCCTTTTCCTTTTAAATGGATTAGTTTTCTATCAGACAATATACTTTTTGTCAAAATTGAAAAGTTTCATGGGAATATACTGATTTTGATACTTTCAGTTGGGGGGGGGGAACTAACCAAATTGTTTCCACTTTATTGTATCACTTCAACAATGTTTTTTGTTTTGACTTTTATGTTCTATTATAAAATATATTTAAATATTTTTTATTTTATTATGTAATATTTTGTATTACGTTATGAAAACCGTTTTTACCTTTATTCAAATGAAATAATTTAATTATTCTGAATCAATTTTTCAGAATATTCATTTTGTGGGAAGTTATGAAATTTTAGCTTTTAATTCTGATTCAGAGAAAAATAAACTTTGAAATTTGGGAATTCTGTTTTTGACCATTTCTACTAATGATCATAAATGTAGTAAACGTCTACATAATGCTTTACTAGGAAGACCAGCTCATGCTTCTTACAATTATGTCACCCTGTCATAAATTACAATTATGTCACCCTATGTCATAAAATAAGAGAATTTTCTTGTAAGCATCCAATACAGTCAAAAAAAAAAAGGCCAAGTCCTGAGTCCACAGGGGTGTGTCATTCCATTGTATAGCACCAGGAAATGCAGTTATCGGAGACTTTGAAATGTTAAATCTTTATGATTGAGTGTAGAATAAGCAAGAACAAGTGGCTAGTCGGCAGGAACGAATGCAGTCTGATATTGCGTTTTGTGGATTTTTTTAAAAAATAAATCCACAGTGTGGTGGAGAGGACAGAGGAGGACTTTTATTTTTGCACCTGTTATATTTTGTGTGGTTTCTCATGTTAAATCCCAGTGGCTTCTTCTATAAATTGTTTCTGATTCCTGGTTCTGTCCTGCCTGTAGTTCTTCATAGTTCTGCTCTCTGATCTGAATCTCCCATGATGCACCACATTCTCCCCTTTTGGGGAGGGAAGAGGGTGCATTATTGATCTTCCTGGCCTTGGAGCATCATAGGGAGATGTAGTACAGCCAGAGACCGCAGCCCATTGAGGAGAATGGGAACATAAGGCACCCAAACTACAATTCCCATGAGACACCACAATGCTATTTTGACCCAAAGTATTTCAGCTTTGGGTTTTGTCCAGCCCCTCCCTGACACACACAGGCATATCATGTCTATATTTGCCACTGTCAAGATTTTTATTATTTGAAATCGTTAGTTATAGGGTGATAACACAAGAGTACCAGTGCATCACAATTCTCAGGTTGACCTGAGCAGTCCCAAAAAATAATCAGAAAATTTTAGGGATGGATATTATGATGGATGGAAAACCACTCCTGGAAGAAGGTCTCATTAAGCCTCCAAGTTTGGCAGTTGAAGTATGCAAGGTCTAGGCTAGTCCCCTGCTTTATGCATTAGAATACTTGGATACCTGTTCTTCAAGGACAAAGGAAGAAACTCTGATATCTTTTTTTCCATGTATGAAAACAGATTCTAATGTCTTCTCATTTGCACCAACCAGGTGAAGGGAATTGCTTTTAATTTCAAATCATCACAATTCAAGGGAAAAAGAGGAACAAGGAAGGAAGCATCAGTCCGCAATTTCACCACCATTTGGCAAAGCTGAGAGCTTTCTGGGGGACTGCCATGTTGCTTCATGATCCCTGTTGGTACAGAGACCTCCAATGAAACGAACACCTCTGATGACAATAGAAAACAACCATGAATAAAAAGAAATTAATGAGGGAAGCATTTTCCTGCTGTGCCCCTGGGATGAAAGTTAACAGCAGTTTGTGGGGACTGATTACAGAGCTTCTTTTGTTTTAGGAACTCTTGCATCCAAGTGGTGTTTTTTGCTATGGAATGGGAATTCTGGAACTAGCATCCAGCCTGCACTATTGCAGATACACATCCACAGAGGAAAGGCTTGGACAGTACAATAGTTCATGTGCAGTTAAGTCTTTGTAATATTAATTAAAGGACCTATGGCAGCTTAGGCTGGAGACATTGTACTCAAGGAGGGTAGAGAGACAGCTGAACACTGACCCAGTTTTTATTTTGCTTTCCTTGAGATGATCAGTCTAGCTTCGCAACATAAATACAACAAATATCTTAAAATCTGCTTTAAATGAATGTTAAGGGTCAAACCTAACGCGCCCCCTTCCCCCCACAAAAGGAAACAAAATTCTGAGTTAAGCCTAACATAGTGACCATAACTTCATTCTGCTGTGCTTCTGTAATGTAACACGTGCAAGACGATCCACTGCCCTCAGAACCCCTGATTAAGGACCACCTGACTTGTAATTCTAGGGAACAACAAAGTTAATTAAGAATGGCATGGCAGTCTTGACCTCAAGAATTAATTGCTTTTGTTGCCTTGCTGTCTAGATTTGTAAATTGGTTTTAATTAGCTTTTGACATATATTTCCTTGAGTGGGGGAAGTTTAGCATGCACTCCTCATCCCCAATTCTCAACCCTCCATGATCTGCAAAGTCTGCAAAGCAGCAGTATACTTTACCAAATGTATAATATGCAGTGCATTGTGTGGAGAAATATATTAGAAGATGGCTTGCATGATATTTTGTGTACATGTAGAACTTGCTATCAAACAGTGAACACTTTAAAGTGTGTAGTCCTTATTAATTTTCTCATGGAAGCTCTCTGGCTAACTTGACATATTTTATTTGCATGTTAATCAACTGTAAAATAGTGTTTGGGGCATCTATCTTATATTTAAACTTAAAAACTGCTAAATTCTAACCCTTTTTGGGTTATTTTATTTCTTATATTTTAGTCTTTCTGCTATAGTATTAATGGAGTTTCTAACTTTCTAATTTGCCTAGCTGTTAACATTTGTTTGTGTAAAAGTAATCACATGGAAGTATTAAACCAGCATGTCTCAAATTAATATAACTTAGTTCAAGAATATAGATTTCTTCATGACAATACCATCCTATATCAGCCTGAAACAAAGGAAAAAAGGAATATTTTACTATCTGGTTACCACTTATTAAGTTCCTGACTCTAATAAGGATCTGTTTAACCCAACATTCTTTAATGATTTCAAACCACAGTGGTTGTTAAGTAAACAAGTCACACTGACCTTAAAGTAATTGTCTAAGAATGATTCTTACATTACACTTGTTTACTCATGGCTACTGAAAAGTCTTTTTTCTGAGGATTAAATGAATCTTTACCTGTTCAACATTTTAATTACTTTCACCATCTAAAAATGCTCTTAATGAAAATATTTAAATGTTTATTTAAAGAAGTAAAAAAGAGTGCCACCAACACATGAAAGTTTGTGCATTTAAGGCCTTAACCTGGAAGGTGCAGCATGTTCTTCATTCCTTTTGCTAATAAAGATACTGTATATAACCCATAACAAAATGGCTGAAAGTCCATGCAGTACTAAGGGCTTGGTGATAGAAACCATCAGCTCCCATTGGTTTGCCTTGGCTCTTAGTACTGTATGAACTTTAAACTACATACTCAATAGCTCTCTCCCTATGGTGGACTTTGATCAAGATTACTTAATGAGGATCAGCACAGTCGAATCAGTGAATTCTCTAGCTTAATTATATTTATCATTCATTTATTATGTACTGATATACACAAACAACTAATAGGAAAAGGCATGAGAGAGATATTTGGATTAATATTTCTTTCAGTTTTCATATTGTAGCAAAATATTGATTTTAATATTGTATTATATTATGTGTATATATGGTATACTTAATACTTTAATGTAATGAAACATTTTTCTGGGATTTCATATCTTTAGAAGATTTTGAAATTTTGCCTTTGTGTGTTGATACTGAAAAGATTATTTTCTGAAATGTCAGAATTTTCCACAGAATGGAAATTCCAGTTCCTGACCATCTCTACACGTAAAATTGTGCAGATGCACATGCTCTCATGTTAATCTGAAGGAACATTTACCATTATCTCTTTACAAGGCATATTTGAAATGCCATCATGATCCCATATCATCTCCTGGGCAAGGAGATTTGAGTGAGGGTATGCACTGAAATTTCTATTTTGCAGGGAAATCTGTTTTGAAATGTATTTTTATTCTGAATCAAAATGAAATGTTAAATTTCTCATGAAACAAAATTTTCAAATGTCTTTTGGATCAACAGAAATGTGTTTCAATTTTGACTTTTTAATTTTTTAAAATAATATAAAATAAAATTTAATTTTGAAAGTCACTTTGAAATGAAAAATCAAAACATTCCATTCTGAAAATGTATGGACCATTTTGACATTAATGAAACACTTTGTTTCAATATTTTTCTCAAATGAAATTTCATCAGAATTGACATGTTTGAGTAGAAAATTAAGATTTTCACAAAACACATTTTCCAAAGGAAAAATGTTTGGAAAATTTTCTGCTAGCTTTACTTAAGGGTATTGCCATTCAAAAGACTGCAGCGTAATGTGAATGATCACCTTCTTTCTTCCAGTTTAGATGTACTCACTGTTACATGTTAAAAAGTTGTCTCCTCCCTTTCCATCCCCAGAGAACTGACCAGTGAAGCTCCTGAGTCCAGAAGTGGCAGCAATAGGTATCTGCTTCTGCTTGTTCTCATCTTATCCTAGAGAATCCAACAGTGGGATCAATGAGAGCCAGAAAAGGATAATTGATTTTTTCCTGTCTCCCCTATCTAATTGATTTCATAACCCATGAAGTAGGAAGGTAAGTACTTGTTTTGTGTGTTTGCAAAAAAAGAAAAAAAAAAAAAGAAGAAAAATGTCCTATATTTTCTCAACGGGAAACCAATAGGTTAAGTGACTTCCCCTATGCCACACAGCAAAAGCAGTTGCAAAGTCAGGACTGCGGCTTGTCTACCAGGGAAAGAGCACAGAATAGCTATAAAAATTATGTCAGAATAGAAAAGGGCAACGAGTGCCTTTGTCCTGTTTACCTGAATCCATGTTCAGAGTGGATTCAGTTAAACTGCAAAAAGGCCCTTGTATTGTGGAGTAAGTGGGAAGCTAGTGCAGAATAGCTATTGAGTTTTTTAAATTCACATCATAGTTTATTCTGCAAGAGCTTCCTCATGTAGACAAGCCCTTAGAATTCATGAGTTCCTGATTCCCCACGCTTTGCTAATCTGCTAGACTATATTGCCTCAAAAACATTTTTTTCAATAAACACTGGGTGAAAAAAAGATCTAGAAAGGAAACCTTAATAAACCAGAATGGAGATAAAGCTGCAGTGGAAAGGGACTACAGATGATTAAGAGTTAATAAAGACCATGTCAGTGTAACTATGACTATACAGCTGGTAAAGGAATACTTGACAAATTACATATGTAAAGTCATCAGGTGCTCACTGGGATGCTTTCTGGGGTTTTAAGGGAACTAGCATAATGCAGTTATGGAACCCCTGGCAGATAATTTTGAAATGTCATGTAGAACTGGCCAGGTACTAGAAGGCTGGAGGGAAAAAATGTTGTTAGCATCAGTCTTTTAAAAATAGAAAAAGGAGCAGCTCTAGCAGTTACTATGCAGTAAATTTAATTTGAATCCCTAATTAAAATAATGAAACAAATATGAAAAGAAAAAACCCCTAAACATTTAGAGGACAATGAAACCATGAGCAATAGGTGGCATAAAAAACTCATAAAGCACACAAATTTGCTTTATTTGATTGAATCACAAAATTAGTGGATAAGAGAGAGATTAACCATGGTGTGTCTAGAGATTAAAGAATTTGATGTAATTTCTCATGAAATCTTATTGGATAAAATAATTACAACCAACTTGGGACCAGCTGACATCACATGGATTGAAATACATCTGAAGAGCTGTAAATAGAGTAAAAAGTCTGAGTGGTAGCCGTGTTAGTCTGGATCAGCAAAAACAACGAGGAGTACTTGTGGCAACTTAAAGACTAACTAATTTATTTGGGCATAAGCTTTCGTGGGCTAAAACCCACTTCATCAGATGCATGGAGTGGAAAATACAGGAGGCAGAATATAATATATATATACACACACACACACATACACACAGTACATGAAAAGATGGGATTGCCTTAAGTGGGTTTTATCCCACAAAAGCTTACGCTCAAATAAATTTGTTAGTCTCTAAGGTGCCACAAGTACTCCTCATTGTTTAGAGTAAAAAGTGTTATTTAAGAAGGGATGTACAGTGAAGTGCTGCAGATACTGGTACTGGTGTGAGGCTTAGTTTAATTAAGCATTTCTACTGAGCTGAAAGAAGTTACAGTTGCAAATGACCTATACTACATTATTAAGTGAAGACAGACAAATTGTTCAAAAAGCACTTTGAAATAGGGCAGAAATACGGACAAGAAATACAGAATAAGTTTGGGAAGAGATACTTAGAAACCAGTAATGCCAAAAAGAACTAGGGATGATAATGAATAGGAAATTGGATTAGGGCTGATGTTACAATCTTAAAACAAGTAAATCCAGACTCTTGTGTAGGAACAGGTACAACACTATTTTATCGACAGAGCTCCAGTAATCTGCTTCTCTGCTATTTCATGTACTGCTGACTTTACTAGCACTGCTGGGGCTCTCAGGCTATAAAAACATGGTGGCCTTAAGGAGAAGTTACATTACAGCAAGTAACAACATATTGGGCAGGGGAGCTAGCACTGTTCTGGGATGCTTATACTGTCTTAGACCCAGGGAGATGGCAGTCCTCCTTTGTAGATCACTGGTGAGACCACGCAGAAGACACTGCATACTGTTCTGGATACCACAATACCAGAAAGATATTGACAAATTGGAAGGTATTCAGGAAAGAATACTGAAAACTATTTAGGGGTGGAAAGATTCTGGTGTATTCGGAAAGCTTTAAAGTATAGCTTGGCTGAATGGCGACTAAAGGGAGGGTATGAAAACTATCAACATATTGCTGAAAGATGTAAATACTCTGAGAAGGGAAATAGATTGTTTAAGGCTGGTTTTAGGCTACTTTTATAGCTTAGAGCATACAGTTATAACTGGGTGAATTATTTTTTTTTTTTTTTTTAGTTCAGTAGCCAAAGTGAGATATCTGAACAAATTTCAGTTTAAGTGGAATGGAACATTCCATTCAACCTGACATTTTGTTTAATTTTCAGCTGTGGTTTTTTACCCTTCTTGTTTTTAGTTAAATCAGCTAAATTTCTCACCAAAATGTCATTCTAAAGATGAAATGTTTAATTTCGAAAATATGGAAACAAAACATTTCAACTTTATTGAAATTTCTCCCCATTTTTTTTCAGCTAAAGCTCTTCACCAATTTTTGTTGTGTCCAGTTCCACATGCAGTAAGATGCAATTACATCTTGGTAGGATGTGGTGAAATTAGAAATGGAATTGAGCTGTGAAGTTTGGATCTGGGTCTCAAGAATCCCAGATTTCAGCAAGCTTTGGACCTGTGGTTCTGTCTAAGACCATCTCTAGATGAGACAAAATGAAATGAGATAAAAATAGCATGTGATTTAAAATAAGGAGAGATCATCACATGGTGAAGAAAACTTGCGATACTGAAAGCCTGATATGAGAATAGCATGGAAATAATATTCATGCTGTAAGACAACCATTCCAATATTCGGAGTTATCAAATGCCACAACCTCACTTGGGCTTTTCAGTTTGCACCCAAAAGCCATGTTATTTTGTTACTCTAATGCCATGATGCTTATTTTTTTTTAAATACAAGATTCAATTATGCCCTAGTTTTGTATATCCAGTGTCTTATTTATTTTAATTAAATTAACTACGAGTAAAATTATTTCAGTCTAAACTGTCTTTATGTACTTTGATACTCCCAGTAAAGCAGCTGTTAGTTTTTTTTTAACTTTTTTGTCTGCATAGGACCACATGATCCTAAGATTTCTAAGGAGTTTAACGAAATATATATGTCAACTGACTTTACTTTACCAGATATGAAACAATTTCCACAGATGTTTAAAATTAAGACCCATAGCTGTGATGTATATTCTTTTAGTGTAGCTCACATGCCTACTAGCATTTATTGTTCTGATTTTATATGGTCATTCCACTGCCACCATCCTTCCGATTTCTGAGGAGATTTAGCTGAAGCTAATGTATAATACCAATTATACAAAAGCACAGTTTTAAAGTTATCCTCTATGGAAATTCCTGTTTTATAATATGCCCACTCCTGTTCTCAAAGCGAGTGGATAACTAGCTAAATCTGGCAACCACTGCCCTTCTACTTGGCTTGCGCTTCCAGAACACAGACCCAATAGTCCTAGCCAAGGCTAAGAAACAACATGCATCTGTAGGACACTTGTCATGCCTTTCTGTAAATCAGGTTGAATCCCCAGCAGCACATGCTGAGCAGGCAACCCGATGACTTCTTTCATGATGTTGCACTTGCTGGATCCACGGGAGGAACTACAGGTAGCAGTGGCCAGAGGAAGGATGTCAGCAGCAGCAGCACCCGAGGGACTCAGCACTGGTGTCTGGCTCCCTCACCTCTCCTGTATCAGGCTTTACTAAGCTGTCCCTAAGCAAACACACCCAAGCCCAGCGGCTGCATCCACAGCATCCAGCCAACCCCCCAGTAGCAACAACCTGTGACCCACCCACACACAACTTTACTTTATACCTGTGACCCACCCTGTAATCCCAGCAGCTCACCCCCATCATTCTCCCAGCACCACATCTTCTGCAGGCTCACCCACAACCTCTGCATCCCTCTCCGTAGCCAGCAAACCACCCCAGGCAACCCAGTAGCCACAAGCAATCAACAAACACCCACCCCCTACAACTCCAGGCACTCCACCCCTGCCACTTCCACCTTCACTGTCCCTAAGTGTCCCCCAGCCATCCTGCTACTGCCTTCCCACATCAGCCACCAGTTTCCTTCTAGTCACCCCAGCCATAGCTGCCATATTTTATACAGATGCATGCCGTACCCCTTGAGGCAGGGTGTGTTGACTATAAATGGAAGTCTGTTTTGTGCAAATTTATAAACCTACAAATTAACTCAAAATGACACATGGAGCTACATAAAACTTGATGGCTGTGCATATTTCAGAACACTAGCTGAAACTGATCTTGTGGCATGTAAACTATACCACCTTGGTCTAGGATACTTGTCAGTTAAGTTTGATAAACTGGGCTGGGTTCCTCCTTCGTGATCCTCCTAAATCACAGTGTTGTAGGAAGCCCTGCTGGTGATTCAGTAGCTGGCCCTCTTTCCATTTGAGCTAATATAGTGTTAGGGGGCTCTGTGCTGTCAGAGACAATGTTTATAGAAAAGAAACAAAACAGAGGTTCCTAACAATTATGGCCACTAACTAATCTATGGTACTTTTCTCTGGTGACTTGGTCAAATTCTAATTTAAAAAAAACAACTACTATTCAGCTTTCCTAGCTTCCTCTTCACCATTTCTTTTAGGTATGGTATTGTATGCTCTTCTTTCACAAACTTCGGTGTCATTTCAGTGCGCTGTTACACAGTTCCATGTTTCAATCCGCAGATGGCTACATTTCATTAGCCTGTAATATGATCTTTCTGCATAATTTGTATACATTGTATCTAGGTGGTGTTTTAGGATTCTTTGAGATGAAAAGGGGATATTTAAGCCTAAAATATTAGTATATTACTCAGTTAAGCTTTGCTTTAAAATGCATTTTTTCCTTTTCATTTCTTTGTATCTTTGTAGCTCTTATCTCACTAGCTGATTTACTCGAGGAGGTCCTATGGGTAAGTGTATTGTTTCCCCTTGAAGAACAATATTTCCTACTGATTACTCTAATGTGGATATCTTATGCCAGTGTTTGGCCTCTTAATAGTTGTTGTGGCAATGAGTATGATGATATAAAAACATGATTACAAGTAAATAGGTTATGACTGTGAGATAATTGTTTGTGCAAAAATATTTAATATCATAGGCTCAGATTGTCCCCTGGTGATCCATGCAGGCTGGAGTCCACTGTCCACAGATCCCCCAGCTATGCAGAGGTGACTTAGCCATGTCTGTGCTAATGTGTGTCTTTTGACTCTGCAGCAGGGTTTTTCTGTGGGGAAGGGATGATCTGGCCTCTAATTTGTGGGAACACACGAAATGAAACTGACTTTTGTCCCTTAATGTTAATGTGAGTAGGAGGACTTGTGGCACCTTAGAGACTAACCAATTTAGTCTCTAAGGTGCCACAAGTCCTCCTTTTCTTTTTGCGAATACAGACTAACATGGCTGTTACTCTGAAACCTGTCGTTAATGTGAGTGTTAAATTAAGCTCCATTAAATAATAAAATGGCTTTGTAGGCACAGGGCTCACCAGGAAAAAAACATGTCTTCTTGCCCCTGGTAGGAGCCAGCAATCGCAGGTTGAGTACCTAGGGGCTCTAGCTGGAGGGGCAGCATGCCCTATCTGATACCGGCCCAGCAGAAGAGAGTTTACTGCTCCGGCTGTTCTAACCCCTTCACCGTAGTGGTGATCAATAAAATATCTTTTGTGAATATTTATAGAAACCGAATACAGCTTTAGAGTTGTTCAGTGTTTTCCTTAACTGTTACAGCGCTGAGCTTTGGGAGCTGTATCTCCGCGCATTTTGCAACAGAGCCCACTCCCACTCGCTGGAAGCCAATGACAAAGCCCCATGACTTCAGTAGTTAGCAGCAGTGGGCCCATAAAGTGGGGCATGGGAGATCGTCTTTGTTTTTTCTTCAAGTTGCGCATATATATATATATATATATATATATATATATATATATATATATATATATATAAACTATATAGTTTTTTACAACTTAGGAAAGGGGCTGTTAAATCACTAGCACTTGTTGGTTTTTTGAAGCCAAGCCCGTAGATGCTTATGAGGGTGGAAGATCACTCTGCAAAGCCTAGAACCAGTACTAGTGTTTTATAAAAAGGGGGACGGGCATTTCCCCCTCGTAACAAAGTAGTGAGGGCTGCTAGCTAACGAGAGCAGAATACCCGCGGGCTAACCACACGTGCCGGGCAATGGTCTCACCCACCCACCGTCTAAACGACCGAGCAGAGCTGCGCGACGGAGACTAAATCTGAGCAGACTCTTCAGATCCCGCCGCAAGCCGGCGTAAGAGATGCTCTGCCGGCAGCCCGGGCGGTGCAGCCGGCCAGCAGGACGCTCCCGGGGACCCCGCTGCGCCGGCAGCGCGGTGACCAGCGCGGTGACCCCTAGCACAGCCCGGTGTACGCGGGGCAGGCTGGGCGGGAAGGTGGGCCCGGGGCGGGGAGGAGCTGGCGGAGAAGCCCTCCCCCGGCTCAGGGTGCCGCGGCCAGTGGTGCCCGAGGAGCGCTAGGCGCACAGCTGGGGGGAGCGGGGGAGACACCGCGACGAGCCCCGCTGCGGAGCCCCTGCGGCGCCCTCAGCCCAGCACCGCGGCCATGCGGTGGGCGCTGCTGCTCCTGGCCGCCGCCGCCTCGCTCTGCTCAGGTACGTGGGCACGGGCCGGGGCGGGAGGGTCCTGCCCCGCCGGGCGGGCTGGGAACCGCGCGGGGCCGGCGGCTCGGCTCTTGACGCGCTCTGCCTCGCGCGCACGCGGAGCGGGGCTCGCGCCGCTGCACCCGCCACCTGTGAGAAACCCGCCGTGGTCGTGGTGCGCTCCCCGCCGGCTCTGAGCCCTGCCCGTGCCGCGCTGACAGCGGGTCAGCCCCTGTTGTTTCGCGGGCAGGTAAGACGCTTAATGCATTTCATTATTATCCTTGTCCGCATGTGTGCGCGCCCCGGCGCTAGGTCGGTTAGGGTTTGGAATAAGGAGACCAAAGCTACGAAGTGACGTGTTCAGTCCAGAACCCTTATGGTCACAGAGAAGTTTGCGCCCTGTGGCTCTAAGAACTGTTGCCTCGTGTGCAGGGATTTGCACATGCCAGGGCGCCCCGCTTTTCAAGAGGTGACTTGAAGCGAGTTGTTTGTCCTGCCGATCAGAGTTTTTGGTGTGTATTTGTCTGTGGCTCCGCGCTGTGAACTTCAGGACATCACAACTTTGCGACTCCTGGTGTGCGCCCACTTGGGATACTTTAGAGGTAAGGTTGCAAGATGTCACAGGTCTGTGTATGTATATTACGGCGCAATGTTTCAAAAGTTACTAGGGACTTTTGGGTGCCCAACCTGAGACATCTTGAAGAAGCCTGATATTCAAACTCAGCACTAGCGAAAAATCAGGCTTTTCAAAATCAGGCCCTTTAAGAATTTTCAAGTTGGGTATTCAATTTGGTAGTCACTTTTGAGAATTTGTGCATACTGTTTTCAGTATTTATCAGTTTTTCTCATTCTTTCAAATGTGGATTATTACAGTTACTTATAATGGAGAAAAATATATTTAAATGACTTTTGTATTGCAGTGCAGGTTGCAGCAGATATGCACAAAGAGCCTAATCCCCTATTCTATGTGAGCCCAGAGTTCCTATCGACTTCAGAGAGAGGTTTGGATACAATACAAATGGGGCCCAGTCTGTTCTCCAGAAATATTTCATACATTTTTTATTTAAGCACACAGAAAAATATATTGCCATCAGTTACAAAAGCTGGCTTTTCTCTTTCCAGTCAGTCACCTCTTGGATAGTAGTTTGTTAGGTTGATGTTACATAGTAAATGGAGACACATGGTTAGTAAATGAAAAGAAGCTCTACATGGGCTCTTGATAAAGAGCCCAGTAATTGAGTTTAAAAGAGCCCAGTAATGGAATTTCTCTTTCTGTATGCTGGTTTGCTTTTTAGTACTATAGTGAAATGAAATGTACTGTGCCTCACCTTTTGGGTTTTCCATTTTTGGTCATGTTTTAATATTTGCCTAAACTTACTGTTCATCTAAGTATGGTATTGAATCATAAAAAATAGGGCAACGAAGGATTGTTCCCTGTAGCATGTTTTTTCCTTTAAAACTAAAATGTCTCATTATATGGCTTTCATCAGTTCCCTTCGGAAGACTATTCCACAGCCTAATAAATCTCACTAGTCTAGATTGCCATCTATATGGGGGAAGTCCCCATAATTTTCTGGACCCTTAAAGTTTAAACTTGTGGTGTTTCTTCCTAATCTTCCTTTCTGGGGACCTGATCAAGAGCTGTGCTTCCTGTCCAACTACTCTTTAGAGCATTGGTTCTCAAACTGTGGGTTGTGACCTCAAAGTGAGTTGCGACCCTGTTTTAATGGGGTCGCTAGGGCTGGTATTAGACTTGCTGGGACCTGGGGCCGAAGCCCGAGCCCCACCACGTGGGGCCAAAGGACAAGGGCTTCAGCCCTGCATGATGGGGCTCAGGGTACACGTCCTCCACCTGGGGCTTCTGCTTTGGTCCCTCTTCTGGGGCGGTGGTGCTCAGGCTTTGGTGACCCTGCCTGGGGTGGCAGGGCTTGGGCAGGCTCAGGCTTCAATCCCCCCTCCTGGGGTTGTGTAATAATTTTTGTTGTCAGAAGGGGGTCATGGTGCAAGGAATTTTGAGAACCCCTGCTTTAGAGGCTAGATTCTCAATGTAGGGAGCAGCGTCAGGATCATTTTGTGCTGCTGTATCTCTACAAGTTTGAGGTCAAAGAAGTTGCTGGATCTTTGAGGGAGTGGCCTTCGTTCTGCTTCAAGTATCCAGTCTTCACAACCACCAAGCCCTGATCCTGTGCACTTGGCAGAGACACCTCTATGGGTATGTCTACATTGCACTAAGAGCCAGCCCCCGAGCCCAGGTAGACACTCATGCTAATGGGGCTTGAGCTAACACATTAAAAATGGCCATGTGGATGTTGAGAGCTCAAGCTGCCACCAGAGCCACAAATCCACCCAACTGACCCCATGGTCTGAGCTCGGGTGGTTAGCCCATCTCCACTGGAGCCGGAACATCCCCGCTGCTATTTTTAATTCCCACACAAATTTTAGCTCTGGCAGAGCTAACACAAATCTGTCTACGCAGGCTGGGAGGCTCCTCCTAGATGCAGGGTAATCATACCCTATGGGATCAGGAAGAATAATGCATGACGCATGCTGCTGACCTGATGAACCTTCCCCCATCCTGTCTGTGTGCCTCCCACTTCAGGCTGGCCCTGTTTTAGATCCCCCTCAGACGGTGACACTGAGGGGAGCACTGAGAGCATCTATCATTTTTTTTTTTCTGATATTCAGCCTACCTCCTCCTTTCTTACATTTCATCCAATCACTCCTTCTTGTACCCACTCATTGCCAACTTCCTATAATTCTTCTCCATCCATGGTATATGCTTAAAAATGTGTTAGAAATGGTTAGCTACCTTCCCCTCTTCCTTCACAACCTGAAGAGATGCTTAGTCTCTCCTCATAAATTAGCCTTTCCAGACTCTCTATTGGTCTTCTTTCAGCAAACTTTGGATTGTCAGTATTTATTTCGGTGGGAGTTGGGGGTACGCAGCCTATTGCAGGATTGGGCCCAATATTTGTACATCAAATCAAAGTCAGCTACCTGTTAATATTTGGGGTTTATAGAGTGTCTGAGGCATGTAGCGTATGGATTATATTACAGTACATGTTGGCAGTTAATTATAGAAGTGAATATAATGTATTTATTAAAAAGGGATACGTTAACCAGATATTTCCTTGCTTTTAAGAGTTTAAGTGCATGTGTAACCTACACAGCTCCTGGTTGTGGTGGTCTGTCCCATCTAGTGACATTTAGAGAGAGAGATCAAATTAGTGTGCTCTACAGCCTTAGCTAACAGCGAGCTGGCTTTTAGCTCATGTGGTAGAGGTTCATGCATTAAGCTCCAGAGGTGTGGGGTTTGATCCTGCCTGCTGATTGAGGTCTGTTGGCATTACACATGCTCCCCTTAAGACACATTGTTTTTTTAATTAAGTTTTTTTTCTTTATAGGAATTAATAATAAAATGTGAAAACCACAAGATCATCCCTGTAGTTGTTATGAAAGGCATGGGTGTTTCTGTGGATGCCATTTTGTGTGTGTATATATGAGAAGGTGTGAGTGTAAAACAAACATACAGGAGCAGATCTTCAGTTGGTGTAATGGAGCTACATCAATTTACACAGCTGGAATCTGGTGCACAGTAATTGTCTAAAATATCTTTTTCTTCAGAATAGGTATGTTATTGGCTTTCTTTATGAGAGGACCAGAGGCAGGACAAGCTGCTGTTGAGAATAGTCAAATAAGAGACACGTGTCAAAATACCAAAAGAGAAAATCTGTTTGTTATGAAAGAAGTAGCTATGTTGAAGCATTATCACATGACAATCTTTCTATGCCACAGGATTGCAGTCATAGTGAGCTTCAAACACAGTGAATCTTGAGGCTGAATTCTCTGTCACACCCCTTGTGTTCTGAACAGAGTGTTACCAAGAAGTTGAATGATAAAATACAAGCTTAAAATCTTGAGCAAGGAGAAAATATTGTGTCATTTGATTAACAGACTGGTATATGTACGTACAGTGTGTGAACGAGCCTTTCATTCAGCTTGTTAATTACTTTGCACAATTAGTAATTTCTAACTTGTATTGTGCTTTTTTATATATGATACATGCAGAGATATAGCTTACATATATATATATACACCCATATTTTTTTCCTGTCCATCTCTTTATGTACTTAGAGAGAAGGAAAGAAACTAAAGAACCAAGTAACTGAGCTATTCGCACCATGTAATTTACTATTAAAATCAGCTACTACCTTGAGGGCCTTAAAAGTGGTCAGTATAGTGCCAATCTTAGTGATAATAATAATTGATAGTTAATAAAAAGCTAAGATGAGCTAAGGACTATAGAGAGTTGGGCCTTACATCAGTAAGAAAATAGTTGAGAAGATAGTTAACTCAAATTATAAGGGATTGTCTTTTTTTCTTCTGTGTTGGTACAGCACCTAACACATTGGGGTCCTGGTCCATGTTCTACGGCCCCTAAGGGCTACAATAATACAAATAACACTGTGTCTAGATGAGAAATATGAGCATAATAAAAATGAATTAATATGGTCTTTGTAAGGGTAAATTTTGGCTCTTTGACCTATTAATTTCTGCAATCCGGTCTAACAAAATAGTAGATGAGAGAACTGGAGGTACAATTTATTCTGACTTTTTTGAACAGGCCTTGGATAGTCGCTTGCAAGAGGCTGCTAAGGAAGCTTAGTATCCTTCTCCCCCTGCCTCCCCCCCCAATCTGGATGCAGTTCTATTGATATAAAGGTGTTTATGCTGGTATAGCTATTCCTATATGGAAAGAGGAATGAGGTATAGCACTGTAAGGCACCTTTGTACCCATATACCAGCTTTCTCCCAACGGCATAGAGCGGCTATATGGGAGACCTTACAGTGGTGCAGCTGAAGCAGTACAACTGTGCTGCTGTAGGGTCTGTAGTGTAGACATAGCTTTAGTACTACAGTGTAAGAGGTAGACCTGTTGTGGAATAAAAGCCCGTTTAAATGTTAGGAATCAGATAAGGAATAAATGGCTCCCAAGTCTGACTTTGGAGTAGATGTTAACAATAAGCATCTGAAGTAGCTCTACTGCTAACATTGGTGTCAAATATTTTTATTGACAGCTTGGAAGATCACAGATTTTTGTTTCTTTGAAACCTCTTGGAAAGCTCAATATTGGAAGCCATAAAGGCCATTTGGTGTTCTTGCAGGTCAATTCCTATGTTCCTGTGAGAGAGACTGCAAAGATGTATCATTAACTTCCAAGTTCCTTGATACAACACTGAGGCCCAGTCTACACTGCTGGTTAAGTCGATGTAAGTTACATCGCTCAGGGGTGTGAAAAAATCACCCCTCTAAGTGATGTTTATATTGACCTAATGTGGTGTCTACACTGCGGTATGTCTGCGAGAGATGCTCTCCCATCGACTTAGCTCACGCTTCTCAGGAGGTGAAGTACTGAAGTTGACAGGAGAGTGCTCTGCCATCGACTTATTGCATCTTCACCAGACCTGCTAAATCGATGTGACTACATCAATCTCAGAAGTGCCGATTTAATTTAGCATGCCAGTGCAGACAAGCCCTGAGACATCAGACTCTGATGACAGCGTTGGAACTTCTAAAAGAAGGGCTGGAGCTGTCCTGTCAACAGGGATGAAAGTAAGTCTAGGGACTTACCAGTACGGGGCTGGGCTGGGGCCAGCTCTGGCCCCCGGAAGGGGCAGGGCCTCGGGCGGAAGGGGCGGGGTTGGGGGAGGTCAGAGCCAGCCCATGTCCACCCTGTACCGGCAAGTGCCTCCTTCCCCCTCCCCGAGGTTACAGCGGCAGCCGAGGGCTCTGGCAGCTGTTTAAAGGGCCTGGGGCAGTAGCAGCGGCCAGAGCCCTGGTCCCTTTAAATCGTCCCCGGAGCCTGCCGGAGCCCTGGGGAAGTGGTGGCGGGGCTCCGGGGATGATTTAAAGGGCCTAGGGCTCAGTCGCCGCTACTGCCCCGGGCCCTTTAAATCACCGCCCCAGCCCCGCCGCCGCTACCCCAGGGCTCCGGCAGCAGGGCTCTGGCAGTAATTTAAAGGGCCAGGGGCTCCAGCCGCTGCTGGGAGCCCCAGGCCCTTTAAATTGCACCTGGGGAAGCCAATCCACCCTGGTACTGGGGCGCCCATACTGGGGCATACCGGCTTACTTTCACCTCTGCCTGTCAAGGAACTTCAGTACTTGAGTCTAGTATAACAGTCTTCTCTGCTTGCTGTTGGCCTGGTGGGGGGGTAGAAATGTTACTATTGCCAACTGATAGAAATTCACCTTTATCTTAAAGGTAACCTGTATGGGGAAGGGAAAAGGTATCTTTTTTTTGTTTTGTTTTTCATTATGGTGTATAAAAAAGACCTGAAATGTATGTGTATTTTTAAAGGTTTTGTTTTCTGCTTATTTTGTACATTAGAAATCAGATCTGATCTAGTCTGGAAGACTGATAACTGGAGAACTAGTGAAATGATGACATAAGAGCAAAGAGAATGAAAGCTGAGCAACTGAAAAAAGAAGAGATTTGTAGACACAGGCCATGATTTTTAAAGGTATTTAGGCATTGCTGTGCTCAGTGTTTGCAACTCCTACCTGATTTAGGAGCCTAGCTTTTGTTTTTTGATTTAGGCACTTATTGACTGTCAATAGGATTTTGGCCCCTAAGTGCCTAAAACCCTTTGATAATGACATTTAGATTCCTAAATCACTTAGCCGTGCTCAGCATTGTAGCACCTATGTCTAGATACCTTTAAAAATTTGAGCTACATTGTCTAGAAATCTTCACTTTTGTTTTAACAAAACAAACAATTTAGCATAGACAACTAAAACATCGAAGAACAAAAGCCTCTGTTAAGGATCCTGTCCTCCTACCCCTTGAACTGAGCTGTGAGAATTAACAATATACATAGTCTGCGATCCCCCAACAAATCTTCCCTCAGAGCCAGTGAAGCCCAAAAATTGACATCTGATTGCTTCTAAAGAAGCATAAAAGGGCACAAATCCACCTTTTCAGAAGATTCTTGCAGACTACTGCTTTCATTTGTTGTTGTTTTTGTTCATGGTCAATTGTTGTTTTCTTCTTCTTCAGGTGACAGATTTTTTTTTTTTTATTATTTAACTTTTCCATATACAGCTCTCGGCTGACTTCTTTTCTTGAATTTTTCTGTCTTTGATGTAAGCTTCTTCCAGAGGTATAAGTGTTTTTTTTTCATTAGCTTAAGACTTCACTCTAGTATGAGCTATATTTTTTGTGGTAGTAAGAGGGTGGATTTGATTTAAATCAAATTGATTGAAATCATGATTTAAATCATTCATCAGGAAAACTCTATTTAATCATGGTTTTCTACATAAAAGTGCATTCTTGTTGGTTGTTATAACCTTAATACATATTCTTCACAACTCAACTCGGAGATAGATGTAGGTTTCATTTTTAGAAGGTACACACTATACATTTTTAAACAGTGATTTATTTTGAAAACTTTTCAGATTATTTTAAGCTATATCAGAAAATGAATGATTGTTTGGTTATTTCATTTACCAGAGGTAACTGAAGCAGATATTTATGAAGTCATTGGGAGGTGAACTATCTTCAATTCAACAGGTTAATCATTAATATTTGGAGGATTTTCCTGCCATGCTGTATTAGGAGGAGAACATCACCAGACAGACATTTAAATTGTTTTATTTAACTAAAACAACAACATTAAGTTTTCTGGATTTTTTTCTTCAACAGCAAACATAATATTTTAATTAAACAAGCATATATCCCTCACTTCTCACATTTATCTCCAGACTTCTTCCCCTTGTCCAGATCTATTCCGCCCCCAACAATCTTCTATTCATTGAACTTTTTGAAACTTTGCACTTTTAGAGAGAGGTAAGGGATTGACTGTGTGTACACAAACTTGCAGCGGGACAATAGAGTTGAGGTCTGTTATTTCTCACCTCTATATATTTATTTATTTTAAAACATTTTTGCTGTTAACAAGCATGTTACCTCTGGAGACACAAAACCACAGTTTGAGAACTGCAAAACTAAGCATCTCTGATGGTTTCTTCTAGACTGAGCACTGAGTCCCATTGGGTAGATAGAAAGATCAACCTAAATTATCTGGACAGAAGCCTGTGGAACCTCATAAGATTGGGTCCCGAATCCATGAACTATTGGATCTCATTTACAAAACTTTTCTTAAACATTACATGAATATATTGTCTCATATTATAGAATTAGAATTTATAATCCCTATTCCATGATGAGATATCTTTGAGCTATAATGTATCTTTAGATAGCTTTTTTCCTCAAAAAGCATTTTATCAAAAAAATCTGATTTTTTTAATTTAAAAAAAAAATCATTGATTTTTATCCACCCTGGCTAGTACCGCTCTCCATCCAAGGGTATATGCATTTCAGTCATGGATGTAGCTTGTGAAACACTGAGATCCTGCAGGATAAAAGATAAATGCAAATACAGTTTTTCATGAGTAAACCATTAAAATTGGCTTTGCGGTGATTCATCTGCAGTTCAGTTTTCTGACTCAGATAGTTGAGCCTTTTGTCATAACCACCACTGATCTCCTGTCTATTTTCTATAAGGAAGCTGATTTCTTCTAGGGAAAGCAATGCTTGCCAGGATTCATGTCCTGGTCAATTCTTCCATGCACTCACTTTTGAAGTGTATAACCTAGAGGTGCACAAAAACATTGGAAAATTTTCCAAAGCATTTTTTTGCTGCTTCATTTCAGGCTATTTTGGGGCCTTCATATTTTGCTTTTATGCTACATTTGACAAACTAGCAAACACTTTTTATTCTCAGAAAACAGCATTCTTGCAATGGAAAGAAGCCCATTTAAAATTAAAATACATTGAATATAGCATGGGTTTTTTATTTTCAGAATTTTAAGTTACTACAAAAGAACTCAAATATTGAGTGTATTCATCTCTCATTGTGACTATTTCACACACCTTTTTATATAAGCCATTTTAAATTTTATTGAATCAATAAAATTTAGCTGCTTACCTGGTAGCATCTTGTTATAATCCTCCGTTATAATGTCTCTTCTTTTCTTCCCTTCAGTAGCTCTCTTTTCATGGATATATAGAGTTTTAAGGCCAGAAGGGACCATAAGATCATCTAGTTTGACTGGATCTAGTCATAGGCCATTTTATTTCACATTGTTACCCCTGTACTAGGGTTGCCAAGTGTCCAGTTTTCAGCTGGAATGCCTGGTCAAAAAGGGACCCTGGTGGCTCTGGTCAGTATCGCTGACTGGGCCATTAAAAGTCCGGTCAGCAGCACAGGCAGGCTCCCTACCTGGCTCTGCGTGACTCCTGGGAAGCTGCCAGCATCTCCCTCTCCCTCCTAGGTGGAGGGACGGCCACAGGAGCTCTGCGCTCTTCCCTTGCCCCCAGCGCCAGCTCAAGTGCTCCTGTTGGCCAGGAACTGTGGCCAATGGGAGATGGGGGCGGTGCCTGCAGGCGCTGGCAGTGCAGAGAGCCATTTGGTTGTGCCTCTGTTTAGGAGCCAGAGGGAGATGCTGGAAGCTTCCCGGGAGCTGCCTGAGGTAAGCGCTGCCCGCAGCCCACATGCCCTCCTGCACCCCAGCCCCCTATCCCAGCCCTAAGCCCTCTCCTGCACCCCAAACCCCAGCCCCATCCCAGAGCTCACACCCCCAGCCAGAACCCTCACTCCCCCCCTGCACCCCAACCCTCTGCCCCATCCCAGATTCCCCTCCCACACCCTGAATCCCTCATTTCTGGTCCCATCCTGGAAACCCCACCCCCAGCCCAGAGCCCGTACCCCCTCCGAAACCCCAACCCCCTGCCTCAGCCTGGAGCCTCCTCTGACACCCCAATCCCCTGCCCCAGCCTGGAGCCCTCTCCTGCACCCCAAACCCCTCATCTCCAGCCACACCCCAGAGCCCGTACCCACAACCAGAGCCCTCACCACCTCTCCCCCCCCCCCCGCACTCCAGCTCCGCCCCAGCCCAGTGAAAATGAGTGAGCGAGCGAAGGTGGGGGAGAGCAAGTGATGGAGGGAGGGGGGTCTGGCCTCAGAAAAGGGGCAGGGACAGGTGTTTGGTTTTCTGCAAATAGAACGTTGGCAACCTTACCCTGTATTGAGCCCAATACTTTGTGTTTGACTAAAACATATCTTCTAGAAAGGCATCCAGTCTTAATATGAAGATATCAAGAGATGGAGAATCCACCTCTTCCTATGCTAGTTTGGTTAATCACTCTCACTGTTAAAGCAGAAATAAGGCACACATTTTTAAATTTGTCTGGGCCCTGTGTCCAGTCATTGGTTCTTTGTTATGCCTTTCTCTGTTAGATTTTAAAAGAGCCTGTTAGTAACAGGTATTTTCTGCCTGTGAAGGTACTTTTACACTCTAATCAAATTACCTCTCAATCTTTTTTTGATAAATTAAACAGATTGAGCTTTTTAAGTCTCTTGTTATAAGGCATTTTCTCCAGCCCCTAAATAATTTTTGTGGCCCTTGTTTGTTCCCGCTTCAGTGTTTCAATATCCTTTTCTGAAATGTGGACATCAGAACAGTATGGCACTATCTGTCTCACCAGTGCAGTACAGAGGTAAAATCAACTTCCTACTCATTTCTCTCTGTTTATATATCCAAGGATTGTGTTAACCCTTTTTGCCACAGCATTGCACTGGGAACTAATGTTGAGTTGCTCATCCGCTATGACCCTTCAATCCTTTTCAGAGTTGTCTCTTCATCTCCTCAATACATGAAGAGCACTTTACATCCATTTTAGGAGTTTTAAATCATCAATCATAGCTTCAAAAGCCAAATTTAAAAACTTATTTTTACTTTTCAATCATGAAAACTTGTAGAATCTTGAAGAAAATACATAATGTGAGAAGAAAATTTAACTAGTTTTGCAATTTTATTTGACTTCTTTTCTTTTGTATAGTTATTTTATGAGAGTCACATTCTTCCTGGTCCTTCAGCACGTGTGCAGTGATAGGGAACTGTGACAGGGTGCTGCGCTGGGACTCCTGAGCCAGCCCTCTGTCATGCCACTCCCATTAAGAGAGGTAAATTGGGGCTGGCTAGAGAAACCTGTACCTGATTGGCGAAGGGGAAACAGCTGCCAGCCTAATTAGCTGGGGGCTATCTACAGGCCCAGAGGAAGGAAGCAGGGGGGAAGCTAGAGAGTAGAAGGAGAGGGGTAGCTCAGCTTTCATTCTCTTTGCTCTTATGTCATCATTTCACTAGTTCTCCAGTTATCAGTCTTCCAGACTAGATCAGATCTGGTTTCTAATGTACAAAATAAGCAGAAAACAAACCCTTTAAAACTACACATACATTTCTGGTCTTTTTTTATACACCGTAATGAAAAACAAAACAAAAAAATGATACCTTTTCCCTTCCCCATACAGGTTACCTTTAAGATAAAGGTGAATTTCTATCAGTTGGCAATAGTAGCATTTCTACCCCCTCACCAGGCCAACAGCAAGCAGAGAAGACTATTATACTAGACTCAAGTGTTGAAGTTGCTTGACAGGACAGCTCTAGCCCTTCTTTTAGAAGTTCCAATGCTGTCCTCAGAGTCTGATGTCTCAGGGCTTGTCTGCACTGGCATGCTAAATTAAATTGGCACTCCTTGTGTGCTGCCCCTTCTCCTCGAGACCCTGCCCTGCACTACCCCTTTTCCCCAGCCCCCACCCTTATTCTGCCTCTTCCCTGCAAGACCCCACCCCCCACTTGCTCCCTCCCCTCCCCCTCACTAGCTCTTGTGATATGGCTTGTTGCTGTGGGTGCGGATATATGTAAAAGATGGCTGGTGGATCACGGGTCAGATCGTAGGTTGATCCTGGTGGATGCAGATCAGATGCAGATTCACATTTTTGTATCCGTGCAGGGTTATACAGATCAAGCCTCAGAAACTTCCCCTGGCTGCAGGAACCTCTGCACAGTGTGTGTGTGAGGGTTTAGGTGCATGTGTGTGTGAGAGGCTCGGGGGAGGGAGGGGGATCTGGGTGCGCTGGAGTCCGGATGCGCGGGGGTTGGGTGGATAAGGGGGGCAGCTCCCTGTACAGTGACCCCCCACATGATCCCCCTAAACCCGCACTTGCTGAGCCTCAACCCCTGTGTCAGGAGCCCCCAGAACCTCCCACTGAGCCCCACAAACTCCCACCCTGCAGAGCCTCATCCCCTGCCTCAGGAGCACCCCACCCCACTGAGCCCTAACCAGCTGCTCTCTGACCCCCCCCACCTACCAAGCCCGCCCCAGCCTCCCCCAGGCCCTAACTACCTTCTCTTGGACTGCCCTGCAGAGACCCATTCTCCTGGCACCCAGACTCCTCACCAAGCTGCCCACACCCAGATTGCACCACACAGAACCCTGGTACTCTTGAGGGAATACTGCACCAAAAAATTAAAAAATGTAAAATTCTGTGAAGTTCTACATATTTTAATTGTCAAAATAACATAGAAATACAATAACTATATAATCACACCATTTTCAATTATTTTGTTTGTTTATTTCAAAATACGTGTCACAAATAATTGAAAATGGTGTGATTATACTGTGTTATTTTGACAAATAAAATATGTAGAATTTTGCAGAATTTTAAAATATTGTGGGCAGAATTTTTATTTTTTTGGTGCAGAATTCCCTTAGGAGTTTTATATATAGTGTTTAATGGATCTGAATTGTTACTGGTAAAACTGAAGAGTGCTAAAAAAATGTACTATTCATTTGTGCTTTGCTTTGAATCAGTACACTAATTGCTAGTGTCATAAATATAAAGAGAAGGGTAAACACCTTTAAAATCCCTCCTGGCCAGAGGAAAAACCCTTTCCCCTGTAAAGGGTTAAGAAGCTAGGATAACCTCGCTGGCACCAGACCACAATGACCAGTGAGGAGACAGATACTTTCAAAGCTGGAGGGGGGGGGGAAAACAAAGGGTCTGTGTCTGTCTGTGTGATGCTTTTGCTGGGGACAGAACAGGAATGGAGTCTTAGAACTTAGCAAGTAATCTAGCTAGATATGCGTTAGATTATGATTTCTTTAAATGGCTGAGGAAATAAGCTGTGCTGAAAGGAATGGATATTCCTGTCTTTGTGTCTTTTTGTAACTTAAGGTTTTGCCTAGAGGGATTCTCTGTGTTTTGAATCCAATTACCCTGTAAGGTCTTTACCATCCTGATTTACAGAGGTGATTCTTTTTACTTCTATTAAAATTCTTCTTTTCAGAAACTGAATGCTTTTTCATTGTTCTTAAGATCCAAGGGTTTGGGTCTGTGGTCACCTATCCAAATTGGTAAGGATTTTTACCAAACCTTCCCCAGGAAGTGGGGTGCAAGGGTTGGGAGGATTTTGGGGGGAAAGACGTTTCCAAACAACTTTCCCAGAAACCTGGTTAGACATTTGGTGGTGGCAGCGAAAGTCCAAGGGCAAAGGGTAAAATAGTTTGTACCTTGGGGAAGTTTTAACCTAAGCTGGTAAAAGTAAGCTTAGGAGGTTTTCATGCAGGTCCCCACATCTGTGCCCTAGAGTTCAGAGTGGGGAAGGAACCTTGACAGCTAGTTTAGATCTTTTGTCCATGCTCCTGCATATAGTAGACTTTCCATTTGAGGGAGTTAGGGCTAAACATAATTGTTGTATATCACTTTGAGTCATTTTGTACCATGACTAGATTTTTCCACTTGAAATAAATGAGCTTCTGTTCCAAGTTCAGTGTTTTCTTCCTTGATTGATGTGATCCCTAGGTTTTTTTTGTTTTTTTTTTGTTTTGGGTGGGTGGAGGGGAGGGCCTTAGTCCCCTACCCACAGTTGGCTATGCGCATGTGTATGTGTTCATTTCACTAGACTATGTTACACGTTATTCCCAGCATTATCATTGGTCGCACTGAAGACTAAAAGGAAAAAAAAATCGTTTTTGTGTATGTAAACTGTGAAGATTACTTGCTATTCCTGAAGGGGGAATCATCTTTTCCTTTAGTCATAGCAGTGTCTTGCTTACAAATAGAAAAGGAGGACTTGTGGCACCTTAGAGACTAACAAATTTTAGTGTCAAGGTTCCTTCCCCACTCTGAACTCTAGGGTACAGATGTGGGGACCTGCATGAAACCCCCTAAGCTTATTTGGTAGTCTCTAAGGTGCCACAAGGACTCCTTTTCTTTTTGCGAATACAGACTAACACAGCTGCTACTCTGAAACTTGCCTACAAATGGCTGTGTGCCTCAACTCCCATTGAAATTAAAGGGACACAATTGCCTTAAAGATCATATTTCTATCTGAAAATATTTCCCTGCTCTTGTTAAAAGTTCCTCCAATGGTTCTATACCTAAAAGATTAGAGAGCCTGTTCTCTGTTTTCGTTCATTTTGTGCATGTGACAGAATTTTTTGTGTGTTCAATTTCCCTGTTTTCCCTGCATAGGCATGTAATCAGTTTTCTCCGTTGTTTGTGTGGGTCTTTCACAAATCAATGCAGAAGAGAGACAATTTTTAATAATTTAAAAAAAGCTATTGTAAAACTGCAAAAAATGGCTGAGGTATGGAGAAGCTGGTGGTGTATGTGAACTACTAACTATTTTTTTCTAAATTAACTAGAGTTCAAGTTGGTGGTGTCTTTTTAACTTCAATGAACCAGAAGCATAAAATCAGTAACTCTGTCCTGAAGAACAAATATTTAACGACTACAAAATGTTGTCCTTCAGAGAGTAATTAATGATTTTATGCTTCTCTAGCCGGCCCCCCCCATGGTGGCCTTGTCCACCAGACTTTGCTGGGCCATAGTACTAATCTGAATGTGGTGTGGAGGGGGATGCACAGGCACTTTATATGACAGCTGCACTTCCTTATTTGCATAGAGGTGTAGGGCTTGGTAGATAAGTGCTGATAGAGAACTGCATCCTTAAGGAATTGGGCAACCAGGACTAGATGCCAAACAGCTGTTTGAGGCCAGGACATATTTCAGTCTTGTCACTTTTCTCCTAATTTCCCAAGAACAAGAGAATGTAAAGTTTTAAGGACACATTGTTTTGCTTGCTTTCTCACTTTCCATTACTAATTACATAATCTTTTCTATCAAAGCTTAAATACACAATTTCCCCTGCTTTGGATTTGTCTTTTTCTAGTTCACAAGTATCTTATTTTGCTACATTAGTTCTAATGTTGCAAAAGTTCTTTTGCTTACATCTCTATCAGTGCACCATCAGCAACATGCATGTCAGTATCTATGGGAAAGCAGTTGTGTTGTAGGGGAATTCTATGCATTCGTTTGGGTGATTCTTGGGATGATTGTGCAGGGTTTGCTAGATTAGCTGATGCTAGCAGTGAGGAAATAAGCATTGTGTTCAAACCATTATGAAGACAACTCTTCTCTCCCCTTTCTTCCTCACCCCCAGAATTTTTAAAGAAAATGTGTGTTGAAAATTTCCCAGCCTCTCTGTGGAAGTAGGAGATACAATCTGTAGTAGAATTGTTGTAGTTCTGTATGTAACCCTTCTGCCAGGTGGAGTTGGCAGCAACGGGGCTGGGTTTAATATGTAGGGGTTCCTCTTAATAATACAGAACAGAACTGGCTTGAGCCACAATCCAGTAATCTGGGAAAATTTACCACCACCTTCCCCCCACGCAGGCACTAGTCTGTGTAGAACAAAAGGGAACTTTTATTAGAAGCAAAAAGGAACCAAACATTAGTTTGGGAAAAAAACACTACCACATTCAAAAGCATGCAATCATAAGCAAAAACTTGACCCCGCAGTATATTGGGCAGTGTCCTTTGCCTCAATTTCCCACCTTGTGGTGGGAGAGTCTGACAAATCCCTTTTACACATCACCCATCTCTGCCTCCGCTGCACCCCACTCATAGTTGGCTTCACCCAGAGTTCAGAGGCGTGTTCATAGGAGTTCACCTCCCAACTCAGAAAGGGTGGTGGGGCAGTGTGTGTGTGGCATTGAGCAACGTCTCTCTGGTCGCTGAGTGCCTCTGCTGTTGCTGTTTGCCACTCCTCTGCTGTTTTTGTCAGCTGCTGCTTGCTTGCTTGCTGCTATTGGACACTCACTGCCGCTTTTGTGGTGCATGTTCTGAGGTTCTGCCACTTGACTCAGGTCTTTAGTGATTTCACTGGGTAGCAGGGAACCTCACTGCCAGTATGTTTGGAACATATCAAGTGGGTCTAGTGGATCAGTACAGGTCACAATTGCAAATCCTGGCTGTAGTAATAGCTGTAGCCTGGACACATAAATGTCCTTTCCCCTGCCCCTAACTTGGGTGGCAGGATTTAATTCACCCTCTCCTAGACCATGTGTTGGGTCATTTAGTCTGGTTTTGTTGCATGGGAGACCAGAATTTCAGCCCTTAGCATCCATTAAAAGTGTCAATTTGGTATCTGGGTATTTTGTTAAATTCTAGTCAACAATCCTGTGATTAGAAGACAAAGCAAAAACTAACATTAACTGTGGTAAAAAACAAGAACATCACCCTAGCCCTTTAAGAAGGGAGGTGGGAGGGGAAGGATGAGCTGCAGGCTAGAATCTTGTTTTCTACCAAGAGCACAGATATTTTTTTCCCTTCCCTGAACAGGAAGATGTTGAAATTGATTTTTTGGCTTCACAGTGCTGTCAGCTGAATTAACCTTTCTTCCATAACTTTAGTTGTTATGGGCTACTGGCCTTTAGTAATTCTATTGAATTATTATTATAGGCCAACGTGGGGCTGCTGAACTACCTTTTGTTAAGGTTGCCCAGCACTTATTATAAGATCCTGTTTTCAGTTACTTATAATTTTGCCAAACTAACTATTTGGGATGAAAATGTGGATGCCAGCATGCCTCAGTCTCTGTGGGTGTAGAATTTTTTTTTATTTCTTTTTTTAAAATTCCAGTCCAAGTTGTTTGGCTGTTTTTGAGAACAAGGCTAGGAAGCATAAGTTATTTTGGCCATGTTAAAAAAATGCAACCTTTTCTTTGAACAGCACTAAGATCCCCATGATTTGGAGCAGGGACCTAAAATTTGGCAGGAGGTGGCCTTTATGTCAGGATGTATCTTTTTGCCATCTCCATAAAAATCAACCCAAGTTTGGCCTAGTTATGAAAAATCACAGTTTGCACATGCTCAGTAGAGACTTCTTTGATTTCATCAGCTAAAATCTGTGAAGCTTCCATCCTCACTGAGTGTGCTTCACCTCTCAGCTCCTACATATGATTGGACATGCACCATCCTCATGGAGAGACTGAACATGCTTCCTCCAGGTCAGGGCTTCATAGGTGAACCCAGACTTTCCCTGTAATGGCTGCTCCCAGATGCTCTGGTCTGAGTTGGGGCAGGTGTCCTTTCTCTTCTGTGCCCTCTATGACCCCCCCTGCTGGCATACAGGCAGCGTAGAGGAGAAAGATGTCTGATTGGAATGAATTCAGCATAAAACTTGGACAGCGGGAGAGGAAAAGGAGATTTGGACAAGGCATCTGATGAGCCTGGGATAGGGGAGAGGGTGGAGAGAAACTGGGACCGGCTGTGCAAACAGACTCCGACTGGGAGCTGGAGGAGTGGTAAGGGGAGACTGGGAGCTGGGATGTAGGGGAGGCTGGAACAGGGAGCTGGATGGAGAAGGGATGGAAGGAACTGGTTGGCAAAGATATTGGAACTGGAAGCTAGTGCAGAGACTGGGACGGAGCCAGTGAGGAAAACAAGTTGGGGAGGACGACTTGGGATCCAGTTGGCTGGGGTAAGAATGTTGAGATCAGATTCTGGGAGTAGAAGGAGAGTGGCTGGGACTAGGAAACAGTGTGGGGAAAATGGAGGCAGGGCACGTCAGAAGTTTGTCTAGGGTTATTAACTTGCATCTTCCACGTCCTACTTGTGTGCCCTAACCACAGGCTATTGGCTATTCTGGGGTGAGTCTCTCTGCTTTTTTGGGAAACATTTTGGAAAGTCTCTGGTTCATCTCTGTGGAATGGGAATCTTGGACATTTTTGCAGGATAGGAAAACAATTACCTGCATATTTCTAGTCCTATGGCAGACTGAAGCAGTGCCTGAAGTACGGCAATAGAAAATACCACTTTGCAAGTAGTAGCTAGAACAAGTGCTGAGGCAAGGTCCTTAGCTGCCCTTAGAACTATCTACATGATTTCCAACCAGCTGCATTTGGAGTCATACCCAACTGGTGCCAAGTCTTTGGTCAAAAGGAGGAAACTGGACATTGTCCAGAAAGGGAACTGTGCAAGAATCACAGGAGCAGCTTTGTCCCATTCCCAGTATCAAGCAACCATGGAAATGCCAGGACATGAACGAAACCATCCATCGCCTACTTCAGATTAGAGCAATACAACATGTTCCCATCCTATTTTTAGCTTCAGAGAATTAGGAATAAACAGAGCAGGGCTCCATCTGAAACATCTGAATCAATTGCTAAAGAAGGCTTTCCTTTCACATTCCCATTTTATAATCCCGCAGACAAATGTTTCATTTTGCATATGAAGGCCATCTTTTTTTATTTTCTGTTTCAGTCATTACCACTTGATCTGATAAATGCTACTTGGATCTCTTCCAAGATTATGGTCGAGTTAATATTGGCTTTAAGGCAGAAGGAAATTCACGTGTATCTCCTCCTGCACAATTTTTCTGATCAGCCCTCCATACAGAGAGAACACTGAAATGAAAACACCATGTTCTTGGAGCATCTTGAATTCAGGACAAACACAGACATATAATGCCAAGGAAGTCAGTTCTGGCCAGGGGCTGAGGATGACTACTCTCAGGTGCAAGGTTTCATCTCAGAATAATGTTAACAGAAAATGAAGGTGGCCATAAAAGAAAAGTGACATCAAAGAAAGAAAAATCTGGTTCTTATTGAAGTTTATTGAGATTGCTGATCTCACACAGACCTGCTTCAGTGAACCAGAGTTCATATGAAATTTAGCCAGCAATTCTTATCTCCTTTGCATCTCACTCTATCACCTCTGTTGTCAGAAATCAAGGTCCCATTTATGTTCTTGGATTATTAGATTTTTTTTTTTAAAGGGATCCATCCTGTAGTGAGCAAGGCAGAGCTATTCTTATGTCAGATGCCAACTGGGGGTAGTGGAGGGGGCTCATTTGAGTCCCAGTTCAATCCAGGGAATGGTGTCAGAAAGGGCACAGTATCCACCCTAACCTAATGATTCACTGATGTCTCGGTGCATTATTCCTTCCCTGTTTATCAGACTTGTTCTGATCATGCCATCAGTGTGTCTGATGGAGTTTTCATAAACAAAAGAAGAACCCTATCTGCCCTATCGCTGAGAAAAATCAGCTTCTCTTATCCTGAATAGAGCAAAGGTTGCTATTTCTATGTGTAGTGCCCACAGCGGAGGAGATGAACACGAAGACCTACCTGGTAAACGTGGAATTAAGCAGAATGGAATCTGTACTCCAAACTATCTTCACTCATTGTAAGTCCATTTGATGGGCTAGTGATTGACTTTCTGTTTTTGGACACTGCAGTAAAAAGCCCTGAGGCTTCTCCATGCGTCAAGAGCTGGGATGTGATGTGGTGAATGATCTCCTGCAAAGATGGGCAACGTCTCTGCTATATGCCTTTCCCACCTTTTCCAGTGCTCCCCAGGACCATACAAAAGATAAGAAAGAGAGAAATAGTGGTACTCTTTCAGACTTTCTGGCTGAAAAGGCTATGGCTCTCAGGTCTGATTAATCTAGCCCTGGACCTTCTGAGGTCTCCTTATTTCAGAGGCCTGCTATTGCAAAAACCAATCCTCCAGACAGGTTCAAAATGGACACATGGAAGAAGTGATTCATTCTCATGTTCCCTAAAAGGAAGTCAACAAACATAACATATTGTTCTTGTGATACAAAGAGCATAGCTTAACTACCAGTGCACTTGCATAAGGATGTCCAAGCTTCTGAGGACAGCGGCTGAGAGAACTGGAGCCTCCTGTTCCCCTCCCGCATGCTTGGCCCTTGTCCCCAGAAGCTGAGCCCTGGCAGAGAGTGAGAAGCCACTGCTGCCCCTCCCAGGCAGCTGGCTACACTGCACAGAGCAGCGAGTGAGAGCAGTTCCATCCCGCTCCCTGCCCGGGCCCGGCTGCTGAGGGAGCTGCTGAACATGTCGCGGGGGAGCCAGTGCAGTAGGAAGGCAGAGCCCCTTTCCTCTCCCCCCGCCAGCAGGTAATGTGGGGCAGGGACAGCACGGGGGCCCCGGGCTGGGGCGGAGACACATGGGGAGGTCACAAGTCCTCCCCTTTAGCTTGTGCCCCAGTATAGGGAGGCACCAGTCATCTATGCACAGGCTTAAGTGTCTTGCTGAATGTGAGTGTACTTAAGCACATGTATGAAGTTAAACATGTGCTTAAGTCTTCTGCTGAGTGATGGCTTAGAAGCCTTGGCAGAGGTATTGCAATGAATCCATGGCACAACTGAGAACAGAAATCAGGAATCTTGACTCCCATTCTCCTTATCTAAACAAAAGTCAATCTTCCTTGCTCTGAATTACTAAATAAATGTACGTTGTATGTGATGAAGTTCTGTTGTTTTTAGTGAAAAATAATACTTCTTAAAATATTTTTCAGGTCTGAAGTGTGTGTGCCAGTTGTGTGAGCATACAAACTTCACCTGCCAAACTGAAGGAGCATGCTGGGCTTCCGTCATGCTAACTAATGGCAAAGAAGAGGTGATAAAGTCTTGTGTATCCCTGCCAGAGCTGAATGCTCAAGTCTTCTGTCATAGTTCTAAAAACATCACAAAAACAGAATGCTGCTACACCGACTTCTGCAACAATATAACACTCCACCTGCCCATAGGTAAGCAGTATCTTACGAATAGGCTGTGTTTGAATTATCATGACAGGAGAAAAGATATATTGCAATTTTAAATAGGTCCACATTCTTCCCTCGGACACTTGTGTAGCTCTCACCATAGCCAGTGGAAGGTGTGTGCACAGCTGACAGTGGAACGTTGATGAAGGAAATAAAAGAAATTTGATTGCTTAAAAAATCTTTCTGATGGAGTATCTTAGTTTAGAATTCAAACAGCTTTACTGATGTCCTATTGAGACCTTTCCTAAAATTGTAACGAGTATAATGGAGACATTGTACTGTGTAGCAGCAAAGAAACATAAATTTTGTCTGTGAATTAAAGATTGCTTGGTCACAGAGAGCTGTGTGTATGTTTTGCCAAGGGAATGGGCCCTGCAGAAATTATTTCATTTGTGTCACAGGTGATAGTGTCACAGGTGATGATACTTTACAAATAAATGGTAAGACTGAGTTCCTGTCCCCAAGGATTTTACAGTCTAAACTGGACATACAAATATTTAAAGGTTGAGGTCTAGAATTAAATGTCTTGGATATACAAACAGGATAGAGAGGTTGGAAAATGTTTGTATGCTTCCAATTAGGGGGATAATTAGATGTTAATTCTGTGACTGAAAGTCCCCTCCCACCTGTGGGCAGGGGGATATCTGCATTTGTTTTTTTATTCTAGCCATTGGTACGGGCCGCTGTCAGGACCTGTAACATCTTTCTCCTCATTTTGACTAGTTACTTCTAGAGTCCTGTAATTTTAAGTGGCATCTCATATTTGATATATGTGGTTGAGAAATTAGTAAAGCTCATGTTGGAGTCTGTTAATATAAAGATCAGAAGGGCAAAGATGGGAGCAAGCGTGTAGTATTGCTTTCTGTACAATTCAGGGCCAGTTTTGTGTATCATGTTTATTTGGGACAATAGAATCACCTTACATTCTATGACCTCACTGTTCAGTACATAGTGTAGCATATGAGAGTGAAATCGTTTCTTTCTATAGCATCGGCAAATTTGTTTGTAAGTCTTGAGTTTTCAAATTCTGCAAAAGGCTTGTAGCAGCCAATTGAACAGTTTTTAGCCAGTGTTATATTGGTGTCATTGAACCTTGCCAAGTATGGATGGATTCCTGGTTCCAATTAGAGAGGCAAGTGTGAGGAAAAAGGTTTACTCTTCTAGGAACTCTATACCATAAAATTGGTGCCATATTTGAGTCTGGCATTCTCAAAAGTTGTTTAACAGCGAAAAGATTATTTACTGCTTTTTCCATTTGGGATTTAGTTACAGAAAAACATTGCACTTTTCCCCTTCAGTTTTTAGTTAATCCAATCCTATTTCAATAACCTTTCAGGTGGTATAGCATTTATTTGTAAAGCCTGTTACTTTTATACAAGATGTTCACATATTCATAGTGTGTATTATAATTAGTCATGTATGTTGTGCTGTTACACAGCACTTTACTCAGCGAATTAGATAAGTCTATTGCTCTGAAGATTTTGTAATCCAGCGTAAAATGAGATACGGGACAGCACTTCAGGGAAGGCAGAGGAAGGAGGAATTACTGATGAAATGAACAAAGAGGGAAAGATTCCTGGAACCTGTGGGTTAAAGATGTAGTATGAAGGAAGTAAGGTGGGTGGTTTCCGGGGAGGCTTAGTAAATGAGAAATGGGAGCTCCATGTATAGGGAGCAGCATAATAGAAAGACAAAGATGAAAGTGTGTGACAAAGAAGGGAGTAGTAAGAGGAGTAGAGTAGGAGAAATGTAGGGAGAAAGTGGGACACTTGGAATAAGACCAGAGGCAAGGCCTTCAAAGTGAGGGTGAGGAGCTTGTATTTGATTCAGTAAGATGAGGCTAATGCAGAATCAAAAGGGGTGTGTGTGATAACTTTAGTAGCAGTATTTTGGACACACTTAAGGTGAGTTGGGAGTATTTCATGGTTTTCTTACGTAAAGATGTGTGAGGATATAATAAGCAAATCTGACCTCTGGCCTTTTCCACACCAGCATTTATACCTCTGCTTTTCCAACCTCCATCATCTTTCTGGCTCTAGCTGTAGTCTGTATGCTTGGGAGATGTCTCCTATAGAATGTTTTTCCCATTTCGTCTGGACCTGCAGGTCATCTTTGTCTCCCGAGAGATGGGGTCTGGGCAGACAACAAGGAAAGCAGATGCTGTTGCAGAAGTTTTCACCTGCAGAAGAGAGAAAGATGGGGCAGGATTCTGTAGAAAATTCCAGAAGGAAGCAGGAGTCTTGCAAGAGGGAGGTGCTGTCTTACCCAGTAGGTTAGGGGGAGAACTTTCATTTGGAGTTGAGGGAAGGAAAAAGAGCTTTGGAGAGGGAGGTGAGATTGACTGATGAAAGAGGAGAAGTGATCGGTGGGTATACTTTTCTCAGCTCCCAGTCAATCACTCAAATTAGAACCTCCGGAAGGAAGAGTATATTCCTTCTTTGGGAGTCTGAGATAAATCTACTTAAATTTACATAAACATTTACAGCCCTTAAATAACGACATGTTGCAGGAATGATCCTTTTCAGTTGATGCTTGCAGATAGCTATTAGTAGCAATTATGTTCTTGTCAGTAGCTTTACTACATACATACATAAATACATAGCACAGAGAATCAAAATACTCTTGATTTAATAAAAAGTGCAGCTATTGGAAAAATGGAACAAATTTAACAATATATTCATAGATGTGCTTTCCATAGCCTTTGTGTCTTTCCAACATTTGAATGGGTAGTTGCAAAACATTTGGTTTTTTATTACTGTTAGCAGTGAGGGTAATCTACTTGGGCTAAAAACCGAGCCCTTTGCCCTACACATTTTGGAGAGTTCATGCTAGATGCAACTACAGAAGTGCCAAGGTTACTTGATTGCTAATCTTTTCTGACAGTCCTTTTATATATTATTCATATTACAGGAAGAACATTGTCTAGGTCCAAGTGAAAGCAGGTTTCTTGGAAATTGCTGATTTGTAGGCCCCAAACTCTGGATCCCTTAGGGCTGCTTTGCCCCATATTTCTGGTGCAGAGTGTCCCCAAAGCTGGTGTGTCTGTCCCTGGAAATATTAGAGAAACAAGGTGGGTGAGGTAATATCTCTTACTGGACCAACTTTTGTTGGTGAGAGAGACAAGCTTTCAAGCTAAGAGTTCTTTCTCAGGTCTGGGAAAGGTCCTTAGAGGGTCACAGCTAAATAAAAGATGGAGTAGATAGTTTAGCATAAGTAGTTAGCATGTATTCTAAGGGTATGTCCACACAGCAAAGAAAAACCCACAGCTGGTCTGTGCCAGCCGACTTGGGCTTGCAGGGCTCATACTGTGGGGCTATTTCATTGCTGTGTAGGCTTCTGTGCTCTGGACAGCTCCGCAGTCCAAGCGCTGGGAGACTTTGTCTGCTGGCACAGGCCAGCTGCAGGTTTTTCTTTGCTGTGTAGACATATCCTAAGGGACCATTCAAGGTGAAATGGCCCATTAACACTCCTGTAGTCATAGGACAAAAATGGGGGGTTAGTGGGTTTCAGATTGTTATAAGAAGTCATTAAACCAGTGGCTTTATTAAGACCATAGTTTTTAGTGTCTAGCAAAGTTATGAATTTATCCTGGCTCTTAGACAAGCCTGGAAGCTTAATGGCTTTTGTGCCAACCATGTTCCTGTGGCTGGCATAAGGAGTGTGTCCAGGGGAAGGATGTTGCTGGAGTTTCCCTGAATCTTAGCTATTTCCAGCTTCCATAATGGCACAATGAAACCACTGGCAGTTACTGTGTAAAATAGCTTCTTCTTACTCAGCAGATCTGCAGACTTCTGAATGCAAAGCAATATTTGTTTTGCCTCCATGACTAAAATAAACATTACTGGTCTTTACTCCCATGAGCATGGCAGAACCTACACTGCTTAAAGAGTAGAACTTTTAACTCTGAGGAACAAGTACCTAAGAGGTTGAGGGCTGAAAATTTACAAATACTTGTGAGAAGTTTAAAGGGAGTTTGGTGAGTAGTTAATATTTTAAGATAATTAACATTTTTGTCACAGTATCAATAGGAATTGGCCATTGTCTGCTACTAATTTTCTTTTTGACTATGAAGGCTATTGTTTAAATGAATGGGGAAAAGAAGCTGTTTGCATAGTGCAAATGAGAGCATAATCAGGAGCAGGCATATGTTAATGATCAATCTGTCATCGCTGTGAAATTATGAACACAGTGTTAAAATAAAAAACAAAACTGGGGATAGTTTAATGGTTTGCCAGTGTGATTTAGTGCCCAACTTGTGCATCCACAAGACTTTATTTCCATTGGCATTTGGCATTTACTGCATGCGAATATTTGTGTGCACAATTTCATGCTTAATTACACTTTATTGAAAACTTAAAATGTATTCTTTGAAATTATAGCCCTGCTTGTAACCACGCAATGTCACAAACACATAAATGGGTATGTTTTCAGATCAAGGTGGATGGGGTGAACAAATTCTCATTATACAAAAATTTTAAAAGCAGAGCACAAGAAATGCATAAACTTTGCCAACAAATGTAAGATTAGTTCAGTAGGAAGAACAAGTTTTGACTGATGATGTGGGTATGCCATACTTCCTACATCAAAAGCGGCTTTTTAAAAAATTGTGTTAACTGATGACTGATGTGTTATGAGGGATGCTTACCAGAAGGCAGTTTGTTTACTTTGTGCAATTTGCCTGTTCATGAATTTCCTTAGTAAAGGCAAAAATGGCAGCATGTACTGTTCAACAACAGAATCTTTCTGTCAGTTCTCTCATTGTTTTTCTTCCTTTTGGCTGAGACAGACAACTTGATTTTCTTGCATGAGCCAAGACTAATAATTCTTCTTTTGCACCTGAGGAAGTGGAAAGGTGTGACTATAAAAATATGCAAACGCTAACACATTCTGGATAGCTAAATCTTGACAGAATAACAGCTCCTGGCAGTGACTTGATTTATATCCCTTTATAAAATTTGCCCTGGGTTAATGTTAATACAGTGCAAAATTAATTTGCATTGATCAGTATTGTCTAGGTTTTTATGTTGCTTGGAGTTTTTTGCTTCTGCTTAATATTTCTAATTCTAGTTTTTCCTGTACAAATCTGTGACTTGAGTTGACCTTTCTCTGCCAATAGGTAGAGTCCAAACAAATCTTGGTACACTGCTTCCTGATTGGTCTTCTTTTGCTTCTGTGTACTTTCAGTGTGTAACTGGTTATTTTGAGGGGTTGCTAATAAGATCTGTGAGGGGTTTTTTTTTGTTGTGCTTTTTTCCCCCAGGTTGCAAACTCAGTTAATAGGTGACTGACCTTCCTAGTTTATCAGGTCATATGCAACTTTGCAGTAGTTGATGTACAGCTACTAGGCTAGTGTATAATTTGGAGAGACTTTTGGCCAGGTTGATGTATAATTGAGGAAGAAAAAAATCTGTGACATGGGAGAAAGGAAAGAGAAACCATGTAATGTGCATCTCAGATGTACTAAATGTGTCACCAGATCATGGACTGATTAGTACTTAGAGATGTGTTCACTGAATAAAACCCATATTCCCTATCATCAGAGATACTTGAAATATTAACTGAGACAAGGCTTTGGTAACTTGTCTTGCTGCCATGGTTCAGGGGCAAGCTGCACCCATGATCTTTTCCCCTCAGTGTGTCCAGTGGGCGTTGTTTCCAAGTGACAAGCTGCTGGGTAAACACCATTATCCCCAGTTTATGATGGAGAAACTCATGCTCAGATTTGTGTACAGGTTTGCAAAATTGTCATGAAACTTTATCTGCCCAGGTGCAAAATTGACTGGCTTGCCCTTTTCCATGATGACAAGAAAGAAAAACCCAATAACTTTTTGGCATGGTAAGTTATATTAGTATTTCCTAACCTAATATACTTGTGTTCATAGTAATAGGATAGATCGGTCTTAGGCAATATATGCAGCTTGTAATGTTATCCATTTATGATTTGGTGACAAACTCACACATATGGTGAGATACAGACTACTTTTAAATGTTTAGTTTCTTTTTCCCCAGACATGCTTCTGGGATTCCAGCTTCAAAGAAGGGGAAAACTGGGAGAAAGAGTGCAGAAAAAATTGACAGCTTTCATGTGCACTGTTTTGTTTGACATCAAAGCACTGAAGGGAGACAGGATATCTGTCTAGACTTTGTGCTTGGAACAGACTTTTTGCAGAAATTACATTTTCTGTCCTGTGTCTCGGGTACTACAATCCAGGAATAGAATAACGAGGATTTATTGGATGAGATTAAAATAACAATAGTGTCACAATTTCAGGATAACTGCACCTGTATCACCACCTCTGCGGTCAGGGCTGGCTTACCATGAGGCGGCCACCTCACATGCCAGACTGTGGGGGGGCACCACTAGGACCCAGAGTTTCAAAGCTTTGGCCCAAGTGAGGGGGCACTGGGGCGTCATTTGAGCTCCCCACCTCAGGTGCAAAATGTTGTGGGCCGGCCCTGTCTGCGGTCCACTCTAGGAGTGCCCAGATAGGTCTAAGAGTTCCAGCCATCACCTGTCTCTGGGCAGGAACCCTTGTTCCACTCCCTTCTTACTGGGAGTTTTATCCCTTGCAAACCAGTCTGCCTATGAGCCAGAACCTGTGTGCAGTTTTCTCTCCGAGATCTATGAGCAGTGTATTGCCAGCATTTACAAGTTACCACATAGCTCTTGCTAAGCAAGCACATTTATTTTTAAGGTAAAAGCATTTTAGATAATACATAATAAAAATAATAGATTTAAACACCCACACTAAACATACGAGGAGTCACCCTTCAGTCTTATGGGGCCCTAATAGGTCAAAATCTTTTCAACCCTTTAGCAAAGGGTGGAACCCTCCTTGGACCAGAAGGTTCTGTCCATTCGCTGGATTACAAGGGAGGCCATGAGTCAGTTTAAACACACAGCTTTTCTATGTCAAAAGCTCTTTTTTTGTCCGCTGGTTTCTGGAAAACCCAGTTTGATCCTGTATATGCAATTTTTAGACCCACAGCCCAAGCCCTGAGAGTCCAAGTCAGCTGACATTGGCTAGCCATGCCGCTAGTGTTTTATTGCAGGGTAGATGTGCCATTAGTCTAGTTTTCTAATTGTCTGGCTTGATGGAATACTGTAGGGAATGCTCCTACTCTTTATGTACTGATGTATGGATGATCCCATGAAGTATCCAGCTCCAGCAATGTTGTGACTGTATTTACTGCATTTCATATGGGATCCTATTTCTCATTCCCTGAAGGAACTTCCAGAAGTCCAGTTGTTTCAAGGAATAGTGAGGAGTTGGTTTGGGGACAAAGAGCTGATTTAGTAGTTCTTTTGCTCTTCTGATACACTTCTAGCTGTGGCTACAGTGGACCCATTTGTGTTGAGTTTCCTGAGATTTTATCTTTTACTTAGTTTACTCTGAATACACAGAATGAGATGGTGAGAAGTGTGTGAGCATGAGGTGGGGGGTTGGGAAGCTATTATTTGTGGACTGTTTGTGTTGCATGGATTTTTTAAATGAATTTTTTGTACATGCAGCCAACACTTTGTATTGATTAACTTTAATTAATTGATATATTGAATATATTGAAATTTGGGGCCCAATCCTGTAATCCTCAGGGTTTTGTGGACATTCTTCAAAGGTACATTATGAAGTTTACTTGCTTTTGATATTTATAAAGTATAAGAATAAAAATTGTGTATTTTCAACTGTTTAATATTAAAATAGCATTCTCTTCTGTTGCTTAAAAATGCCCTTTGTTAACAAAAGTTGGAAGATACCTCATAGCATAGTTTGAAATCATTAGGCAGCTGCCAGATGTGCTGCTCTGTTTCATACATATTAATTTATAGACAGCTTCTTTTTATATAGTAAGTAGTTGTTTTAAATAAGGGTTGCAACTTTTTGATTCATGTTCACTTAATGGCTTTAAACAGTTAAGAAGAAAATCCTTTTCTTAGGTTCCCGAAGAGATTAGCATTACACATTTATTTTGTCCATTTAGGTTAGAATTGCTGATTGCGTCGTCTTTTTTTCACATATATTTTGAAAGTTTTTGTATTATTTGTCCTATTTGTGTGAGTTCATACCCATTGTGCTCTTTTTCTTAGGACCTCTCTGATAGACTCACTGTGTGTTTGGGCGTACATTGGTTAAAATAATTAACCACTCATTAAGTTAATAACAGACTGAATTTTGCACTTCCCATCTCTTGCTTCCTGGTTGGCAGCAGAGGCTAGTTTCATTTCTCTCTGATGCAACAAGCAGAAGAGAATAAGGGCTTGTCTCCACTAGAAAACTGTATCACTTTAACTATACTGGTAACCTTCCCACTCCCCCACCAGTGTGGATGCAATTGCGTGTAGTTGGCAGAATTCTATTTTTCTTTTATTTTTATAATTTTGACTGATAATATAGAAGTTTATTAATCATTTTAAAATATTTTTATCTCTTTAAATTTTCAATCCTACAAAACTATGGGTTTAAAATATTTTTTTCTATTTTTATCAGTTTTCACAATTGTGGGAAATTATGGGTGATCAGAGAATTATTTAATGATAGATGTTAAGATTCAAAAAGTTAAAGCTTTATAACTTACCTTTGTCTCTCTCATAGCTACATACAATATAGATATTATATATTTTTCAAAGTGGGCCAGCCAGCTTCTCCCTCTATCTTCATCTCTTCCCCTTTATCCCAAGATTTTGGATGTACTGAAACCCTGAGGTATAATTTGCGCTGTACTGTATGTGTACCTTCACATTTTCATAAACTGAGATCAAGACTTTTGTCTCTAAAACTTTAAATGGTATAAATGGGTAAGGCCTTAAGATTCTGGTTCATTCAGTGCTCTTTGTCAAATTTTATCTCTGGGGGTCTGATCAGTGCTTTGGTTCTGCAACTGAGCGATTAGCTTATCTAATGTCATGGCAAACCTGGTGGCTGAACTCTGACTTTGTCCTCACCCACAACTATTTCACATTTGGGGACAATACATACCTTCAAGTCAGCGGCACTGCTATGGATACCCACATGGCCCACAGTATGCCAACATTTTTATGGCTGACTTAGAACAACGCTTCCTCAGCTCTCGTCCCCTAACGCCCCTACTCTACTTACGCTACACTGATGACATCTTCATCGTCTGGACCCATGGAAAAGAAGCCCTTGAGGAATTCCACCATGATTTCAACAATTTCCATCCCACCATCAACCTCAGCCTGGACCAGTCCACACAAGAGATCCACTTCCTAGACACTACAGTGCTAATAAGCGATGGCCACATAAACACCACCCTATACCGGAAACCTACTGACCACTATACTTACCTACATGCCTCCAGCTTTCATCCAGACCACACCACACGATCCATCGTCTACAGCCAAGCTCTACGATACAACCGCATTTGCTCCAATCCCTCAGACAGAGACAAACACCTACAAGATCTCTATCAAGCGTTCTTAAAACTACAGTGCCCACCTGCTGAAGTGAAGAAACAGATTGACAGAGCCAGAAGAATACCCAGAAGTCACCTACTAAAGGACAGGCCCAACAAAGAAACAGAACGCCACTAGCTGTCACCTTTGGCCCCCATCTTAAATCTCCAGCGCATCATTGAGGATCTACAACCTATCCTGAAGGATGATCCCTCACTCTCACAGAACTTGGGAGACAGATCCTCGCTTACAGACAGCCCCCCCACCTGAAGCAAATACTCACCAGCAACCACACACCACACAACAAAAACACTAACCCAGGAACCTATCCTTGCAACAAAGTCCATTGCCAACTCTGTCCACATATCTGTTCAAGGGACACCGTCATAGGACCTAATCACATCAGCCACACCATAAGAGGCTCGTTCACCTGCACATTTACCAATGTGATATATGCCATCGTGTGCCAACAATGCCCCTCCGCCATGTACATTGGCCAAACCAGACAATCTCTATGCAAAAGAATAAATGGACACAAATCTGACATCAAGAATTATAACATTCAAAAACCAGTCGGAGAACACTTCAACCCCCTGGTCACTCAATTTCAGACCTAAAAGTCGCAATTCGCCAACAAAAAAACCTTCAAAAACAGACTGCAACAAAAACTGCAGAATTGGAATTAATTTTCAAACTGGACACCATTAAATTAGGCTTGAATAAAAACTGGGAGTGGATGGGTCATTACACAAAGCAAAAACTATTTCCCCATGCTATTTTCCCCCTCCCCCCACTGTTACTCACACCTTCTTGTCAACTGTTTGAAATGTTCCATCCTGATTATCACTACAAAAGCTTTTTTTCTCCTGCTGATAATAGCTCACCTTAATTAATTGGTCTCGTTACAGTTGGTATGGCAACACCCATTTTTTCATGTTCTCTGTGTGCATATATATCTTCCTACTGTATTTTCCACTGCATACATCTGATGAAGTGGGTTTTAGCCCACGAAAGCTTATGCCCAAATAAATTTGTTAGTCTCTAAGATGCCACAAGTCCTCCTTGTTTTTTTTTTTTGCTGATAGAGACTAACACGGCTACCACTCTGAAACTTATCTATGATGACATTGTTTACAAAAGCTGAGCTGTTGACAAAACTCTGCTGCAAGGAATTTGCTAGATTTAGGCTAGTAGGTGTCACTGTAGCAATGTATTTTCTAGGCTTGTTTTACTTTGAAAAGTAAGTTGACCTATAACTTTGGACTTTGGTCTCTCAATATTTGTGTTGCATTCATGAAAACATGCATTTTACAAGTTTTAACTGTATTCTAAACATTGTTATGAAGATTATATATACACTACAGTAGCACGTATAACATTTTCCCCTTGTGAACATATACTTTGTGTTTGCAACTTCTCATGATAGGATTGCTTCTTCCCTCATGTACAAAATTATGTGCAAATCTACAGATTTATCATAATTGCAATATCTTGACATTTTATTTTGATGAGATTTTTTTTCTACGACTATTGTAAGAAATTTATAACGGCATAAGTTTATAAAGCCTACCAGTCTGCAGGCTCTTAGAAGTTATAAGAACAGTGCTTAATAGCTAGAGTATATTACAACAGCCTGTAAATTGCCTCTTTCATTGAGTGCTTGGTGCAGCCTTTTGCTCTGAGATAAATTTCACAGATGTCCGAATGCTTAGGGTATGTCTATGCTGCAATTAGACTCCTGCAGCCGAACCATGCCAGCTGAATCTGGCTCCTGGGGCTTAGGCTAAGGGGCTGTTTAATTGCAGTATAGATGTTCAGCCTCTGGCCGGAGCCCAAGCTTTAGGACCCTGCGAGGTATTTGCAGTGTAGACATACTCGGTGTGACACATTCTAGTGCTCAAATAAATTGGTTAGTCTCTAAGGTGCCACAAGTACTCCTTTTCTTTTTGCGAATACAGACTAACACGGCTGTTACTCTGAAACCATTCTACTGCTAGACACATCTCATTGATTTGGAAGGGAATTGTGTAAATACATCCAAGGTCAGAATTGGCCACTACATTAAAGGGCTCTGAGGGGAACCAGGGTGAGAATTTTGCTATTAAGAGTATTCTGTACAGCTGGCTTGCACACACATGCTGTAGTGATTTTTACTGTGGTTACCAGGATTTATATAATTCTAGAGTTACAACTACAACCTATGAAGATGCAAAATTGTGACGTTGCCTCTGTATTTGGAACTGGATTTTTTTTTTTTTAAACCAGACAAGTATTTGCTCTGATTCTGAGTAAATTAGAGAACAGACACATATTTTTCTGGAGTAAAAATGATTAATACATTGATCCAAAATAGGAGATGAAAATAGTGTTGGGAGAGACAGATTAAATTTCACCTTACTTTTTACCTCTTGAATGACAGTAATTTTATATAAACTTTTCTGCACCCTTACATGTGAATGTACATTAACCTGTGATGATGTAACTATAGGATATAAGTCTACAGTGCAATGTAAACCCCGGGTTAGTAGAACTCAGGTTAGTAGACCCTGGGTTTGTTAAGCTTGGGCTTGAATGTCTATACTCATTTGTAATCCTATGTTAGGAACTGTTGAACCCTGGGTCCCCACCTGGGGCTCCAGTGTCTACACTGCATTATGCAGGTCTGAGTCTAGCCACCCATTTCCAAGACTTCCCAGTGCCCTCCCAAAATGTGGCTGCTCTAGCCCTTTTTTTGTGGTGCAGTGTAGGAGAACTTGACTGTCCACCAAATTTGAGTGTCCAGAGGACCAAAAAAGTCAGCCAGCAGGACTATGGGATCCTGTTGGTAGACTCCCAGAACACGAGTCAAGTGAGGCTGCATCTACACTGCATAGCAATAGGGCTTGGCTCAGGCTCTCCACCCTCATGGGGTCCTAGGACCCTGGGTCCGCGCCTGGGTTAGTGTAATTTGTGTGTAGACAGAAAGGGGGTTAGGTCTGAACCTGAGTTTGAACCCTGGGCTTCCACTGCAGTGTAGACATACCCATAGAAAGTAGGGCTTTTACCCACTGCCCATTGTGTATTCAGTAATTTGGAAAGACACTCTTATTGACTTCAGTGTATTTTGGGTCATGCCTTAAAAGTAAAATTTTAAAACATTTACAGTACACTGTATATTGATTTGTTGTAATGTAATTTTTTTTTAAGCTTCAGAATCTTCAAGCAGACCAAACCTAGGACCTGTGGTGTTGACGGTGATAGTTACTGTGCCAGTTTGTATCTTGTCTATAGCTGTAATGCTGACTGTATATACATGTCAAGGCCGTCGTACATTCAGAAAGAAGAAGCGACAAAATATTGAAGAACCTCTATCTGAGTGCAACCTAGTAAACTCTGGAAAATCTCTTAAAGATCTTATTTATGATATGACAACATCTGGGTCTGGATCTGGTATGTATGCACTCCTAAGCAGACTAAAACGTCTATATTTATTAATGAATAGCCAGGAGAACAGTATCCCAACATTGTGTTCAGTTTTCGTAGTTCAATAGGCGAAGTGATGGCAGTTAAAGTTTCCACTGTCAAGTACAGTACTATTGGTTTGTGTGGGTATTCCTGACACTTGGAATGGGAAGTACTACTAGAACCTATAGTATCTTTCTTATGATAAGGAGGTTAAAAAACTGTGCCCACTGCATGAAATGTGTTGCCTTATGGAAAGAAATGTGTGTCATAGTTTTAGGAGTTTGTCAAGACAAAGTATTAGCTAAAGAGATTTCATGTTTATCAGGATAATTGCATGGTATGCTAAGTCAATTGATGTGGGGATCTTGTTCAGTTAAAGTGATATGAAAAGATGCCACAATGCAAACGCTATACTTCATAATTATCATATTGGGCTGTTGTCTGTATGGGCCAGATTTCTGTAACAAGAATGGTTTGTTTAGAATTGAAAATAAATAAATGGTGCTTAAAAAAACAGATTTAATAAAACATATATTTTAGACAGCTCGTTGTTGAGTGCAGTCAATAGACTTAGGCCTTGTTTACATTGGGGATTTGTCACAGTTACAGCTATCTTTGGCTAGCTAGTTGTGTAACTATTATTGCAAACCCCTAACACAGAGAGAGCCACAATATACACTGGTGCAGCTTACCACGCTTTCAAACAAATAGTGGTTTTGCCTGTCCACATTATAGGGTGTTCTCCAGTAGCTGGCCACTCATAGCTGTAACGGGGGGCAAATCTTGAGTGTAGGTAAGGCCATAGCAGTTATGGCATGAGAGCGGGATACAGGGGTAACAGGGAACAGGCAGAAGAAAGAGAATCTGAACCAATGTAAAAATTACAGCTGTTTAAACCTAAATGTCACTGTTTCTAAAAACAGGCCTTTGATACTGTTCCAATGGAAAGATTGGAATACTTGGTACAAAATGTATTAACACATTAGAAGCATTCTTATGTGTACTGCCAACAAAAATATAGTTTTTCATTTGAGGTTAGTTGGATTAATGCTGTCAGAGAGAGTGAATCTTTTGATAATCCAAGAGAAATCTGACAATAAACCAAGTGAAGCAGGAGTCACTGTTAGACGATCCAAACAATAATAGAATTTAAAGGTACTTTGTAAGGTGCTTCTTTTTGTATGCATGCTTATGCTTATCAAGGATATATGTCCTAAATTCAAAGGTCAGTCTCATGATGGTGATTCTTGGGTGTTTCTTGAGCAAAACAACCAAAACTGTATTGAAATAAATATAGTTTTAGATTACTAAAATTGCTTAAATCTAGCTCCACAATAAGACCAGTTTGTCATTCTTTTATTATAGGCGGACCAGGTAGCACCTCCTATCATTAAGGTAGTTTGGCTCTTCCCATTATAAGACCCAGTTTTTGGTTGCTTATAGCTTTTGCTGGATTTTAATCATTTTAGGCTGAAATTTTCCATGCTGGGTATCTCCATCAGGCTGTTTTTTTTTTTTTAAATTATAATCAAAATGGTTCAGCCATTTCCAAGAAGGTGGCTAGGGAAAAATACATTGTTTTGCCCATGTTTTTTAAAAAAAATGTGGCCATCTTTTTTTTTTTTTTTTTTTTTTTTTTTTTGGTGGAAAAGCTCTAACCCTGCTTCTTCCCACCCTCCAGTTTGTAGCAGGGACTTAAAATTTGGCAGGGACATGGCCTTTATGTGAGGGACATGCCTTTTCCATTCCCTTCAAAATCCATCCTCATTTAGCCAAGTTAATATTGTAGTTTGCACATACTCAGAGACTTAGATTTTAACTACTAAATTCCCAGGAGAGTCTGTCTCACTGAGCATGCTATCTTCTGTGGCCAAGCAGGACTTTCCCTGCAGTTGTAGTTTTGGGATATGCTGCAGGCCATGCTGGGTCTGGGCACCTGCACTGAGAGCAGGGAGACTGTTTCTCTTTTGCTCTCAGTGACATCCCTACTAGGCCCAGGCAACATGGAGGAGGAAGCTGCCTGATTTGAATACAAAGGGGACAAGAGCTGGACATACCAGAGTGACAGGGGGAGAAGGTTGGGAGATGGAGTTTTGTAGAGGAGACTGGCACTGGAGGCTGGTGGGGAGAGAAAATTTTCCTTTTCCCCACCAGGACGCAACCAAGACCTTTTTGAAGATTTATGTGAAAAATGAGGCAGGCAGGCAGACAAGCCCCATCTCCAGGGGGGGAGATGCCAACAGGTTGGTGGTTAGGGCACTCACTGGATGTTGAAAAGGCAGGTTTAAGTTCCTACTCTAAATGAGGCAGAGCAGGGACTTGAACCTTTCTCACGTCCAGGATGGAATTTCTGATAAAAAAACATTCTCTGTGAACATTTTGTTGCAACTGGTATGTACCTGTGAAAAGTTTAGTATCAACGAATCAGTGTTTTCTGCTGAAAAGCTGTTTGATTGAAATATTACTGACCAGCTTTACTTATTTTTGAGCCAAATGATTTATTGCATTGCTGCTTCAGCATGTGGACGTCTGGAGTTAGTAACATCGCTAGGATAGTTTAGAGCAAGAAGTCATGCTTCTCCCTATGTCCATATGTGGAAGATTGCCCACATTCTTATACTAAAGATTCAACTGAAAATCATAAAGAACCATGACAATATACATACAGTTCAAGGAATATTTGAGGTAGATTTACAATCCCTCACTCTGTCAAGGATTGTGCATAATTCATGCCTTCTCTGTTTATCCACTTTGGTTAGTCAGAATTGGAAAAAATAGTCACAGGAAAGTATGTGTATGTTACTTGTAAGACCATGGTAATTACAACATATTAGAATATATGTTTTTAATTTGAATTTAATAATAATTACTAATGCACTCTTTTACAAGTATCCTCATTCTGTTCATTAGGTTTACCTCTACTGGTCCAAAGAACAATTGCAAGAACAATTGTTCTTCAAGAAATAGTAGGAAAAGGCCGATTTGGTGAAGTCTGGCGTGGAAAATGGTGTGGGGAAGATGTAGCTGTGAAAATCTTCTCCTCAAGGGATGAAAGGTCTTGGTTTCGTGAGGCAGAAATCTATCAGACAATTATGCTGAGACATGAAAACATCCTGGGTTTCATTGCTGCTGATAACAAGGGTATATAGTGTTTCCAAACATAGTTTCGCAATGTTTGTTCTCTGCACTATGGCAGCCCAATGAAGTTGATTTTTCCACAACCCCTGCTCTATTTTGCTAAAACAGATGGATGTGTGTTTAATGATTTGAGGAGCTGATTAGGAAAACTTATTTTAAATCTGATCATTTTGATTGTGAGATCAGTTTACAATTTTTAGGCTGCAGTCCTTCGTTAAGCAGACCTCTGTATCTGCATGGAGCCATCAGGCTCTGCTCAGATGCAGGCTTGAATGGAGTTCAGTGTGGGATTAGGGCCTCACTGATTTAAGTGAAAGTTTAAATGAGTCCTATTTCTATAAGGTAGTTCATTAATTAGAATAATGCTTGGTAAAATATTACTGAAAGATTGACTATTTATTTATGCTATCAACTTGATAATCAAGCTGCATCAATGCTTTATACCCTCCACTTTAAGCCATACATCTATAAAAATAGATCACTTTATACAGATAACATTATAGGAGGAAAAGAACTAAATATGGCAATACATTGGAGGAAGTAAAATATGATATGAGAATGTCTTGAAATTCAAGATTGCTGTACAAAAACCTTGTAAAAACATTAGTTCATCTTTAATTCCAAGAGCTACAAGAATTGATGATGATCTTGCTATCACTGGAGAACAATGAGCTGCATTTCCTTTGGTTCTCTGGTTGTTGGTACTGTCACCAGCTCTTGGGAAACAGAGCACCCCACATTTTTGGTGGCCATATATTCAAAAGGACTTAGCTTCTAGAAGCTCCCATTGTTCTCAGCGGGAAGACTAGTGCTAAGCACTTTTGAAACTCGGGCCATTAATCTGCTGGGATCTCTGTGCTGCATAACATACCAAGTACACAATGTAAAATGCATGCAGTGCAGCCTCCCTTAGCGGGTGTGCATGTCCACTTTGAAATTCTGGATTTGAAACCACTCCTGTGGCATGGGGGCTAAAAAAGAGTGGTTAAATAGGGGTGGTTGTTTTTTTTTAAATCAGCTCACCTTGAATATTCTGATCCTTTTGTATTATATATATATAAAAGTTGGCTAGTTCTTTACAATGTTAAATAAGATTATTTTCTTTTGGTAGATAACGGAACTTGGACTCAACTGTGGCTTGTATCTGAATACCACGAGCAAGGCTCCTTATTTGATTATTTAAACAGAAATGCTGTGACCATTGATGGTCTGATTAAGCTGGCACTTTCAATAGCTAGTGGTTTAGCACACCTTCATATGGAGATAGTTGGTACACAAGGTATTTGTATTTCTCTTTAATATATCCTTTTTTAGGAAATATGAGTGGAAACTTTGGGTGGTATTTACAAAAATGCTTTAGCTTATTAGTCACAAGGAACGTAAAGACTTCTTTTACAAACAGCTTGGTATCTTAATAGCTGTCTTTAAAGATTATAAAATAAATTAAATAGAACCCTAAATGTAGATGGTGCTTTATAAATAGAGACAATTACAAAAAATTACATTATTAAATAATACAATTAAAAATTACATTTTTAGTGGTGCTTGCAGTCTACACAGCCACCAAAACATCTAGCAGTACAAATTCTGCAGCACACTGAAAATAGAAAATTCTGGAGTGGCATAAAATTAATTGAATTTAATATCAAACAATGTAAGGAATATTTTACTGATTTTCATTTTCATTTCATTGTCATTATCATTTTAATTAAATTACACAATGGAGGTTTTTATTTATCTGAAGCTGCCACAAGTTCTCCAGTCCACTCCACTGGAGTGTCACAGAATCCAGGGGATTTTGCTGTAGAATTCAGTTACTTGAGGTTTTGGAATATACTCAGTGGAGTCCATCTGTCTCCAATGTTGACTAGTTTTTTTTTTTTTTACACGTCCATTGGAGAAGCTGGGATATAAGAGGCATGCACCAGCCAATGCATATCTGAGTAGAGCAGGAGCATGGAAAACAGGATTTTTTTGGTTCCTGAAACATGACTACAGTTTGGGAATAAAGGAAATGTATGAACAAAAGATGCCTTGGTTAGGCTCCTCTGGTTAGCATTGGCACATGTCCAGAAACTATCTTGTGCTAAATACAGCCCTAATGTTTTTCTATGTTGAGATGGGAGATGTCAATAAACAAGTTGTGTTTTAAGATTCACAATAATGCTTTTAGTTGCCTTTTTGTCTTAACAGGCAAACCAGCTATTGCACACAGAGATCTGAAATCTAAGAACATCTTAGTGAAAAAAAATGAAACCTGTGCCATTGCAGATTTAGGACTTGCTGTGAGACATGATGCTGTATTGAACACAATTGACATACCTCAGAACCCTCGAGTGGGAACGAAGAGGTAAGACATCTTAAATAGACAAGATAAGTATTTTTCCTTAAATATTAGGAAGATCTTTTCAGCCTGATTTCCATTTCTGTGCAATTTCTGAGAACTGTATGAAGCAGGCATGCTCCTTCTTTTCCCAGCCCCTTCCCCTTTCTTTTTGACCTCTGCCTGCAGCATTTTGCCAGTTGGGACAGATCTTAACCCTTAATCTAAGATATCCATGTTTTGTGATAGAGAACACAAGGTGGAGATGGTCCAACCCTTCTTGTGGACATAAGAGTATTTTGGGACCTCTCTGGATTTAAAGTAAAAGTTTCCAGTGACTTGGTTATGATTCTGTTTACAAATTCAGACATCAAATTATAGGTAGTCAGGTGCTCCTGGTTTGCCTGTGCGCCCCATGGCTTTAAATATTTGGTTAATATGAATATTAAATACTAAAGTTAATATGAATACCAAAGCTAGTCAGATGAATGACTAGTTGTTAAACACCTTATTACAGGGTGACACTGGTCCTTTAAGTGGGAGCCAGGCCTGTGCACTTGTGCCTTATCAGCACACTGCAATTTGACCAGGGCTAAGAGGGCACCTCGGTGTAGAACAAGGAGAAAAGAGACTTGGTGAATCAAAGCTGCCTGAGTAGGAGTCAGGGGCATGGGAGAGATGTCTGTGGAAGGTTGCAGAAGGAAGCAGAAGGTGTTTCCTGGGGAAAGACTGAAGGCAAGGAGAGCAGCAAGAAGGGTTTGCTGGCTGGCATCCCCGAGCCAGGGCTGAAGGCAGGAGCCACAGCAGAGGGGAGTTGCCTGCCTGCTAGCTCTAAGCTGGAGAGCTGGAGCCAGGCCAGAGAGGGCGGAAGGTGGGGGAACAGTGGAAGAGCTTACCTGCTGACATCTCCAGGGCTGGACTTAGGAGCCAGGAGCGAGCCAGGGGAATTGAGGGATGCTTCCCTGGCAAGGATGCTCCCAGCAGAGAGGCTCTGTGTGGGGGTACCTGCTGGGAAGAGCAGGGTTGCACTCCATTTTGAAGGCCTGGAATTGCTGTCATGGTACAATGACAGAGGAGAGCCGACACGGAGTCCAGCCATGGTCAAAGGGGCCAGTGTGTGGTATGTGGGGCATCAAGAGACAAGATGTCTGGAGTTTTAATGACTGCTTGCACTGGCATGAGAAATGTACTATATGTTTGGGACTTATGTTTTGGACCATTTGTTATAACCAACCCTAAAGAAGGTGGTGGTGTAGCAAGAGAGCCTGAAGTGGAGTTAGGGACTCTAAAAAGGGAAACTGAGGCAGGTGTACCTGTCATGCTGCAGCCTGTTGCAGGAGCGCGCTACAGGCAGGGCTGCCGCCTTATGCACCCCACATATCTTTAGGTCCTCCTGCCCATGGTGATGACAGCCACATTGCATCCTGTCAGCACTCTTGGGGGTAGTAACTGCAACACGTTTTCACCCTTGACTGCATGCTCAGCTGCTACCTTTACTCCACTCTTTACTGTGGTTAGAATTCATTTTCATTCTCTCTGAAGTCTTTGATGGTGCTTTTCCACACTAATTTCATTAAATCCAATTAGTTTGTTTTGTAGAGCACAGTTTATTAATGAAAAGCAAAATAAGCATTGAGATGAAATATAAATGGAGGTAGAATAAAACTCTTTGGCTGGAGTAGCTACCTACCTCTTGCACTTTCATGGCTATTAGTCATTTAGCAACATGTAAGGATTTTCATCATAGAAAGTCCCTTGTTTGACATGCAAGTCAATGGAAATTGAGAGTGGCTCTCCAACATTTTCCCAACCTTCTCCATGTCAAATATTAGAATTTTTGTTAGAACTTTTGTAAATTGTGCACGTGTGTATGACTTTTTTAAAGGTACATGGCTCCTGAAATACTTGATGATGTAATGAACATGAGCATCTTTGAGTCCTTCAAACGTGCAGACATATACTCTCTTGGTCTGGTGTACTGGGAGATATCACGAAGATGCTCAATTGGAGGTAAAATTTTTGGCTGTTTTATGTTGCATTCCAGACTTGATAAAAATAATTTAAAGGAATTTAAAGGAAATACGTTCATACAATGTATGTACCAATTTTAACTGAATTTTCCATATTGTGGAAGGAGAAAGAGTTGCATGACTTAAAAATTTCCTGTTGAGCAATTATTGATATGAAAGAGTTAACAAGTGAATAAAGTACAGTTAATGCCTATCTGATTTAATTATTCTGAAATATCAAAAGCAACAAAACAGATATGTACATTATTTTTCAGTTCCCCTGTCAAAGAAACTAATGTATATAGTAGAACTCATTAGAAAACCAGTTCCTCCCATGCAATTTCCCTATTGATCGGTTTCCAGTCTGCAGGAATTTTATCTTTCAAAATCTTGATCTGAAAAAATCCACAAAACTAACCTCAGATGATGATGAACTTTTGTGCTGGCAATATGAAAATAAGGGACCCATATTGTCAGGGAATGCAGTAGACCTGTTCACATTCTGTAGTGTTTAGGTCGCAAGGGTTGGCAACAAAGAAACCCCTACTAGTTTGGATTTTACATGGTTTTGAACCAAGAAGATGAAACTCCATTCTCTCTGCACTTCCGCCAGATCTTCTTTACTCTTAAGCCCCCTTCTCCCAAGGCCCCAAGACCACTCACCTTATCTTTGTTATCTTTAGTGGCCTTCTTCCCAGGGCTGCCTCCAACCAGGTCTTTTTGGCCTACCCACTGCTGCAATCCAAAGGGGGTTGGTGAAGGGGGTAAGGCTCTTCTATCCTAGAACTCAACAGGTGTATCTAAATGAGTGAGCACAAGGACAGTGATGTTTAGCATGGAACCTAGTTAGGGAGTATGTTTTTTTTTCTCTCTCGTAGGAATCATTGAGGAGTACCAGTTGCCTTATTATGATGTTGTGCCTTCGGATCCCTCAATAGAAGATATGAGAAGGGTAGTTTGTGATCAGAAACTGAGACCAAATATCCCAAACCAGTGGCAAAGTTGTGAGGTGAGTTTCCCCCACCCCCATTTTTAGAAGCATATTTAAATTTATTCTTTAAGGCTGGGATTTTCAAAGTAGCCCAAGGGAGTTAGGTGCCAGACTTCCTCTCTATTTCAGTGGGATTTGAATGCCTAGCTTCTTAGCTGGCAAAAGCAAGGAGCTTTTGAAAAGCCTGGAAGAACTTAAATGTGCAGGTTGGGTCACTCTGGAGCCAGTCGCTAACCCGAACCCCTTTCTGTAGTGTATGGGAAGGCAGCAGGCCTTAGGGAGGTGGGCAGTCCTACCTCCGCCTTGCATGCACTCTTGTACCCCTTCTCCTGCTCCTCCCACAAATACCCACCGCTGGGCACTGTGTGGCATCCCCTGATGCCCATTCAAAATCCCTCCCCTGCTGAGTACAAGAAAGGGGCACTTTTAAGGTGAATATGGTGAAATGGGCCTGACAGCACTGCATATCAAAGTACTCTTTTTCTCTTTGACCGAACCAAAACAAACCTTTCTAAATTTCTGTAATTTCTGCTGGAATATTATTTCAAAGTATTCTATTATATCTTGCATTGGAGTTTTTTAATTGATGCTGCACTGAAGCAGTGGATTTTTTTAATCCTAAACCTCTTTTTCTTTGTCTTAAGGCACTCCGAATCATGGGTAGAATAATGCGTGAGTGCTGGTGTGCTAATGGGGCAGCTCGACTAACTGCGCTCCGCATTAAGAAGACCATTTCGCAGCTCTGTGTAAATGAAGATTCCAAAGCCTAAATGGGTGATTTGGGGGAAAAGAAGGAATCATTCTCTCCATCTTTTTACATGCATTTTTTTTTTCTGTCTACCTCACGTATATACAGTGCAGTATTTAAGTGCCAAAACCACAGCACTGAAAAATAACTTCATAGTTGGCTACAACCAGCTGCAGCTTTTGGTTGGTGTTGCTGTTTTTATAAAGCAAATCACCAACTCATGTTGTTTTTTTAAATGAAAGTTCATATTAGGAAAATAGCAGAACTGAACTACGAAACAACATTCCATATTTAAACTATTTTATTATTCTTAAGCTTTTTATTCTAGTTAAAACCAAAATACACTGTTGATGGAATGCATGGGTTTAAAGACAGGTATGTAAAAGAAACCACATCTGTGTTATCCTCTAACTAAAACCTGACCAAATTCATTGAGCTTCTTAGGTGTTTTGTCATAGAATCCTGTAGAATATTATGACAATGAAGTGCATTTATATGTTTTTATATTGTATTAATCATTTAGTAACCAATCAATTAAGAATATTCCACTGAAAATGTATACTGTGACGCTAAACATGTGAGTCAGTCAGTCTCTCTCTCTCTGACCTACCTCTCTTTTTTTAAAGATTTGTTATTACAGCTCAATTTGCAACACCGTAGTTAAGGTTTGGCAGTATTTTTGTTATCTACCCCTATTTCAGGGATTAATCAAACTGCCATAAACACCTACTCTGAGCTAACTGTTTCAAAATCTCAACCAAGGACCAGTTTTTCTTTTTATCAAATTGTGAGGAAAAGTAATTTGGGCAGTATTTCCTGGTATTTGTGGGGGGAATGCTACAGTGTAATCTAAAAAGCATGTATTTTTCACCAACCTTTTTATAGACCATTAGTCAAAGTTTTATTGTCTTTTGGTATTTTGCAGAGTGAGAAGATCTAACAAAGTTATTTGCTGTAAAAGCACAATTTATTGGGTGAAATTGATCCAGATGCAGAGACGCATACAAGCTAACCTGTACCCGGTATACACCAGCACAGATAGTTGTGTTTGAGGGGGGCCAGGGTGAAGTCCACAAGATCTGTAACTCTGAACCAGCAGTTCCCACACTGAGGGTGAGTGGTATAGACAGTGCTCACAGAGATGGTGCTAGCCCATTGGGGACCCTATGCAGGAATATTTTGGCCCGCCCCCACACAACACATAATAAAAAGTGAATAGGGGCACCGCCTTGATCTGCTCAGGGCCCTAAGCAATTGCTTAGTCTGTTTAAGCCTAGTGCCGGCTCTAAACATTCAAGATTATAGGCTGGAGCAGTAGTACTCATGAATGGTTGTATTTCAGTTCCTGTGTTCTGACCTGGCTTTGGGGGATGTATTTCCCTCCCACAGACCATTTCCCCCATACTTAAAATATTTTTAAAAAGTACAATCCACTCTGCAGACACAGGAACTTTTTCAATGTTTCTAGCACAGGAATGTAATACGCATGTGCAACAGTTGAAGAAAATTTGTGGATTTAAAGGGCCAAAGACAAGGGTGCCAGAACCTTTGCAGAAGTGTGTGTGGGTGTGGGGGGGGGGAGCCGCACTGGTGCAGGAACTGGAAGGGTCAGGGGACCACGCCCCCCCCCAACTTTTTAACGAGTATAGTTTGGGGGGCAGGGACAGCATTCTCCCGCCCCCCCCCCCCCCCACACACACACAGTAAGCCTGGTGCAGGTGTAGAGCAATGCTGGCAGGGGCTGTGCTTTGTGCTGGCGCTGCTCCAAGCCTGCCCAAGGTTTGCATTTGAGGGGGCAATACCACCCCTACCCATCAAATTACACCCATATTAAAAAGTGTGAGGGGGGGCACAGCCCCCTGCCTGCCCTGGTTCCGGCGTCATTGTCCAAAAGTGCTCATTGACATAAGGCTGTACTGGTTTCTTCAGAAGGGTCAATCAAATATGCATCTCATTAATGGCCCCAGGGTATCAGGTAAACAGGACATCAAAACGACCCCTAAATAGTTATTTTCACAATAATGTTAGCTTACAAAAGTGTAGTATCAGTAGGCATTTTCAAAGGTTTGTAAATATTCTGGTATTTCATGATTTCCTGTAATGGATTGGCAGGCATGTGGATAAGTAACTCTCATACACTTTGAGACAGATTTTGTTCCTATGTCTTTGATTTTGTTTTATTACAAAAATAATTTCTTATACCCACTATAACCACAGTTTAAAAATATATATATCAAACCCACATAATCCAGGAAATACAAAATTAGATCTACAAATCTCTCCACAACATCACTGATTTTGGGCAATATGGTCTTTTATTATGGTGTAGGGAGAGGAGGAAAGTCTTTACAAGAGTGGGTGATCTTACATAGCATAGATACTTGATAGTTTTTGTGAGTGTGACTAATCTCTGTCATTGGGTCTTTTGACTTCTGCTTTACGTGGAAAACCAGGAATGTAGCTTTCAGTCAGCAGTGTCAGTGATCCATGTTTTATCCTGACATGTTGACTTCTGGTGCAGTGGATGTTGTTTGTTCTTTAAATCAATACTAGTGAGATGTAGCATACATGTTTGTAGAACTTATACAGTCACTTTACACTGCTTAAAGTGAGGTGAAGATAGTTATTTGTGGCCTTTTAATTAGATTGTAGGTTAGACCCCAGATTTGTAAAGGTATTTAGGTATTGCTCCACTCAGCATTGCAATGCCTAAGTCACTTTTTTAAAATAATTTTTAGCACGAGGTAGCAGGGTCTACATGGTCAGATAGTGCATGGCAGGCTAGACCATTGTAGATTTACACCTGGCCTTGCTGCACACTAACTGGCGATGTAGATAAGCTCTAAGTCTCCTTTTAAAAAATGACTCAGTCAATGGGACTAGGCTCCTAAATCAGTTGGGTATTGCAGTGTGGAGTAGAACAATGCCTAAATACCTTTAAAAATCTGAGCCTGTCTCTAATGAATAGCTAGTAAGTTTTATTTCTATATGTTTTGATTTACAGTCAAATTGAATATATATTTTTAATATTTTTATATCTTCTATATGTATAAATTATACCAGGAAGTTTTGTCATATACACACTTTCTAATCTACAATATTTATTTGAAAATTAAATGAAAAGTCACCAACCACTACAATTCTGTTACAAGATAATTTTGTTAGTCTTGTGTTTTATCTGTTTACAAAATTTAAAGATGATTTGGATCTTTTTAATATCAGTGAATGTGCAAAAACAGAAGAATCCAGCATATGAGCTCATATACTGTAATTCAAAACTATCTTGCATTTAAAAACAAAAATTGTCAAGGAATTTCTTTGTGAAAGGGCCTGATCCACCTCCCACTGAAGTCAATGGAAAGGCTCCCATTGACTTCAGTGGGAGCTAGATCAAGCTCAAAGTACTTCCAACTACTTTTCAGATACGTTTTTATTAATATGAGGCTGTATTTTCAACAGTGATCAGGGCCTGCAATTGGGGCTAGATTTTCCAAAGTGTTCAGCATCCAGCAACTCCTATTTATTATTTTCACTATTCCCTTAGGCGTTATCCATATACAAAATAAACAAAATACTTGTGAATTTCCACTACAACACACCTACACCAAGTGAAAAAATTTAAAATGGTCTATAGCATAAAAATAATCTATTAAACTGTATTTAAAAGATGTCTAATATTCTTACTCAAAATCACTTTTGGTATTCTGAAATTCAGTGTAAACCCAATTATTTGAAGTAACTTTAAAAAATGGTTCCAATGCAATTTTGGATTCCTACTATTCATCCTGTACTAATATTACTCTTCTGTGTACAGTATCTGATACTAAAATAAAAACTGAACCCACAACTGCCTTCCCCATAAGTTTTGATCTTGCAATTTCCCTTTTTTCATTAACAAGAGGTTGTGCTAGACCTGTTGTTGCATCAAAGCTAGGCAGCATTTTTAGTTAATTTTTTAGTTAAACTATGGAATTAAATCATGCACAGAGATAATTTTAAAGAAACAAGGCTGCTGCTGCTATTCTTGGAGTGTGACTTAGATGTGCATTGAGTTCTACAGCTAATGAAGATAGTATCCCTGCTAAGGATTTTCTATTCTAAGTAACTGTCCTTCATACAAAAGTATAACTCCCATGTTAGAGTTCTGTTATAAATATTATGTGCTTTTTAATTCTATGCTGCAGGTTGACTACTAAATGCTATAAAATCTCACCTGCCCCAGTCTAATTGCTACCCCACAAAATCCTAACATTTAGACTACATTAATTACAGTGATTCATAGAATAAGATTACAGATGGCGCCAAGCACTTGCGGGATTCTGTAGTGCCCTAGTGAAAATATAGGCAACAATGAATTTATCGTGACATAGTAAATGAAAGGAAACAAGTTTGATAGGAAAATTTCTTAATACAAAGAAAAACAAATAATTATATAATTCTACCTTTCCCACATCTGCTTTCATCTTCCAATGTGCAAAATAAATTGCCCTGCCTCTTACCAACTCATTTTATTCAAAATTGGTTTTCCAAGTCATGTCACTTCATTTTTTTTTCATGCTCTCACTCTCCATAAAATTATATCTATATCTATCTATATAGGTTTATCTCTTTTCTTAGCTGCATTTTCATGATTCTCTATTTGTTTCCCTACTTCTTCAGTTTTTCATCCTCTTGCTCCTATCAGTTTAAGTCCTTCTTTATTTATTTATATTATTTTCTCCTTTTTGTTTCCATTTCCCTTATGGAAAAATCCTATAAAATTTAATAGAGGATTAAAAACGTTTCTGTAGAATTATTGAACTATCCTGGAATTTGAATTATATTCCTCCTACAGAATTGTATAGCTTGCTTCAAAAAGATTTCATCCCTAGTAAATCCATATAGGAGTTTCCCATGAAGGTCCCACTGCCTGTGGGGTCATGGCCTCTCCTCAGCATTCCCTTGGACTCAAGCATGTAATTGCTTTTTGCATCACATTTATTTTGATTGTATGTTCTGGGTAAACTGGCCTTGAGCCAAATAGCATCATAATAATTGTTTGATAACTGTAGTATTGGTTTAAAAACATTTCCATTAAAACTCATAAACCATACAACTTTCCTAAATTTCCAACCCAAGAGGAGACCTTTTTTCTTTTTTGGTTTCTGCCCCAAGATAAGCTCATTCTCTCTCTCTGTTTTTAAATCTGAGCCGATTGTGTATTATGTTTTGAGTTACAATGGGGAAGGGAAATGATTGATTCTCCTGGTATTCCACATTTCTGGGACAGGGACTATCTCAAACAAGTAGAATATTTCACAACTGAAATTTTTTTTTAAAGTGTGGCCGACATAAAGAGGCACAATTTACCATTTTGTGCTGCCTGTTTGTGGACCCAGGGACTCATTTTCCTTTGAATAAAAACCCAGAAAATGAAATGTAAAAGCTTACATCAATGCAACATTAAAGTCACATGGTTTAAATCTTACCTGCTGCAGCACCTGGCTCTTTTTTTAAAAAAAGTTTCCTCTGTGAATATTAACTCTGCCACACACTAAAACCCTGACAGTGTTTTAATGTGGGTCTTCCCCTCCCCCCCCACTTTGCTATCTTTATTTGTATTAAACCAAATTTATCTGAATTAATCCTATGTTGAGCCTATACTTTCAGCCCTTATTAAATACTAGCCTTCTCTTTGTTACTTCACTGTTCTCTGTAACAATTCTTTATTATCTCATATCAGTAATTATAAATAATCTAGGAATGAAGAGTATGGAACTTGTATCAAAACATTTTACAATAATAATGTGAAATTCTTCTCTCCAGTTTGTAGTGTGTGTCTTTTACCATAGCAAAGGTCTGTATTGCTCTGCAGCTAAACAATGTAGAATATACAGTAGATATTCACATTGCAGATTGGACAGAATCTGGCCCCATTTTCATCAGCATTTGAAACAAGGTCTCAGACTTGCCTTAAAACACCCTCTGTTTAACTTTACAGATGTTTACAACATTACAAATAAAAGGTTAACTCCTGCCCACCTGGGGCAAAGCTCCCAATTCTATGGAATTCCTTAAGAGTTTTCCCTTTGACTTCAGTGAGGCAGGGATCAGGCTGCTACTGATTGCCAGGGCCGGGCCGGCCCATTTTGGCATCTGAGGTGGGGAGCTCAAATTACACCCCCATGTCCCCTCGCTTGGGCCAAAACTTTGAAAAGTCTCAGTTCTGCCTTCTTCCTGTCCTACTTCTCTCATGGTACTGCTCTGCTACCTACCCCAATAAGGGAGAACTAACAACTTAAAATGCCTTGTTCAAAAATATTAAAAAACACTTAACTTTCAAACACCTGAACAGCAAATGTAATTTATCTTGTCTGCATAGTAAACACTGGCATTTTTATCTGTTTGAATAATCAAAGTGGTGATTTCCGTGCCGCCTTGGTTGCAAAGATTTGGACTGCTTCCTGAAGGTCCACAGTCTGGGCCAGCTCATGCACTATTGAGATGGTTGCAAGGCTGACCAGCCTCTCCTGTGTCATTGTGGAGTGTAGATGTGTTTTTATTAACTTCAGCTTGGAGAAGCTGCATTCTCCACTGGCAACTGTTACAGGAAGTGTTAGAAGTATGCTCAGAGCAACAAAAGCATTTGGAAAGAGGGTGGTCATTTTATTTGTGCACATATATTCCAGAACAGCCTTTGGAGTTGATCCTGCTGAAATGTATTTTGAAAGGGCTTTCAGTTCATCACCTAAATCGCTTGCATCAATATTGCACATGTCATCATGTGTCAACACTGTCTCTAGTGCCCTGCATTGCTGGTGTAGGTCTTCTTCAGGTATAGTGAGGAGTTTTGGAATATCATCCGACATCCCAAATATAGTGCTGTGTTCCTTGAGCTGCATGAAATGTTCTTCAACTGACTGTATTGCACAATCTAGCACCTGGTTAAAGAATTCAACTTTGAATTGTTGTTTGGGGTCTCTTATGGGATTATCCCGTGCCTTGTAATCAAAATGTCATTGTCTTCTTCAGTGACTCTTGTATTCTTGAATGGGTGGGAAAATAGCTTCAGTGTGAAGTTCCTCTGCCAACTTCTGTGCACTTTTCAGAACGTTTTGAAATCCCTCATCTGACCGGTAAGACTGTAGGTATGACTTCGCTTTGTCCAGTTGTTCCATTGCACCAGATATATCAAGGTCAATACCTTGGAGTCTCTTGCTTACAACATTTATTTCAAACAGTATGTCATGCCACAACACTAAGCCACGCAGAAATTTGAAGTTATGTATGTTTCTGGTGATTCCATTTCCCTCTGCCACTGTTCTCCCACGAACAGTTCCTGTCATAGCATTATCCTCCATAATCGCAACTATGGCATCATCTATCTTCCCAATCTGGCGTTTGATAGGCTTTATCGCCTCCACTCGACTTTCCCATTGTGTGGCACTCAGTGGTTTCAGTGTCAGAGAGGATGTTCCCAGATGTTGCTTCAAAATTTGCCATTGATGAGTTGATGCAGAGAAAAATACAAAGATGCTTTGAATTGCATTAAAAAATTCAGCAGCCTCACTAGAAGCTGATGCTGCATCACTGACCACCAAGTTCAATGAGAACTTCATGGGACAAAAAAAGCTTGAGGGTTTAACTCTCGGATCCGTGTCTGCGCTCCTCTGTTCTTTCCTCTCATGTTGGCACCATTATCGTAGCCCAGACCTCTCATGTCAGCTATCGCAATTCCCATATCTTCCAGCTTTTTAAGAAGCACATTTGTCATACCAGCTCCTGTAATATCATCAATGTCAATAAATTCTAGAAAATGCTCTCTGACAGTCACCATTGCAGGGACATTTTCACTAGTTTCTGTTACAAAACACACCATTCAAGTCATTTGTTCTGTATGGCTGATGTCAGGTGTGCAGTCCAGAATAACAGAGTAATATCTTGCTGACTTCAGATCTGCCACAATCTTCTGTTTGACTTTTGTTGCCAGTAACTGTATGATCTCATTTTGAATTGTTTTTCCAAGGTAGTGGTATGTATACATTTCTTGGGTGGTGACTCTTTTTAGATACTCCTGGAGTACAGCATCAAACTCAGCCATCAGCTCCACAATTTTAAGGAAGTTTCCATTGTTTGGCGCACAGGGTTGATTTGAAGTGCCACGCAGTGCTAGGTTTTGGGTAGCAAGCATTCTCACAATGGCAATGTACCTTTTCAGAACATTTTGTCAGTAAAGAGACTCTGATGCAATCTTCTCTTGATGCTGATCACCTTAGTCTCATCTCAAGCTCTTTCCGCCTATGGAATGCTCTCTGGTGATTTGCTGCCTTCCATGGCATGCCAGATTTCTAGCCAGATTTTTCCAGTCCTTTGTTCCTGTAGAACCCAATGTGGCTGGAACATTAGACTGGAAGAGTTTGCAACAAAAACAGTATGCAGCATTCTGGGTTTTTGAGTACATAAGCCATAGCCTCTCCACTTTGTCACCATGGGGGATTTCACGCCAGAAATGTGTTGGATGGAAACTTCTATTTTCATTGTCTTTGGGGAACATGAAGTTTTTCTCTTGCTGTGGCCCAGGCAGTACAAGGAAGTCCCTCAGGCTACTGCTCAAGTGGGTCCACAGTCCTGGATCATCTAGACTTAAGGAACTAAACTCGGCAGCAGCTGTTTCTTGCACCTCCACCACACTTTTTTCTGATCTACACTTTGCTTCAGGAATGTGCATGGTTACATCCATTTGAAATGGAGATATGGATGCTGCAGTAGCTGCCAGGTCACCTGCACTCTGACTAACTGGAAGATCAAGCATCTCCTCACCACTCATATCCTCACTGGGGCCGGAAGGCTCACCGTGAACATTTGTGTCTATGTATCTCAGGAGAGCTCCTTCCTGCTTAGATAGAAAAGCTTCCTTTGCTTTTTTTCTTTTTCTGAATGCTGCCCCAGAGGGGCATTTTCTTCTTTCACTCATGATTGCTGTTCTGTGCCAGCTATAGTGGCTGTCAACACTCAGTTGAAGGGGACAAATAAGCAGGCTGGTAGCAGAGCCTGAGTGAGGGAAGATATCAGCATCTTAAGGGCCTAACTGGATCCTACTACTTCAGTTGACTGCCTGTTCTCCTCAAGTGGGTTCAGGGAAGCAGCAGGAAACAGGAAGCTCCCTGAGAAGCTGGAGTTAATCAGTCCAGGCTACTGGGGTGCTAGAGAGGTACATAAGAGGCTCCTCCTCCTCTCTGTCCCTGCAGCTCCTGCTGCTTTCTGTTATTCCCTTTCAATTTTTCTCCTGCCTGCCTATTATGTCTCTTGTGCCCTCCTTCCTCCAGCACAGCACTCCACCATCTCTGTGCATCTGGAGCAGAGAGAATACATATGTACCAGCAGCAGACACAATTTTCTACACTCTGGGACCTCGTGGCGCCCCCCCACCCCCACAGTCTGGCACCTGAGGCGGCCGCCTCAGTTCGCCTCATGGTAAGGCCAGTCCTGCTGATTGCAATAAGGTAACTCAGATGCAGTGAGCAAGGTTTGGCCCAAAGACCTGAGCTGTCTTCAGGCAAATCTTTCACTGAAGTTAGTGGGACTGATTGTGATCTCAGTAACACCAGCATACATCAGGAGCAATTCCATGGCAGTTAACAGATCAGAATCAGAATCTTGTATAAGATCAGAATCAGACCCAATGGGAGGCTTTTGAGTAGAGAGTTCAGGATTTAACCTAAATAAAATAGAATTTACTGTGAAAATGATGCTCTATATATGTGAAGATTGTGCCTCATGAAAACCCCATTCTTCAGGTTCTAGTTTTATAAAGTTGTTTTTGCTGGTTTCTAAAGCATCATGCTACCTATGGTATGTTCTATATAAGAAATAGAACTAATTATTAGTTACCTTGTATAAAATAAAACCATCTTAACTGCATATTGCAAGCTACATATTTGTGATTTGAAATACTGTGGTAGGGATCATCTCTTGAGAGACATTTGTCTTCATGAAGTTTTTAGAAAGGAATGTAAATGTTCCTTTTATTAGACTGCACCAGTTATGAATGTACAGGGAAATAAGCATTAAAAAGTACAAAATATTTCTACAGTATGAGACGTGCAATAAATTGTATCCAAAGGCTTTGAATGTATTTTGTGGATAAATAGACTGAATGCATTTTAAACATAACTCTTGAGTTTTAGTGACTAACTTTTATGGAGCTCAGTCCCCAAAGAGAAATGTGTAGTATTTGTCAATGTACAAGTCTCTGTATAAGCTGTGCATTTTATAGAAATATTAATATGTTATCTGGAAGTAACAGAATATTTTAGAACTTGGTATAGTACTTAAAAGTGATTAAATCAACCTTCATACTGTAAAATATTTAACCTAGCATATACTGAAGCAAGTACAAATATTTATTTTTTAAAAAATTGGTTAATGTTATTGCTTAATATTGCAGCTGCCTCTGGATGTAAATAGTTTGTTTAAATGTTGTATTTTATTTGCATAATTCACATATTAGATTTTCAGAAAGTGGCAATTGTAATAAATTTAGTACTTCACCATTGTTTCTGTGAAGCATAAAATTCTATTTTAAATTAATTTTAAAAAGTTGTATTGTCTAGAGCTTGGATAATGCTTTCTGTGTTGTTGCATTCTCTTTCAATAATGGGTCCTGGAAGCCTTCTTTTTACTCAGCAGGCAAAGGTCTTAGGAGTCTGAGCAAACTGGGTTACATCTTCCCTGGCATGGGAAACTTAAATTAAAATATTTGTATAAGGTGCAATGTCACCTGTCTTTTTGCCACAGCTTCCTCTCTAATAGAGGAGATTGTGTATTGGGCCCCACACACCTCACTCTGGTGGATCCTAAAGCTCATGCTCTGTGCATACCCATAGGCTCTAAATGGGGACGCTCCGCTCTTACCCAGGCTCCAGTGGCAGATTGGCTAAAAAGGCTGCCAAATTGCCACTGGCTGCCTTTCTGCCCACTCTCTGTGGTCTCTGAATGCTGGGGGTGGGTGGGTTACTGATGCAGTGAGCAGCAGTAACTTATCATTTTGCTTCCTCACTTTCGGGGGGGGGGGGCGACGTGCTGCAGAGAGTGGAGGTTCCTGTGGTTCTACCACTCCTTTCCCACTCTGCTCTTACCTGGAAATTTGTATAGTGGCCATCAGGAGGACAGACAGCTCCACATTTGGGAGACCAAACCATGTATCTGCCTTCCTTTCCATGCAGTATCTTCTTTGTGATTAGGGCTCTTTACTCCTCTCTGTAGGTCTTAAGTGGAGGGGAGAATATGTCTTGCATTAGGCGCTTCTTGTTTTAGCCAAGGTATTCTACTTTCCCTAAAGCATCACCCATGAGTTTTGCACATTGTTTGGGCTTCAGTATGAAGCTGATGAGCCAAATTCTCTTCTCAGTTATAACAGTGTAAATCTGGCATACTCCATTGATTTCACTGGAGCTACTCTGGAGTAAGAGTCTGTTTAGCAGAAATTAGCCTCAATTTAGAAGCACTTTTTAAAGTTTATGCATATGAGTCCCTGGAGTCTGACACTATTGTCCCTGGTTTGGACTAGGAAGAAGAAGCAGAGAAGGGGCCCATCGGTGGGAAAGGAGAGAACCAGGAGTAGCAAAGGTTAAAGAAGGTGTGACAAAGTCAGGCTGGACGGCTGCAAGAGGGCGCTGGAAGGCCAATATGTTAACCCTAAAATGTTAAAGGCCCTTTTCCCTTACAAGCTGAGAAGGGGTTACCTCAGGTCAATTAGGGACACCTGAATCCAATTAAGGGCTGCCTGAGACCTTTTAAAACCCCTCCTCCGGTGAGAGGAGAGGGAGAGAGACAAGCTGTGGCCAGGTTAGTGGCAGCAGGGAAATAAGTTTCTCCAGGGTGAGGCTGTGCTCCTTCTCGTAGGGAAACAGCCAAGCCTGAGTGTCTGTTATGGGAAGGACTGACACCCCGGGGGCAAACAGGATAAAACTCTGCCCCCAGTGAGGAGACAGGGGAAAAAATATCCCCCTGTGTTTCTGTGTTTGTGAGACTGTTTCCTTTTTTGTTTGGTGCAGGATCGCCCCTTAGGCTAGCGTTGCCAACTTTCTACTCACACAAAACCAAACACCTCTGCCCTGCCCCCTGCCCCACCCCTCCGAGGCCATGCCCCCCACTCATTCCATCCCCCCTTCCCTCTGCTGCTGGCTCTTTCCACCCTCACTCACTCACTTTCACTGGGCTGGGCAAGGGGGTTGGGGTGTGGGAGGGGTGAGGACTCTGGCTGGGGGTGTGGGCTCTGGGATGGGGCCAGAAATGAGGAGTTCAGAGTGTGGGAGGGGGCTCCAGGCTGAGATGCGAGAGGTGATGAGGGCTCCAGCTGGGGTTGCAGGCTGTGGGGTGGGGCCAGGGATGAGGGGTTTGGGGGCAGGAGGGGGTTCTGGGCTGGGGAGGTGTAGTGGAGGGGTTTGGAGTATGAGAGGGGACTCTGGGCTGAGGCAGGGGGTTGGGGTGTAGGAAGAGGTAAGGGCTCAGGGCTGGGGGTGCGTGTTCCGGAGTGGGGCCAGAAATGGGGGGTTCAGGGTGTGGGAGGGTACTCTGGGATGGTGCAGGAGGTTGGGGTGTGGGAGGAGGTATGGGCTTTAGGCTGGGGGTATGGGTTCCAGGGTGAGGCCAGAAATGAGGGGTTTGGAAGGTGGGAGGGGGAACAGGGCTGGGGCAGGGGGTTCGGGCGGGGGGGTGAAGGTTCCAGCTTGGGGGGGTGGACTCTGATCTGGGGATGAGGGATTTGGGGTGCAGGATGAGGCTCTGGGCTGAGGCTGAGGGGTTCAGAGTGCAGGAGGAGGCTCTGGGCTGGGGCAGAGGGTTAGGGTGTGGTGGTGTGTGAAGGGGCTCTGGCTGGGGGTGTGGGTTCTGGGGTGGGGCTGAAGGGTTTGGGGTGCAGGAGGGATCAGGGCTGGGGAAGGGAGTTGGGCCTGGGAGGGGGTCAGGAGTGCAGACTCCATGTGGCACTTACCTCAAGCAGCTCATGGAAGCAGTTGCATGTCCCCCTCCGGCTCCTATGTGGAGGTGTGGCCTGGCGGCTCTGCACGCTGCCCCGTCCACAGGCGCTGCCCCCACATCTCCCATTGACTGCGGTTCCTGGCCAATGGGAGCTGCGGGGGTGGTGCCTGGGGCAGGGGCAGTGTGCAGAGCCCCCTGGCTGCACCTATGCTTAGGAGCCAGAGAGGGGACATGCCGGCTGCTTCCTGGGAGTTGCGCAGCGCAGGAGGCTAGCAGGGAGCCTGCCTTAGCCCTGCTGTGCCGCGCCGCCAACCGGACAGTCAACGGCCTGCTCAGCAGTGCTGTCCTGAGCTGCCAGGATCCCTTTTTGACCGGCTGTTACTGTTGAAAACCGGACACCTGGTCACCCTACCTTAGGCCGACCCTGATGCCTACCCTGAAAATACTGCGAAAAGGGGGGAGACAAACACTGTCCAGAGGTGGGGCTGATTTACCCCAGACCTGCCACCGCCAGAGGGGGAAATGCTAAGTCTGGTGAGATGAAGGAAGTGCCTTGCCACAAAGGGAATTGATTTCCTGACTGTGGAGGCTGTGCCTATGAGTGAGTGACACTAATGAAGCATGAAATCACCCAAAACAAAATGCAGAACATTTAGCATGGAATTCAGTGAAATCTGCAGAAGCATGAGAGTAAGGATGATGACTAGGTACAATAATCACAATTTCCAAGTGACAACAAAATATGATGGAACTTTGTAATTGCTGGCAAACATGAACTAAGCAACGTTAAAGAGGCAACTGGTGTCAAAACATTTAAGGCAAAGTTTTTCAAAAATAGCCACAGGATTTAGGAGCACGTCTAATTGACTTTCAATAGGATTTGTGCTCTTCAGCCCCTTAGGTACTTTTAAAAATTTCCCCCTAAGTAACTGTTGTGACTGGCTGCAATTATCCATGATTTTTAAAAAGTCTAATTCAGATTTGTAGAGCGTGTGTGTGTGTGTGTGTGTAAGTATGTATTGTGGTAAACCCAGGACAAACAGCTACAAAAGGGGGGTAGTAATTAGTCGCAGGGGATTAAGAGACCCCTCCCTATCCACTGAGGAGAGAACCAAGGGGCAATAAGGTTCAGCTGGAAAAGGGGTTGCTTGGGAACCAGTTAGGTTCAGCTGACTCCAACTACTTGGGACCTTTTTAAACCCTTCCCTGGGTGGAAGGAGGGGGGGGAGTGAGAGGAGCAGGGGAGCTGCCAGCGGGCTGTTTGCAGCAAGACACCAAATCTTCCTAGCAGGGAGGCTGCACTTGCTCCCCAGAAGGGAAGGAAAACCAGCACAAGGGACTGACTGAGGAGAGGAGTAGCAGAACCCTGGGCCACCTATAAGGATTCACCTTGCCCCAAACCTGAGTCTCCAAGGCTAAAAAGGACTGAGCCTACTGAGGCGAACAAGGTATTTTGCCACAATATGTCTGTATATTTACCAGCTCTACAAATTTATATGTATGTATATAAAAACAAAAAGGCAGGACATAGCTCTCTCTGATATCTGGAAAATGCCAACCACGCTCTGGGCACTCTCCACACAATCATAGTAATAATCACACCCTACATATTTTAGGGAACTCTTTGCTTGCCATATATGCCTCTATTTTAAAAACCGTTTTTTAAGTTCTTAAATGGAGATAAGAGTTCTGAACAGTCTAATCTGCCTTTGGTTGCTTCCCTAGCAAGGCACTGTCTGCTGCTTGTTAGTGAGAGCAGTCTGCCATCTGCCGGACTACAGTAAAATGTCATCCTATCTATTTTCAGACTGCTGTTGGGTTAATGATGGATTAAAAAATTTTGTGTGTAGAGGAAATCAAGTTTTGCCCTTTAGCTGCGTGTGTAAATTCTTTCTCTTTCAGATTTTTTTTTTTTTTTTTTTTTACCATGAAGAAAAAACAGCAGCTTTGCTGTTTGGTGGAACGAATGTTTTTTATGAGTATAGCTCCTCAAGCAAAATAATCTATACTGGAAAAAACATTTTTGGTGGGATAGTTACATCTACAGTGAGGGCTTTTGCCTATATAAAAATGTCATAAAAACCATCATACACCTACGGACATTACTATACCAGCAAAAGTTTTAAGTATAGACCTGGTCTTAATGGTTCTGCATGTAAAGTGTTTGTGATGGAAGGTGTTAGAGAAATGTAAGGTATTGGAGAGGCTTTTTTTTTTAAAAGGCTGAGGGGCTGTGTACAATTGTGTGCCCTAAAGTAGTGTATGCAACCACAAATCAGGAATGTATTTGTCAGTGACCCTGAGGTTTTTAAATCTTGTCTCTTTTATTAATGCCATTTTTGTTTTTCTTTTAATTTGTATGGTTTATTTTTCAGGGACTGATGGATAATGGGATTTAGGGAAGTGTGCAAGCTTAAGAGTGCCAGCAAAAGAAGGAGGTGTAAACCTCCAAAGAAAATAGAAAGGGACAAAAGAGCAGAACTAAAGCAAGAATTATCCAGAACCAATGGGTCTATACGATGTCTTTATTATACTCTGGATATGGATTCAATTTCTTTCCTCAAAATTTATTTCACTTGCTTTTAAATGAATTGTAGCATTTCACTATGGGCTTTATAAATGCCTCTGTATCCTTTGCTGAATTTAACTTATTCCAACAATATGAATCACAAGACAGCAACTTATGAATTTGTTTCTTGGCCAGTGCACTCTCCTATGCCTTTGGAAGCTAGAGGCGGGTGACTACATTTTAAGATTTGGTCACTTACTAACAGAGTTCAGGGACAGGACCAGATCCTGAACTCACTTATACCGGTGTGACTAAGAGCAGGATCTGGCCCATAGTTGTCCCGTGTTTGGGACCAGAAGAAATAAAAACTAACTCAAAAGAGAAGGCAGGAATTTTCTTTAAAATCTTTCTACACTTGTGCTTTTCTAAAGTGTAATATTCATTTCTTCCAGAGGTTTAAGTGAATCTGTAATAACTTAATTAACTCAATGTTCCACATACTATATATTAAGTCTTGCAAAGATGTTCTTTTAATATGCCACAACCTACCTTTTTAATAGAATAATCTCCCAAAGGCAGGTTTCTGAGCACATGGTTGGCACTCAATAAATAATCATGATGCCACTGAGTTGAAAAATTCAGAGCTGAGTCCAGATCCAGCCTTAGGGAATGGGGAAGTGTTTGAAGTTGGATTTGGCTCAAGCCAGTCTGAGAAACTGAGGGATGGTCTGTTGAAAACTGCTCTCGTGGCACAGGTATGTTGCGGCATCAACAACAGCATTAAATTTCCTGTTTAGAAATTTATTTCTAGAGACATAAGGATTAAAAACGTAGTAGGAAAAAAGAAAAGGAGTACGTGTGGCACCTTAGAGAGACTAACCAATTTATTTGAGCATAAGCTTTTGTGAGCTACAGCTCACTTCATCGGATGCATAAAAGTGGAAAATGCAGTGAGGATGTTTTTATACACACAGACCATGAAAAAATGGGTGTTTATCACTTCAAAAGGTTTTCTCTCCCCCCACCCCACTCTCCTGCTGGAAGTAGCTTATCTAAAGTGATCACTCTCCTTACAATGTGTATGATAATCAAGGTGGGCCATTTCCAGCACAAATCCAGGGTTTAACAAGAACGTCTGAGGAACAGGGGTAGGAAAAAACAAGGGGAAATAGGTTACCTTGCATAATGACTTAGCCGCTCCCAGTCTCTATTCAAGCCTAAGTTAATTGTATTCAATTTGCAAATGAATTCCAATTCAGCAGTCTCTTGCTGGACTCTGGTTTGAAGTTGTAATATCACAACTTTCATGTCTGTAATCGCGTGACCAGAGAGATTGAAGTGTTCTCAGACTGGTTTATGGATGTTATAATTCTTGACATCTGATTTTGTGTCCATTTATTCTTTTACGTAGAGACTGTCCAGTTTGACCAATGTACATGGCAGAGGGCCATTGTTTGCACATGATGGCATATATCACACTGGTAGATGTGCAGGTGAATGAGCCTCTGATAGTGTGTCTGATGTGATTAGGCGCTGTGATGGTGTCCCCTGAATAGATATGTGGGCACAGTTGGCAACGGGCTTTGTTGCAAGGATAGGTTCCTGGGTTAGTGGTTCCGTTGTGTGGTATGTAGTTGCTGGTGAGTATTTGCTTCAGGTTGGGGGGCTGTCTGTAGGCAAGGACTGGCCTGTCTCCCAAGATTTGTGAGAGTGATGGGTTGTCCTTCAGGATGGGTTGTAGATCCTTGATAATGCGTTGGAGAGGTTTTAGTTGGGGGCTGAAGGTGACGGCTATTGGCGTTCTGTTATTTTCTTTTTAGGCCTGTCCTGTAGTAGGTGACTTCTGGGTACTCTTCTGGCTCTGTCAATCTGTTTCTTCACTTCAGCAGGTGGGTATTGTAGTTGTAAGAAGGCTTGATAGAGACCTTGTAGGTGTTTGCCTCTGTCTGAGGGGTTGGAGCAAATGCGGTTGTATCGTAGAGCGTGGCTGTAGACAATGGACTGTGTGGTGTGGTCTGGGTGAAAGCTGGAGGCATGTAGGTAGGAATAGCGGTCAGTAGGTTTCTGGTATAGGGTTGTGTTTATGTGACCATCGCTTATTAGCACCGTAGTGTCCAGGAGGTGGATCTCTTGTGTGGACTGGTCCAGGCTGAGGTTGATGGTGGGATGGAAATTGTTGAAATCATGGTGGAATTCCTCAAGGGAATTCTTTTCCATGGGTCCAGATGATGATGATGATGATGATGTCATCAATATAGCGCAAGTAGAGTAGGGGCATTAGGGGACGAGAGCTGAGGAAGCGTTGTGCCGCTCATTTGAAGGTATACATTGTCTCCAAATGTGCAATAGTTATGGGTGAGGACAAAGTCACAAAGTTCACCTGAACTTTCACCTGAACTTTGTGACTTTGTCCTCACCCATAACTATTGCACAATTGGAGACAATGTATACCTTCAAATCAGCAGCACTGCTATGGGTACCCGCACGGCCCCACAGTATGCCAACATTTTTATGGCCGACTTAGAACAACGCTTCCTCAGCTCTGGTCCCCTAATGCCCCTACTCTACTAACAAAGAAAATAACAGAACGCCACTAGCCGTCACCTTCAGCCCACATATCTATTCAGGGGACACCATCACAGGGCCTTCAAAACCAGACTCCAGCGAGAGACTACTGAATTGGAATTCATTTGCAAATTGGATACAATTAACTTAGGTTACCTTGCATAATGACTTAGCCACTCCCAGTCTCTCTTCAAGCCTATTTCCCCTTGTTTTTTCCTACCCCCTTCCTCCCCCCCACCCCGCCCCGTTCCTCAGACGTTCTTGTTAAACCCTGGATTTGTGCTGGAAATGACCCACCTTGATTATCATACACGTAAGGAGAGTGATCACTTTAGATAAGCTATTTCCAGCAGGAGAGTGGGGTGGGGGGAGAGAGAACCTTTTGAAGTGATAAACACCCATTTTTTCATGGTCTGTGTGTATAAAAACATCCTCACTGCATTTTCCACTTTTATGCATCCGATGAAGTGAGCTGTAGCTCACAAAAGCTTATGCTCAAATAAATTGGTTAGTCTCTCTAAGGTGCCACAAGTACTCCTTTTCTTTTTGCGAATACAGACTAACATGGCTGCTACTCTGAAACCTGTCAGTAGGAAAAAAGTAGGGTTAGATAGATGCAGGCCATCTGGTGAACTGACCCCAGGCATTGCAGCAGTAGTTCTATACAGGGAAGTTAGAAGAGTTTAGCTCAAACTAGCTTCAACAGGGAAAGAAGTGAGATGAGACAGGCAAGGCTTGTGCATGGTTATGGTCATTGTCATTATGCATTTTGTAATGATATTAACATTCTTTGAATACCCACAATAACATCAACAAGTTGGACTGTAATGTGGTTTTTCATTTCAACCCCACAAGGAAAGGAATAGAGGTAATGGTCGAATAAGCCAAGATCCAATATGTATAAAAGGGCAAACACCTTTTGGTACTAAGCCAGAATTGCTGAGTCTGATTCACTAGCAACAGAAAAGAACATTAACAGGTACACTACAGCAGGTAAGGAAATCCTGAACACCATATGAAAAACATTTTGTTGGCATTTGCCCATGAACACAAAGCTATTTCCTCCTTCAGCTGACTCCTAACAATATGGTAAAATCTTCAATTTCCAGATCCTGTTTTATTTTCCAAGTTCCTTCTTGAGCATCTGGTAGGTATTTGCTAAGACACAAATATAAACTTTCCTGCTGTGGAAGTGAAACTTCAAATGACTAGGAGACTAAATGGAGGGTGATTTTTTTTTTTTAAAAGTGCTACAGTAAGTAATGAAAATGAGTATCCACATTTTCTATTCTTAATATTGTGTTATATAGCAGGTGCTAGACCATATAATTACAGGAGAGGAAACAGCTAAAAAACTTATATGGGAAGTGAAAGATGGGGTGCAGAAAAGTTACATGAAAAATTACTGGGGTTGGTATGAAATTCAAGTTCAGATGGACTTTCATAGCAGGGGAAAATTCAAATATATTGAGTTAAAAATAAATCTATTTACCTTTCAGATGTTTCATGATTTTTTTTGCCATAATTTTCATGGCCCATATCTTACTGTATTTCCACCTCATCACTCAACTTCTCCTGTTTTGTCCTTCAATCAAGTCACAATGCTGAATCATTAGATTATATTCTTACATTGAACTAATGTCAGGGGCACAGGGCTGTGACAACACTGCAAGAACAAATAGGAGAAGGTGGACACGAGAGGAAAATATTTTTTTTGAAACATTAATATAGAGATACTATATATAACACAACAATACTGAAACTGACTCATGACATTCATCTTGAGTAAACATTGCAATGAACTAATGTGTGTGTGTGTGTGTGGAGGGGTGTGCATGTGCACACATGCTCTTGCCTGCTCTTGGGTGGAATCAGAACTGTTAAGCCATGTGTCAGTAGGTCTATACTGCCAACCGCTAACACGGATTGTGGTAGGGAGCTGTGCTTTTAGACCAGGATCTAAGTTCTATCCCTGCTGTTAACAAAATGGCTACAATCTCTCGTCCTTTCTGTTGAAGTTCAACGTAGCCCTGGCGTGCAGCACAGTGACAACAATCATGAAGTTCCTATGTGTCTATAGATTTGTTACAGTATTAGTTTGCTCCACTTTGGAAGCCTTTCTTTAGCTTTACACATATTTTACTTGGCAATTTCTATGAGATGTGCTAAAATCATTTATGAATTGTGAAATCATGATACACTGATCAAGCTTTCACTCTGCAGCATTGATCTAGATTCTCAATTGATTTCAATGGTGTGACACCAATTTATACCAGCGGGGGATTTGGGTGGGTGGTTTTTGATGCAGCTTTTGCCTGTGGGTGTAAATCATCCAGAAGTTTAATTATTTCTCCAAGTTGTGCACTTGAGTTGGTTTGTATTAGTTTAAAACTGCATTACACGGGTTGTGTGAATTGCTGCTGAAGCCCTTGGTAAAACCCATCTTAGATTTATTTTGAAATGACTTGGTTCTTTCTTTTTAAATGTAAAGCTCTGTTTAAAATTCACTTACCATAAAAGACCTGACAAAAACATCTGCTTGTACTTTTATAGATATTTGCAAATCTGAGATGTAAACATAAACTAGAGTTGTGTGGAGACTAGTGACCTGATTTTCAGAGCACCTGCAATTCTCATTTAAGTAATGAGATTGAGGGTGTTCTGTGCCTCTTGAAAATCTGGCTATTTGACTCATAATATCTGTTGTGTAAAAGTTCTAAACTCGATTGGGAAAGAAGATATGGCTGCATATGTTAAATTTGGGTTGTAGAATTAGTTGGCGTGCTCGGGCCTGAACTGCATGCCACTTGACTTACTCATTTAGGTACTCAAACCGTTATTCTGAGTCATTGCATAGCTCATATGTTACTTATGAGATGGAAAATTTTGTGGTCCAAGAGACGAGATACCACTTTCTGTAAAATGTGCTTCTGAAGCTGAAATGTGACAGTTTGAGTTTAGATTTTATACATACACAAAACCTTATAGGACACTTCTGTTGTGTTTTTCTACATTTAGAACATGATACATGGAGAATAGATATTTCTGATGTTACACGGCAGTTTTCAGCATATATCCACTGCAGCAAAACTAGACTGTTTGTTTCACAATGGATGGAATTTTTCAGACTAGACCAACTAACTGGGACATTTTTATTTTACCTTTCCAATAAGATCACTTAGGAGCTGAATTGTTCTTTCAGTTACAGGGTTCAACTCATACAGAAGTCAATGGGAGTTGCACCTAAGAAGTTTAATGCAGAATCTGGCCTCTAATGTCCCAATATTTCTCAGCTTTGTTGAGGAACAACTAGAAATAAGGCTCAGTAAAGAAGACCAAGGACACTGGAGAAAGAAAAGGATTAGCGAGAAATAGAATATGGATGGGACAATACAGGCAGCTGATCTAGAAGTAATGGTACAGAGAAAGAAAATGATAGTTCTTTTGATATATTGTGATAGAGCAGCAACTGGTTGCAGCTGGCTACTGGTCAATATCAGATTATTTCAAAGGTTTCAGATTCCATAGTTTACCAGGATTATATTTGGGCCCCCAACCCTCCAAAATAGGGCTGGCTACAGAAATCAGAGCTGGTCCTGCAAGTGACTGGACTCTGACCTCTGGCACTGCAGAGTCTGCAGGATTTAAAGCTTCAGACTATCTGGAGGGCCCAGGAAGCGCCAGATGCAAGAAATTGCTTTAAAGTGCACCTAAGGAGCCCTGAGGAGCTAGCAACACTTGCAGGTGATTGTAGGAATTGGAGTGGCCACAAACAGGACTAGATGGGACAGCAGGAGATGACAGAAATCACGAGTAGCCTTTTGAACACAGAAGACACACTCAGAGATGATAGAGAAGCTTGAACTGATGGGAAAGTCACAGTGTGTCAGGGATCATTATGAAGAAGTAGGGTAGTGCAGAAACCGTGGGAAACAGCCAGGGCTGTGGAGAGAAGAGATAAGTTGGAGGACAAGGGGGAGAGCGCACACAACCTCAGAGCATCCAGGCAAGTGTAGCTGGAGAATCAGATCTCTGTGAAAGAGAGGAGTAGTTAATGGGTGAGGCTTGGGGAAACAAACATGTCTGTGACTGATTTTGATTTTTCTCTGTAGTTGGAATCTGCAACAACACACACAAACTAATTGTGGAGCCAGACCAGGGCTAAGATGTCAAATTTGCTTCTCACAAAAAGAAAAGGAGTACTTGTGGCACCTTAGAGACTAACCAATGTATTTGAGCATAAGCTTCCGTGAGCTACAGCTTATGCTCAAATAAATTGGTTAGTCTCTAAGGTGCCACAAGTACTCCTTTTCTTTTTGCGAATACAGACTAACACAGCTGCTACTCTGAAATTTGCTTCTAAAACGTCTAGAAAAGAGAATTCTTTCAGGATCCACCATGTGCACACACACACACAGCAATGAAACTAAATGATTCTGAAAATCTTAATGTGTGTATGTTTGTGTTGCTTAGTTACTGGGCACTTTGTTGTCTCCCGTTAATACTGAGTTGCCAGAGTTGCAAGTTGACCTAACTTATGTGTTTGTTTTTCTGGTGGGAGATCTTAATTTTTTTTCCTCCAGTGTGTCAGGAGATGAGTCCCTTGGTTTTAAAAAGGTAAAATAAAACAAAATCACTTAAGGAACTGAAATGCAGTTTGTTTGCAGAGATAATCAGCAAAATAATGACAAATAGGAAAAATACAAGAGGATTGAGTCACAGAGGAACTGTACATTACGTGCTAAAAGCAAGATAAGTAAAGAGATGTCATTGCTGAGATAACTATCTAGTTTGTATTAAGAGAAACAGGCTCTTTCTGGTCTATCATAATTTGTTTCCTTTTACTCTAGCTGCATTCATCTAATCAAGTGGTGTGGAGGAGGAAGACTGGAAGATGTGTAAACTGATCTTAATAAATGTAAGTGGAATGAGTGCTGGTGAAAGGAACTAGGATGAAGAACTCTATTAACCACAGAATAGGGCCAGCATGGACAGTGACGATGAAAGCTGTTTCACCCCTTCTACCCCAATCTTAATCTAGAGAAACAACTTCAGCGATGGGAAGTAATTTCAGCTTTTATGCTTACTCCTAATACCTGTCACTCCCTTTTCTGGGGTGAAGGGCCTGAATCTGATATTTTATTTTGTTTTTTTTGTATAACGTGCACGCTTGTCCACTAGAAAAAGGACAGAGACCACAGTGAGTCATTACACATCAGCCATTGATCAGCCATCCAGATGCATTTATACAATGCTTTTCATTTGGAATGATCTCAAACACTTTATAGCCTATTGATATACAATGAAATGCAGCAATCTCTAGGGTTCAACACAGCCACCACCTAATTGTAAATCTGATTGAAAATGTTCCATTGGAACTGCTTTGGGACAGGAAATGGATTTAGACTAAATTAATTTATTTTTGTGTGTGGAAAGTGTCTGCTTTCCATGGAAACATTAGGTATTTTTGGTTGAAAAATTGAATACCTGAAAAACAATATTTCAATTTGGAAATGCAGCTGCAGTGGCTCATGGGAGTTTTACTTTGGCTGCCTCATGTTCCCCCTTCTCCTCTATGGGCTGGGCTGCATCTTCCACCATGACCAGGGTCTCCAAGGTACTTCATTTCCCCTCTCCAAAAGGGAGCCCATAGTGCTTCTTGGGAGATGTAGTTTGACCAGGAACCCTGGTGTATAGAGGAGAACAGGAATTAAGGATCTGAACTATAACTCCCACTAGGCCTTGCAATAGCACTTCCAAATTGAAATATTTTGGGTTTTGGACAAAATATTTCGGTTTTCAGTTGAAATTGTTTGATTGAATTTCTGTCAAAATTTCCCATTGGAAACAAACCATATTTCTGGCCACCTCAACTTATTAATGTAGAATAATACTATACAAACCTTTAAGAAAAGACATGAAGAAAATGATATCCAATAGGAGCTTCAGGGGGATTTAGATAAGCAAAATTACCCAAACTAGGTCTTGATCAGGAGACTAAGGCTAACTCCCTGGTATTGGGAAAAGAATGTATAGGATGATTAATGAACACAAGAAGGACTTCAATTTTATTTTTCATTTGAGAGATGCACTTCCTTCAGCACACAGCCTCCATACACCAATCTGGAATGTTATTTTGGCAATGACTTAGAGGGAAGAGTTCTGTTTCCATCTAGTGAATCACCAACACGGTTTTCTTTATAACTTGGGTTTTCCTTAGGCCCTGTCATGACTAGAATTTTGGTCATGTTTTATCTCCAGTTAACTGATTTCCAGTTAACTAGCACTATTGTAGACAGTCTACAAACATTAGTTCTATGACACGCAGATTTGTTGTGGGTCTGTGGTTCATGTGGCCATAGCTAAGCATGAGGATGATTCTCAACTAGGAACAAACCTTTGTGGAGTGTTACATTTGCATTTAGAATCAAATTAGTAAATTCAATAAGATTGAAAGACAGCAAATTCAAAACCAATAAATAGAAATGATTTTATGCACACTAAACGATTAGACTCTGGAACTCATTGCCATAGGATGTTGCTGAAGCCTGCGCTTAGCACGATTCAAAGTGATATTGGACATTTATATGGATAAGAATAATATCCAGGAATAAAACCCCGTATGCTTCAGGTTTTAAATCAATCTCTAACTATTAAGGGTTGAAGTGGAGACTCTCCTGGAAGACAGATTATTTAAAATCTGTCTATAGCACGTTATCTTGCACTTTTCTTTAAAGCATTTGATGCTGGCCACTGTTAGTGTCAGGATACTGAACTGATATTAGCTGGATCTCAGATCTGAGTCAGTAAGGGAATTTGTATGTTCCTATGAGTTAGACATTAACACAAAAATACAGGTTAGACAGGACCTTTAGAAATCTTCCAAGTAATGAGTTGTTCTAACCCTGCATCACTTGTGAAATCTGACTAGGCTGCATAGGAAAACTGTGGCAGAGCCAGGAACAGACCTCCACTCCTTCTGCATTCTAGTGCTGTATCTTAATCACAGATGTATCCTTTGTCTCCATCTTGTTTTCAGAGTATAGTCAGGGAAAGGCCATTTCTGTATTAGAATATTAGCAGGTTAATTATCTAATGGGTTTTAAACTGAATGAAATGTTTGTACTCTGGGATAAATTAAGATCTAATCAGGATTTGTTAGTTCAGTTTGCTGCTATTAATGGACCTATATTTCCACTAGTTTTTGACTGGTTATTTTTCAGTGTTTCATTTATTTCTGTTTACTGTTTGTATTAAGATAACATACAGGAGCCCTGTCATGGATCAGGACCCTATTGTGTTAGGGGCTGTACAAACACAGAACAAAAAGAGTCCCTGCCCTAAAGATGTTACAGTCTAGATAATTGTAGAATCCAGCACTACTGAGAGAACAGCATTCATTCAGATCCATCCTATCATTGATTTTTGTTGGTCCACTGGCAAGGACTGAACACTAAAAGGACTGCTTTTTTTAGACTGCTAGAAATCTCTCTAATCTGAACTATTAATACTATGCTAAGACCTATAGAAAACACGTGGAAAAACCTGGAATGCCAGCACCAGCACTTTCTTCAGAAGATCCTCAACATAAAATGGGAGGATCGCAGCACTAATGTCAGTATCCGCACAGAGGCCAACATCTTTGGTGTTGAGGCCCTGATTATCCTGCGTCGAATGAGGTGGAGTGGGAACCATGTACGCATGCCTGAAGAAAGCTTACCAAAACAACTGCTGTGCGCCCACCTCACCAAAGGAGAAAGGAAATAGGGAGGCCAAAAGAAATGCTTTAAAAACATCCTCAAGATAAACATCAAGAGATGTGGCATCGACACCATGCACTGGGAGACAGCAGCCGAGGATAGGGATAACTGGCAAAGACAGAGAGGGAACATCCACTTTTGGGGAAAATCGCCTTGCCCTGGTTGCAGAAAAACACTAGAAAAGCAAGGACCGACTACTCTCATGCAGCAATCGTGGCCCAACCCTGTCTTCCAACACCACCTGCAATATCTGCCTGTGGCTCAAGGATTGGACTCCAGTCACCAAAGCACCCATGAAAAATAAAACCAGTGAAAGAGATTGTGACATTGCACTCCATATGATTTTATGAAAATATAATGAGTGTGAATATAATGTAACTGGAATATGCTTATGCAAAAGGTCTCTTGTAAGGTATCATTACAAAGCTTATAATCTACTGAGCGTGGTCATCCTATTTGTATAAATGTATCATTCTTGTATCTGAAACTAGAAATATGAAATATAACTCTGAGGTCCTATTGTAATTATGCAAAGTGTGGGCCATTAATGGTGGTTTGGAATCTTGTTGGCTCGCATCAACTAGGACAATTGGTTGTAAATGGCTCTGTTTACTCGCAACCTTCCTGTTAGTCAGACCAGGAAGAATGAAGGCTTGCGGTCTCACAGGACATGTGGCCATGTCACCTGGTACTGGAATCCATCTTAAACCTGGTGCTTTTCCATTTAGAAGGAGAAAGACAAAAGATTCCCACCTTGTGCCAAAAGGGGTAGAACAGAACAAAGAAGTTTCCAGTCATGAGAACTCCCTTAGTTATCACCTGAGCTGGAGCTAACGAGAACTCTACCAGGGGAAAGGATTGGGCTCAGAGTAGGAAGGAGTACAGTCTGTGAAAGAAGCTTATTGGAACATCTGTGAGGGTGAGATGTATCTGTAATCAGTTTCTTAATGTATTAGGCTTAGATTTGTGTGTTTTTGTTTTATTTTGCTTGGTAACTTACTTTGTTCTGTATGTTTATTACTTGGGACCACTTAAATTCTACTTTTTATATTTATAAAATCACTTTTGCTTATTAATTAACCCAGAATAAGTAATTAATACCTGGGGATCAAACAGCTGTGCATATCTCACTATCAGTGTGTTAGAGGACAGACAATTTATGAGTTTACCCTGTATAAGCTTCATACAGAATAAAACAGATTTATTTGGGGTTTGGATCCCATAGGGATCTGGGTTTCTGGGTGCAAGAGACGGGAGCATTTGCTAAGCCGTTTTCAGTTAAGTCTGCAGCTTTGGGGGCGTGGGTCAGACCCTGGGTCTGTGTTGCAGCCGATTAACATATCTGGCTCAACAAGACAGGGTTCTGGAGGCCCAAACTGAGAGAGAAAATGGGCTCAGAGATAGTCTCAGCACATCAGGTGACAGTCCCAAGAGGGTCTCTGTGACTGAATCTGTCTCAGAGATCATCCTCAACTTCGAGGGATTGCCGATGATGTGAAGAGCAGCTTTATCATATGTTGGGTATTCAGTCAGTCTACTTCTTGGGTACTCATATACTGGGCAGTTAAAATTGTAGTTCAGGTCGGTCATTTTCCTTATCCCCTCCCACTCTGATTTGCCAGTATGTTTACACCTTGGTCTTGCCAAGGAGACTACAGTATACCATGGTTCTAAAGTTCACCCTCTGGGGATATTGCTGGAACTAGGAGACGGATTTGTAAATTCTCAGTTTCTATGTTCCACGGGTCTCGTTTGCCAAGAGAATTTAGCTGCATGAAAAAAGCCTGATGGGAATGATTTGGATTAGCAAGAAATAAAACTACAAAACTCAGTAAGAAATCATTTTTTCTGGCATAGTTACATCTTTTAATTGAGAAGGGGATGTATTCTGTTCTTTAAGATTTGTTTGGATCTTCTGCAACTGCATGGTAATTTAGGTGGAATAAATTCTTTGTAGATATGAGACATTGCCCCCAAGTCTATGAGACACCTGCACAATTTTTAGGGGCGTTTCCCCAATCTGTCTTTTCTTTCCAATTAAAATCCAGTGTTTGCTTTTCTTTTTATTCACCATAGCACATTCTGATAGCTAACTCTAATTCCCTGGCTGTACTCCTGGGAAAGTGGAGAGATGGTCCTGAAAGCCCCGTTCCTACAAACACTTGCAAACACGTTTAACTTCACTATGGTAGCAGTCCCATTGAGCTCAAGGGTTGCAGGGTTGGTGCCTAAGGTATACCAGGATGCAGTTATTGTGACTGATGGCTAAATCCCCTCTATTTAAACCTGGAGGGGAACAGCAATGGTCCGGAATGGAAAAATTGTAGCCTGATTTTCTTCTGTGGTGTTTGTAGTACAGTAGTGTATCAAGGATAAACCTGGGTACATGGAGTTTACCCACTTCTCATTTGGTGAATGTGGTGGTTAGGTTAGGTTAATTTACTTGCTGCTGCTTTTACCACTATGCTACTGAGTAGTAGGTATTATGGTAGAGCCTTACAGCTCTAACCAAAATTAGGGTACCATTGTTCTAGGCACTGTGCAAGTAAGAAAAAGTCCATGCCCCAAAGAGCTGTCAGTCTAAATATATGAACCAGACAATGGATGGGAGAATGGAGTGGTTATTATCTGGGTCTGGTTCTTGTATAGCCCGCTATGGAGGTAAGGGTTCGCTGCAAAGCTCAATCCAATCTGGATCCAGCTTGTAACGCCACCAAAGTTCTGTGTTCTGCTCTGGGCTATGATTTGGGCCCATCTCTATCCACATTATACATAAAGGGAAAAGACTCCATCTGCGCCAAGTACAACAATGCCAAGGTTAGAACACCATGAAGAAACTTAAATCTGCAGGAAGGGTTTCTGTGACACAGTCACCCTTTGGTAATGCTGGGAGAGTGGGAACTTGTAGAAGACAGGGACTATGAAGTGGCTGAAACAGATGAGCTGTATCATGCACCTGGGGAATATCTGATTTGCTTCACACATTTTTCTGAATTAAAACTGCAAACTCGGGCATAATTTTGTGAAACTGGTTAAAAAACAAAACAAAACCCCACAAGTAATTGGTGGGATTTCACCACTGTGCAGATCCAGCATCTGGGCTTGTGCAGGAAACTTAAGGCCTGATCCAATGCCAGGGAAAGTCTGTGGAAAAATTCACATGGACTTCAAAAGACATTGGATTGGGATGATGGAGTTCAACCCCCAACTCATGGGCAGGCCATGGTACTGCAGTACAGTTATTCCATGGTCACTGTTTCAACCTACGGGTTGGAACAGCAGGACCTGTGTGGAGAATCTGGGTCAAGAGCAGATTCATTATCATTATTTTTGTTTATTTTGGCAGTGTTAGGGACTAACCAAGATCCAGACCTCGCTGTACTAGGCACCATATAAACAAAGAGTAGCAGACAGACACAGAGCGGGGGAAGGGGTATAACACACAAGCAGAGTGAATAATATTATGGCAGCAAATGTCACGATAGTGCCACCATATAAAAACAAATTTGGGGTCGGGTTTGGAGCCAGCATAAAGACCTCTTCCATGGCACATAGGGATCTGCTTTGCACCTTTTGCAGCTGCTGTGCAGACCCTGCCTGGGACTTTAAAGGGTGTGGATGGTCTTGTGTAGGCTATTAGTACTTGGGAAATCTCGCCCTTTTAGAAATTTTACATTGATTTAAATAAGTCAGTTTGTGAGGATTCTGGCACCTTTTTCCAGAGCATCAGGAATAGGCCGCTTGTAGCCCACTGGTAATTTTACCAGTCTGGCAATTCCTATGGGTCTGAAATCTGATTTCACGGTTTTGTGACCTATTTTGGTGATTTGACCACCTGCCTTTCAAAAACTTTTTGTGCTACTGAAACTTGCCTTCGCTGGTGTTCATTTTGAACAGCACCAGTATACAAGCACCACAGGAAAGGATTTGTGAATGTGAAGGACTTTAGAATAATGTCTGGGAAGTGGCTGGGTGAGGCTTCAAATCTCTTCAGTATGTAAAATGAATGCTAGGTAGTTCCGGTCATACTTCAAGCCATTCAAGGTTTCCTTCCTAGCACAAAAAATTGTGCGCTCTACATTGCTGCAAACTTTAAAAACAATACAGTAATTGTCCAAAAGCATATAACAACACACTTGTAACCTGCCATGTTTTGTACTACTATTGCAGAACACTGTGGGGTTGTCCTGAAGTCACTGGGAATTTTGCTTGAGAAGGAATGCAAGATCAGGCCCTATATTATTTTTTAAAAATTAGAATAAGTGTATTCCTTAGCAACCCTAATGGTGATTATGTGAAGTAGATGTTTCCCTGGCTATCCATTAGAGCAGTGGTTCTCCACCTTTTTTCATTTGCAGACCCCTACAAAATTTCAAATGGAGGTGTGGACCCCTTTGAAAATCTATTGTCTGTAGAGTTGAGTTCCGTTCAGTCAGTTTTCAGTCTATCTTTCACAGACCCCTTAGACATAATCTGTGGACTCCTGCGGGGTCCACAGACCACAGGTTGGGAACCACTGTGTTAGAGTAGCTTGAAGAATTCACATACATGCTGCCATGCAAAGAACATCTTGAAGGCGGCCTTATTGCTCTTCACACTCTGGTGCTTGTGGCCAGTTGTCAGTTGATTCACAGTTGTACAGGAAACCAGAGCTAAGGCAAATCTCCTTTTGAGCTAGACACCGGAAACAGCTGAGTTCGGTATCAGGGGGAAAACGGACTTACTACATCTGAAAAGAGATTAACAGCTAAGAAAATGAATTGTGCTAGCAATTACATTCTACTTGCTTTATATTTTTGAAAGGGGGGCCCCTTTCACCACTTCCCAAATACACTGTTATTGATTATAAGCTTCTGTTTTGTCATCCTAGTTTTCAGGATGATAAAGGGAGCAGGTCTCTGCTTAAAAATGAATATATGGCTGCTGTGTCCTCCACAGTGCCTCATTTAGAGTCAGTTATCTTTCTGAGAGATTCCACTCACTCCACTCCCACCCCCAGGGTGTTTTACTAAAACTGAACAATTAAAAGGGAAGTACAAAACAGATCTAAATCAAACACTGTATCATATCCCCCCTGCATAATATGGACACTAAAAAGAACACACTGAAAATCCATCTGGCTAGCAGAAGATGAGAGGAATTAGAATCTGTAACTTCTGCCCTATTTTGAAGTTTTGGCAGAGGTCCTCTAAACTTTCTTGCACTTTAATTATCCATATCCACCACTATCCATATTCTGTGTGATCCATGACTCCTGTGATTTTATGTGTTGGAATTTCCTTTTGGTGGCTGGGAATTCAAGATATATATAGCTTTTTAAAGGTACATAGGAAGGACATGTTGAGAAAAAAATATATATAACTTCTGAGATTCTGTGATAGTCTGAAGCCCTAAATCTTCTGTTCAAGATCTCAAGAGTATGCCTGTACTAACCACTATAGATGACAAATCCTGATGACTTTAATGTTAGTTTGACACTCATTCATGAGTCTCAAATGTTCATCTTCATATACTGAACAAAAATGAAAGTGAATTTCAGAGAACTTCCATCAGACCATTCAGACTCCCCCAGAGGCAGGTTTTGGCCATCAGAAAATGGCATTCTTGGCAGAGCAGCAGCAGTTCTGTGCTGGCAGGCTAGATAGGATTTCTTGCGTTAATCAGCTTCAGAACTCTGGTGAAGCATAGGTAACGCCTTGTTTTCTCTCACACACGTTTTAGGCTGTTAGGGTCAAAGGAGGTGAGGCTGGTGGATCTGGCAAGCATTTCAGGCTTGTGTTATACTTGTATTGGCATCTTCACCATCCATCTTTCTGCTTTGCTGATGTCTGAAAGTGGTAATGTCAACTTCTATACAGGAGCTATAAGAAACACAAAGAGCTGCGTGTTTGGAAAGTTCCTGTATTCTATCTCTTTTCTCCTCTTGAACTGTTTAACTGTAGCCAAATGGTAGATGGTCTCTCTCTCAAATTTGGATTTATGGCACGTTATTATTTGCCCCTTTTCTATTTGTGGCGTACTTTTGAAATTGTGGTCTATGGACTTCTTTGTTTGCCCATAGAATAAAATATTTTGAGAACCAAGCAGTGAAGAAGCTGCCCTAAGAACTTTAAAAAAACAACAACAACAAAGAGAACAAAAAACCCCCAAACAGCTGTGACCCATTCACATGTCCCAGCAGCAAGTGGAAACAATACTAGGGAAAATGTGCAAGGAAAAGGAACCAGCCATAGAATTCCATCTTCGAGCTATGGATATTTATAAAAATCAACCATCTGTGTGGCGGCCTACGTAAGAATGGATGGTGGTCCCAGTCCTGCTCTGACTTTACACTAGCGGAGACATCCTCTCTATCAGGTGAATTCTCATCTGGCCACATACAACCAGTATCGTGCCCTTTTGTATCACCAGAGAGGCATAAAGGAGTCAGATCAGGGGAGAGGGTCTGACCCATTGTTTGCAATATGGTGCTCAATATCTTGTGAGTATGCAGTGTGTGTAGTGACAGATTGATGTTTGATATGTGTGGTAGAACCTCCTCAGAGGTGCTGAAACTAGGGGTGTTGGGGTTGCTGTTACACCCCATGGCTTGAAGTGGTTTCCATCATATACAGGTTTTATAGATTGGTTCAATGGCTCTCAGCACCCTCACTGTACAAATTGTTCTATCCCCCCTGCCTCCGGGACCTCTGGAGTGCCTTTATCAGCTACAGTGCTGCCTGTCCATTTGAGCCCACTTGCTGGGGGACCAATTTGGAACAGTTTTCTGACTTCCTTGTCTGTCTGTCTGGCTTGCCTGGTGTCACCATCTTTCTGAGGCCCCACCTACTGGCAAACTGACCGCCACCTGTGAAATACCTCACTTCATTCTCATGCCATGGCCCTCTCTGACTGCGAACTGACTGGCATGCTCCTCCTCCCCTCATGGCTCTGTCTATGGGCTGCCCGGTATCGCCTTTCTGCTTGCATGGAATTACGTTAATTTTTCTTTTTGGAACAGAATTGATAATTAATTAAAAGCAAAATGCAGTTTCTCTTTTAAGAGCATCACCGAGCTGGAATAGTGCTTTCTTGCAGTGAATACTTTCTGACAAGTCCTTTTAATTCTTTCTGATGTCCCTAACTCTTCACTGAAGTCATTATTTGCAAAAACATGATTTTTTTTGTCAATGATAATTTGAGGAATATGAAGGGACACAGAGCAAATGTAAGAATGAATGTCAAATTCAGGGACATTTTTAAAGCAAGATGGTCTTTTAATCACAAACCATCACAGAACATAAAAATTGCATGATGTGAGTTCTGCTTGTATCCAGGAGTGGAAAAACAAGCTGTTTTCTTTAATTGCAAAATGCATCTCCTAGCTCTCCCATGAGCTTAAAAAAAACATTGAGTAATGTTGCGATCTGCAAGAAGTGATTTATGTAACATGCACCTAAACCACAAGTCACATGGGCTCTTTCTGTTTGCTACTTTTGATTGCTTGGCTGAGGAAGCAAACTATAACCTCCTCTACAAGCAATGTTCTTTAGCAATGCCAGTCTAAGTGCCCTTCATCCAACATGTCCTTAAGAAAGCTCATTCAGCAAAACCGCAATGCCAATTTTGTGGGCTACTGTGTTAGTCCAAGTTACACACCTTACTTGGATCCAGTGTGCAGTCCCCAGATGGATAATAGAAGAGTTCAGAGTCTGGCAAACACAGTGGGCACATTACCCAGGGGACGCAAACAGGTATGTTTTCAGTTTTTGACATTGTGGAAGGTCCGATTTTTGCAGGACAGATAATTGTTTTTCTGGGTTTTTTTTTTTTTATTTCTAAATGTAAGCTACAAGGTTATCAACATGTGATTTTTAATGGTTTGTTGTAGAATGTAGCAGGCCACATTCAACCTTGATTTAACTTTAATACAGTCAGTAGAATTACACCAGGGGGAATTTGGCCCGGCATGTTTTCTTGGATTGTGATTATAAAACCTTTAAAACAAAACACTAATATGGCAAGTTTTTAGGGCAATTCGGAACATAAAGTTCTTTTTCAGCTAAAGAAAAGGAGTACTTGTGGCACCTTAGAGACGAACCAATTTATTTGAGCATAAGCTTTCGTGAGCTACAGCTCACTTCATCGGATGCATGAAGTCACTAACTTCTAAGTCACTAGCTGTGCTGCATTAGGGTTTGTTCTGTTTACAACTGTGTTGAGAAGACTCTCTTGATTTCTGGGTGTTTCTGATCATTTAATTTACTTTGCTCTGGTATAATGGCTTGTTTCGGCTTTTGGTTCCCTCATGAACTGCCTTCCCCATCTATGACTGAAAGCACCTCTCATTAGTTGTGTCCATCTGGTTTGAAGTATTTTGCTAGAAGTGATTCTGATTTGAATTGTTTCTCAATACAATATTCTTTGTTTTTCTTTCTTTTTCTTTCAGAGCATGACAGATTTCTGTTTGCAATTGGCTTTTAAGAAAGCCCGTTTCTGTTCTTGCTAATGCTGTGAATTGGCAAATAAGCACTTATAGGATCTATCTAACAATCTAATGTAAAGCAGTCTAAATTGAAAGTACATAAGACATATTAACACAAATTATCAAAGAATTTGTACATACTGATTGTGCACTTACGCATTCACTTTGTATAACAATATAAGTGCACGTAATCCTTCTCGTTGTACAATCCTGGAGAAGATAAAGCAGAGCCAGAATTAGACAGATTAATGTATTTCTGTGGAATACTATTGATGATTCTTTGTTCAGTTACAAGTGCTTGTGATAGGCACGGTTTTCTATGGCAATCATGCCTGATTTAGAGAGAGAATCTACAGTAATGGTTGTGACGTGACCATGTTTGTTAAAAATAAATTGCAACACATGTATTTGCTCTGAGAACCACCCTCTGCAATGAATTACATATCCGATGGATACTTTAGAGAAGTAGATCAGTTTAAAGATATGTGCATATTTAACTCTCACAAACAGCCTACAGTTTGCTATAAGTACATCTAATGCTCCTCCCCAAAAACAAATACATGTTTCTGAAATAAGATTGGTACAGAGATGGTTGTTTTACAATGGGGCACAGTTTAATCCCTCTGAAGTGTGTGTCATATGTTTTATTACATTAACTTGCAGTCCATAGACATTTTTGTGATACAGGCCAGTAGTTCCTCATTTTTAATCTACATTTGGCAAGAATCTTTGCTTAAAATTAATGTTAGCCCTTTTCAGAATCCTTCCTGATTTCTTAAATACTTTTCTATTTGCCTGAAATATCAAGTTATGGTTTTCTGGCATCGTGAATGTGTGTATGCTGTTGGACTCTACCATGCATGGAGATAAGAGTATTCCTGTAACGATGAGCGGTGTCACACAGACCCTCCGTACCTGCTCACGCATGAGGATTAATCACCCCAATAACGCCCGGTGAAACTTAGATCTGCTTTTAGAAATGCTGGAATTAGCATTAGCAAATCAGCATTTCCTTTGGTATCACAGCACTCCCGGAAGTACCGCTGTGTGGATGCAATACTCCTAATGTGGGGTTTTCAAAAGTGCTCTGCATTGGCCTAACTCTCCTCCAGTTGAAGACGATGGAAATTTGACTTCAATCGGAGCAGAGTTAGACCAAACCTGAGGGCTTCTGATTCCCAACCCAGGTGGTATGTTCTCTTGCTGTATCTCTATTTGTCGTTGGTGTCAGTGGAGAAAGTAACAGGCCCATTTGGCTACTCATGGATGAATGCTGGCAGAGATAAGAGTGGCTTTGTGGTAAAGGCACAAGAGTGGGAGTCAAAAAGATTTGAGTCCTACTGCAGGTTCAGCTGGTTCTTGTGTGATCTTGGTCAATTAATTCTTTCCCTCAGTTTCCCGGTTTGTAAAATAGGGATCATTCTACTTGAATTTCTCACGGAGCGAGATATGGTGGGTGAGGTAATAACTTTTACTGGACCAACTTATGTTGGTGAGAGAGACACACTGTTGAGCTTTTCTTCTTTTCATGGGGAGTTAAGTATTAATGTTTGTAAAATGCGTTCAAGTTCTCTGCTGGAAGGTGCCAGAGAGGTGTAAAAAGTATTTGTGCTATTAACATACACTGTTGGCACGATAAAAATATTAACTCTAATTAGAACTACCTCCCTCCCAACATCACTCCAAATTATTCATTTGTGATACACCTACAGCCCCCTAGAGGTAAGGTAGCATGTCTGGGGCCCATAGATTCCGGCCATGCGTAGGCTTAGGCTGTGCCTGATTATGAAGAGCGGGTGTTCAGACCTGCACAGCTCAGACTTCGATCAGGCTGTACATTTTCCATAGTGCACAGCAGTAAAGCTTCCACAATATCAGTGAACATTAAGTGTCTTCTATCTGAAAGTTCCGCAAAATACCGTCACAAGGCATTCTTTCGTAGGTTCTAGAACCATAGGAAACACTTCAGCTATTCGACCAGCGCAGGGTTTCCCCCTACAGAGTATGGTCTATTGTCCTTTCCAGTTTAAAATGTTCCAAGAAATTAAATTACCAGCACTTCAATTACGGGGTGGAATCCACATACGATCAGTCTCGCTCTCAAAAAGATTTTCTTATTATTCAGCTTCAATTTTCCCTCTTCATAGTCTCACCCCATTACTTTTAATTACAACCACTTGCATTACCCTAAACAACCCCTTCCATTATGTTTACAGCCTTCAAACTCTTCAGCAGGTATCACAGTCATCGCTTAACCAAGTTACATACCCCTCCAGGGCTTTGGTTTTTAGAGCACCTGTTCCCGAGCTTTTGAAAGTGGATCACACAGGTCCTAGGTGGCCAGTACAAAAGTGTGCTGTGAGTTACCTCATTCTTGTATTGGCCAGTGGTAATGCAATGTATCAATGGGTTTCATCTTTATCCTATTAGCAGCAGGATCATGCCTGACATTTGGCTATACAGATATTGGAGAGTTTTTTTAAATAAGGCTTGATTCACTGCAGTTTTCCAGTGGAGGACTATTGCAGATTTTACAGTGGCATAACACTGGAGTCACATAATGGTATATCAGGTGCAAAATGTTTTCACATGGTAGATTCAGAAAGTGTGCAGTATTTCCACTTTGTATCAGAGGGTCTGGAAAGATCATACTAAGTGACTTTCACACCCATTTGGAAATGTTGCTTCTACCGGTGACTTTCTGTATCATAACAATACTGAAACAATGTATGATGATTGACCTGTAAAACCACTGAGTGTTGCACATGAAATGGTAAGTCAGCCCTAGAAAGCAGACAGGTTTATATACTGACAGTTGTTAATGAGAATTAGCCAGCCAGCTTTAAACAGATGGATTTGAAGAGGAATGCAAATTGGTTTACATTCTTATATTTAGCTTCTAAAACGGATGTTCTACAGTTGTCATTTTCATCAGGTTGACCAGATTTACTGTTTTAATTAAAACTTTTATTTCAAATTAAATCCAGTTTGTTTAGTTTACCTTTCTGTCATTCAGCTCCATCACTATGGACCTGGAGGTGGCTTAACAAAATGAAATCTCTTCTGTCTAACCCGCTCCCACTTGCCACTGTGTATTTATTACTGCGGCATCAGAAGTGCCTTTGTTATTGACCGATACAGCACTACGCAGTCTACCAAACATCCCAGAGACATGTCTCTTCCCTCATCATTCCATTTGGAAATGACACAGAGACTGAGAATGGTATGGAAGATCAGAGGGATTTTGTTTATAACAGATTTATGGAGAATACTGAACCTTGCTGTTGAATTCATGCATGCCGAACAGACCACCCAAGTGCCAACCATTGGATGGTGGTACCAAGGCCTCAAACGGGACTTCTCTATCATACCCCTTTCTGGTCTTCCCTTACCCAATATAGTTTTAGGACTAGATTCATCTGAGGCTTATATTGTTTCTTTTAGGCATTACCTAAGGTACAGTACCCGCAAGATGAAGACTGCTGGGGAGAGGTTGCAGTAGTGCAAAGTGGCTACAAACTCTCTCCTCTACTGAGGAACCTGCATGCAGCCAATGCTATCCCCAAGTGGCCAGGAATGGCTGGAGAGAGTGGATGTGAGATGCCCTGATTCAGCACATCCCCTAAGCACTCTGCACCTGCTCCTACACCAGGGGGAACACCAAGGGAGGTTAGACAGCAGTAACACCTTCTGTTCTCCTGGAGGCTACAGAGTGCCAGGCTGGTATGAGTGGAGGTATAATTTGCACCTTGCTGAGTCAGCGAGAGAGCATCTTCAGCAGTTATATACACTTGAAAAGTGGCGCAAACACTCTACCAGGTGTCACTTTCTTCTGTCCCCGTCCCCCCTCACCACACACCAGGTTTTTCACACAATGCTCATGTGATAGCAACTTTGCCAAAATAATTCTCTTGGGAATAGAAATTCACTAACACACAAAGGTTCAAGGAATTGTCTCTGTGGTGTACTTTTCTATTAACTTGTTGATTTTATTCATTGTATACGTAAAGTTAAATGTATGGACATATTAACAATGGCAAACTTTATTTCTGTTTCCAGCTTGCTTTAACCAGATCAAGTTCCTTACGTGACTCTTCTGGGCCACAAAGGTAAAGAGATTTGCTTTTTACTGTGATACTTGCTCTGATTTTATATTGTGCTGTAGATGTATGGATAGTAAAAAGATAAAACAGAAAATGAAATAAAAGCCATTCCCTGAAGAGCTTACAATCTAACAGCAAGAGTAGGTACAGCACAGATACCAGGCAGAGAATGGTGGTTCGTTCGTACACAGTAGCTAGTGAGCAGTGTAGAGCAGGTGGGTTTAAAAAGTAATTTGAATTTTGAGAGGAAGGGCTCCTAAGATGTATGACTGTCTGTAAATGTGCATGCCATGAATCCAGACTGTTGATGGGGTTGATATGTCACAGTTGGATAAATAGCGGCATTTTGCATTTCTTAGTAATAAATAACCCCCCCAAATAGGGTGCTGTGTTCTTTATGTGCAGATTTATGTATTTTTCTTACAGACGCCTTCTTGCTATTGTCAAAGAAGATAATGAAACATTTGGATTTGAAATTGAGGTGAGACTTCAGCACTGTGAATATAGATTATCTAATTCACTGACTATGATAGGTCTGTGTTCGTGATGAATTGAAGTGATGGACCTGGAATGTGATGGACTTCAAAGGGTTTACAAATATAGAAGGACACAGACCAAACCCTCTGATCACCAGCCACTACACCTGAACTTCAGAGAGATTCAGATCTGAATCCAGATCCAAAATTTGCAGGTGGCCCTATCTTTATTATGGGCCAAAACAAAACTCTAGATCCAGACACCCTCAACTTCCATGGCTCTTCCTATTCCATGACATAGTTGTTTTAATCCTCCTTCTGAATCCACAATAAGCTTCTTGTTGCCAAAAGCAGGGGGTGTTGTCAGCTGATTAGAATAGAGGGCTAGAAAGCAAGAGGACTCCTGATATCAATTCACACCGCTGTGATTAACTTCTTGAGTAACTTTAGACAAGTCATATAATTTATGCTGGCCTAAGTTTACCCATCTGAAAAATGGGTAACTATGGCACTTACCTGCCTCATAGAGATGTTGTGAGAATTAATGGTTTTAAAGTGCTTTAGATTAACGCTGCTATACAGGTATTCTTGACACTTATGTTACCCAACTCAGGGATCGCTTCAATGTGTGTAGTGTATCTAACTTGTATGGGATTTCCTCATGGACACTGAGGGGGAAAAGCAAAAAGTCCTTTATACAGAGCCCAGTGCAAACTTGGAAGGGATAAAGAACAAGTATAGAATATAAATATTTGAGTCCATTATGGGAAAATAACACACACATGCTCTCTTCTGAAAACACTGTACTATCTTTTTAAAATCTTTTTAAACTTTATGTAGATATATTTTTGGAAGTAAGTGTACAGAGGAAATACATTAAGAAATTTTTAAATAATAATGAACTTACTAAGTTCAACTATTTTATTTTTAAGTAAATTGCATGAAAAGTAACTGTGTGTATATATAGATTTGTAATGTATGCATGTGTGTATCTTTCTTTCTCTCTGTTTTTATGTATAGAGGGAGAGAGAGACACATACAAGAGTTAATATTAACACATCAAATAATAAAAATAAAATTACTTATGGTTCATAATAAGTCGAGAGCTTGATCCTGTAACCTTTACTTTAGGATTACAGGGGCAGGCCTTTGCAGATTTCTTATATATTTTGGGAGATATAAATCTTTGCTATTCCTCTTTCAGCTGACTACTTTAATACTTTGACCTTGATCACTAGAAAAACAAAACTGATGCAATTTTCAGTACAGTTGTCTAATACAAGTATTATAGAACACCTCCTCATACTGTATTTCTAATCTGTACAGACACACATTTGTACAGTATTTATTTGTTTATATACTGGGAGTCTTTATCTGTGTCCATTTATTATTTTGCATAATTACTCTGGGTGGCATGGTTGTAGCTTTAAAATACATCACTGATGTTAATGTGAGATAGATATTTAGCAGAGTATATAAATAATACATTTAGAAATGTTCTCAAGGAAACATCAGGTTTTTAGGCTTATTTGAGGACATAAGGATCTGATTCCCCACTTGCAATACATAGGAATGAAACCACACATTTATTTACAGTGCTGTTGTTGTGCATCTTTGAAACATTTCTCAAATTTATGCACAGAGAATAAATAACATTCTCAGCCAAATTAGTGTATTAAGAGAAGCATAACTTTTTCTGATTTAGTTCTGTGACTAATGAGTGTGTAAGTATTTGGGTCAGGAATAGTGGAGAGCTTTTAGAAGGGAAGATAATTGAGTCAATTACTGTGCTTTTGTATGAATTGAGAGGGCAGATTTTCATTATTTGTGGCATTCAGATTAAAAATAATTATTCTTGGCATATCTTCCTCCTGAGTGTACATTGTCTGTGAGCCTCTCACTTGATAGCCTGGTCTATAAAAAGCCAGTATCTGTTTGGTATTGAAATAGGTTGACTTAGCTCCAGATTTTGACGGTATTTAGGTGTTAACTCCACTTGCCATTGCACTACCTAAGTCCCATTTTCAGAATTGATTTTAGGCTCTTAGGAAGCCTAAATCCCATTGACTTTCAATAAGACGTAGGCTCCTAAAAGCCCAAATCGCTTCTGCACATGAGACTTAGGCTCCTCAGCATGGACCTCTCCCATGCTGCCCCTTTCCCCTGAGGCCTCACCCCATGCTCACTCATCTCCGCCCCCTCCCCCTTTGGCTCTCCTTTACAGCCAGTAAAAAGTGGGAGGGCTTTTTAAAAGTGATGGGGCCATGACCCCCTGGCCCCACTGTCCCAGCACCCCTGCTTCTATGTCAGCTAAGCCATGTCTGAGCTGGAGGTGTAACTTCCAGCTCAGGTAGATACACCCATGCTAGAGCTAGCTCTGATTAAACTAGCATGCTAAAAATAAACATGTAGCTGCAGAGGCATGAGCCACAGGATAGACTAGCCACCCCGAGTACATACCCAGGGTTTCAGATGGGATTGTGCTCAGGGTGGCTTGTCTGTCCTGCCACCGCCGCTACGCTTTTAGTGCGGTAGCTTGATTAGAGATAGCATGTGTTTTTTCTGCCTGAACTGGAAATTACATCTCCAGCTACAGTGTGGACATACCCTTAGACTTTGCAACGCTGACTGGAGCAACACCTAAGCATCTTTTTAAAAAGCAATCTGGCCTGAAGGGTTTACACTGTGTAGATGTGATTATTTCATTATTATAGTATGAGTTTAGGCACCCCTGAATAGGACTATATGAATCTCTCTATGCTACCATTTGCAGGTGGTTTATGAGAATTACAGTGGGTGCATTTGAAAGTTTCTGCCCATTTGACTGATTCTACCAGTACTTCCCATTTATGGCCTCAGTCTGTTGTAATCAGATGACGGCAATCAGTGCTGTTGTAATCGGACAATGCATGTGTCTAAAAAGTTACTAATGTACATATGTGTGTGTGCAAGTTTGAGGCCTAAATAGCTAGATATTACTACTCAGGCTGGTATAAACTTTCAGTCTGGTAGGAAAATGTTAAATGGCATGTACTGGTGTGATTCTGAAATATTGGAATATTGGGTTTAGCTGAAAGCATTAAGTTGTGCCTAATGTTGAAATCGCTGAGTTGCATAGTTTCTTCATGAATAAGTAAATCAGCCCAGGTTTGCTAGAAACTCATGCCAGATTTGCTCATCATTTGATCCATGTTGTGATTAGAAAGATTTGTGAATCTGCCGAGGATTTTAGGGTTGTAACGAAACTCAAAATTGAGTGGGTTTTGGCTGTCTTAGTTTCACTATTAGAGAGACAAGGTGGGTGAGGTAATATTTTATTTGACCAACTTCTACTGACGAGAGAGACCGCTTTTAAGCCACACAGAGCTCTTCTTCAGGTCTGAGAAAGGTACTCTGAGACCGAGTGCAGTGCTTAATTTGTGCCAGGGCTTGCCAGGACTGAGCCCGGGCACCTCTAGACTTGGCAGTTCATAGTCCCAGCACCTCTGGGCTTGCTGCATCAGTTATGAATGTAAAAAATTGCTTAAGCCTTGGTACCTAATTGCTTGAGCCCCAGAATCTCTTTCATTACAAATTAAGCACTGTCTGAGTGTGACAGCTAAATGCAAGGTGGAACACATTGTTTAGCAAAAGGAGTTAGCACATATTGTAAGGGACCAGTCAAGACACAGTGGCGCATTAACACCTCTGACAAAAAGGGGGGTAGCCGTGTTAGTCTGGATCTGTAAAAGCAGCAAAGAGTCCTGTGGCACCTTATAGACTAACAGACATATTGGAGCATGAGCTTTCGTGGGTGAATACCCACTTCGTTGGATGCATGCACGCCACAGGACTCTTTGCCGCTTTTGTGAAAAGTGTTAGGGTGTTTTAGCATTTTCCTGGGTGAGCTCATTTGAGAGCGTATTGATTGTCTGGTTTAACCCACATTATTGTTGGCGCATTTAGTGCACTGGATGAGGTACAACACCTGTTGTGATAGGCATGTGTAGGACCCATGGGTCTTGAAAGTTGTGTTGTGGGGACTGTTGATCATCACAGCTGTGGAGATATGTCTACAGGTTTTGCATCTGTTCTGGTGGGGTCTGGTGCCGCTTTGAGTTGGTGTATCTTGGTCTGTGGGGAAATTGCTTCTGATGATGAGCTTGGAGAGGTTGAGGGGCTGTTTGATGGGGTATTTTTTCAGGATAGGGTCCAATTGTGTATGGGTTGTAATTGTTTGATACCCTGGTTGGGTTCCAGTGTAGGGTGACAGGTGACAACTAGGGGTATTCAGTCAGAGAGGGTTTTATTTCTGTATTGAAGCAGATTCTCTTGGGACATTTGGGTGGCCTGTTCCATGATGTGATCTACTTCTCTGGTGAAGTGTCCTTGTTTGGTGAAGATGGTTTTAAGTGTGTTAAGGTGTATATATCCTGGGCTGTTTCCTCAGAGCATACTTTGTTGTATCTGAATGCCTGGCTGTAGATAAGATTTCTTGGTGTGTTTGAGGTGGTTACTGGATCTACGAAGGTAGGTGTGGTGGTCTGTGGGTTTCTTGTATATGGTTGTCTGTAGGATTCCATTGTTGAAGCTGGTTGTGGTCCAGAAAGTTGATGTTAGTATGGGAGTGTTCCAGAGAGAGTTTAGTGGGTGGGTGGTGGAAATCTATGAGGGAGTTGAAACAGTCTGTCCAAAAGATGAAAATATCAGGTATATCACTGGTTTTGTGATTTGTTTGTCCAAAAATTCTTTTTCAAGGTGGCCCATGAAGAGGTTGGCATACTGGGGACCATCCTAGTACCCATGGCTGTTCCCATGGTTTGGACAAAGTGTGTGTTGTTGAATGTAAAATTGTTATGGGTAGGTATGAAATGGATGAGTTTGCTGGTGACTTTGGGGTGGATAGCTGAGGGTAGTCCATTATCTTGTAAATATTTTGAGGCAGGCAATGATGCTGACATTGTGAGGCATGTTGGTGTATAGGGAAGTGACATCCATGTTGGCAAGGATGGTGTTCTGAGGGAGGTTGTTAATGTTGCAGAGATTGTGAAGGAAGTCAGTTGTGCCCTTTGTGTGTGGTGAGCGGTTAGAAGATGGTTTCCTATGAGTCCCGATATTCCTTCAGTAAGAGTGCTGTGGCCAGAGAGGATGAGTCTGCCTGTGTTCCCTTGTTTGTGTATCTTGGGAAGCATGTAGGAGGTCCTTGGGATTAGTTTGTGGGAAATGAGTTTGTAGAGTTACGCTTGGAATTGTTTGGGGAAGGATTTTATGATATCCTGGGTAAATTGTGGTGTGGGGTCTTCTTTGAGTTCTTTATAGTAGGTGATGTCAGAGAGTTGTCAGTTGGCCTCATTAACATTTGCCTGTACCCTGCCCCTCCCCTCTGGCCGGGGCCATGAGACCATCCCCAGAGGAGTCCCGAGCACTCCTCTCCCCCCCTCTCCCTTGGCTAAAGGACCCCCGCACAGGCCAGAAGCCGGAGCACTCACCCCACTCGGCTTGAGGCGTCCTGGGCCAGTCGAAGACCTGAGCCTTCCTCCCTTCCCACCTGCCTGGAGGTGCCCCGAGCTCCCTCCACCTGCACAGAGGAGACCCGGCCCAGCTGCAGGGAAAAGTCTCTCACTTTCATCCGAAGAAGCTTTTCATATGTCCCATGCAGGTTCTGGGCTGGTTGAGGAGGTGGTATTTGCTACTCAACTTCCTGGGTTCATCAGTCCAGGGAGATTACTGATGAACCCAGGAAGCTGAATAGCACATACCACCTCCTCAGGTGCCCTGGAACCAGCATGGGGCATAATAAAGCAAAAACTTCCCCCCAAAGCACCACAACTGGGCATCCAGCAGCCATGGCAGAGCCTCCCCTGGCCTTATTATATCCACCACCCACGTCAATGGTGTCCCCTTTGTCTACTGTTTGATCACACTCTGGTGATTAGATTTCAGGGAGTGTATGGCTGTCCTCTCGGTGGTGGAGAAATCATGGTAGATGCGATGTTTGTTAAGGATTTCACAGTCAATTTTTTCCCTGAAGTGGACATGGTAATTGTGAGTGGTAGTGTCATTGTTGTTTCACTATTAATGTTTCGCATCGCTCCAGTCCTGAATTGTGGTAGGAAGATGTGGTTAAATATTGATATTGCCAGGCAACCAACAGGATTGGTTATTTCTTATGTCTTTGCAAGATAACAGAGATTTTGATTAGGTATTTACAGTTACATGATCTGTCTGGCTATTTTTCGAAGTACATGTGACACAGATGATGGATTTTGCTTGATTTTTTCCTCATAATTATTTAATGAATATTCATTTCAAAATAAAAAAGAGGCAGCTATTTTTTTCTTGGAGGAGGTGTGGACACAATGTTGTGCCTTGGGACTCAGAGCTTTTACAGCTTAAAAAATGACTTAGGACAAGAGCAGGTTCAATTTTCCTTGCTTCTCAATCATCTCATAATAGTCTCTTGTCCCATCTAATATTACCTGATGGTTAAAATGACATTTGAAATATGGTAGCATAGATGGGCCCAAAATTTTTAAACCATGTTCCCAGGCTGTGTCAGACTCTGCCATGTTATAACTGGATCCTACAAGATGGTAGCTTGTTGTAGTGTAAACAAGAGAATAATCTATGTCCAGGTTGGCTAGAACCAGAAAGTTGTTCTTGTCTACAGTTAATGTGTAAATAGGCCTAAACTCTTCTTGTTGCTGTTTAAGAGCCATCTTGGTTTAAAACTATGTTGTGTAGGAACGGTACATATTGTAAATAAAATGAACAAGGATAATTTATTAATTGTTTTTCTGTTTCCACTCATTTCTCTCCTAAGAAGGAAATATCCTATTCCCATTGTCTCAGGCTTCCTGACTTCTCATTTACGATAATAACAAAAGTAATAAAACATTATGCAATACAAAAAATAAGAAAACACTGAAAATAAGATAGGTTTCAGAGTAGCAGCCATGTTAGTCTGTATTCGCAAAAAGAAAAGGAGTACTTGTGGCACCTTAGAGACTAACAAATTTATTTGAGCATAAGCTTTCATGAGCTACCGCTCACTTGCATCCGATGAAGTGAGCTGTAGCTCACGAAAGCTTATGCTCAAATAAATTGGTTAGTCTCTAAGGTGCCACAAGTACTCCTTTTCCTTTTGAAAATAAGATGAACGCTTACTGTACACTGATTGGGCTGTAAGGCAATATTTAACTTTTTATATTGATTTTGAGGTTTTAATATTGGTAACATTGTCAATTTGATATTTATAGACACGTAAATTACAACACCAAAATGCTTGCTCCCTGCAAATATGCACTTATGTCTGCAAAATACAAGAAGAAAGTCCTGCCCATCTTTCTGGCCTGCAAACAGGTAATTATCATGTTTTCCTATGGTTTGTGGCTCCGTTTGTTTCTTTTCCCATTTATTTCTGTGTCATTTAGTTTTTGTTTTTAGAGACTGTGGAAAGAATGGTGTGTACCTGAGATGTTCATTTTACTTTTATTTAAATTTACCAGGTGATATTCTAGCCAATATCAATGGAGTAAACACTGAAGGTTTTAGTCACAAGCAAATGGTGGACTTGATAAAATCTTCAGGGAATTATTTAAGGTAATTAAGTGTGTTTTCAAACATTTTAGTTTAATCCCTTCTCACACTATGAGCCTAAGAAGAAATGTTTACTTGTTTCCTGATGCTCCGTTTGCTGTTTCTGATGCAAAGGCAAAAAGGATTAAATCAAATTCTGCTGATGAAATAAGATCCACAGTTCTGCCTGTAGGCGGGAACACAATAGCAAGTTCAAAATCGTAGAGCCACGCTACACGACAGTTTAGGACAAGACATGCAAAGTTACCATAGCACATCAAATATGCAGAATGTAATTGCCCAAATTAGAATTGAACCCTGCTCTAGCATAGGGTGACCATATTTCCCTATGCTGAATATTGGACACCTTGTAAAATTACTCGTATTCAAGGGAGTTCAGCGGCAGTCAATCAGAATGATGCAGTAAAAATGTTCAAATTAACATTAAGTTGACTGAGCCCCTGTTAAAAAAGAAATACTAAGCAGTTGGAGTCTTTTTATTTATCTTCTTATCTTTAAGACTTTAGGTTTGATACAGGGAGGGGTGACACACAAATCTCTATCCTCCCACACACACACTGGGAGAGGTGACGCGCACACACTCCCATACACCTCTCATATATGGTGGGGGACGGGTGACTGGCTGGGCCCTCGGGACACACCCGCCTCTCCTGGTATCTGGCACCACATCTTCCTGAGGCAACACGCTGGGGGGGAACACTCAGGGTCCCATGCCCCTCCTCCCCAGATTTCTGCCAGGATTCATACCAGAATGTGGCCAGCAGCAGCCTTTTGGCACTGTGCTGGAGGGAAGGGACGGGAGTTGCTTCCAGCAGCAGGGGAGGAGGAGTGGACGGGGAAGAGACGACCTGGCCTGTGTCTTTGCAGAGTTCATCTCTTCTTCTCTCCTCCATCCCCAGTGGCTGGAAGTAGCTTGTCCTTTCCTGCCCACACAGTGTCAAAAGGCAGCTCACACCTCCAGGCTGCTGCTGGCCACTGATATAACCCAGCCACCTCCTGTCCCCCGTCTATAGTGTGGGCAGGAAGGGGTTAAGCTTTAAGGATGCATTGTGCACCAGGGCCCAACCTAACTGCAGGGGCTTCAGCAACCGCAGAGCCCGGCCAGAGATGTGGGTCAGCAGGGAAGGGTGCCTAAGGGCCAGAGCAGCCCCATGCCCACTGGGGGCAGGACCCAGGGCAGGAGGGTCTTGGACTTTCCTGGGGTGCTGGCCCAACCAGAGGCAGTGGGGGAAGGAAGGAGCCTGCCAGCTAGGGTGACCAGACAGCAAGTATGAAAAAATCGGGAGGGGGGAGGGGGTAATAGGCACCTATATAAGACAAAGCCTCAAATATCAGGACTGTCCTTATAAAATTGGGACATCTGGTCACCCTATTGCCAGCCAGGCTGCTGGTGAGCTGAGCGCTCCAACCAGGGGCTGGTTCTCTGCACAGTGCTGGGAGTGGGACACTTGGGAGGATATGGAGTAGCAGCGGGGTTGGGGGGAGGGAGAAGGGGCAAAACTGGGAGAGAACAGTGAGAGGGGGAGCATGTAAAGGGCTGATGGGTGGGCAGCACAGGTGACATGTAACCAGGCACTGCCTGGTGCCTGCCTGCACTCGCTGGCCACCGCAGTGCCGGCCAGAAATGGAACAGGGGGCAGGGCCCTGCTGGCCAAGAGCCAGCATGCAGTGTGGGCTGCACTGACAGACCACCAGAGGAGTAGCCGGTCCCACACACTGAATCTTCACCCCCCGCATCAGCCTTGCACACCCACCCCTATTGTTGGCCACAGGACCCCTCCACTCACCACTGGTGGGAGGGTGACTGGCAAGCAGGGATCGGGCCAGCAGCAGGACCTGCCAGTACTGATGAGGGAAGGCAGAAAATACGGGACAATTTGCCTGTTTTTAAGAAAAAGTCAGGACACCTGCAGGAGGGCTTAAATACGGGACAGTCCCTTTAAGAAGGGGACATCTTGTCACCCTACTCTTGCAAGCACTACTGAGCATGAGGTAAGTAGGTTTTTGCAGTGGATCAGCAAAAAACTGTTTATCACAGGCACTTATAGAACGGTACATTGGAAGAATTCCCAGGCCATTACAAGACCTTCTCATCTCACACTCTCACACTTTTTGATCTTTGTGGTAAGTAGTATTAGTTCTCTCAGTGCTTGTTGACATAAAACATACAGGAACACTAATTGGTCAAGACTTACACCTACCTCCTTGTCCCCATTGGCCCTAGGATCCCCTTTTTTATATTTACCATTCTTTGGATGTTGGCCCAATACTCTCTCTCCACCCTCTCCTGCTTCTCCACACTCATGTGTTTGGAAATTTCCAAGTGACTTGATTCCTCTGTAACACAGGAAATACATCACTCCTTTAAAATAGCTGATTCAAGAGAGATAATACATCCTAAGTGCATCCCTCTCCCCAGACCTCCATATTCCACTTGCCTTTTAGATTGTGAACTCTTTAGGGTATTTACTGTGCCTACTCCTCTGTGTGCTACTGCAGTATAAACATTACCTAATAGTAATAATGTAATACCTATACATGCTTAAATGGTCATTGTACATTTCAGTCATGAAAACAATTGTTCTTTACAGATTAGAGACTGTTAATGGAGCCAGAATTGTTAGGAGAATGGAACTTGAAACCAAGCTGCAGTTATTGAAGGTAATTTAATGTGTGTTTTTTAAGTGCAGTATGTCTCTTGTAAATATGTTGCATGTAAAAAGTGCCAGATTGACTTCCTGAAGACCAAAGTCATCTATTTATCTGCAGACAAAGAAGGAACAGGCAATGGAAATGCAACATCTCGCATTGCCTTGCCCATATGCATCAACCCCTCCTGCCTCAAGTGCTGAGAGGCTAGTTCATTTCCTATGTCTTTGACCTTGCTAGTTCTACTGCCAGCGAGGATACCAGTTGTGTTGGCAGTCTTTGTGAAGAGGATGCTTCTCCACAAGGGGAACCCCAAAATACCCTAGGCCCTCATTTCATCATCTGCGTAAGGTTATCCAGCTTGGGACATTGTTCATACATAGTATGTGCGAGGAGTAGAATTAAGGAACGTTTGCTGACTCAGGATAGCCCAAAGCTGCTGGATGATGATTTCAAGACTGATTGAGAGGAAGGATTGTATTGTGGTTAGGGCACTAGCCTGCCACTTGGGGAATTGGGGTTCAATACTCTGCTTCGCCACAGACATCCTGTGTACCTTGGGCAAGTCACTTAGTCTCTCTGTCTCAGGTGCCTACCTGAAAAATGGGGATAGTAGCACTTCCTTACATCACAGGCTTTTGTAAGGTGTTCAAATACTATGGTGATAAGGGCCATATAAGCACCTAAAATATCTAGATGATAGAATTACTTCTACTTCTGTAAACCTATAATAATCTCTGCCATGTGAGTGTCAGTAATGGGCAAGTACGAGGTATTATGACACAGACCTTGATTCGTTCTTTATTAACAGAGTTGGTATGATTTTTAATTTGATTTTGTATTTAGCAAATACCACCAGCAGTTTTGTACCATGCCATGGAATTCATAAAAAGTTTAAAAAAAAACCCCACAAAAAACAAAACAAAACCACATGCTGAACTTAAGCGTGTGTGTGTGTGTGTGTGTGTGTGTGTGTGTGTGTGTACATCTGACTCCAACTGAGTGAGCCGTGGCAGATCTGAGCAGTGGCCCATGCCAGCTGACGCGGACTTGTCGGCCTCCAGCTGTTTAACTGCAGTGTAGACATTCTTGTTCAGGCTGTGGCCTGGGCTCTAGAACTCTGTGAGATGAAAGGGTCCCAGAGCTCAGGCTGCAGCTTGAGTCCGAACATCTACACCACAATTAAACAGCCCCACAGCCCACACCCCGAAAGCCTGAGTCAGCTGACACGGGCCAGCTGCAGGTTTTTAATTGCAGTGTAGACATACCCTATGCGTACATGTTAAATCATCAAGTTGATCCAATTAACATACCTTTCTGGTGTAGTCAAACTATTCACTAGTGTCCGCGTAACTGGAGTTGATGTTCGTGTAGTTGAGAGCAGAATCTGACCCATCCTCTTTACTGTTTTTCTTTTCTTTTAAACAATTCTGGGCCCGATTCACCTCTCACTTACACTAGTGAAACTAATGATTTCAGTGGAGACACTGAAAGGAAAAGGAAAGTACTCGGCCTTTAAAGTGTTTTGTAATTTAAACAGATTAATTTTAGTGAAGAATTTAAGTTTTTAAAGTGTCCCAGAAGTGGTAAGTAGAAAACGCCTGTTTAAAACTATTAAAAATACACCTAACCTCCCAATGAATTACAGCAAAGTTGGGTTTTCTTTGGGATTCTCAGAGCAGGATGGTCTAGTGGATAGGGTACTGGACTAGAAGTCAGAAGACCTGGGCTCTGTTCCCTGTTCTGCCACTGGCCTGCTGTGTGTCCTTGGGCACATCTCTGTGCTTCTGTTTCTCCTTTGTCTTCATTTAGAATATAAAGGCAGGGACTGTCTCTCACTCTCCTTTGGGACCTCTGGGTGCTATGTAATGCAGCTACTCTAATAATAATATTTACCAGGTGGTTCTTTGCAAGGGTCACTCTGAGGCAAAGCTCCTTCATATACAGTGCTGCCTTTATGCAATCTACCATGTTCTGCCCTGCCCCTCAGTGTTAGGAGATTTAGAAAAGTAGAGGGAGGTGGGGGAACTACACATGCCCAGCATGCTGCTTACATCACATGGGGCCACCACCTGAGTTTGACCTCCAAATGACCCTGATATTGGAATGGCAACCCCAACTTTGATTAAATCAGCTAAGTATGCAAGCAGTCACCACCACTTAGTCCAGAAAGAACTAGAACTAAGTCAAGTCATGGAGCCAGACATTTCATTGCTGTGATTAATGAGACTGCAGTAGTTGATTATTATGTCGGCAGTAACTAGTACCACTACAGATTCCATTACTGTTAGTTGTACAGGCTGGGATAAGCTGCCTGACAATTGATCTCTCCCCACCCCCTCAGATAAAAGCTTTGAAATGCATCTGAGCCTAAGAAAAACATCATAAAGTTACTGTGCTTTGTGATATACCCATGTACAGTTTGATTCGACAAACAGCAGGTGGAACAGAGCTACTTTACAGTGGTGGATTTAAAATATCCCCAACCTGTTTCTTAGCAGCCGAACTCTAGCGCTGCTAAGTGGATTTGTAAAATATGAAATTCATTTCTCTCCTTTCCCCTTTCAGATTCAGAATCTAACCCCATTCCCCATCTTTCAGCCCTCGTTCAGAATTTAATTAAAGCAGTTATCTGCTTCCAAAATGGCTAGTCCCCTTGCTGCAGTGCGGACCACATTGTAATGCTCCATGATGGTGCTAATAGGGCTGGTCATTTTGAACATCCTGTGAGCCACGCAGCAGAGACCACAGCATCTCTAAGCTTAAGTCACTGGTAAAGCAAAATTGCTGCATCTCTAATCATATGCCCTGTTTTCAAAAAGGGGGTTAATCTACGAACTAGTTTCCCAGAAGTGCAAAACCACTACCTCACAAAATAGTTGTCATATATCGAAGTATTGTGAGAGTGTGGGCCTGGGCCCACCGGTTTCCTATTAGTGTGGTTACAGTGGTTAGAAACCTACTTTTGTTTATAAAAGATCAGTCCCCAAAAAGGCTTCTATAAATGAGACTCTACTCACGTATGTGATAAGTAACTACAAGTATAAAGAGTCATTATAAACAGAATTAGAGAGTCAAAGTGGGTGAGGGAATAAAAGATATTCTCTTTTATCTCACCCATCTTGTCTCTCTCATATCTTGGGACCAACACGGCTACAACTATACTGCAAACAGAATAAGCACATTTAGAGTTTAAGAATTGTTTGGGTTTTTGACATAACCAGCCAGATTGATACAAATAACCTTTTTAAAGAACCAGGGACCGAACATGTAAGCACATTGTCATCGAGACGTGTTCTAAACTTTTGGGCCAACAAACTGAAGAGAAGTCTAGCTAGCATTTTGGCAGCAACAGATGGATGCATAACAATTTTTTGAGAGTCCAAGTGCTCCCAAATTTCAGTTAGGTGCCAGAAACAAGAATTAGGGGATGGCTGGGACTCTGATGTAGCGATAGTGAGAATAAGGAAAATCTTGGATATTCTGAACAATCAGTCAAAGGTGTCTCTTGCTGCCCTCTTGAGAATTCACCCAGATTTAGCCAAATTATAGGCCTCTGAAAATCGCCATTTGCAAAAGTTCAATAGTGCTAGTTGGAAATGTTAGCAGCAAGCTTCTAAACTTTTTTTTTTTCCTCATGGTTTTTCACTGCAGCAAGAAAGAAATTTTTCAGTTTGTTTGTGTTGACCTGAAACTAATTTTATTTGAGGTTTTTTGGGTTCAAACTAAAAATCAGTTATCCACTCAGCTCCAGTAATGAAGAAGGGAGGAGGTAGTCTAATGTGACTGCCCTTGAAACAACAGTCCACACAAATGTCTCCACACATGCGGTATTAGCAAAAATTTGCATTTGTATTCACTATCAAGCTTCTGCATATGTGAACCAGGAAGCGGCGTGCCTAGCTACCTATTTATAGATGCACTGGGTTCATTTATATCATTGCAGATGGCCGTATTGCATCCACCTTAAAGCAAAATGGTACAGGTTTTATTGTTTTAATTAAAATATGTAACTGCATTTGAGATGTGTCTAGATAAGCATGCAGCAGGGAGGAAGCCAGCATGTTGAGCAACTTCAGGATAGATCAGCCTTTGTAGGCATCAGACTGAAAGTGCTGTTGCTAACCATGACATCAGGACATTGCTCATGGCAGAACAAGCAACAGAAGCACATGTGCCTTGTTTTCAAGTGCTCAGCACCCACGACTGCGGACAGATTTCCAGAAGAGATCAGTTCCCACTTGGACGCTTAACAGGGCAACATTTTCAAAAGCGTTAGGCTCCTGGTTTGCTGAGCTTTTTTGAAAAATCTGGTTCTTCAACTTGGTGACTAAATGGTAGCTGAGCATTTTTCAATATCCAGACCACAGGGCCCAACAGCCCATGACCCTGGCCTCACAGTGACATGACTGGCAGTTTGAATACAGCAACCAATGCTGGAAATTCTGAAGATCTTCTTATTCCAAATAACTAGATAATCTCTCTCCCAGCCTTTCTTTTGGCAAATGAGTTTCACTAGATACTGTCCTTGCCAGTGATTATTACATAGTTACTGCACTACAGTTATGGCTTTTGCTTCAAAGATGCTATCTGCTTCTATTATGGGATGTGCAGATAGTATTCAAATGTTGTTGGTACAGGTAATTATAGTATCATGCCTCTGAACTTTTGCATACTCTTCTTGTTAGAGGTAAGCCTGGCTTCCAATAACTAGAGTTATCATATCTATGGGTAATAAGAGAACCCAGATAATACTCCATAGTAGCATGTTAGGTGCATCAGCAAAAGTCAAACAAAAATTAACAGAATAATTTGTTTCTGGGAGAAACTTACTAATTTTCAAGCAAGCTCTGTTAATACGACTGGTAAGAGAACGTACGCTTTATTGAAAGTACCTGCTTCCTAGAACTAAGCTGCAGTTTTTCTGAATACACCATTTCTCTAAACCAGCTTTACATTGTGAAAGTTAGTGCTAATCATCATTCATAATTTACCCTTCACAGCAAACTATGCAGGAAAAATGGGTGGAGTACCGATCTCTGCAATTACAGGAACAACGCTTGCTGCATGGTAAGTTTTGATTTCCTGTTAGGAAACCACAGTACGTTTCATGACCATCACAGCTTCTTCTGCAGAAATTCTGTGTGCTCAGTCGAAAGCAGGTGTTTGCTTGGGTCTGATTTTCATTTGGCTTCTTTTTCCCTGTTAATGAGGGTACTGGGTGGAAAAACTGTTTCAGGGATTAATGAATGGGGATGTCTGTCTCCTTGGCTGGCGCAGAACAAAAGGTAATCTGCATGAATTCTAGAAAACAGAAGTTGGCATTGGTTACACCCTTTTCTCCTCCCTTCCCTTACTGACTGACCCAGGGAAAGGCCTTCATTCTGTTTATCGAGGGGGAAGTGATAGGTACATAGCTAATACACCTTCCTCTAAAGTATCAGTTATTGGCCACTGCCTGAGACAGGACACTGGACTTGATAGATCAATGTTCTAAACTGGCATGATAAATCCATGGGGCTCTTCCCCATCTTCCTGGCTGGGAAAAAAGCTGATGCCAGGTCAGTAAGGAAGAACAGAGAAGGGCTGAGAAATCTAGGGGAGACCAAATAAAACCGTTGACGTGCCTTGTGTAGCTCTCTTCAATCAGCCAAACATGTAGGCGTGAATTACCAGTAACATCTCTCTCTAATGACACTTCGGGAAATTCAGATTGCGATGTTGTAGATTATCTTTGATACACAGATTTCCTGTGCTCTAGTCTTTACGTGGTTTACATTGTATAATTCTGCTGCTTTTATATCTCTTTTCTAGGGGAGGTGAATGACAACTCTCTGTTTGACACCCAGGAATTGGAGTCCAATTTATTTGGTAGTTGTGCTTCACCAAGGCCTGCCTTCCCAATTAAACCCCGATTCTCCAGCGAAAGCAGCTGTAAAAGCCGGCTGAGCTCAATGACGGTGGACAGTGAGGATAGCTTCTACCAGAGCGGTGTTTTTGAGGATTCTGCTCATGAGACTTTGAGCAGGCAGTCAAGCACAGATGACGATTGCTTCTTTTCGAGGGACAATGATACTGCAGTAGGGAAATATTCACTGAGGAGGAACAGAAGCATTAGTGTGGCTAGCAGTGGATCAATGTCGCCCTCATGGGAGGGAGGCAGTTTTTCAAATATTTTTGGAACACTCCCACGGAAAAATAGGAGAGGAAGTGTCCGAAAGCAGCTTTTGAAATTCATTCCAGGTCTTCACCGAGCGGTGGAAGAGGAAGAAAGTCGGGTCTGACATCTTAAGTATCTTCTTCAGCAGGGACTGTGTTAGTATCCATAGACAGAAACTTCAGCAGTAAAACCACATGGTGCCTGGAATTCATACTGACTCACCCAGCCACACATTTCCCCCCAACATAACCTTACGATGGGATTGCCATTCGTTAAAGTGCTGGCTTTTTTTTCATTCTTCTTGAATGCAGCTAGCACACTGTGGACCCAGCTTTGTTAGTATAGAGCAGATTTTCAGGGACTAACTTTGGCATGTGAAAAAGCTTTGCAGTGCCTCCTCATCGACCCTTGTGTTACCAATGTAGTCCTCTCTGTGTGAGAGTTACAGCTATTTATTTCCTACGTTAGCCAGCCAAATATTATATTCTTCAAAGAACTTTAATAAAGGGCCTGCTGCTGCTGAAATCATTGGCAAAAGTCCCATCATGAGCAGGATCAGGCCCCACATATACAAATGTGCGCACCACAGAAGAACAAAACTGTGAAAAGTAGTGCAGTAACTAGAAGTCTGAAGGATTTACTTGTATGTTTGTTAACCTTATATTTTGCCTGTGCTGTGGCTCAGACTAGGGTATACTTGAGTTTCTGTAGCAGAGACTAGGGATTTTTATTTAAATGCAATTGTATTTCCAGTCAGTAAGCTAGAGACCACGTTTCTCCAGTCAGTCACGCCCATAGGACAGCATGCAGACACTGCAGGGACCGTAGCAGTAACTCCTAGGATATCGTTGGAATTTTTCTTATCTCTTCATACTATTTATATTTTAACACACATCATGACCTATGGCCCACACTTTATCAGACCTGTCTGCTCCTCATGGCTGAAATCACTGATATGTCATGCTAAGTCTTTACCATCACAGGGAATTTGAACTCTAGGGTTCACCCACAAACTTACATGATTCCTCAGCTAACAAACCAAAGCTTTTCTACTATGGCAGCTCATTCAGTACCATTGTCTGTTGTTTTTACACTAGACTGGCCACAATAGCTGAGTTACTGAGCTTTTAAAACGTGTGTGTGTGTGTGTGTTTCATTCATCTGGGTGGGGGACAAACTGGGGCCATTGAACATAAATGAACTTGGGAGTCAAAACATTTCAGTTTTCTTTATTAAAAAAGAAAAGAAAAGAAAAACCAGCAGAGAAAAGCATAAAGGATTATTGGCTTAAAAAAAGGAGGGGGTATCTGAAATATGAGAGAATTGCAGAGCCACACTCACTGGACTGTGATTGAGTATGTTTGGGGGAGGTATTCAGCTGAGGTATGTTATTTGATCTGCACCTGCATGGTAGTCTAAAAAGAGAGAGGAAGGGGCTTTCTGGTGCTGCTGGTATCGGATTGACATTAGCTTCGGTAACATGAATTGGCCTTGTACTTAGCAGCAGTGATGACAAAGATCATTGAAATGGTGAACACCAAAGAAATACTGGACAGGTGTGTACAGAGCAAAGTAACATCCACTGCAGTAGTTTGGCAACAAAAGGTATGAAATAGATTTCAGTGGTTTGGAATGAGAAGGAGTCTTCCAGGGTGATCTGATTGAAAATAGAAAGGAAAGAAAAAATGGAATGGCAGCACAAGGTTCTGGGAAACTAGTGATATAGTCTGACTGCTTCTGTGTATCTTCCACTTCAAGACCCTGCTATGACAGCTCAGGTGGGCCTGTTATCCCTGCTTATAGTGACATGTCTCTAACTCCTGTCACTTGTTTCTGAAATTCTAATCAGGCTTATTGAAAACATATTTCCCTGTACTGTGCATATGTCAGGCTCAGTAACAAGTAATGTAAAGGTTATGCTTCTTCACTGTCACCAGATGAGATTGTTGCAGTCAAAGAAGCATATCAGAATTTCAGCAGTCTTGAGAAAATATTGATCAGCGAACAAGACCTAAATATAGTACATCAAATTAATTCTCCTCCTTCAAGGCCCCATAGAAATAAGTACATCCCTTCCTATGCCATTCTCATGGGATGTCCTGCAGTTACGAATAGGATTTTGTTTTGTTTCTGAATGGAATGCAAGATTTCAGTCTCACCTTTGAAAACTCTTTACAAATCAGTGTCAGGGAAGTGCCTTTTTGGGATTCAAACCCCATAAACAAGCTTGCACTCTTAAGGACTTCATGGAACCCTGTATACAACTCTATATATAGTATTTTGGTGTACTGCTGCTGGAACAAAAGGGTCAGCAATTATCTAGGTTTTTTAGGATTAAAGATTTCTATAGCATATGGAGTGAAGATGGAAGGGATAGTTTACCCAAGATTGATTATAGGAAATTATTTAATAAGTTTGGATATAGAATGGGAAGGAAAGGAGACACTTTGTGTATATCAGGTATTATATGTGCAAAACACTTATAATAGATCAAGCACAAATTAAGTCCTCTAAACTGTGGCAAAACTTTTCAAAACATAGCATAGATGGAAGACGTGTTAATGTAATTATCTTTAAGAATATCTTTTGTTTTACATGACTCGGTTTTAACTGACAAAAAAAGAGCATTAAGAGGTAGTTTATACTTCAGACATTACTCTAACAAGATTTCAGTTGTGTTTAAAACATCAAAGTCAAACCAGCAACTTTCGCCACCACAAACAAACAAAAAGTCAAAGAAATATCCTCCATTGTACCCAATATTCCTTTAGTTGATAAATTTGTTTCAAAGGCACATCTTCCAAGGTGATTTCATCACCCAACTCTTGCTAGGCCAACAAGAGCTGTGAACCAACATTTCAGATAGTTTTTATATTTTTTTCTAAGAGGATTAAAAAGATTGTAGTACAGCAATTCTCCATGTGAAGTTGAGGGAAGGGAAACATTACATGAACATGGGAGAAGCTTTATTGCTCTGTTTATTACGGGAAGCACATTCTTTTGTTTGTTCAGTTTAACATATATGTTTATTATTATGTTAAAAATTGAACATGTGTTTTAAATTCAACCCCACTCCCATGTCTCTGGTGGTTCAGAGTTCAACCCTTGATCCAGCTGAGCTCTGAATTTCCTGACTGGCCCTTAACCTCAGCAAAACCAAACCCCTTGATTCAAATAACCCCACACCTGATCCAATCTAATTTTTGCATCTGGAGTCCATTTCTGAATCAACACAGTAAATCACAGGCAAAAAGTTAAGATACATCGCATGTATTTTTAGAAATTGCTTTCTTGTTTTGTTTTTCCCCACAGTTATTTTTAGACACAATGTCACTAGGAGGTCTTGTGGGAAAAATTAGATGCTTACGTGTGACTGTGGGCACAGTGATGCTCTAGTGAAGGCTGGATTGAAAATCATGCCCATAATACCACTCTGAGAACATATAGGACCTGACACTTCAACCTAGATCCCAAATTTTCAGGTGCAATTTTGCAAATACAAATAATTGGGCCCACATCTTGCACATGCAAATAACTGCAGTTGCACATGGTAGCACCTAGACATCTAACAATCCAACGTATAGGTGCAAATATGCAGGCAGAGTTATTTGTGCATATAAAATTGCACCTGCCAGGTTAGAAGCCATCTCTGAAAATCAGACCTTTTAAGTATAGGACGTTCCTAAGTGAAAATCCTGCATTGAAGTAAATATTTTCTTTCTTAGCATGTCTACTGTACATGTAGGTGGAATCCTGGCTCTACTGAAGTACATTGATTTCAACAGGGCCAGGATCTCACCCTATTTAGGAACAGGAATTCCATAACTGTGTTAAAATTTGACTCTCAAGTAATAAATACCATTTTATATTAAAATCATAGAATATTGTTGCAGGAAAAGGGCCTCTGATTTGTGCAAACTGGGAGGTAGTGAATATGCAACTGATATGTGCAAAGGTGGGTTTTGCATAAGATAATTTGCACATACATGGATCGGGGCCCTTTGAACAAATGACCCTGTGCAGTTAAATCCCTTCTCCCCAGTGGATCTCTGAATGCTTTAGGGGATTTACCTGCATCCTTGGTGGTTATATATCAGAGCAATGAAAATGGCTTGAGTCAATCTTTTAATTTGGGCTTGATCAGTTTAACAGAACATATGGATCTGAATTCTGTGCTGCATTTTAGCAGCAGTGACGAACTAGAGTTAGGCCAGAACCACAAATTTCAGATCCAACTGTGGATTTCAAGTCCTTCAGAGGTTGTTCCATATGGAGCAACCCAACCTTCATCAGAGCTCCTTCTCCCCAAGGTTTGAGGGTGTTTGGAACCAGGGTTTTGGTCTGAGACCATCTCTACAAGCAACAGATGTTCTCGGACTTTCCTGTTGGACCTAAAGGTGAAAATTTGTACCCTTGCACTGTAAATAATGTGGGTAGCTAAAGGCTGACTGTGTGCACTTGGTAAGCACCCCCTCATAAGCAAAAGTGACGAGATATTCAGTACTAAGTTATTAACCAACCAGCTAGGGAATTCAGCTGGTCAGGTGAGGATGTTTAAAAGAGAGACAGGAGGGAGAGAGGAAGGCAGGGCAAAGGAGCCCATTATCTCAGAGAGGTGAGATCTGTCTCTCCCTCCTGCACTTTGCCTTGGTATTAGGTAAAGACCTGGGGAAAAGTCTTATGCTGTGGGGAACAAATGTTTACAAAGCACTTGGTGTTGAACTTGCTACTGGTGTGTATGAGGACTATTTGCAGTAAGGATCCAAGATAAGGGAACCCTGCCCTGTGACAATAAACAGACGTTTTATTTGTGTTGAGTCAAATGCAACCTCAAAGTCTAAACTGTAGCTCTTTGTATTGAAAGAACATAGACTAGACAGTAAACCCATGGAAATTGTTTAAAATAAATATATTTTTATTTCTCTTTTTCCAGAATTCTTTTATAAACAATGTTTTGAATGAAAATATCATTCTGACTGTATTTACAAAGACCAGAATGATTTGGACTAGAGGCGGGGGAAGGAGGAGAGGCTTGGTGTTTTGCTTAAGCATTATGTCAGAATGATAATTAAAAAAAGAAGTCTATTTAAAATATTCTATAGACATAAATATTTAAGTCCAGATCCTCAGCTGCTGTAAACTGGCATATCTCTATGGCCCATAGTATTTATATGCATTTGAATGTGAACTAAGCAAGGTTAATTGTACATCTTTTAGATGCAACAGAGGAGATGTCATTGTGCAGGTCTAACGATTGTCTACCTTTGTCAACCCAAGCCTTATGGAGGAAATCCAACATGCTGAAGAAAGAGAAAATTCTGTTACAAACGCCCAAGCCTATAGTGAGCAAACTTTGGTGGTGGTTCTCACCACAATCTGACACTTACACCAAGCTCTTCAGGGCCACAAGATGTGCAGCTGATCAAAAACAGGATGTGGGTGATAGAGATTCATGTGATGCTGCCTACGTGCGTTTGCTGAAGATCAAAGATGGCCTGACAATTACAAGAAAAAAGAGTCTATATGTAACCTAAATGTAATCTAAAACAAAGAAAACAAGGATGTTTTCTAGACTACGTTTCTCCACGTAGAATGCATTTTAGCCCATGTTTTGAACCTTCACGCAGCTACTGACAGGCTTACAAAACAGAAATGGCTCTTTGCACTGAATAACAGGGGGTAGGTACATGAAGATGATGACCTGGGAACATGGCCAGTGGTACACATACTCATGAACAAAGAGAGAAGCAGCCCATGATCACTACTGCCCTTGTAGTCTGCAGTACTTGCCACACAGCAACTGGCTGTTGCTCAGTTGCTCAGGATTCAGCCCCAAACACACACAAGTGCAGCCTCTCTACGTAGGCTGTGAGCTCTTCATGAGGCTGTCCCCTGTATTGCTATTTATTGTTTATTCCCACACAAACATAAATGTTCATAGCATCTGGAAGGAGTTTGTAGCCTATATTATGTAAGTAATGTGCCAGTAGAATACATTACTGAAATTATTATGATAAGCATAACACACTTCTCTAATGGACTGTTCCCCAGGACACAGGGAAAGGCAACTTCCTATTGAGCCACTTGGGATTCCCCAGCACGCTGAGCTAGTTTGGGCATCGTTCTGTGGAGAGCGGGTACAATGTATCTTCACTCCAGGCTTGTACCTCCCATAGCACCAGTTTCCCCATGAAACTGGACAGGGAGGGGTCAGGGCAGAGCTATGGCCTGTTTCCCTTTGTAGCAGCTAGCAGAGTTGTCCTTGTGCAGTCTGGCCTCCTAGAAAACCTCAGTGCCCGGTACAATCCCCACATCTCATCTTTTAAAAATGTGGCTGTTAAAATTGCTCTCCTACCCCATTGATGTGGCCACATCACCCCACACTTTGAATCTCTCCTTGGGATCCCTCCCCATCCCTGTTGACCCTCCACTTCAAGGGCTTGCATAGTTGTTCTTCCTACCTCTCTGGTCTTTCTCCTTGACTCCCCCCACTCCTTTTGCTCCACTAGCGATGCTATCCTTAACACCCAAATTGTCTGTTCCCCCTACAAGCCTCTCCATGCTGACCCCTATGCATGGAATTCCCTTCCTGACCTAGCCCGCCATGGTGCCGCCCTTTCCTCACTGACCATTAGAAACAAACACATTTTTATTTGTAAACTGAGCATGTTTTATAAGGAGCCATTCAGAGACAATAAGCATCGAGCCCCTCAGTGTCATCACTTTTCAGAGTGCAACCATACTTTAAGCTGAGGTCACTCCCAAGTTAGAAGTTAAAGATCCTGTAGTGTGTGTTTTAAAAGAGGCGGGGACAACACAAGTAAATTTGCCAACATTCCTCTTCTTCCTAATGTGTCTGACTAATCTGTAAATAAATGATTGCTGAGCAAATAATGGTTGCTTTGTTGATCTACAAGAAGAAAAGGAGTACTTGTGGCACCTTAGAGACTAACCAATTTATTTGAGCATGAGCTTTCGTGAGCTACAGCTCACTTCATCGGAGGCATGTGAGCTGTAGCTCACGAAAGCTCATGCTCAAATAAATTTGTTAGTCTCTAAGGTGCCACAAGTCCTCCTTTTCTTTTTGCGAATACAGACTAACACGGCTGCTACTCTGAAACTTGATCTACAAGGTAACTGTATTACCAGAGTGAGTTTAAGTGATCTGGCATATCTTGAATATGAAAGAATCTATATTAAATGGCATTCTGTTCTCTACTCTGGTGGTGTGACATCAGTGTGGGTAAGGTCCAGTCCAGGGAATTTTTCAAGGTTAATTAATGTTCTGCAAGAAACGTTACTACTTCTACATCTGCAACTCTGTTACTTGGTAATGACAATGACTGATATATAGTCATTACGTGTATAGTATGCACAGTAGTGACTTTCATTCACTAGGATCCTAAAGCATTTAACAAATGATCAATGTACCATACACCATATAGGAACCACATCATCAGCCACTACTGAAGTGCAGTCACCTCTGGGTGGGACACAAACACTGTCAACAGTGCCTAGCGACATCAGTTTAGGATAGGAAGCGAAACCTGCCTGATTTATTCTATTTAAACCGAAGAGAAAAAGGCAGAAAGTATAATAATCACCCAAATTGGTATTAGCTCGGGGCACTAGAGCTCACTGGCTCAAATGTGTCATGAGATCACTGTGGCGAAACCCTTGGTTTTAAGTTTTATTTGAAAAAAAAAAAAGTCTCCAGCAGCACAGTGCCTCCCACCACCATTCATATGGACTCGGAGAGCAGAACGCCACTGTGCCCTTACTACTTGCAACATGCTGGATGTTCCTTGGAGATCTCCTGCCCAAGTCCTAAGCAGGCATAACCCACCTCAGTTATATGAGATCTGGCATATTCACTGTCCTAGGCTGTATGGCCTCACATTCACATGGTGTACAGTATCACAGCATACTAACTTTAGTTTAGGAAGCTGTAATTTGGGTAATTTAGTGCTGAGTTTATTTGTAATGCATTTTAGACAATTCCTGTTTAGCTTTTCAGTATCATTTGCCCTAGTGTTTGAAAAGAGCAGCTTGTTAGAAAACATAGTGGAGAAATAGCACATTTGAATTTGTCAGAACACACAAAAAACAGAGGTTATCTAGCTGTTCAAAACCAGCTTTCACCTATGTCCATAGTTTGGACAAACTAGCTTTGTAGATACCATATAAGAATTAGGGGGTATGAAAGACAAAATGCCATAGAGCATAACTAAAAATAGTGGTAGCAGTTTCAAAGTAGAGAGCTAGGTAGGGGAAGTCCATCAACCAACTTTAGCCTATGATTTATGACAACTTATTTTGAAGTTCTTAAAAACAGCTTATAATAATGACACCTTGAAAGCAGTTTTCCAGTTTAGAAACACAAAGCAGAAGGGACATCAACCAAAAAGTACACTGTCCCATTGTTTTCTCCCACCAGTAAGACTTTCTCAGCATGGATTCTACGTTCTGTCCCAGCACTGCCGCCAAGTGCTCCATAGCAAATGCAAAAAAGGGGCATGCATGCCAGTGTGTCAGGGATGTGAATACCCAGGTGAAGTGGTTGATGCTATAAAAAGGGGATATTCATCCAGCAAATGAACCTCCAAATTGAAAACTTTCTTCATGTTAAGCATTAACGGCTAGGGTGAAGGTTTTAACTTCTTGAATCACAGGGGAAAACCATTGAGCATGCCAGAGAAACAGATTGTATGAACTGCACCTATAATTCCCTGCCAGAGGTTTAAGCTGATTGGTTAATGTTTTGTGGCATGGGGGTTGGCTATAGGTCTGTAGAATGCATAGCCCTGAGTGATTCTTTACTTGGCTTTTGGGGTAAAAATTAGGACCAGGCAGTTCAGAGGGTCAGCAGGATGCTGTCATTTGTATGAAAGGCACACCGTGTGTCTTCAGAAAAGGAGAAGCTTTATTTGATTATAGGTTTTAATGGCTCGCTTGATTTCCTAAGAGTTAAGGGATTACTTTATACTCTGCTTATCCTCTGCGCATAAAGAGGGCAACTCGAGTTTACTAAAGAAGGAAATAAGAGCTGCTGTTCTGAAAGTATGAAATTCCCTGTAAAACAGAAAACTTGTTTGTTTAATTTGCTCTTTGCTACTATGCCTGACCCTATAAGAGTTCTCATCTGCTTAACTGCTATAGCCTGTTGGCCCTCAGCTAAGTCATTGTTTACTTTACTTTGTAAACCTGGTGTAAAACTGAGAGGGAGACAGAATCATAGTGTATAGCCTCTGATTTCAGTTACTTGGTGGCAACTAGGCTGAAGAAGGCTGACTTACCAGAGGTGGCAGGAATAGACAGTTCTTAAAGCTTTTGGGCTTGATTGTAGAACAAACCATTAGTTTTTTGGCTTTTTCTCAGACTAGAATAGTATCAGCGCCTACATTTAAAGGATACAGAGGGCAAAGTTTATTTTTTAGGAACAGCACCCTACAAGGTTTCCTTCTTGGTACAAAATCAAACATTTGTATGGTATCACAGCAGGCAGGCCTTTGCTGAAGTGCATTCTGTAATGATAAGAGAAGCAGGACGTTAGCTTCTGCTGACATCCAAAACCCATTAAAGTCAATGGGAGTCTTTACATTTTGTGTAATGGACATCCATCAATTTACAGGACAAAGCCTATAGTAAGAGCACCTTCTGTTGCTCCCCAAGCACATTTGATCCATTATAAGACTGGTCCCCAGGTTTTTTTCACTCAGCAATAGCTTCTTTCTCTCTAGCTAGCCTGGATGTTCCTCATGACCCTCATAGCCCCCTCAGATCTTGTTGGGCTCTTTCAGTCTATTGTCTCCATTACTGAAGTTTGTCCAAAGCTCTCTAAATGGACTCAGGCTTCTGATGGGGACATTTAAGGATGCAAACAGAAAATGAGTCTGGCTCCATGTACATGTTCTTCTAAAAAAAATTATTTCTCTTCCCACAATTAAGATCCAATCTTACGAAGTACTGAAAGACCTGAGTATACTTCTTTCTAGATTTTTTTGTTGCTACTCCATATCAGTTTTCCACTGATTGTGCTGCCATCATTTTACAGTGACCATTTAAATGCCTGCCTCTCATGGATTGCTGTATCTATAACCTACCTTACTGCTTTCACTTCTGTTTTTTAATTTTGGCTTTAATACCCGACACTTCCTGCCTCGTATTGATGTTTTACAAGTACCACACCCAGTCATCTATCACTTGGCAGGCAGATATCTTCACTCAATGGTCTATAGATATAAAAATTCACAAGCATTAGATATAGTAATACTCACTTAGAGATTATTTTGGAATTCAGCATCATCACCTCACACAAATCAGCAGATTACAGTGCTTCAATATGCCTGCAATACTTACTCTAATTCTGCAGTTTCTAGGAATAAAACCAATTGTTGCTGCAACATAAAATGTTGCAACCACACTGGCCAGCAACCTGCTTGAATTGTATCTTCACAGTAATAGCCAGAAAAGAAGAGAAATTGTTTCCAGTGCAGTTGTGCGATGAATCATGCACACAAAATGTTCATCCACCATAAAGGAGAATGCAGAAAGCATTCTGATGTGCACTTTGGAAAGAATACAGGGTAAGTATAATTTGAAATGGCCCAAGAAACCACCCAAAAATGACACAGTAATGAATCACATGGAGAAGTGACCATTCTAATGTGCACATGTCCTTTCACTTCTGATAGAAGCTTTAGTCTTTCTGCAGCCACACTGTGTGCATAGCAGGGAGCAGCAAGTGTGGTCCACCTAAGTCTACAAAATGGAGCTGAAGAAATCCCCAGGTGCAAATGGCACATTAGCAAAATTCAGACCCATAGTCCACCATCAATGAAGTGGCAGTGGTGAAATACCAATGTAGAATGGGCTCATACACTTTTACCACCATGTCTTCTAGCCCTGAGCAAAATGACCAGAATCCCACTCAAACAACCTCTCAGATTCACAGAGATAATCAGCAGGTCTTTTGAAAAAGAACAGCATGAGACCTATGCTATGGAAAGAAATATACCTATCTGATAAGAAATGACTAGTTTTCCAGATTTGTAGAAAATGTTTTTCCCACTAGTCAACAAGTGATAGAAAAGTTAAGGACATCCTTTCCCATGTTGGCATTCCAGAAGAAATAGTCGCTGATGATGGGCCCCTAATTTGCCAGCTCTGAATTCTAAGCATTTGGGATACACTAAAATTTCATGTATATTACTTTCAGCCACTCCCCACCCCCATCACAGGATGGACTACATGGATTGCTAAGCATTGACAGTAAGCAAATGCTCCCATTCCAGCCCAGCATGTGTGTCACCACAGTATGCCCACTTCTGCTGATTGTGGGTTGAAAGATCAGAACAACACTGCCAGCCTTAGCAGTAAATCTTTGCCCTAAGTGACCCTGCTTAAAGAAGCCTGAGATATGCCAAACCTACAAAGTCTCAGGTATCCTTCTTAAACCATCAGGCTGCACTGCGTCTGGGGCTTACCCTAAGTGAAACCAGTCAACCCAGTCCTGATAAATATATAGGGCCAGACTTACAAAGGTGTGTAGGAGTCTAAAGATGCAGACAGGCAGGGCTGGTCCATTTTGGCACCTGAGGCAGGGAGCTCAAATGATGTCCCCATGTCTCCTCGCTTGGGCCAAAACTTTGAAACTCTGGGTCCTGGTGGCACCCTCCCCATCCCACAGTCTGGCACCTGAGGCGGCCGCCTCAGTTCGCCTCATGGTAAGGCCAGCCCTGCAGACAGGCACCTCATGGTGCTCACAAAAGTGCCTGAGCAGGTTAGGTGTCCAGCTCCCACTGACTTTCAATGCGTGTTAGGTGCCTAGCCTGCTTAGGTGCTTTTGTGACTCCCACCAGGTGCCTATGTGCATCTTTGGGCACCTACACACCTGTTTAATTCTAAATTAATTCTAATTTAACTATTGGCAGTGCTATGCTATTAATAGATCTGATATATAGCCTTTAACTTTATAAATCAATACTTTTGGTGGAAAGACCTTAAATCTACTTCTCCATGTGAGTTTAATAATGCTATGAATATTTAGGTGCTAACATAACTTTCCTACCACTTGTCACCATGACAACTAAAAATCAGCTGGTGGACAGTTAATCAGTTCCTGTGCAAAGTTACTTTGAAGGGCTGCAGAGTAAAAACGGCAAAGACAAATAGCTCAAAACAAACAACTGCTGTACTTTTTACATTAGCAACCACATGGAAACATACAACATATAACAATGATTTCCAAGAGGAATGTTGTGTTTCTCTGGTTCCATTTGCTGTCAAAGATTTAGCTACCTGGCATATTTAGGCATTATGGCCTAACGTATCCCTGACTTGATGCAATACTGAACTCCTAGGTGTCCAGCCACCCAGAGCAATTGGCAACTCTGAGTTAGGCACCCAGAATTATGTGCCTAAGAAGGGATTCTCAGAAGCTAGCAAGCTGAGTGGGGAACTACTGAAGGTATCCAGGAGTGAAATGCGGAAGACAGGGGAGGGGCTTAGGAGCCAGATCCACAAAGGTGTTAGGTGGCTAACTCCCAGTGATCAGGGCATTAGGTGAAGATCTTCATTCAGGGTTCTCCATGGTGAACCCACGCCTGAAGTTAGGTGCCTACGCCAGGTCAAACTTTCTCGCAAAAGAGTGAGACCCCCCCTCCCTGTTATAGCCCAATGGTTAGGGTACTCACTTGGGACACCTATTTTCAAATCCCCACTCTGTCTGTTTGGGGCAGCAGGGCCTTGAACAAAGGTCTACCTACATTCCAGTTGACTACTCTAACTGCGAGGCTATTCAATATGTTGCGGGTACAGACTGTCCTGATGAAGCTGCTTCACTTTGTATTACATAATTAAAGGTTCATTGGGCCCTAGAAAGAGAAGAAAGGTCAGTCTCCCTACACCTCTGGTTAGGGCCCTCACTGGGATTTAGGAGAGTCAAGTTCATGCCCCTGCTCCAAACAAGGCAGAATAGGGATTCAAACTTAGGTCTCCCAAGTGCCCTAACCACCAGGCTATTAAGTAATCTAGGAATAGGCAGTTGACACCTGGACAACCCCCCAAATTTTCTGTCCTGCTTGCCTCTGGCTGCCTTTTGTGTGGGTTAGGCTTGCTCTGAGCACAATTACTAGATCAGGTCTCACAGGTAAGCTAGGCAGAGGAACACCTAGTTTGAGCAACCTGACAGGGCTTAGGCCTGAGCGAGGACTTGGAGCAGTTTGTTAGTGTGGGGTGGTGTCAGGACTTAGGTGGCTTTGAACATGCCCACCATAGAAATTTAGGTGCCTGTAAGGATAGGTAGCTGCTGAATGGTGATTTTGTGAATGTCAGTGGCACCTAAAGGTTGGACTTAGGCACTAAGGGAGCACTCGGGTACCTAAGTCCCTTTGTGAATCTAATCCCAGGTTCCCTTTTCTCTCGTTGCTTCAGGAGTGTCATTTACGAGACAAAAGGGGGTAGATAAAATTGTCCCCCAAGACTTGGGTTTGGTTGCTGGAGTAAAAAGTTTAAACAAGCACAGGTAAATGTCTTGTCCTACTGTTCAGCTGTAGTGGCCCTGATCTTACCAGATCTCACTGAGCCTACTTGTTGTCCATATTGCCACCTTTCTTAAATAGCACTAATGACCCCCAGAAGGCTTTGCTCAGAGCCAGCCCTAGACCAAAGGGGGGCCACAGGCAAGGAGTATCTTTGGTGCCCCCCCCATTTGTTAAGATTTTGACTACCTTCTTTTTTATTGCATTTGAAGCCTATTTTATGACTTTGATGTGCGATTTGCATGCACGATTTATCACTGTCATATAAGATGATAAATTTGAATGCTAGGATCTGAAAATCTGTATTTATTCATGTCATATAAAAGCGAACAAAAAATTCATTTCCTTAAGCTTATAGAAACTTTTTAGACTAACTGAAATGAACTAACATCAAACAATTGAACTGTTCACCAACATTGGGTGGACCCAGTATTAAATAGTATTACAGTACGTGACAACCTTAGAATGTTAACCCTGTCCTTTAGTTCCAAGTCTTTAGTCCTTTAGTTTAGTGCCTTTTCTTGCCTTTGCCCTCGCAAACTGAAACAGTGTCAGAGAAATCCAAAGACTGGCCAATGGCATTTTCAAGCGATAAAAAAGCAAGCGATATCACTCTCTAATCAGCCATTGTTCACTGAAATTATGTAATGGATCTGAGCTTTGAAAAGCTGCGCTCACCAGTTGCAACTCCTGAGCAGCAGCATGAGCAGAATCCTTAAAGCTATCCACGTATTAGGAAAAGTGTCCTTCAGCTCTGCATCATAAATCATCAATGGCTATTCACCAGGATGGGCAGGGATGGGGTCCCCACCCTCTGTTTGCTAGAAGCTGGGAATGGGCAACAGGGGATGGATCACTTGGTGAGTACCTGTTCTGTTCATTCCCTCTGGGGCAGCTGGCATTGGCCACTGTCGGAAGACAGGATACTGGGCCAGATGGACCTTTGGTCTGACCCAGAATGGCCATTCTTATGGCAATAAATGTCTCATTGATTGCTATTAATGCATAATAATTATGTTTCAGAGCAATCAGTTATGCCTCAAATGGAGGCTTATGAAGCCCTTTAAGTGGGTACCAGGAACAGCTAATCAGCATGCTCCTAAGTCACTGTGTGCCATTATGGTGGGGAAAGCCAGCCTAACCAGCATCCTAAGAATTACACCAATGTGGAAGAATCCCTGGGTGACACAGGGCTGATGCAGTGGCAATGTGCCACCCTTTCTCTTGACCTTTGGCCTAATGGGCAAAGCTAGAGAAAAGGGCAGGGCATCAGTGCACTATGGCAATCTCTACCTAATGGAGTTGTCCCTTGGGTCCATCAGAAAACCAAAATCCTCCTATCCTGCAAATAGGTTCTGAAGTGTAAAAGAGAAGTAATGGGGGAGAGAATGGAAAAAATATGTGATGCAGCAAAATGATCTGTGCTGAGACCGTTTCATGAGGAAAACCACACTTTAAAGCATGTTGAACAGATGAAAAAGTAGTGTGGTGAACAGGCGGCACTGGAGAAGGAAAGCTTTAAAGTCTGAAACAAAGAAAGAAGGAAAAGGAATAACCAAAATGGAGCAAACAGAGTGAAGAGGGAGTGGAAGATTTTCAAAACTGAGGGGGGATGGAAAGATTGAGGAGAGGATGTTAAACGCAGGCCAGATATCCCCTGAATGGCCATGGCCTCCTGCAGAAACTGAGAGAGACGATGGAATTTCCAGCCCATCATTCCGAAGAAGGCACCCTGAGGTAAGGGAAAGCCTGGGCCTATTGTGACCCAGTGGAGAGACTTAGCCCAGTCTTCATCGCCTGGGACTCTTTGAGCATAAGGGAGCAGGGCTGGTTAAGTTCTCTCTGCCCTGCTGATGCTAGAGCAGGGACATGCTACTTGATATCAGTGAAACTCAGCAGTGGAACTTTGCTTTGAGTTTCTGAGTTCACCCAAACTGAACCTCACAGTAAACCTTCATGGGTGCATACCTGTGTGAACCCCAAATCACCCTTACTTTTGCAATAGATGGCTGCAGAAATGCACTAATATTTCATTTCAAAAGCCTACTGTATATCTGTAGGAATTGTAAAAAAGTTAATAGGAAGAGGCTGGGATAACTTCCTTTGAGTAAATTAAGATGCAGGAACTTTTTCCATTTTAGAGGAAATAATCAGCTTTTCACAGCCGAATTTATTAACTGCTCAGTGCCATGGTGACAGCACATTAGTGACACAGAGTGAGATGTCCCACTTAGAGGAGTTGCAATGAAATATTGATTCTCCTCTACTTTTATTATTGTGATACTCTCCAGAACACACAGTCTGGAGTAATTAAATAAAGCAGCTGAATCCACAGACCTCAAAGGCAATCTGTGATTTCATGTAGAGACAGGCTGGATGAAGGTGAATGTGGACCAGCAATCTAAATGTAATCTTTTCTGCTCTAATATGGCTGGAGATTTATTATGACCATTGAGTTTGAGTGAATTTTCCTCCCTTACACTTCGATGAATTGCATCTTAGTTAAATTATTAAAGATAGGCTAAAAGAAGCTACATCTGTTTCCCACTGTACAAAAGCCAGGGGTCACCCAATGAAATTAATAGACACCAGGTTTAATACAAAAAAGAGGAAGACTTTTTTCACATAACGCTCAGTAACCTGTGGAACTCATTGCCAGGTGATGTTGTGATGGCCAAAAGTATAACTACATTCAAAAAAGAATTTGAGAAGTTCATGGAGGATAGGTCCATCAGTGACTATTAGCCAAGAGGGTCAGGGATGCAACCTCTGACTGTCAGAAGCTAGGATGGGAAGAGGGGGTGGATCACTTCTACTGCCTTATTCTGTACACTCATCTCCCTGAAACTCTGTTACTACCCGCTGTTGGAGACAGGCTACTGGGCTAGATGGACCATTGGCCTGACCCAGTATGGCAGTTCTTATATTTTTACATCGACATCACAGTCTCTCAGAGGGGAAGACTCCAAGCACAGGGTTTCCATAGACAAATATCTTTACACTTGGAAAACTGAGTAGTTTGCAGGGACGTGATATTCAGAAAGTTGCTGTTTTCCGAATGTATGGCCTGATCCAACCCCCATTAAAATTAACAGAAAACTTTCCATTGAACCTATGAGTTGGGTCATTAGGAGACAGGTCTTCTGGGAGCACCAATCTAGATACTGGGGTAAAGGCAGGTATGGTGAGTTTTAGCAACTGAGAGATGGGGTAGGATTCTTGTCTGGTGTTAGTGTCATTGCAGCAATCCCTGTCTCCCCGCTGTAGAAATTCTTCCCAATTCTCTGGCCATTCACTCCCACTGCCAGTTCCCAGCCACACCCTCAGCTTGTGACCAGAAGTTGCAGTCCACTGTCATGGTGGGAAGTGGGGGAAGGAAGGTCAGGGATGGAGCTGGTGAGGCTGTAGATTGGGCACTTCTGATGGGAGGTGGGCAGATACAAGTAGATCTCTTTTGGATTAGTGAGTGAATTGGCAAGGGATGGGCCGTAGGGCAGTTTGGGGGGTTGAGAGAAAATAAGGATTAAACTGGGAGACTGGTGGGTCTCTTGTTGAGGGATGGATGAAGAGCTAAGGATGACTATCTGATGTACACTGTGCATTGTTATTTCTTAATATTTGGGCTTTGTGGAGCCAAGATCAGGGATCACTGAACCAAGACAGGAAAATCCCCTGAACACAAACTGAACCTATGGACGTACAGATAGGGATGATACAACAGATGTCCCTGATTCACTTAAAAAATGGTGCTATTTCTCTTCTCCTCATTTTCCCAGGGTATATTCAGCAAACACAGATGAGGCATGTGTGGTAACATGCAAGATCTTTAAAACCTAGGAAGATTCACTGAAGAGCTGCTTTTAAGAACCTATCACAAAAAACAGAAATTGGGCTGGGGGCGGGGGGAATTAATTGTAATCAGGTATCAAAGAATTAGCCAAAATATCCTTCTGATTAGTTTTAATATCCCTGAAAGGAGTTTGGATTAATACCACTCTAAGGATTGGCTTTATGTTAGTACCTGAAAGAGTATCACTTTCAGATTCCCATAGTGTCCTAGTACCTGACATAGTGTGGGGACTATTTCTGAAGTAAACAAATAGATTCAAAATACACCTATGGTAAAAACTCCCAGTAGAAAATGATGGGTGTAAACAGATTTAAATGTAAACAAAGATCATTCAAACAGGGTTTTCATACAATATTCTAATTTGGGGAAATGTGAATAAGGCAGAATTAATGTTGCCACCAACAGGTGGCACTAGTAAATAGCTAAATGTGCTACAATAGCCTTTTGCAAGAAACACAAAATGGCATCCCTATTGCATGGGACCTTTAAATCCAGGCTGAACTAAATACTAGGGAATGTACTGTAGGGAACGATCCTGCATAAGCTGGAGATGGGAAAGTCTTTTCTATTTCAAATGTCATTGACTGGAAAAGAAATATTTATGAGCAAAGAAAGCAGATTGGTTTAAAGGTGGAGAATGGCTTTCCCATTAAGTCAAATTTCCAGTTTAAGTACTGAGGCAAGCTTACCACAGATCCTGCTAGGTCAGCCAGAGGCCAGCTTCTTTAGGCTCACCTCGATAGATGAAAGGAAAATGAAGAGAGACAAGGTAGGTAAGGTGAGGTAATATTTTTATTGGACTGACTTCTGTTGGTGGATGTACAAGCTTTTGAGCTACACAGAGCTCTTTCAAGAGTTTTGAAAGCTTGTACTGTCCACCAACAGAAGTTGGTTCAATAAAAGATATTCCCTCATCCACCGTGTGTGTCTCATATCCTGGTATCAACATGGCTACAACAACACTGCAAAGGAAAGTGAAGAGCTCTTAGCTTACCGTGGTGTTCACCTTGTACACATACCTTTTTTACCAGTATAACTATGTCGGTTTGAGGTGTGATTTCTTACCAAACTAGTGATACTAGCACTACCCTTAGTGGCTACGGGTTATACCAGTATAAAGGTGCCTTATGCCAGTGTGACTTATTCCCTTTTCCATACAAGCATAAACAATACCAGTATAAGGCACCTTTGCACCAGTATGACTGGTTATCCTCGTGTGTGTGTGTGAGAGAGAGAGAGAGAGAGAGAAGGGGGGCATTGTGCGGCTTTAAGTATCCTGGAAAACTTTGGGATGTAGACAAGCTCTTGGGAACTATCCCTTTAAAGTTCTGAGAGCTTCCTGAATTGTGCTGTGTTCCCTCAGTCTTGGCTGACGTCCATAGGAGCAGAGAGGGATGAGCACCTTGTCAGAATGGGCCCTTAATGCTGAATGTTTTAATTCCAGCTGGAATCGGAGTTTCTCTTTTCAATTAAATGGCCCACCTTGATTATCACTACAAAAGGTTCCTTCCCTTTCCCTCCCCCCGGCCCCGCTCTCCTGCTGGTAATAGCTCACCTTACCTGATCACTCTCCTTACAGTGTGTATGGTAACACCATTGTTTTATATTCTCTGTGTATATAAAATCTCCCCACTGTATTTTCCACTACATGCATCTGATGAAGTGAGCTGTAGCTCATGAAAACTTATGCTCAAATAAATTTGTTAGTCTCTAAGGTGCCACAAGACCTCCTTTTCTCTTTTCAATGGTTCACAAAGAACGACAGTGCAATGCTGAATAGATTTAAGAGGTGCTGCAATAAATGCTTTAGCTGGGAAGGTTAAAATATGATCTTGTCATTGCTTTGTCTGGGAGGACATGAAAGAGGAAGTTGAAGAATTTGTTCTTTGAATGAGAACAGTGTCTTCCTGACACAAATCCAGGATAATAGTGTGGGATAGTATCCTTTTGCTATTAGTCAGAAGGGTGGCAAGTAGCGATGGATGAACTTTCAAATGGTTTTGGAAATTTAGCTAGACAAGCCCCACCAAACTTTGGGTTCTTTCTTTCTTTCTTTCTTTCTTTCTTTCTTTCTTTCTTTCTTTCTTTCTTTCTTTCTTTCTTTCTTTCAACTTGTTTTATAATTAAGGAAATGCATACACTGTATGAATTGTCCATAGTGAACACTCAGATACTCACTTTTTCATTGAACACATAGCAAGGATACAGTTATAAAGCGACTCTGTGATGATGTAGTATTGCATACTGTAAACGTGGCTCTGGACCAAAGACAGAATTATTAATTTCCTCCTGGGTTTTGTATGGCACTTATCACTGTAGAATGTGAGTGCTTCACAAACATCAAAGCATATATCTTCGTCACAACTCTGTGCAGTAAAATGGTGATATTATCCTTATTTTAGAGATGAGGAACAGAGAGATTAAGGAGAAAATTGCCATAAGTAATCCATAATCTTTGGTGCCCAACTGAAGACACCTAAGGCCTAATTTTTCAAAGTACCATGCATTTTTATAGGCACTTTATGTTTAAAGTACACACCTTTGACTTCATTTGCAGTAGTAGTCATTCCTCAGCACTTCTGAAAATCGGGCCCCAAGTGTCTCAAGTTGGGCACTGCTATTTCTTTGCTCTCGATGCATCATTAAGAATATGAAGAAAGTAAAGTTGCATTCCAAATAACCATGCTTACTAACTATATCCAACATTCAAGGCCTAGCTATGGTCACGGTATCCTCTGTTAGGATCTGATGGCTTCTGCAGTGAAAGACAGGGAGGCCCACTAGAGGGCTCCCAAACTATTTGCAGGGATATTATCCAATTCCTATACACTACAGGCACCCAGAGAATGAGGAACACAGTTGTTGGCCACTTGTGAAAATTTTGGTGTAAGGTAATTTCCAAGCATCACATAGGAACTCTGTGGTAGAGGCAGGGACAGAATCCAATTCTCCAGAGTGGCATTCAAATGTCTTAACCACAAGATCATCCTTTCTCTGTCTCATTCCCTGCACACCTTCCAATTTCTGCAACAAACGAGGCAGGGGTCCTACAGACGCCACCCTATTTCACTACACAACCCTGCGTCATTTCGTGAGCTCCACCCATGAGGCAGTGTGCACTGATTGAGGCAGGCGTCCAGAGGAAACAACAATATGTGATCATGTAATTAAACACTGTATGCATGCATGCAAGGGGGCCAAATTAAGGTTGCATGGACAACTTTAATTCTAGCACTTCCTAAGTTTTGAGTGCTCAACTTTGCAACTTAACGTTCTTTTAAAGTAGTTGTAAAATATAATTCCCTATTTTATAAAAAAGCTAACTGAACAAAACAGAAAGTAGAGGGGAAGAAACACACATTTTTCCAGTGAGGTTCACAGTTATTTTCTGACAGCAGAAGAATGTTGAGATTCAGGACTCCTGGGTTCAATTCCAAGTTATGGAGAGAAGTTATGGAGAACTTCCTGTTCATATTTTCCCTCTCACCCATCGCCTGTCTCTGTTCTGCCATTGGCTCCTATTTCCCCTCCACAACTCCTGTTCCTTTCCCACTGTGCCTCTGTCACCCCCCTGCCTATCCTTGGCTCCCTTACCTCCAACCTCTCTACATTTGAGTCAGGCTGCCAGGGTTCCAGCACTCAATGCACTGAGGAGACGATTTCTGTGCTTTCAGTTCTGGTGTCCAGTGACACAGCAGCCTCTGGCATCCACGAGAGGCAATTGCAGGGGAGATCTTGCTAGGCCCCTAAATGTCTTAAGTGGTGCAGGCTCATTCGTTCTATGGGGATGTGCATATACACATGGTTGGCACATGGGAGATGTATGGCGAGGAGGTATGCTCAATGCGGGTGGAATTTTTGGAGAATTGAACTGCCAGCTTCTAATAAATCTTTTCTGAGCATGGGAAAACTGTTAATTTTTTTTTTAGAGACTTATAATTTGGTTAAATTTGGGACAGAAAAAGACACATGCCAGACAATAGGGCGATTCCCATGTCAAATTTCACATCCCTGTTCCAAATCATGGAGTTGCTAAAGTGTCTCAATGAAATGGTTGTAAGCTTTGTTTAACATGGGCAAAACAATATATTTTTCCCAAACTTCATTCTTGGAAAAGGCTGACCTATTTTTGTTGAAACTTACAAAATCAGCCTGGGGCAGACAGCCAGAGTGGGAAAATTTCAGCCCAAACAGCTAAAGTTTGCAAAGATCTGAGCAAGTGAAAAATGGCTGTAAAATGGCAAGTGTTAGGCAACCTTAACTACAGAAGTCACTACCAGCACTGCTGAAAATAATAGTAATAAAAATAATTAATAATAAAAATGTACAGGAAATACTAAGCCACGAGGTTGGATTTCAGTAAGGATAGGAGTTTTGCAGTCAGTTAGAGAAGGAGTAAAAGGGCTTCCTAGAACTTTTAGAAACCTAGAAAAAGGTTTTTGTTTTTGGTTGAAAACTGGGACAAAAGTTTGGGTCAATTCTTGTTGAATCAGATCTGGGTGCTCATTCCTAATATCAAGCCTGTTGCTCTAATAAAAAATGTAGGATACTACAAAGATGCCAGTCGTGTTTCTAATGAAATGGCACACTGTGCTGCTAGGCTGGCCATTATTTCTATCAGACACAAACCTGTAATCCTCTGACCAGTTGTGGCTATTATAGATACCCTGGCGCCCTTGGCAACGGAAGTGATGCTAAATACCATGGTGACTGGCATCCTAGAGATAGATTAGATTAGTGGTTTTTAACCTTTTCCATACCAGGACCTCCCTCCCCAATACTCCCTCCCATTTAGCAATATGGGAAAGGTGATTGTAAACTTCTAACTCCTGTTTGTGACCCCAGGGTGAATACCCATGTTATAACACAGCTCTGGTTAGAAGCATTTGGAGCAAGCCAATACTGGTCAAGCAAGCATTCTGCCGGGGGGGCAGGGGAGAGCCACAGTGAGCCAGGAAAACTCTTCCCTCTTCTCTGAGCTCAAGCACATGATTCAAAACTTTGCCATGTGGAAGCCACTGAACTTTGGTGTGGAAAAGGAGGTGATGATGTCAAGTCCCCATTTCTTCAAATAAAATAGGGAAGAGGTTATGCACTGAGCTTCCCTTTTATAAAGCTTGCAACTTTTACAGCCCCATCAAATATTTTTCTCACTTCCACCAGGATCCTCTTTGCTGCCAACTATTCCCAGCAAATTGAACAAGGTGCCCGGTTGTCTTGAGGTGCAAAAGGCTGGATTCTAGTGACAAGGCCACTGTGTTTCCTATCATAGCTCAGGCATCATCCATACCAATACAGTGATACCAGTGTGACCCAGCTGCAAGAAATGATAGCTGTAGAGCTTTGAAGATATATTTTTTTTCTTGTAGCATGTCCTGTAAGAGAACAGAGAAAGAGGAAGGCCACCTCTATAGTTCCTTTCCAATCATAGTGAACAAATGTTAAAAGGTGGGCAGAAGAAGACATGCCTGTAGTTTCATCCATTAGTACAGAGAAGTACTGCTCTCCTGACAGCATACTTTGAAAACCAAGACATTGGAGATGCTCAGGTAAGCTCCATTTCTGCCTCCAGTTCAGTGGAGTTGCCCCATTAAGAGAAGCACTGGGAACAAGACTGACTGCCAGATAAGAACATGTCACACTTCATTGCCATAAATTAGAGCACTGGTTTAAGGAGGCCATTTGAACAAACATGAATGTTCTTTTTAATTCCAGGGGTACAGCAGCACAGCAGAGTATGATTTTAAAATGACCTATTGCACTCTCAACCCATTTTCAAAGTATCCAATTTCTTTCCTTGCAGCTACCTATGCCCACATAGGCTCAATCCACATTCAAGATTTTATACTGTAGCCATCTCTCATGAAAAGTTAAAACAATTACAAATCATTTACACCAAACTCATTTTTATGATACCACCTGATCTACTGGGATTTCACTGAGCCTCTCCTGCTCCACCAGCCTTGATTCCCTCTTCCTGTTTTGCTGAATTAGGCTCTCTGGCCTCCTGCAGCGCACACACACACAGGAAGGGCCACATCCAGCTGCAGACACAGACTGAAGTCAGCTCTGTGTGAGAGGACTCACCCAGCACTCACGTGCACACCCCTTTTGGGAGATAAACCCAAGATACTACTGTCTTGCACTGTAGAGAAAGATCTGCATAGCGCAAGCTCATAAAAATTCAGCCTCTCCCTCAATGTGGAGAGAGGTGCAGAGCTCCTTGCCCCCTCCCCCCTACAGATATGAATTGCACAAACTGGGTTATGTTATAAACAAGAAATACGTTTATTAACTACAAAAAGTAAATTTCAAGTGATTATAAGGGATAGCAAATAGATCAAAGCAGATTACTTTAGTAAATAAACAAAAACCGCAAACTGAGCTTAACACACTACATAGGTAAGATATAAATTAGCAAATTCTCACCATGAGTGATAAACAGGCTGACAAATTCTTAAGACACAAGTTGCCTTGGCTTTCCCAGGTTTCCATACACAGGCTAAAAATCCTTCTAGCCTGGGACCATCACTTCCCACAATTCAGTCTTTGTTCCTCAGGTGTTTCCAGGTGTGTTGTTGTAGGGAGAGTGAGGTACCCTCCATCATGTCATTTCCTCCCTTTTTTATCTTCTCCCTGCTTGCTGGAAAGCTCTTTTGCTGTGACCTGGGTCAAACAGTTCCTATTGTGTAGAGCTATCTCTGAGAGATTTCTATTGTACACAGTTCCTGGGGTAATCCTTGTGCTTGTGTGCATTTCCTCAGTAAGCCCTTAACATTGTTTGGCCTTTTTACTGTCATACCTGAAATGCTGCTTGTGGTTGTTTTCAACCTCAGGACAGGTTTCAGCAACACATACATAGCCAAACTTCATAACTTCACATACGATGATAGCACATACAATCCAGTGAGCTATTACTGTCTAGCAGAGCAAAACATTTAGAATGACACCTCACAAGGCATACTTTGTATAAGTCATATCCTAATTACATGACAGTGGTGAATATTGGGGTGTCAAGGTGTAACAGTACTGCTATGAAAAGACATTTAAAGTAGAAGATTTCATTCTTACGTAAACTTGGCTTCAGATGCTAGGTTTGTGGAAGAGACTGTGAGGACAAGTTCAGCTATGGGCAAAAATGCCTCTGTCACCCAGGACTGGCCAATTGCTTCCCAGTGAACTACAACAATGAGTTCACTCATTCTTTGTGAGTACTGTACCTTAGAAAAAGTTTCTCAAACTCAGTTAGCTTGTAGGTCACGTTGATAATCAGTGATGTACATATTAGTCTCATGCCACTGCCCCTATTATGTTCCTTTAACATAAGGAATATTATTGTTGCTGGGACTAAAACTTGGATTGGTAAAATGGGGAAATGTTGATATGTTATACTACGAGCCACACTGTTTGTGGAGACTTTATCTTCGTTCTACTGGACATTTTTCCACTGCACATGGTAGCACTTAGAAATATCCTGTCATCTGGAGCTCTCCGCCTCATCGACTCACCTTCTCATTTCAAATCTCATCTCAAAATGTTTCTGTCCCTCTTGCCTGTCCTGCTGCTGTTGTTTTTCATTTTAATTCTCTGGTCTTATTTGGAAGTGCAAAATCTTGAAAGATGCTGAGTGCTTGAAGCTTCCACTGAATTAAATGCCCAGACCTCTCATGGTTTAGCCCTATCTCTGTAAAGCATTTTTGGACACAGTTGGCCTGAGTGATGCTGTACTAAAGAAAGTGGCATTATACTGTATTGTATGCAAAATATGTGCACTTTTTAAACAAGCTAGTTTATTTCTTACCAAATAGAAAATGAAGCCATTGTCTGACCAACAGCATTTCAAGGTTTACCGGAACATAAACCTGGTTGGGAATGTTAAGCTGGTTACACATAACTAATATGAATAAAGGTGGTCACTCACTATGGCTTAAAGATTTAGAACAATTGTTGCTCCTGTTACAAGGCGAACGCACAAAGAGCCATTGTGATAAGAGTACAAAATCTCTGTTTATTACCATGGGGCTGACATGCTGAAAGACCCGCTCTGCATGCCAGCACAAAAGCTTTGTTGCTTCAGATTGTTTGTTTATGTAAATTAAAATGGTGCATTTAATTATGCAACTGGAAGACTCTAAGCAACAAGCAAGGTGCTGATTGGATAGTTTTGTAGAAGGGGACTGCTGGCAAATCCTAGACAAATCCTGACATTGTTACTCTGTTTTCTGCTTTGCTATAACGCCTTCAGAAGAAGAGAAACTTGTTGACTATTCAAGCGGGGGAGGGAGAACAGTGAGAAAGGTAATAAGGTGTATAGCTTATTTTTTCTACAGTGGTTGTAGAATACTGGTACTTCAGTGGAAGTGTACGACCCAAAGGAATTAATTGGACTCTACAGTAATCATGACAGAAGAAGTCCCAATTACATCTAGCATACTTGAGTACAATGGGAATGTACCACCTGAAAAAACTCAGCTGCAGGTCATTGATATTATTGATGAAATAGCAAAATCTGTTGGGACAGTTCCATGTGAAAATGCAGAAACCAGTCCTGAAGCTCCACTTAAAAAGGAAAATCAAGAGGATAACAAGAATTCAGTAGAGGACAACACAATATGTGGTGCTCTCGATGGGGAGAAGCAATGCGAAGGTAAAGTACAATACTGCTTCTTTTCAATTTGTTTGGGAAGAAAACCCAATCCTTTATTTTACATACAGCATAATGAATAATGGAATGTAATTTACATGTTATCAGAAACTCCACACACATGAATAGACATAAACCATGATAAGAGGTGATTCACAATCAGATATAAATTTGAACTAACAAGGAATGGAAACAACGAGAAAGAGAAATTATTAGCTGTCTACAGTATTGCTACAAGCATGGCAGGATGAAGTAAGAGCTCAAGAGATAAGCAGTTTTTAGTTCCCACTTATCATATACAGGTGACAGTATGTAACTATGAAAACTAGTCATCATCATTATTACTTACTCCCGTCATTAGTCACTTTCTCACTGTTTTGTGTCTTCTAAAGAAAAACAAGAGGAAAACAATGCAACTCTAGAGGAGGGATCAGCTGACATCCCTTCCGAGAACACTCGACCTGATGAAGAGAAATCAAGAGAAGGTAATGAGAAATGCTGTCTGATGTGTGGTATTTTGCTGACCATATGAACATAGGGATGGCTTTTGAAGAGAACAGTTGCATGGGTATTTATTTTTCCAAATAACAAGCTAGGAAACTTATCCGAATCCTAATTCTGCAATGGGAAGTAAGTCACACATTATTTATAGCACTGCTGAACCTTAGAAAACATCACTGGTACTGCAAGGTACAACGTGCCTGGATTAGCGTATCTGATTATTAATGTTTAGAGAAGGGATTGCTATAGTTACCTTTCTTTTTCATTTATAAGCCCATCTAACTGTAATATCATTCATGTAGTATCTCCAGCTCTTTCCATACCAGCTTGCATGTGAATAGTAACCACCTCCTCAAATGCAGTATAGATCTATTTAGAAAAATATAGAAATATAACTCTGAAATATTTTTCACAGTTTTATCAATGTTAAAGTCATGTGAGAGAATTACTATATGGAACTTTCAGGGATAGGTGCAGAAAAGCTGTATGTACCAAATATGGTGGCCTCAGAATCTGAGGATAATTACACTGGCTTTGATTAAGGAAAGGAACAATATATAAACATTTATCAGTGTCTACATTATATTTCATAGAAGCTCCATAGGTTTTGAGAAAGGAAATCATGACGGAAGCTTTTCCTTCTTAAGGTGACATCTATATTCCAACTGTGTTGCCTTACAAGCATACAATAAAACCTAGTAAGTAATCTTTCACGGACTCCCCTCTCCCCAGCGCCTACCCACAAGCACTTTATCTCTAAATTGCAGGCAGCTTTTTAGTGCCTAACCAATTTAGCCTAATTAATACTTAGGACCCCACAGGCAAAATGTTGAATAGATCATTTGTTGCAACATCAAAGCGTCATTTAAAATAGAGATGTGCCAAATAGGACAAATAGGAGATACCCATCTAAATGTAGTCTGCCACCTTTGAATGGGAAAATCAAGTATAGAATATGTCTTAAGGGAATATACAAACTACCTGTGATTAATCCAGCTGGCGACTGGATGTCACTGTTGCGCTGTAAAAATACAGCGTAGGAAGAGGGTGAGATAGTTGGAAAACTGGTCTAATGGGCCTGTTTTGCCTCCCTCACTATATAGTTTATTCCCAAGGCTTATTAGAATCCTGGTTCCTGATAAGGGCCTGATCCTTCTCCCATTGACCTCATTGGCAAAACACCAATAGATTTTAATAAGAACAGGATTGGGCCCCATATGAGCCACTGGTAGAATACCTACCCCGGTTGCATTGGCTCTTTTAACAGCTCTTTCTCAAGACAAGGATACTTTCACCACACTGTTAAATTCCTCTTCTTCCCCCATCCACCCATAACAATCCTCTTACCTCATTTCAGTTTCCAGTGTCCTTCTCAGTCATTCCCCCAAGATCCCTAGCTATTTTCCTGGCAGTCATGGAGACCTCCTTTAGGTCTTTCTTCATTCTTCTGGTCGGTCAGTATTCTCTACTTCCATGATCTCTGCACAGCAGGAAATCCAACTCTGATTATTTTTATAATGGAAAGTTTATTTTCCTGTTTGTTTTATTACTTTAGAAATATCAGATTTTGACTTCCTCCTTTTTTGGCTAGAGGGACAATTTTGAGTAAGATCTCTGGAGGACCTGGATGGTGGTGGTATTAATTATTTTTTGTATTACAGTAGTACCTAAAGGTCCCAGCTGTGATAAGGCTTCCCTTAAGCTAGATACTGTATAAATGCATGGTGAGTGACAGCCTGCCCTGAAGAGTCTGCAGTCTAGGTAGACAAGACAGACAAAGGGTGGGAAGAGAAAAAGAGGTACAGAAATGTGAAGTGACTTGCACAAATTCACACATCAGGTCAGCAATGGAGCTGGAAATCAAAAGTAGAATCGAAAGTAGATCTCCTAACTTCCAGTCCAGTTACACTGCCTCCAGTGAGGGTTACCTTCCATGAGGCTGAAACTGAGTTGCAGTTCTCCCATCTCAAGTGAGGGGGCAGGGACATTGAGGTGGAAGGGAACGTGCAAGCTTCAACAACCCATTCCTAATTAGCTGTGAGACCATCTGCTGAGGTGTTAGCTTCCTTTGATATCACCAGTCTAGGTCCTCCAAAAATCTTGCCAAAGTCTCTGGCAAAACAAGGGAAGTGGGGGAGGAAGGGCTTTAATAGTATGAGATCATGAGGTGAGGCCATCTTTCAACACTAAATGGCACAAACACAATGATGATATTCACTTTGCCGTTCCCCTTTATTTCAGATTCTCAGTGGGTACATCTACTACCATCCCACTGAAAGACCTAATGGCAAAGACAGTGCATGAATGATACATTTTCCAGTAGCTCCCAACTCTTTGTCAACACAATTCACCTTTAAAGGGCAATGACGATGGGCAAATCATCAGTCCCCATAACTCCTTTCTGAGCTGATTGTCCCCCTTCACTATGCTGGGGGGGAGGGGTATTCAACACAGAAATAACTTTAAACTAGCCTCTGTTTTATTCTACCTTCCCTCCTCTGAAATTCTTTCAGAAATTCCTGGTTCACTGGTGATATCTCAGAATGTATCATTCTGTGACCTCACTATACTACGGCTTGCACAAATTTTAATGAGATTCCTGGTATTTATGATGCCAGATACTGTTACATCTTTTCCGAACCATAAAGAGGAAGAACAGTGGGTACTATTAAAATATCAGCATTTGGTAATAGACACCACACAGTTACCACATAGCTTCTTATTCTAATTATAAAGGGAAAGTGTGATACTGTATCTCAGATACCACCCTGTGGTAATTGGTAGCAAATGCCCACTTTTTAATTGTGGCCATTGGAGCAAGAAGATTTCAGAGAGGGGGAAAAAAGGCAGTGTTAATTAAAACTTATTTCTTTGCTGAATGCTCTTCAAAGCCAGGTTATTGAGGCTTTCAGCACACAAAAACCAGTGCTTAATTGAGATTTAGTTTTAGCTTTATGTCTCACATTTAATGAATGAATGAAGGGTAGGCTGAATCTTAAGTGAACAGCCCACTGAAACTTGGGACTCATTTTCCTTTCTCTTGAAAATCTTTTATTTCTCCCTTATAGGTGTAAGGATCACAGATTTTAGTAATATCTGTTTTGCATGGGAAAAATAACAAAAACATAAAAATACCATATATTTGGAGCTGAATAAGATGACTTTAAATATCAGGCAAATGTCCCAAAGATGAAATCTATTAGACTGAGGACTATTTTTCTACAGACAGTTCCATTACCTTAGTTCTAGGGACTACTCCTTCTCTGGCAGAATTATATGGTCTAGATGACCTAATATGTCTCCACCTTCTGATTTCTGCTGATTCTTTGAGAGAAAATGCCTCATATTTCAGGGCATACACTGATTTAGAGTGGAGATTAGCGTGGGGCTTCCCCAAATGGCAAAGTATAAAAATCGTGTTTCTTGAAGATTTTATTCCCTTGAAACAAGTGTAGGCAATGTTACAATTGCTGTTAGAAACCAGAGTAGATGAACCAATTGTCTGCACTAAACCAGTGAACATATGACAACTCATCATTTCCTAAGGAGAAATTAGCAAATTGTATATTCACTTATATTAATCCAATTAATTTAAAATTCATTTTAATTCCAAAAGCTATTCCCGGAACTCCCACTTTTCTTGTCTTTTTAGTCTTTTTTTTTCTTCTGTTTTTTAAATTTCTTTTTTTAAGCAAATTACATTTGGAAAAATGCCTGTCTGCTCTCATTGATACCATGAAGAAAACATTGTCTAAGTTGTTTTTAGAACATTATCCTGGAAGGGTCTTACTCTTATGAATGGATGAAGGCTAAAGTGCTGATAACCAGTAGTAGAGTATGTGTTAATGGGGCCAGAGCTACCAAAATTTCCTAGAACCTTAGGATGGACTCCTGCTTGATTCCATACTTCTGGGGTCTCACTGTGCTTTCCTATAGCCTCTCACAGGGTAAGAGAAAGCCTACTTGCTGCAAAGTGCTGCTAAGTCTTTGTGCTGATTAGTGTGCAGCTTGCTGTGCTTGCCCTTAGATGAGGGAATGAAATAAAAACCAGTTGATGCAGCCCAGGGATCTGCAATGTGAGCCGACGCCTGAAGATGTAGGATGCTGTCTCCTCCAGATGGCAAAGCCCCCTTTCAAATTGGGGACCCACAGCTGGCCACAAGGGAAACAGTGTTCACTCCTTTTAAGCTGCATTGTCTGACAGAATCAAGGATTAGAATGCAATGCTGTCTGGTCTGTCAGTAACACGTCCATAACTGAAGAGATAACATATCGTGCATCTACTGAACAATGGTTTGTTATGACTCATGGAATAAAATCTTTGCTGTGCCTCCTTGAGAATGGCAAGAATGATCAAGAACATAACTTTCTGATTCTTTATTGGCTGAAGGTCCCATACCAAAGATTTAAAAGGTATAAACCCTGAGGTGACTCTAACTCATGACTGTGTCATTGTAGACCAACCCACAGGATTAGAGAGTCATAACTCTTTCCCTAAAACTTTCTCCTCCCCCACTTCCCTAAACTGAGCAGAACAGGAATGCAGAGGAGAATCTGGCCCTTAGGGCTGGATTGTTATCTCTTACTCACATTGCCTAAAATCTTTCTCTTCAGTGAGTCTCATTTTTGGGGATACTCGCCATATAGTGTACTCAACACACGTAAGGATATCACAATATGGCCTGTATTGAGGGAGAAATGGTTTTAAAACAAAATCCTATAGGTTTGAATATACAGGACTGAGCATGTGCAGCAGAAAAGTCTGGTGAGCTGTTAGCTGTGCACTTATAAAAATACTGTGGTTTTAAAAAAACACTCACAGCAAAGTTGTTTGGTTACAAGCTCATTTGCTGAAGCAGGAAGAGATTGCAAACTCAATAGGCTTAATAATGTTTGAGCACGATGTTGTTGAGCTTGTAAGTACAGCCAGCCACTTTGTTGTGGGTGAGAGAATTTATAGCACATTTGTAACTCTTGATCCAGGAGTGGAGTGACACACTTTGCAGGAGAAGCTGGTAGAACCTTCTCTCAGTGGAGGCAAACAACTGTGCAAGGAAGTGATGTCACACTGGTTCCATGTTCAACTATCTTGGAAACCCTGTCTGGATTGCTGCATATAATGTCCAGTGGAACAGACTAAGGGGGTTGTTATCTGAACAATGGAGGATGGGAACACAGCAAGCAGGCGTTAGCTGTGTAGTGAAGCTGTTCCTCTTTGGCTAAATAATTTGGAGTGAGGGGACTAGACACTGAGTTTCCCACCTTCTAGGTGAGTGCCCTATGCACCAGGCTATCAAGTCATTCTCACCTGCGTTCTTTGGCCACCTACTCATAAAGTATTTAGCCAAACTGAGCTAGCCTCAACTGGGGAGACTGAGGCTGCCCCCATCAGAATATCCCATAGCCCAGTGACTGAGGAACTCATGTGAGAGGTGACAAATTCCTGTTCAAATCCTGTTCTCCTCATCAGGCAGAGGGGGGACTTGAATCAGAGTTCTTCCACAAGCCAAGTGAGTAACCTTACCTCTGGGCTAAAAGTTATGAGAGAGGTGGTCCTACTTCAGCCATTTTGTGTGGAGTTAGGCAGCGTCTGAGCATGCCTACTGGATCGGGACCTACAGATGAGCTAGGCGGTAGAGCACGTATCTTCCCTCAGTTTGTGAATCACACTGGAGCTTAGGCGTTCAGATGCCTAGACCTAGACAGCAGTGCACATGCCCAGAGACAGAAATTTAGGCACGTAGGGAATTTGTACAGTTGAAATGTAGGTGCTGAGTGAGTATAGGTGCTTACAGGGTTAGGTAGCAGCTGAGCTGGGTTTTTGTGAATACCAGTAGCCCCAAAATCTGGGATTTAGGAGTCTGAACTGACAGTTAGGCACCCAAGTCTTTTTGTGAATCTAGCCCCAAGAGTTTTGGTTAACTATGCTCAAGATAATTGAGGTTGACTTTGGTGCCATCTTAGCTGATGAAGCCTGTAGAGCTTGGCAGCTCAAGTCACAAACCAAATAGCTCTGGAATTATCTTTTCTGTAACAATAAACATGCAAAAAAGCAAAACAACTCCCCACCCCATACCTCCAGTCTAAACAATTCCAGCAATCCTCCCTCTGCCCCATACATGCTATGTTAATGCAATATTAATGGCACAAAATTGCCTCATAAGAGCATGGGCTGCATTAGTTCCTTGCACTGTTGGAAGAATATGGCAGGCCAGCATGCCCATCCTAGAGAGAGGGTAGAAAGGCTCCCTGTGCCTTTTCTCACCCAGCACCCCCATGCAGGAGCCTACCCACCATTTGACCCTAACATTGTGACCGTGTTGACATTAAAAGAGAAACTATGGCCCATGACACCCTTTTCAATTTCCTAACTTTTTGACATTTCCTGACTTTTGAGAGCTTGATTTCAGGACCTTTATATTGCATTAAAACTGATTATTTACATTAGCCATAACAAACCTTGGCAAATCATTCACTATATTTAGATTTGCTTTCACATCATGTCACAAGCCATCACTTTCCAACATCATGAAGGCGCACAAATTGATATTATTTATCACATCTATAACGCTATAGATGTGCATAGCACTTTGCAAAACAAGTAAGGTCGTGATCTGTGCCCTAAAGAATTTACAATTGAAGGGCCCAGTTCTGGCTGTGGTCCCATTCATGTCAATGAGTGATGCCTGGGAGCACTAATACCTCGTAATAAGAATTTGCAGAATCCCGCTCTAAACTGAGACTGGGAGGAGACAATAGGACAGGGAGGGGCTGGGGTTTGAAGTGATTGAAGACAATATGAACACAAGGTTACTTGGGAGAGTACTGCATGCAGTTGGGGGGTTTGAACCATGTGGTTTATTTATTTTAACTAGATAGTCGTATGCAGGTGTGTACATACAAACACCACTCCTTAAAGAAGGAAGTTGTTATGATTTGCATCACGGTACTGAGGCCGCAACCATTATCAGAGCCCCACGGTGCTAGGTGCTGGATAAACACATGATGAGAAAGACAGTGCCTGCACCCAAAAAGTTTCCAGTCTAAACAGACAAAGGATAGGAAGGGAAGCAGTGGCACAGCGACTCACCTAAGAGCACAGAGCAGGTCCAGGAATAGGTTCTAGGTCTCCCTGACTCCCAGGCCCGGGTGCTACCACACTACCTCTCCTTTTCAAGGACAAATGGTGGATGTGTGATAGATGGTGATTGTGTGATTCTTGCCAGCAAGTTAAAGAAGTATGGGCTGGATGAATGGACTATAAGGTGGATAGAAAGCTGGCTAGATTGTCGGGCTCAACGGGTAGTGATCAATGGCTCCATGTCTAGTTGGCAGCCGGTATCAAGTGGAGTGCCCCAAGGGTCAGTCCTCGGGCTGGTTTTGTTCAATATCTTCATAAATGATCTGGAGGATGGTGTGGATTGCACCCTCAGCAAGTTTGCAGATGACACTAAGCTGGGAGGAGAGGTAGATACGCTGGAGGGTAGGGATAGGATACAGAGGGACCTAGACAAATTGGAGGATTGGGCCAAAAGAAACCTGATGAGGTTCAACAAGGACAAGTGCAGAGTCCTGCACTTAGGACGGAAGAATCCAATGCACTGCTACAGACTAGGGACTGAATGGCTCGGCAGCAGTTCTGCAGAAAAGGACCTAGGGGTCACAGTGGACGAGAAGCTGGATATGAGTCAACAGTGTGCCCTTGTTGCCAAGAAGGCCAATGGCATTTTGGGATGTATAAGTAGGGGCATTGCCAGCAGATCGAGGGACGTGATCGTTCCCCTCTATTCGACGCTGATGAGGCCTCATCTGGAGTACTGTGTCCAGTTTTGGGCCCCACACTACAAGAAGGATGTGGAAAAATTGGAAAGAGTCCAGCGGAGGGCAACAAAAATGATTAGGGGACTGGAACACATGACTTATGAGGAGAAGCTGAGGGAACTGGGGATGTTTAGTCTACGAAGAGAAGAATGAGGGGGGATTTGATAGCTGCTTTCAACTACCTGAAAGGGGGTTCCAAAGAGGATGGCTCTAGACTGTTCTCAGTGGTAGCAGATGACAGAACAAGAAGTAATGGTCTCAAGTTGCAGTGGGGGAGATTTAGGTTGGATATAAGGAAAAACTTTTTCACTAGGAGGGTGGTGAAACACTGGAATGCGTTACCTAGGGAGGTGGTAGAATCTCCTTCCTTAGAAGTTTTTAAGGTCAGGCTTGACAAAGCCCTGGCTGGGATGATTTAATTGGGGATCGGTCCTGCTTTGAGCAGGGGGTTGGACTAGATGACCTCCTGAGGTCCCTTCCAACCCTGATATTCTATGATTCTATGGTATAGAGGACGACACTGGTAAAAACCACAAATTGGTACAAATAGTTATTCTAGGTACAAAATCCACCAATGGGCAGGTTGGTATAAACAAAGAAGGTGTGGTGGCATATCTGAGTGTTCATGGTGATAGAAAATCCAGCCTCAAGATGTAGTTAGCTCCTGACGCATAGTCCTGTTCTGGAAAATGGTTGCTCAGTTTATCCTGCACTTTCATGGAGGTGGGGATCTGCATATGTAAGCTATGGAAATCCAGACTAAAATTCAAATGCAACTTTAACATATTGCAGCATAAGAAATCCCCTGTCCCATACTTTATCTGAAACTAATTGGTTTTTGCTACAGGGCCCTGTGAGGAGATTATTCCTGTAAGCACCAAAGAATGTGAAATAACTAGACAGGAAGAAAGGAACACAGAGCAACCTCAGGAAGAAACAGCTACTCATGCTAATGAGGCCGAGGAGTTCCAGACAGCAGGAGCCCAGGAAGAAGCGAGGATGCTTGAATCCAAGGAGCAAAATAAAGCTGATACACAATTAGAAGAAAGAGAGAATGTGGAAGAGGAGGAGGAGGAGGAAGTGCAGTTGATAGAAAGCAAGAAAGAAAATGGTGGGGAGTCTCCTTTAAAGAACCAAGAAAGTAACAGGGAGGAATGCCCTCCTACCAGCCCCAGTTTTAACTTCCAGGCTGAGAAACCTGAGGAGCAGCCAGGCTCAGGGAAAAAAAATGATATCTCCAGACATAGTTATTCTAGATACAATACAATCTCCTATCGCAAGATCAGAAAAGGAAACACCAAACAAAGAATTGATGAATTTGAGTCCATGATGCATTTATAAACTGAGGTGGGGAATTTGCCTCAGCTGAGAGTTCATTTTGTTTTCCAAGATGTATCGCTTCATGTCATATCAAGTCATCATTTTTCCTTTTTGTATGTAATTTCATAATACACGGTGCAAATTTAACCTCTGTATTTCATTTTGAAATCATACAGAAGCATCCATAGGAGAGAAATAAAATCAACAGTTTGCTAAATATAATACAACCTGATTTAAAGTTTATCCATCCCTGTCTCCCCTATCCTTTTTTTGTAACAAGATTCAGGCACTAGAAATTTTTGAGCTAATTGGAAATTCTGTAGCTGCATGCAGCAGAAAATGATCCATGCCACTTGCCATTCTGGTAATTAGTTGGCAGCAGAACAGTTCCAGTAAAACTAGAGAGTGCAGTAACGATAATAAAAGAGAGAACTGTTTGCAACAGCAATGCTCTCTGTTTTGAAAACTGTTTATGTTGGTGTCTTATGGTGCACTAAAGCCGCCTTGTGCTATCACCAGTCTGTTTCCACTTTGTGCTGATGGAATAGAGGGCTAATTGCATAAGCATGTAAATATAGATTAACAGAAGATAAGCACATAATGTTTCATTTAACAAAGCAATAAATCCACAAAGTTTCCTCCTCTGACCCACACCCTTGTAGTGCTCCTTAATATAGATCTTTAATCTGGAATGCACTGGTGTAATTACAAACAGTTACATTCAGCATCTAATACCATTAGTATCATCTGAGGGCACCTCTTAATTTTTGGGTCTGAATGGCTGGCACCATATATAATTCATTTTGTAAATGTTGGCATTTGCTGTGAAAATGTTCATGTTTCAATTAAACTCATTCTTGGGTTGATATATTCTGAATCTTTAGGAAATAGAGAATACTATATTACTTCAGATCTGCACTAAATGGTTTCATTACCGTAATAGATATTTTTGTTTCAGTCCATATATTTTAGTTAATATGATTAAGTTAAATGTAAAATGAATACAAAAAAAGTTAACATAATGTTAAGCTACATGAGAATATCTCTAGTAACTAAAAGCAGCCCCTTTTTGGTAAGTATCTTTTCCCCTTTCCCAAAGCATCACTTTGTAATAAAATTCCTTCCTTAGTAGCCTGTATCAGCTGTAGTCAGAGTGTCACCAGCTACTGTGGGAGGAGATTTAATTGTTTTCAATTCAGAGTTTACATGAATATTATCTCTCTCTCTCTCTTTCAAAAAAAAAAAAAAAAAAGAGAAAAGAGAAAGCATGCTGGCTAAACATGATGTGAATGGTTAATTTATCCAATAGCAGTTGTGCCAACTAATATCCATACAGCCCGTATGTATCTTTTGTGAATCTTCCATCAGTTACTGGTAAATTAGGTAATTGCATAGATACTGTACCATACAAATTGGAGGTCAGCATTTTATACACACACACATATATATATATATATATATATATATATATATATATATATATGGCATATATCACGTGTTTGTGTCTCTCTGTCTACCTGATCAAAACCCACAACACTGAAAATCAGTACTCTTCAAATGCTGCCATTTTGATCCAAGTTTTTCTCACAACATTTCTTATCCGTTTTAAAAATACTCAATATTCTTAAAACGCAGCTTAAATCTCAGATCATAGTGAGATTTTCAAAACCAGGCACATTCGAAGCATCAGCTGTTTTAAGTTGCCTGAGCACATTTCACTATATATGTAAACTCTTGAATAACTACAGTATGCATGAGCTGACATTGTTCTAATGTTTTAAAGAAAAATTCACCTTGGGCTGAGACAAGCTTGGCAAATTTCATCTTAGAAGGAATTTGTTTGGGAAAGTGGTCAGCAACGGAACAAGAGTGAGGGAGGAGGTTAGAAAGGAAGCTGGAACTCAGTGTTAAAGACAGGGGAATCTACCATACCTGCTAGAATAATGGCTCTTTTAATAACTAGTTTTACATTTTCAGCAGCACCAAATATTGTTTTGAATTTTTCTCCTACATAAAAGATAATTATGTATTGGCTATATGTAACAACAACAACAAAAAAAGACAATTCTTCATTGTACAAACAAAACATAGTCCTCATTGTACTATTCAGCCTTGTTTATTTGCTCTTTGTTTTGTGAAAACCCAGTGGTTAGCTCTTATTAAGTTGTATTGCTGTTTTATTAAAAAAATAAAATGAACCAGACTCCATTCCTGGACATTCAAGTGAGAATTACTTTTTTTTTTTTTTTTTTTAAGTATTTCATTGCTGGGCCTGACTTTCAGTGGTGCTGAGCACCTGTAACTTTCATTGACTTCTGAAGTTGTGGTTGAAAAGCATTTCTGAACAATCAGATCCCATCAAGTTCACCATCTGAGAGTTAATTAACTGGCTTATGAAAGATGCTAGATAAACACCCCTGGAGAATGAAGCTGATTATCCACTGAACAGGTACAGCATGGACATAAGCAACGTGAGTTTCCCCACATTGCCCCACCAATGTGTCTCAGTCCTGTCCTGGAGGGACTGTCTCTACTGCTAGGAAGGTAATGCCATCTTCAGGTCCATTCAAACTAGAAACTGCTGTTGAAACAATCGTAAAGGTGACAATTAGAGCTAATTGTGCTGGTGATTTTATGACCTAGATACTTCTTGACCAGAAGCTGGAATGAGATCACCAATTCATTTAATGTGACCACCAAACAGCCATCAAAATAATCATTTTGGGTTGAGGATGAGTGTAGAGGGTGGAAAACACTGGCTGCATTGTGATTTTGATGATCAGTACTCTAATTGCTTGAGCCTTATTTGAAACCAATCACTTAAGGGCCAGCTTTTCAAAGGCATTTAGGAGGCTAAAGATGCAGATAGGCACATAATAGGATTTTCAAAAGCATCCAATGAGGTTAGGTACCTACCTACTGAAGTCAATGGGATTTAGGTGCCTTACCTGCTGAGATGGTTTTGAAAATCCCACTAGACAACTACCTACATCTTTAGAGGCCTAAGTGCCTTTGAAATCCGGCCCCTTGAGCTTAACAATTCCCCACCTTGCCATTCAATCTCCTTGACACTTGCCTTTGAATAAAAGTCATGGAATTTATTCTCTTTCTGTCAAAGGCCAATATGGCTAAAAATATTCTGCACAGAAAAAAATGGACAAATTCACCTCAGAGAAGCAGGCAATTTTCTGCAAGTGTGTGTGTGTGTATGTAAATACACAGGCACACATGTTTCTGGGTGGAATGGAGTGGAATGGGGTGGGGTTAGTTTTTATTACTTGTAGGTCAAATAAGCTTAGTTTTGGGAGGAGTGAGCACATCCAAAGGCTAAGCTGTGACTTTAGGCAGTCTTCAGCAGGCGATGGTATGTGAAATCCACCATCTCAGGAGCAGAACAAAGGGAAGGGAATACTTATTAGGATGGAAGGATCTATGGACCTGATCCTATTCCCACTGAAGCCAATGACAAAACTCCCATTCACTTGAATGGTGCAGGATCAGGCCCCATGATAGATAACCAATTGGCATAGCTCAGACATATCTCAAAGACTTGGTTCCTTTCCACAGTGGAGGTACCCTGTCATGTGATGCTGGCGCACACTTGAGGGTTTTTTTAAGGGTTTTAGAAAAGCTGATACCGATGGATATGTTTTTTAAAATTTAACTATTTCAATGGCAATATTTTAATTTGGATTTCAACATCTCCCTACTGTGTCAGCAACAATTACCAGGAACAACTACTAGATTCAATAGAGAAAGGTCTATTTTCATAAGCTAAACTCAGTGAAATGCAAAATGCAAATAAACAGCATAATTGGTACAAAGTGAATTGGAGATTTAAAAGTGCTTTACATTTTAATAATCTACAGCAGTGATGGGCAACCTGCGGCCCACGGGCCGCATGTGGCCCATCAGGGTAATCTGCTGGCTGGCTGCGAGACAGTGTTTACATTGACCGTCCGCAGGCACGGCCGCCCACAGCTTCCAGTGGTTGTGGTTCGCCATTCCCAGCCAATGGGAGCCGTGGGAACTGGCACGGGCTGTAGGGAACCGCAGCCACTGGGAGCTGCAGGCAGCCGTGCCTGCGGACGGTCAATGTAAACAAACTGTCTTGTGGCCTGCCAGCGGATTACCCTGATGGGGGCTGCAGGTTGACCACCACTGATCTATAGTGTTACCCAACAGTAACCCCGGGAAGGAAACATTCCATGGAATTCAGGAGAGCTAGTGACAGTAACTATAGAGAAACTCCAGAACAGGATATTCATGTACAGTCCTTTATTTCCATGTTTTCTAACTTTTTTTGTATACAAATTAAACCAGGTTTTCAACTTCAGCCTTTTGGATCCAGACTACTTAGATAAATTGACGTGGTGAAGGCCTGTTATCTTACAGCATATATGGACTGTTAAAACTCCCCATAAATCACATTTTATAAAAGACATTTGTTCACATTTTAAAAACATTTACACCTTTCTCATCAACATAGTAATGAACGAAGCTACCATTCTTAAAATTTCTTTTAAATTTGAGATATTTACACTGCATAGTGTTCTTGGGTACATATTTAAAATTCACAAAAGATGCTTTTAGTCAGAAATAGTCTCAATGTTTTGAATAGGTACAAATGGAAACTAAAATAAAAGGGTTATGTTCAGGAAGAGCTGTTATATGTGGAATGATACCTACATAGGACAATTCATCGCTTAAAACATAAAAAGTACCGAGCACCATTTGTAATACAAATTAAACAGTTCAGCTGCAAGTGGACAATGACCAAGGGTCAGATTCTGGCCACTGGTGGATGGCTGATTTGCAGAGCTCACATGCCCAAAGCCGGCCTAAAATTGATTTAAGAGTATTGTGAGGTTGTGAATGACATCACTGGAAAGTGTTAAAATTGTTTATTTTATTTTTGAAAAGATGAGCATGATAATCATCTGTCCGTATCCCAGCCAAGCAAGTCAGAGCCACTCATGGCTACAGAAGAGCTGGTAACATATGGACGCTTGTAGAAGACTTGCCAAAGGGAGTAAGGCTCATTCTAGTAAATGGTCTCACATTTTTCTAATTAGAAGTGATTTTTTTTGCATCTGTGAACTAAGGATGCTGGAGGTGGTAATGGTAATCTGGTCTCTTACATGGGAATGTCAATGGATGAGCAGGGATAAAGGTGTTCTTCATTGTCTCGTGGGCTCTAGAAGGCCCTCTTGGACAAATATAATTGTGAGTGGGTCCATGAAACCAAGAAAAACATATGCAGGCTTCTTTGAATATTTACTGAGTGTGCCAGAAAAATGTTCTCAGACAAGGCTGATTGGTATAATCTGAGTGGTTCTTAATATTGTGTAACAGAACAGCAACAGTCCTATTACCAGTAGTCCCTAGGGACATGCTAGAGACGTTAAGTAAGAGATACCAACACTGAAGTGAACATTTACACAAATCAGGAATAACAGTACAAGTGACAAGACTGGAAATGTGAAGTGACCATGACATATGACCATCTGGTGCATGTTAAGTGACAAATGATTGAATGTCAGCAAGCAGAGTTTAATGAAATTCATGCTCCTGATAAAACATGACTGCACAAACAACATCTGTGTAATTCTTCTGATAGTGACTGCAGGCTAGTTGTATTACGAAAGGGGAAAAAAATCAGGAAGACAGTTAGGATAGAAGCCAACTGTGATAGTCTGTTAGGTAAATCAATATTTTGGCAGGCTTAGCCTGTCAAATACTGTCAGTGTTGCACCTTGATGTGAAAAGTAAAATTATACAGAGGCCCTTTTGAAAAATCAAAGAGAAAAGACGAGTTATTTTGTAACCGCCTGTAAATATTAGAGATGGCGAAGGCTTGGCTGTCATGAACAACAAGATACGAACTGAGTTGACAGCTCAGTCCTATATATGTAGAGAAATGTGCTCATATTTGGATAAGCCAATTTTTCAGCATACAAAGCAATGGCCGAAGAGTGTGAGAACTACATTTCTATTACGGACCATTCACACTTACACGAGTCTTCAGTTTGTCACAAAACATAACAAAAACATGAAAAAGGCATAATAAAAAGCTCGAGAAGAAAGTCCCATGTGCAAAACATTACAATACCCTGGATGTAGATATCATGTTGCAGCTGAATTTGACCCTATCAAAAAAGTAACTAAATGTTCTTTCACTAACTGATGACAGTTATTCCAGTACGATTCCCCTCTTCCCATACAACAGACATAAAAGATCTTTAAAAAAGTTTCACAGTATGAAAAATGTATGAGGATTAATTCATAAGGATATTCAGTATGTTGAGTTTTGTCAACTGCGTGTATTGATTCCAAATAGCTGTAAGAGTGAAGGTGAGTTCTCATTTTTACTGCACTCCATCTAATCCTATCTTCCATGTGAGGTACATGAATAAGTCAAGAACAGGAAGCACTAAATTCTGCAGTCCCTTTTCAGACAAAACTCTTAGTTACTTAAATGGGGTTTTTAATATTATGGGCTAGATTCTGGCTGCAAACAGCCAGTGAAGAATTCCCCTGGTGTAAGGAAACTCTCTGCTGCAATAAAGCTCGCAGAGCTGGCTCCTTTGTCAGCCTCCCACCCATGGCACAGAGGGAGTATTGGGGTGGATAAGGAGGCGAGCAGAGCTCTGCTGCACTAAACAAATCCTCCACTGGTGTAGGGTCCCTTAGGGATCCTAGGTCAGAGATGTAAGCTGAATCATTGCAGACTGGCCAGGATCAGGCCAGATTCAGGGGCTCTAACTTGCTCCCTAACAGCTCCCCCAGTTCCTCTGTGTTGGGAGGAGTCCAGACACAGGGGAGAATCTAGCCCTATATGTCCCACTGACTCAACAACTGTAGCACTTTGATCTAAGAGAGTAAACATGCAAACCCATCTTCCAAATCAACTCTTCATGAGAGAAGAGTCAGCACTTATGTGTCTCAGCTTCTAGGTTCATAGGCTTAAAACTTATCTGGAAAGTCTGAAATGGAACTATGGGATATGTAGTCTTAGGGGACAATTCTGCCTTCAATTCTGAGGGGTGGATCTTCACTCAGATCTTCTACCCTCTCTTCATGCACAGAACAACTCCTGTCCCTGGACGTGTGGAGCTCCTACCTCCTACCTACATGGGAGCCGTCTCCCCCTCCTATGAATATTCTAAATCAAATCTGGAGAGTTCTATACACACAAAAAGGGCAGATCAGAGCAAAGAGCCACCATTATACCCTTTCTCTGACAGAAACTTTTATCAGAGTGTTCCCGTTGGTTGCTTTCCAGTGAAGAGAATGCAAAGCAAAATAACAAATATAAGGCTCAACTGTGCTCTGGCTCTGGGGGAGTGTCCAAGGGACTCAGGAGGGCACAAGTCCACATGTTCAGCTGGGCACAGGGCCTGCAAGGAGCTACTGCTGCTAGTGATATTAGCCAGTCCAAAGGCTCGTGACCCTGCCATGCCTATTGAACTGGTTAACATAGCCGGTGGTCGTTTGAAGGAGGTAATATGTAGTTATAAGAGGATAAGAGGGGAGTTGAAGGACTGCGGATAGGTACTAGTGTAGGCCAGGCAAAGAGATCCAGCAGGAAGGAGTTGGATGAGAGGAGCTCCAGAGCCCTGCTGGGGGTGCTCTATTAGTAAACCAATCCCACACTTTCCAAAAGGTTCAAGCTTGGTTTGTAGAAAGCAAACTTTTAGCCAATTCTTATACAACTGCTTTGCCTGTCAAAGTGTAACATCACAGGCTCTTTATCATTAATCGATATAATACCAAGGCTAGCTCCTGCCCTCCACTATATGGTTGCACTAGGGCATGAGCAGACACAAGGAGTCACTTCCATCCCCTCTCTCTACTAGCAGCAAGGTAGGAACTATTTAGTGCTGAGGGGAGCAGAAGGAGATAGCACCAGCTATTATGCCATCTGAAATGCTGGGCCTTCAAGTGGGCAAAGTCAGTTAGGAGACGTCTTCCTCCTGCAGTCAGCGAGTGCACATGCTGCATTCTGCCCACCCTGAGACATCCTTTTCCTGTGCTTCTACCTGGTACACAGCTGTCACCACCACTCTGCTCCCACCAATGTATGGCTCCTCCAGTGAAGCGCAGGGCGTACCCTATCTAATGGGATGCTAAATTGCCCTATCTTTGCATCACAGATCAGCTACAGTTCAGCCAATAAAATGGATTTCAAAAAATATATCGATGTCTATACTCAACAAACAGGAATGTATTCAGCAAAAGCCTCATCTGCTATTACATACTTTTAACAACTGCCCACATTTTCATTCAGCTGGAAGAGCAGAATGAGATTTCTTAGGTACAAAAACATTCAACGCTTCCATGACAGATTATTTTCTATTCTAAGAAAAATAAAGACTCCATTTTTTCCACAGTGGCATGAGAAAGGAACAGGCAATTAACATAGAATCAGTGTTTCCCAGCTTTTGCCCCCTTGTGTTAAAAGTTTAACATTATTTAAGCTTTTCTGGTTTGCTTTGCATTGAATGCATATACAGTACTATTGCATAACATGTGGCCAACCCAGGAACCTGTAATGCAGGAGCCATGAAATCATGCCCAACAGCGTGTGGCTGCCATCTTGGATTCACTAGTAGTGAGAAGCAAGGTCTGTTTTTTTCAGGTTAAGCAGGCCCTTTCTGAGGATCTTCACCCCATCACCACACCTGTTCCCACACCCTCTGGTTTATTTTCCCTTTTCATGGCTCTGTGCTGTGCTCAGGCACTTCTTTCTGGCAGAGAAGGGCTGAATGGAGAGTCTCTTTAGAGTCTAGTGCATTCATACTGTTCTTGCATTGGCCCAGAGAGTTAGCTGTAGAGCTAGATAAGGCACATCCCACCTACCCACTGAACACTGCTTTGCAGCCTAACCACTCCTTGCCCATCTAGGAAGCAGGAGGTCAAACCAAGGTAGCAAATTCAAGGTGCCTGTGTCAAATACAGCACTTATAGGGCCTTGCCTGCTGCCAGATTAGAAGTGCTTAAAGAGTTATACTTTTTGTGATTAAAGACGGGCTTTTGTCATGGGAAACCAAGCTTCAAAAGTGGCTCCAGGCACCTACCTTTCAGAATCAGTGAATCCAATTTGGTAGGAGCAGGTTCCTGTGATCCTGGGTGGATTTTTAGGTACTGGGTCTAGGGTACTTTCATTTTGTTGGCGTGTGGAGGAATAAATGAGTAAATGTGGATCTTCCAAAGAGCAGCACAACATGCTTCGTGCAGTCACAGGGGTTGAACCCTGGAACTATTTCTGGTAACTTGCATTAATCTCTCTGAAGCTTAAGGTAGGAATGAGGAACTTTAGAAAGTATTTCCATTTACTGAAAAAACTTTCACTCAACCTTCCCCTAGTGCCCCACAGTGAGTGGAAAACATGCCTGTGTGTTTTAAACCATATCAAACCAGATGTGCTGTTGCTTGATATTTTGATCTCTCAATATGGTGATTTAAAATGATGGATTTAAATTACCATTCGGAAATGAACCTCCAATTTTGTAATTGCTGTCACAAATCTCACAGATGTCATTCTTGAATTCACACGATTTGAATTTTCTGTTTCTGTTTTGATCGTGTTCTCTTCAGTCAGCATAATAATTTCCAAACTGCCATTTCTGATAAGGATTTGAGGCGTCACAGGCATTAACCCTCAGGGTTTTGTGAGACTGATCCACTTCCAAACATGTTGGCTGCTGAAGGTGTTCTAAAACCATGTGATCCATCTAAAGAGAAACAGCACATGACAATAGGTAACATGACTCATACAGCAATTGTTATTAGGGTTAGGGAAAAAAACTGGAAAAAGAAAGCTTCAGAAATTATACTCAGTATTCCCCAGTGGAGATTTTTGATCCCCTAGGATGCGCCCATTTTTGCATTTCTGCATTATGTAATGATTCATTCATAGGCTTCAAGGGAATTTTGGGTGGGATCCAAAGTTTACACCTGTTGTTGAACTACAACTATATTATATCTTCTGTGCTTCATGGGATTTTAATTCTTTGGAAATTAACGGATTAGTTCGCTTGCTGTCTGAATGGTAATTATCATGCAAAGGAAATAACTCCAGATGGCATTTGCAATATAGGATAACGTATGGCAGGAGACTTTGGTTTTCATACTGTGGTATTTCGCAACTGATGAAGTAAAAGCACACTTACTATGATGAAAAGTGTGTTAGGTAATTTGTTAATTAAGTCCAAGAGCTGGAATGTTAAATTGGATTACGAAATCGTGAGGAGTTTGAATGATTAAGGGCCTTATTCTGATCCTTTTGCACTTATGTGTGCATTTTTTTAACCTACTTATACATATTGCCAATATGGCAATACTACAAGTATCCTCAGCGGTAGGGACATTTTTACATTATTGCTTTTCTCTGTATAACATTTGATAGTATAATTTGAGTCATGTATCTTGGTGAAATATTAGCAAAATCACCAACAGACTATTTTATTTGAACAAATAATGGGGCTTTGTATGTGTATGACAAATTCATTGAACGTGCCATTGTTCTGATGCGGATTATGACACCTGACGAGTGGTAAGGACTTCACTGTTTCTGTGGCCAGCATTAACCCATTTCCCGCCTCGTTTTCTGGTTTGCAATAGTCAATTGCTGGAGTGACTAGTTTTTAACCCTTGTTATATAGTAACTCAAACTAGTCTCCTTTGTAATCAGCTTCCAAATGATCTTTCAGAAAAACATATGGCAAGCCAGTGAATGTGAACCTAACTAGATTACAATAATGCACCTTTTTCTTGTAGACAGTATGGTGACAAGCACATTAGAAAGTTAGAGCTTAGGTTATATTAGGTGCCATCTCCAAACTGTATCCTTTTCAGGAATGACAATTTTTTTTTTTTTGGCAGAGATAGCATTTGACAGAACCCCACAAAATGCTTCAGTCCTGTTAGGCTCCAAATTTAATCACCTTTATGATTGTCCCGCCCTTTTGGAGAATGTCCCCTGGACTCTAAATGTCTCTGACTTCTAACATTACACTCTATCATCCCTAAACAATTCAAAATAAAACTAACAAGAGCCATTGTTTTGGTAGGGCTTGGACTAGACCGATGTTGTGTTCCGCTGGTTGACTCTGTGCTAAGAGTTAAGTAGCCCTTGTGATGATGTGTCTACCCCCACACAAGACTGAAAGGGATTAAGATGGCCAGGCAGGCCAATTAACTTCACAGACTGCACCTGGAGGGGGAGCCAGGGAGCAGGGAATTGATTGAAAGCAGGCTAAGCTGGGTAGGAACAGGTGGGGCCTATAAAACCAGGAAGCTGGTAATAGACAAAGGCTGATGGGAAAGGCTGTAGCCACTCCCTGAGAAGAGGGAGGAGGTTTGGCGTTAGTACACCCAGAGAAAGGAGAGGAACCGGGAGAGGTAGGAAGGAGGAACAAAGGCTGTGGGAAAGCAGGCCATAGTGACAGGTATAGGGTCCCTGGTCTGGAACCCAGATAGGGTGACCAGATGTTCTGATTTTATAGGAACAGTCCCAGTATTCGGGGCTTTTTCTTATATAGGCTCCTATTACCTCCCACCCCATCCTGATTTTTCACACTTGCTGTCTGGTCACCCTAAACCCAGAGTAATGGGTAGGCCTGGGTTCTCCTACCAACCACTGGGGATATGGCACAGGTCAAGCAGAGGACAGCAGACTGCCTGGGCATCCTGGAAAAACCTGGTTACATTTACCTTGGAAGGGGGAACCATGGAGTTATCTGGCTGGAGGGCTAAGTCACAAAGAGGAATCTGTGATTTGTAGAGTGAAAGGGGTCTGTAGAATGAGAGGACAATGGGAGAGACACTTCCAGAAGAGGGTGCAACACCTGGCTGGAGCTAATCCCCAGGATGGGCCTGGAGGAGTGCCACCAACAGTGAGTAAACCCCATGACAGTCCCCCATTCCCAGAGCAGTGCTGACTCCATTGCGCACACACACAGAAGTAAACCAAAAAAAACCATGTTTGTTTTTACTTAGAGATGGACCCTAACCACAGCCCCAGATTTGAACACTGGGCTTGAGAGGAGAAGATTAAGATTAAATCCCCTTTTGTGTGGACTTCTTCAGACCTGCAGGAGGGGAGAACTAAGGGTGCTCATTAGCTTCATTTACAAGGCTTTTGGTGGAAGATGTTTCCCTCCATTACCCCACATCCCCAGTGTACAATTTACGCTCTAAATTCTGTTTCTGCAAGGAAATGTGCTAGTGACTTATTTTTTATTTAAATGTCTCTAGAGTCCTTTCACTTGCTGTATTAAGCTCAATGGTGCAGAAGGTCCCCAGTGATGTTCCAGATGTAAAAAGTAACAACTTTTGAAATTGAACTTTAATCTAATCTAGAAAGTTTTGGTGTCAAAAACTAAGTCTTATTTCTCTCCATCTTTCTGTTTTTGTGTGTGTGTGTTTTGTGTCTGGCTTTTGCTGCAAAGTGGTTGAAGAGTTAGACATTTTGAACTTTGACTATCTGTTGTTAGGATGTCATAATTCAGGAGCTCCTTGTTCAATTAATTTCAGTTTTTGTGGAAAATTTCTACCTTGCCTCAGAACTAACCTTTCTAATTCTGAGATTAACATTTTGTGGATTTTAGGTGGTGGCCAAATTTGGATTAAAATGGAAACTCAATTGCAACCTTAACAATAAAGCAATTTCCACACTGCTCAGCAAAATAAGAATCACTCAGCCTGTCTCATTCTCAGTTTCTGGGGTTATATTTTATGCTAACACAAAAATATATCCGTTTTAAACCTGTGTTACAAATCCAATTACTATAGTCAATATATAAACTTTTTTCCTCCAAGACTTTTAAAAATAATAGATACAATAAACCTTAAAATTGAGCAAGTAACTTCATCTCACTGTGCCTCAATTTCCCACCTGTAAATAGAGGTACTAATAATACTACTTTTCTTTCACCCTCTCTTGTCTATTTAAATTAAAAGCTCTTCAGGACATAGGCTGGCTCTTATGTGTATGTATAGTGCCTAATGTAAATAGCCTTCATCATGTCTGGGACCCCTACCTGCCACAGTAATACAAATAATGAATAATAGTCACCCTCACTAATATTCAAAACAAAATAAATAAAATAAAATATCCACATTCGGGAGATATTAATAGTAACATGTTGGGTGATGTTTTGTTTTTCTTCATACAGTTACAAGTCCCTAGCCTCTGTTTGTCAGAAGCTGGGAATGGACAACAGGGGATGGATCACTTGATGATTCACCTGTTCTGTTCATTCCCTCTGGGGCACCTGGCATTGGCCACTGTCAGAAGACAGGATACTGGGCTATATGGACCTTTGGTCTGACCCAGTATGGGCGTTCTTGTGTTCTTCAGTGGGCCCAGAAAGGATAATATTTCACTGGGGGGAGTGGAGAGGAGGGGGGAGAAAGGCATTCAAGTCTTTTTGGCTTGTGAGTTTCTATGGCTGTTTTCGAAGGGGGGGGGGACTGACAGTGATAACTTTCAACTGTCTTTCTCCTCACAGGGCTGGTACTATATGCTTCCAGTGTCCAGGGCTTTCCTAAAAACTAATCTGATCTACTTCAGTGAACTAAAGGGTATAGTTCAGGCTTGTCACTAGTTCAGTCCTATGCCGGTACAATCATCTGTGCCCAATTGTGTTGAATTGGGCATTGTGGCTTTGTAAAAGGATACAGAAAGTCATGTTTCATAGCAGGAACCACCAAATGTATCTAGCTTAAGGCTTGAAGTTCAGCCTGGAACAGTTTCTGACCATCAAAAATTGTCACTGTACCTACTGTGCAATCTGGTCTCATAAATGGCTGACAATTTTCTTTTATTTTTACAAAATATCCTTGCTTTTGTAAGGAGTGATTTTTTTTTTTTTTTGGTTTGAGGAAGGTTTTTTGTTGTTTGGCTAAAAAGAAATGAATGGAAGGAGAGTCAATAATGGAATGTCTTATTGAGTATCGATTGGGTAACACAACAGCTACGCTTTTGTTTCCTAAATTGAAGGCTCCTCTAAAAGCATGTCATTTCAGAGGGGAAAAATCATTTCTAATTATTCATGGAATTCTTTAATGCTTAGAGTTATCTACAAGCCTGAATCTTTGACTTTGTTGGACGCAGGGGTAGGAAAAAAGAGAACAAAATGTCATTTGAATGATTTTGTGTGTGTGTGTGCCAGGTTAGTTTCACTATATTACATTTTGCTTGATGCAATGCTAAGGCAGCACATTGCTATACACCACCCTGAAAGGTAAATGGGGCCATGGGAGTGAAATCACACTGGCAGCTGGTTAGCTTTCAGTGTAACCTGGAGGAAAATAATCCTGAGGATTGAAAACAGCATGAGCAGAGTAATGATCAGAGTGCCTGAAATAATTTGAAGTAATGCATGCCTTAGGAAAAAGGTGATTTTTGTCAACCTCTTTTTTCCTCATATATATTGAGAAATTCACAAAGAGACAAACTAAATGTGTGTCTTTGTGTTTCTCTTTTATCTTAATGAATTTGGTATAGTCTCTCACTGCCAAACACATGAAAATCATACAACACTGGCAATAAGTATTGTTTTCCTTTGTTTAGTTTTATTTCAGGTGTAACTATGGTGGTAGTGGAGGGGAAATCATTACAAATGCTCTACTTACCAGTTCTGGCTGAAAGGCCACCAATGATTTATGCAACCATTTCAGGCTATTGTTTCTGTTATCGCAAGGGTACAGGCCCAGTGTTCTCTTTGCATCTACTGGTGCTACACAGAAGTCCCCGTGTTTTATTAGTCTCAGCCAAGTGTAGTTGAACTTCTGGTTCTGTGGAGGAGAAACAATAGCAGACTGATTTCGGTTTGGGTTTTGTGAGCTATTTCCCTTTATTTCTGAATCTTATGCATCTAATCCAACCACATAAATCTAGGCTTTGTATAATTGTTCCAGATATGCCAGATTCTGTTCTATTAGTATGAATCTGGAGCAAATTCACAGAATAAAGTTCCGGTCTAAGGCCTGATCGTGCTCTCAGTGACCAGACTACTTCTGACTTTGATTAGAGAACAGGCTGTCTCAGACTGCTGTAGCGGAGATCAGAACATAGCCCAGTAACTCAAAGCTTTCTAATGTTTGCGTTAACAATGCACCAGTACAGGGATTCTCAAACTATGTTCAGCAAAGCATTTCCTGGTGGCCCACAGAGAGGAAAACTGAGGACGGGGTAGTTGTGAGGGTGGGAGAGGAGAGGATCTCTTTTATACACTGGACTGTAGAAATGAAGAATTGGGGACAACACCAGAACAAATTCTGAAAAGGGGATTTGTCTGCTACAGCCGACACCAGCTTGCAATGGTGGGGCTTCAGGACTGGACCTCTTCGATGGCGTAACAGCGCTCAGTGACAAAAGGCCAACCCTGCCCCCCTTAGGACAGTTACTCTTGATCAGTCCTAGCAGGTGCCCTGATGTCTATATTGGCTAGTAATCAGTGGGGTATTACCCATCAGGAGGCACTTCCTATAAAAGACAGCAGAGGAAAGTAGCCCCGTTCCTGCAGCAACTGCCATGCACCCTCCCTCCCATGCTGGCTTTGTTATTGTGGTAGAGTACACTAGTGGCCTATTGTATTTAAAGTTTTCTCTCCACTATGGGCATGTATGGAATTTTGCATTTGAGTTGCATTTCAGCCGATTGCAGACTTTTTGGTTTTGGGCGTCTCGGAGCTTTCATGAAATGGTGCAGGCTCCATTGCTTAGCTATTGCCTCTACAAATCAAGCCCAGTATTCATTTCTTGTTTTACCAGATGGCATCTTTTGGCAATGTGTCCTGGCAGTAAGGATTACATGAACCTCCAAGATGGACTTCAAGTCATTGAGGTGGCAGGTAGGGAGATTCTTTAGCATAAGCAATAAAACGGACACTATTTGACATCCAGTATACAAACCCAAATGCATCTTACCTTGTTGCTAATGTTACAAGTCTCAAAGGCCAGAGTGGAGTTTTCCACAGTAACACATCTAGCCATGGCTATGTTAACAATCTGGGAACAAAATTAAAAATGGAAATTCAGAAAAGGGAATAACATCAAGTGAGGCACAAAAATGCAAGAGACAGAACACCAAAAAAGAACAATTATAATAATACCTAGCTCTTATGTAGTGCTTTTCATTAGCAGATCTCAAAGAGCTTTGCAAAAGAGGTCAGTATCATTCTTCCCATTTTACAGTTGGGGTAACTGAGGCACAGAGCAGGGAAATGACTTGTCCAAGGTCACCCAATATATTAATATTTAACAGTATTACATTCTGATTAGCATAAAAATAACAAGGAGTTCTGATTAGCATAAGAGTCTGTCTCTACATGAAAGTTAATCTGGAATAAGATAGGGTGTGAATTTAAAGCAGATTAACTATTACTGATTAACTCCATGTGTGGACAAGAGCATCCACACATGGATTTAGCCAGGAATAGCTATTCAGGAATCTTTTAGGGCTTATCTACACAGGGAGTTATTCCAGAAGTAAGTGGTTAGCATTATCTCTTTTACTGGATGCTCCCTATAAGAGAAACATAGAGTAATCTAGGCAAACTAAAGATAATGGACCATATTCTCTGCTGGTGTCAGTGGTGCCCATAATATCTGCTCAAACTCTTTTGTCTGCCAAGAGATGCTTTACATTAGCCTTTTTCTGGAACACGGGAGGCAGCAAGAGTAGGTTTTTGTTAGGCACAGCTAACTTTCCTATTGCTGATTCATATGCTGTAACTGTTATTGAAAAGCGATTTATAAATCCCCTCACATTCCTGCAGCACAGTCTAACCAACCCAAATGAGCAGCAGGTTAGGAGAAAAATCCTCTTAAATGGACTTTATGCATACAATTTGATTGCCTGGCCAATCAAATCAGAGATCAGATAACTGGAGATATCTTGGCCACCCAAAGATAACTCAGAGTTAAAAGCTGCTCTGAGCTACTCATGCAGCTACACTTTAACTAGAAGGTCCAAAACCCTCCTCCCTACCCCCCCCCCCCAAAAAAAACCATAATAGCTGGCAAAAGCCTACCTGCTGTCATCAGACCTCTGACTGGTGATGGATTTAGGACATAAGTGGTGGGATACATTTCTATTCTATTCAGGCTATTATACTGCACCCTTCACTGCTGCATCTGAGCATCTCCCCGCAGGGGATTAAATTACATGACTAATATCTGTCATGAATTCTCTTCTTTTGTTCTCCTTTCCCAAGGGGAAAACTGTTTGTGGATTTTTATATATATTTAATTTTATTATATATAATGTGATAACTCTTCAACCCTCACAGATAGGGTTGGCTGCCCTTGATCCAGTCAGGGAAAGGGTATATTGGTACTTACGGTAATACAGGAGTCAGCAGCAGTTGTGTACATATCGACACTTTGGAAAGAAGGAATTTCAGTTGTAACTTAGCCAAAAGGTTTATGATTATCTTTTTAAACTTTTGCATCAGATTGGGGGAAAAAAGAATGAGTAACAAAACATTGTCTATCAGGGAATAGCTAGTTAGAAAGTGCAGATGCAAATGAGAATTTTTTTTAAGTGTCTAAATATTTTCTCTTTCCAGATGTTCCTTTGTTTTTGTTGTGGTACAGGTGGCCTCACGTCTCTCAGGTGTCTTGTATCTCTTCATTCTGCCTCTTTTTTGCTCTGTTTTCTCTACAATTGTCATTACACCAGGGAGTCATCATCATGATACCTTGTTAGCATGACCTTCTGGAGAAGTTATGGCTTGCACTAAGCTTTTTTGTACTGTTGTTTGAATGACCAGACGAGTGCATTCTAAGGGCATTTATGCGTTCTGAAGTTTATATTAGAACACTGCTTACTGAATTCTGCCAGGTACCAAATGCCCTCAGTTCACACACCAGGAAGTCAATGGAACAATACTGATTTATAACAGATGAGGAGTTGGCCTAACTGAGATATATTTATTGTACTTTAAGATAATCATGGCAATATTTGAAAATTATAGCTGGTTGAGCTAAAAATGTAGCTGCTTTCCTCCCTTTTTAGATTACTGAACCTTTTATGAACTAATCCTGATTTCTGTAAGTAAGTCTGCTGTTCATAAAATATTTTCCAAGTAGCTTTGATGAATATTCTTCATCCTACCGGTAGCTTCTGAATGGTTATTTCAGTAATCAGTACTTGTTGTTTGTGGTGTGCAGCTGCTCATCTAAGCAACAAGGTATTGTTTCTGTCCGATGACTGGATGTTTTTAAACAGGAAAATAACAAATAACCAACTTTTGTAGTTTTCAGGTGAATAGTTATTTGTCTTAAAATATATGAAACTTTTGGAATTTATGAACACAATGCTCAGTGATCATTCATAAATCACATGACTTCACAAATCACAGTAACACAAATTTAGCCCTTTTAATTCACAAAACTATTCCCCAATATTTTTACTATTTGATCAGCTGTATTGGAAAATATGGTTCACATTGCAGCTAAAGTAAAGCAACCTCAGCCCAGCTTCACTGACTCCCTGGGGTAGAAAAATATCTGGGAGTTTATAGCCAGCAGAGCAGCTCTTTAGCACCCCGGCACTGCCCGTGGTCTGGGAGGCATGTCTGAGGTGTGCAGAGTATGGCCATGTCTGCTTCTGGCTGCTGGAATAGCCTAGAAGATAAATCAAAGCTGTAATGGGGGAGGGGCTGAACTGCCCCACAGCCAGCATTAGTGCCAACAGGCGTAACACTACTTATGCTCCTGCCCTTAGCAGGCACCGCACAAGCACAGCTGAGGATCTGACCGATTACTTTCAGGAGTACTACTCTCGTTAAAACTAGAAAGACTTTCAGAAGCTGACAGAACTACATATGGTAACAAAGTGCCTTACTTTTTGACCTGGGATCACTGTCACTTGTTCTTAACATTCAGATTTTTTTAATGAAGTAGCATGTCCATGATGCCTCAGGGGGGACTATTTTATGCCCCTGTATTTTTAGAAATGTTTCCAACAGCCCTGAACTTTGGTGAGGAAATATGGACCAAGATCAAAATCTACATTTTTGCTACACACACACACGTAAACATAAAGAGATGCTGAATATGTGAATTAGCACACTGTAAAAATGAGACTCATATGACATTGAAGTTCACAGGATGGTGTGAATATAACACCAGTGGAAGTTAAAGGGAAGTAAATTCAGAGAATACACACAACCTGATCCTGCTACATTCCTTACACAACCACAACTTCCACTAAAATCAATGGGAATTTGGGGTAGGTAGGGAACGCAGGACTGAACCCAAAATATTTCTGAAAAAGTATTCTGTCCACTATACATTTGTTGCATTTGTAGAAGTACTGGAGACTGGGTTTTAGCTGCACTTTAATATGTGATATGACTATGTTTGGGAGGATACTTCTACTCTTTTTGTTTGAAAATAGAAATGAGGCTGTTTTTATTGTAGAAGAGAAAAAATAGATTTCTAGTGCACTCTAGTGGTGTCAGGCTCTCAGTACAAAACAATCATTGTTCATGTACTATATCGATTCCATGAATAAATTATTGAAGCCCTAAAAATCCTGGAGATCACAGATAATATATCTCTGCGTCTACCATATCCGTCTGTAGCCACAAGATTTCTGAAATATAAACTCCAAAAATGAGGTAAATTGCTCAGATGTTTCACTATTATCTTGACTGCTATGGGGTAATTTATCATGTCAGTTATCACTGAAGAGGCTTGTTAATGTAAAATTTTGTCTTTGGCGGGGGGAAAAGAGAAGTGCAAAAAAGATGGAATCTTCATTCTCAGAAATGTCACCCAATAGAAAATGCAAAGAGAAGCACAGAAATACCAACCAATGGGCCACATCTTCAGATTTGTCGCCTGTCATAGAGCAAAGAGAATTCCTACAACATAATGAAACCACTTTGTCCTAAACCATGATCTCCAGTCAAGGTGAAATTCACCATGGCTGAGGGACACCATATGAGGCCCTCTGCACCCCTAGGAGTCACTGAGCTTGTGTGTCACAGGCCAACCATAGAAAGTAAGTTTAAATGAAGAGTGGCTGGTTAACACAGATATGTAAACATGCATTTGTGGTGTAATTTGCCCTTGTAAAGTTCACATACCAGCCCACTGGCTTTAACAAGAGGAGCTTCCAGGTCTGGGTAGATGTTCTCCAGATACCACTTGAAGTTTTTACACTTAAGCTTCTTCCGCAGTTCTATTTGTTGAGTCAAGTCTCCAACATCCAGGTTTTTCTGGATTAAGTGGTAACCATGTCCATAGAACAATTCTTTGTACTCATCTAACCAGACCTCTGCAACACGCGCCAAATTCCGCTCCACTGTTTTTATCCGGTCTTTAGGGAAGGAGTACGGGTTGTCATTCCTGAAAATATGTCCAACTCTGGAGCATGGGATGATCTCAATTTCTCCTCCACACATCCAGACCTGTCAAACAGAGTTTGATTAGATAAAAATATTGGTAAATGGTACCTTCTGGTATACAATGGATCTGATTTTTGAGAAGTGGCTTCAATTTTTGTAGGCACAATTTTGTGGGTGTAACCTGCACTTGTGTGTCGGTACAAATGAAGAGAGCCCAATGGGAAATGGTCTGTGTTGGGTGCACTGTGGAGCAGTATTACTCTAGGGGGAATCCTCTCAATCGGGTACAATCCCTTCAGAGCTCCCCAGCACACAGGGGGGCCACACCCACTCCACCATCCATTAGGGAGAGGACCAGCGTATGCCTATCTCACCAACTTCTAGGCTGGTGTGGAGGAGGCACGCAGCCAAAGCCCTGCCTCTTCCTGACCCATTTAGAGAGGTTTGCCTAGCAGAGACTGTAGCTGGTGTATCTGGTCCCTGTTCTGGGATGAAAATGAAGGTGTCTTGGGCCTGCTTTGTCTCTGTATAACATCTGAGTATCTCTGCAATTCAAATACTTACATGCCTTAATGATAGTGTTTGCATGAGCAGTTAATTGGTGGTATATGATAAATGCTTCTTGGGCTGATAAACCAGGAATTGAACCAGGGACCTCCCAAGATAAAATTGTGAACTGCTACAGCTTGAGCTGAAGAGCTGGCTGACTGTGACAGCTCCTTTCCTTTGGGGGTCAGCACAGAAGGGGGTCTGTAACACGCTCACCCATGAGTTATAGATGGAATTATTTTCAGGGAAAAAACTGTGGCCACAAAAATGGAGGTCAGGGAGAGGTCTTGTTAAAAATCAAGTCAAATGTAATATTCACACAGATTAACTTGAAAATACTGATAAACAATCCTCCAAGCATTGCTGAGTTGAACAATAATTCTACAGCTGGCTTATATTAGCAAAAAATCATAAATAAATGACGAGCATAGCTTGTGGCCCATGTTCCAGGCCAAAAGAAGTAATTTCCACAATAATCTTTGGAAAGGGGAGGAGAGCCTCGGGTTTCAAAGTTGTTCCCTTTTGCAACACACTGTACTTTTGACACTGGTGAATGCAAGAGTTACTGTTCAATCAAGAGGGTTCAAAGTTCATCTTTAACCACTAGTAGAGGCCCTGATTCAGCAAAGCACTGAAGAATATGAATTGGGGCCTAAATGAGATTCAGAGATAATAGCATTTAAAGGCTACGAGGATTCAAATTGACAGAAAGAAACATTCAGTAACATTATTACTACTTAGGAAAGCAGCATACCTTGAATGAAATCTCCATATTTTCACCTCCCCAAACATCCAGTCCAGGATCATATGTTCCAAGTTCAAAAAAATACTTCTTATCAATAGAAAATAATCCACCTGCCATTACGGGACACCTACGAATGAACCACAGATTTTACATTGGTACTCTGTGGGACAATAAAAATGTACCTGCCACAGCACCCCTACACAGGAATAGCCTGGAAATCATGGACTCCCAGCTGTCCTGTGACAGGTGCTAAGTGTAACACCCTATGTTAATTTTCACTTCCAGAAATGGAAACTAAAAGACACTAGATAGTTAATGAATAGAGAGCAAACAGATCAGTTTGAAGAAATGGAGAGACCCATTGGATATGAAAATAAGCAAAACTACACTGTTTAAAATCTGAAGTTAACCAAGTGGCAGTGAGAGCATCATGTGTGTTACCTTGCTGCAGACGGGCAAGCACGCTAACAAAATGGATACTAATGTTTAAAAAGCATGTGATGGAAAGTAAACATGAGGCAAAGCTTTGGTTAGAAGAAAGTACAGTACACTTTGGCAAAGTGGCTGAACAGAACCTGAAAATTTTAATGAACCACTAAGGTAATTTTCTGATATCAGTTTTGTATGTCTGTCTGTCTGTCCAGGTTGGTGCCAGAGGAACTGAAATATCATCTTGGGTTCAAATTATAGATTAAATTTCTAGAGGGTGTTTTTCCTATTAGAGACTAGAGGCCAACTGCTTTAATCAGTGGTGCAAAGTAGAGTCATGAGATAAGTAGCAAGGTAATACAAAAAGAATGGAGATAAACCGAAAAGGCCACCATACAGATTCTCATCCTGTGTAAACAACATTGTATAGGAGAGACAGTCACTAGAAAGATAGAAGGAATCGGAGACAAAGACCACTTACTCCGTACGGTACCTCCTAAAACAGTCTGGGCTGGATACTCCACATCACCCATTTAGTTCTGAACACAGTGAAGGGGGATGAGGTGTAGCAACCAGTTATGACTCTCTGATCCTGCACTGTCCAGCTCACAAGTCAGAGCTGCTGGGAGCTGATCTAGTCTATTTGCTGGTGTGAGGTCCCTCTGTGTCCTTATGCTAGTGGGGGATTGGGTAGAGTGGAGGTCCATTCTACCATGCCCCTCATCACCTCTTAGTCCACTCTGCTGCAGTCCTGATTCATCGCCTCCCTCCTCCTACACCAAAGGAAAAGTGAGTGGCACAAAGTGGACTTTGCTGGCTGAGGAATCCCACCCCCTAACTTCAAGTGCTGACAACAAACGCAACATGATTTATGGTGGATAGGTGCAAAGTCAGTCCAGTTCTTTTGATCTTAAGTGCACTTAATTGCAAAAGCTTGTGTGGCTTCTGACCTAAAGGGACCATTTGCTGCTGCAGTGTGATTGTTCTAGTACATGACCTTTATCTCTGGCTATGCCAGTGCTGGAATCCCTTGCCTGTTATATTGAAGCCCTTGAGGCCATGCAGTGTCCAGCAAAATATTTACGGCTCCTGGGATTTTGAGCAATGCCTGCTGTGCTCTCTGTGACTCAGATCGCCACACATCAGGTGGCGCAACTTCCTACACAACTTAATTGCACAGATTTTTCTGGATATTGGCCTTTCTGTGCCCATTTATGTAAAAGGGGAACTTTTGGCCCGTAAAAGGGGAACTTTTGGCCCCCAAAAGACTAGCTGTTTGAAGCTCTGATGAAAGAGCATTTCTGCTCACAAAGTGTTAATTTTATACTCTTACCTTATTATATCTGTTTCCTTGATTTTATCTTTCTCAATGACCTCTGGAGGAATCTGCCTCCATCCAAAATTCATTGGCCAGGTAAAAATCCCACGCTGAAAGTTATCCACTGTCATGTAACTAAATACAGAAAAAGAAAGCTATAATATCAAGTTTTTAAGCAGACTCATAATCAAAAGGAATAAGTGAAAATGAAATTGTCTATATAATTAAAGCAAAAATCTCAAAGATTTCTTCATGTAGTTTCTTTGAGCACTAAACATTCATGACCTACCAAACAGTAAATGCAAACTGTGGTAACTGAGGTAGCTGTATGTATTTTAATATTTGTTCGTGTACATTTTTTCTTTATTCTTTGAGTGAAATAATTTGTGAAAAGTAATTAGCAGGTTAAGTAGCTTGTCTTCCCATAATTTAATATTTTTGATACTTGTGATTTGTAAGTGTTTTTTGTGAAAGCTGCTTGTATTATGATCTGGAAATACAATATGGCATACAATGAAATTACCTCATGTCCTTGTCACTGATTACTTCAATAACTGGGCACGCTACTTTCTTTCTATTTAAACGGACTCTTTCCAGAAGTGGTTCCAACCATCCTACATTACATTCCACATGAGAATCTAAGAATGTCAATACATCACCTAGAGGCAGAACCAAGAGGGGATTATTTCATTTCTGAGAATGAAATACGTTCAGTAAAGTCCACATCCAGCAACTACTGCCCCTAACAATAATACTCTACTCCTATGAACCCACCTAGGAAGAGCCCAAGTAGGGGCCCCATTCTGAACACATTTTGACCTCAATTATGATTTCCAGACAAGTTTTGCAAAGAGTGTTTGCCTGTTCACAAAATGCCACGTTCTGGCCAGCCCTGGTACAGGTGCATAAGCAGGTGGGGAATGTGTGCCAGGGAGGTAGCCAGAATTCAAGGGAAGGACGTGGTCCCTACTCTCTCCTAAAACCCTTGTAGATGCCAATCATCTGAGGTGAGTGGTAAGGGACAAAGAGGTGGCTGGAATATGCTCCATCTCTTAACTGGCAGACAGAACTGGTCAGGTGCAGAAAGTGGAGCAAACTCCCCCTGCTGCTTTAGTGAGTGCTTCCCAGAAGCCTCTAGGAGGAATTCTTGCTAAGTGAGGTGCCATTTCTCCTGTGGGTTCCAACTGCAACATGTCCCCTCCACGCTTCCTCCAGAGTGGGTATGAGCACTGGGACAGAATCTTGAACTCAAAGTGCACCTCCTAGTGGAGAAGGCAAAACTAGAATATAAGTCTGGAAAGGGGCAATCTTCCCTAACTCAATGCACAATGTAAGGGGGAAAATGCTTCCTGGGCAAAGTGGAAGAAAAGGTAGGACCATGACCCCAAACACACCTTCCCTTCAAACAGCCTCAGAAAAACATACACCCCTTTCTGCTTACCATCCAAACAAGTTCCCAGCCAACAAAACAATGAAAGCAAGCTTAAGACATACCAGACAAAATTGGCTGTTAGTAGAAAATTCAATATATGACATCATTGGTGCAGGGCAATGCAAACATTTTAATGACAAAATAATATGGGTCTATGAGCATCAAGAACTGAGGCAAGGAAAAGACATATATTCTGCAAAAAGGATGTTAGAATTTCTAAAATACAGAGCCTCACAGTAACTCACTACAGCTGAAAGGAGCCAGCTTCTCAGCTGCTCAGTAAAATTGTTGTTTTACATCACAAATCCTTCTCAAATCCTTTATCTTATTACTGTCTAATTTAAAATCAGCTGGTTACTGAGAGCTGGTAGAGAAAAAAGTCAAATTTATCCTGCAAATGTTGCCTTTATTTTCCAAATATGTGATGGGCTGAGTAGTACAATAAAGCAAGCTGCTCAAATACTGGCAAAATTCTTTGCCAAACAATGACAAAACTTGCCAAATAATATTGAGCTTTCTCTAATATTAGTTCAAGGTGCTATGATATACAGCACAGTAATAAAGGGTACCATTTTTGTAGTATAAATCTCCTATTCAGACAAGCCCAAAATGGCAAATAAGAATAACTCTCCTCTTACCTTTAGCAATCTCTGCCCCTGCTAGTCTGGCTCGTATTAAACCATGTCTTTCTTTGAGGTGAAGGAGCTGAACCTTTGGAAACTGTGACATGTATTTGTCCAAGCTGTCCTTGAGGTATTCTAAACAGGAGAGAAATTAGCAAATTCTTATAAATGATTGGCTTGTCTTTTTAAAGCCATAACAAAGCAGTGAAAAAAGTTCCCTCTCACTAAGTTTTAAACCGTCTATGAAACACACTAGTTTTTTTTCACTTGGAGACATTCCCTTTGACTTAAATGAGCATTGGATTAGGCCCGTTAGCAGCACTGGTTCCTCCCTCCCCAAACTATTTGGAAGCCTCTCTGTATGAATCATGTGTTTGTGCTCTATGGAGGTTTGGAACACTGCCAACTGGAAGGGACAGGGAAAAAATATATGTATGCTATGGATGAGATTTTCGAAAGCTCTCAGCATTAGCCAAACTCTGCTCCTATGCAGGTGAATGCAGGTAAAACTCTCATTAATGTCAATGACAGCAGAATTAGGCTATTGCTACTCAGTTTGAAAATCCCAGCCTGTGTGACGCTGGTCCCCTGCCAACCTCTGGCGTTCCCCATTGAAGCTTATACTTAACATTTCCTTTAGAACTTATAAAACCAGAATTTTCTCCTTTAAAACACCATAATTCCCATTAAAAAACTGGCTCTCAAGTTGGTTTTCATAGAGTGACTGTTTTTTTGCTGTGCTTTGCAAATTTTCTGTTAAATTCCAACAGCTAATATTAATTGCTACAGTTAAACAATCCATCTGGTCTTAAATTGAGTGAGGAATGCAGCATTGCTTGTCATTATTTCTCACGTGGCACTTTATATTTGTTTGACTTTGTTGTGGGAGTGGGTTTTATTGTACAAAATGCTCAGAATAAAATGTGAGAAAGAAAGATGCATGAGTTAGTAGCAATCCCAGGCGTGTGTGGGTTAAATATATTGGGCCAGATCTTTGCCTGAGTAAAGACAGAGTGAAATCTGAGAGAGAGAGAGAGCTTCAGTGAGAGTTTCTACAGTGGAGTTTGACACCTTCTTCTGAAGCATCTAGAGCTGGCCACTGTTGCAGACTAGGTATTGCACTAGATTGACCACTGAACTAATTCACTGTGGCAATTCCTGTTTATATAAGTTTGCCTGAGACAGAGCCGTAGGATTTGGCTCCTGAATTTTACATGTCCTTTTTTGCTTTTCCAAAGGAAACAACTGTTTACATTTCAAAAGCCAACTCAAAATCTTGGCTTGAGTTTTTTAAACTTTGTGGACACACTAGAAGTTCTGCTTTTTCTGCCACTCCTAGAAATACAATACCACATAAAACAGTTCTCATTACTTTACCGCTGCCCGTGACATTTCTATTGCAAGATGCTCCGTATTTTCATTATGCCACTGGCTGGTTAGTCCATACAAAGGAAAGTGCAAAAGTTAAGGGAAGTTTGCTAGAAAATAGTGTACAAATCTATCTATTTGCCAAAAAAATGCACGTCTATAACATTTATCTACTGAATTAAGTCCTTTCCGTCTCATCCTCCTTATGTCAGTTCTCTCTTTTTAGATTTTAAACTCTTTGGGACGGGGATCCTGTCTTTGTTTGTACAGCACCTAGCACAATTGGGCCCTGATCTGGATTTGGTACAGGGCTTGCCATGAGGAGCTAACAATCTAAGAATTATCCCATTGTTCAATTATTCAAAGCTGAACTCTGTTGTGGAGCATTGAGAACCAAAGTATTAAAAAGCAGAGACTCAGTGGCATTGCAATTACTATGATTGTGCATGTAACTTGACTGTACATAAGTGCCTATTTAGATCAGAGGTGGACAAACTATGGCCACCAGCCGGGAAGGCTAGCCGCCAGCCCCTCCCTGCTGTCTCCCCTCCCCTGCAGCCTCAGCTTGCTGCGCCGCCAGTGCTCTGGCCGCTGCTCCTGCCAGGTAGTGTGGCTGGCTCTGGCCGGGCGGCGGGGCTGCGAGCTCCTGCTGCTTTGAGCAGCATGATGCGGGGGGGGGATTAGATAAGGGGCAGGGGGTCCTGGGGTACAGTCAGGGGACAGGGAGCAGGGGGTGGAGGTTCTGGGGGGGGTGATCAGGGGACAGGGGGCGGTTGGATAGGCGCAGGAGTCCCGGGGGGGGGCCTGTCAAGGGGTGGCAGCATGGATAGGGGTCGGGGCAGTCAGGGGACAGGGAGCAGGGGGGTTTGGTAGAGAATGGGATCCCGGGGGGTGGTTAGGGGCGGGGGATCCCAGGAGGGGGTGGTCAGGGGACACTGGATGCGTCAGGGGTTCTGAGGGGGGCAGGGAGGGGACGGATAGGGGGCAGGGGCCAGGCTGTTTGGGGAGGCACAGCCCTCCCTACCCAGCCCTCCATACAGTTTTGCAACCCCGATGTGGCCCTCGGGCCAAAAAGTTTGCCCACCCCTGATTTAGATGCTTTCATACTGCACAATAGCTTAAGAGATGAAGAACAGTACTGTATCTAGCTGAGATTCCAGGGCCACTGAAGTAGGCCAAATATAATTGAATTTGGCCAGGACTCTATGATTATCACTCCAACTGTCATGAAAGTGTTTTAGTATCTTGGGTCGGGGCGCTTATTTTACATCTCCTGTGAAAGATGGAGCCTCAAGCAACACAGTATTTGCAACACTGTGGGGCATTGGTTTCATATTCATTCAGAAGGAAGCATGCCATCTCCTGATTCGTCATATAATCCACTCTACTTCTTCGAAGTCTCTTATCCAAGCAGTACATTGGCCTCATCCTGGCTGGGGGAATCCATTCAAACTATGATTACAGCACAAGGTGGCATAGCTTCATGATTAAAACATGGGGGCAAGTTGAAATTAATGAAGCAATTATATTTCTTCTCCTATACAGAATTTAAATACAGAGAAGCAATTTGCTCTTTAGCCCTGGGACACATTCATTTCCTGAATTTAAAGGAAGCTTCACCTACCTTTTGTGCTGAAGTCATCCACCAGAATAATCTCTTTAATCAGGTGAGGAGGAGATCGATTGAGGACACTGTGAACGGAGCGTAGAAGAGTGGACCACACTTCATCCACAAAACACATGATAACCGTGGTAGTCGGAAGGTCATCGTGCACCAGTTGTTCTGAACACCTAAAATGTCGTCAATACAAATGAACAGCATCCAGCAGGTGATGTTTTTAATGTACACGAGGCCAGAGGATTTAAACTTCTGTAAGTTTTGGTAAAACTTTGAAAGGCTGCTTGTTTTATGTTTAGCTTGGAGATTTATAAGGTGGGTCGGTGGGGTGGATTGAAGTATTCTGAATAATAAAGATATAACACCAATAAGGAAATTCCAGTGATACAAAGATGAGTGTTCAGGTGCATTGAATGATTTTTATAAGATATATATATACACAGCTACTTGTAGTGGGGGCAGTCTCAGCAGAGAGGCCAAGGATATCCCCTCTCTCACTCGCATGCATGCACACTCACTCACAGTCCTACTTCGTACCCACCTACAGAGTGCTATGCCTGTAGTAACACCTCACAGAGGCTGCATCTACTGCAAAGTAGCCACTGTTCAATTATCTCATTTTCACTAACACACATCCTCTAAGGCCCTGATCCCCCAAATAAGCAGATACATAGTTTTGTTCATGGGACTGTTCCTATTGACTGCAATTGACTTCTCTTGTGAGCAAAGTTTCATATGTGCTTACGGGTTTTGCAGGATCAGGGCCTAAGAACAAGAATAATGTACTCATTATTACAGTGTTTGTTCCTAATGTTCTCTATTGCTCATGGTATTCTGTAGCTCATGCTGCCCTGTTTCTGGCATGTTTTTGTCTTATAGCTCAAGCTGCTGGCATGCCTTCATTTCTCTCTTGCTGTGTCTCTCCCCAGAGCACAGTCCCCAGCTGCTCATAAAGAAATGCAGTCTACAGCCTGAACTGGTATCACCACTTTTCTGTTTAAGGAACTGCTGCCTGGTCAGAACAAGCAGGGAGGGCGCAGCGTTCTTGCTGTTTCTCCCGAGCGTCAGTTTCTTGGCACTTGCACAATGCTGTACTGAACTGGAAGCGGAGAAAGACTGAGAGAAATTCTGAGGATTCACAGAGCCTCTGAATTCCTTGTTTCAGAGTAGCAGCCGTGTTAGTCTGTATTTGCAAAAAGAAAAGGAGTACTAGTGGCACCTTAGGGACTAACCAATTTATTTGAGCATTGAGTAGTGATAATCAAGGTGGGCTATTTCCAGCAGTTGACAAGAACGTCTGAGGAATGGTGGGGGGTAGTGATTATCACTACAAAAGGTTCTCCCCCCTCTCCCCTGCTCTCCTGCTGGTAATAGCTCACCTTAAATGATCACTCTCCTTACAGTGTGTATGGTAACACCCATTGTTTCATGTTCTCTGTGTATATAAATCTCCCCACTGTATTTTCCACTGAATGCATCTGATGAAGTGAGCTGTAGCTCACAAAAGCTTATGCTCAAATAAATTTTAGTCTCTAAGGTGCCACAAGTACTCCTTTTCTTTTTTCTGAATTCCTTAATATACCAAACTGCATGTAAATCAGCTGTATAGGAAAAAAAATCCAATGGTACATGTAATGGTACAGGGAAATAATCACTTCCAAAAAGGACTGTTCATAGTACAGTAACAATACACAAAACATGCAGATGCAGAAGAAAACTTACCCAACGTAACTGTTTTGAATGGACCAAAATGAATTAATCTTGAGGGCGCAAGGGGGTGGGATGATATTACAATATACGTAACCTCACATCAATGCAATTAAATCTGTACACACATAACACACACAAAACTGTCTTTGAGGTTCCATTTCTCAAACAATCTCAGAATCTCAAACCATCAAGCATTTGCTGTCTTTTGTCAAAATATGTAGGCCTTTCCTTTTCACCTGAACTTCCTCCCCCGCCAGCTCAGCCTGTGAATGCTGAATGCTCATCAACAGACTCCATCCAGAGGGTCTGAATGTAGCCTACTCGCCTAGCAAACAGGGAAAGATGAAAATCAGCAGATTTGAGGGAGTGATAAAATTTCTCCGATTTCTATGAATTTGTCATCTTATTCCATTACAGTCAAAATGTGATGGCTGGGTCAAGTCTGGGTCTTCAGTGCTTGAACAAAAGGTCGATGAGCAGCTTTTCTCATCTTCCATTTGCAATTCAACTAGTGCTTTGATATGTGCCTTAAGGGGACATTCACTCCCTAAGCTCTGGTATCTTCAAGTGGATCTTGAGGAGTACAGAGTATTTTACTGACAAACTCCTCTTCCCAGAATTATATTATTTTTTGCCTAGAATACCTTAGCATTATTGGGGCTTGCTTGCTCTCTATTGATAAAGTGTAGCCTGACAAAGGTTTGATCTGTTTTCCTCCAGGGTAGGCCTCTTACATGTAGGACGAGCAACTAACCCACCTGCTAATTGAGAATACTACAGGAATAATGCTTTTCTTGGGGAACATAAAATAAAGAGCACCATTTGTTTTTATACTTTCCCTTTAAAAACAAGCAGGCACCAGAGCACTGTATGCCAAAATAATTTTGAAAAGTCATATTTTTTCTTATATTTGGAAATATAAGGCATCAAATTATACTTTTATTGGCTCAGATACGGCTCACATATCTGCATATCTCAGAGAGAAAGTGAAGTGTGGACCATAAAAAAGAAGTATTTGCAGAGCCTATCTGTATCTCGCTAATTGCAAGTGCAGTTTTGATTTCTTTTCTGGCACTGGCTTTACAAAAAATCCAGATCAGCCCCTCTAGCATTCCTTTAAGTATATCTTTCCTCCCCCTTTTTTGCACGAGAATGATTTTGTAATAGACTTACAGGGGGTTCATCTTAGGACACCAGTCATCACTGGATCAGCCAGAAGGAAATATTGATATTTGCTATGTTTTAGTTGGAAACCATCAACACATTGGCCCATGGCAATGACACAGCTTGCTGCAGTGTAGGAGGTTTTGGATTGGAAGTGAGTTCAGGACTCTCAAACTGGAAAACACTTAGTGAATGTACCACAGGAGAGGCATTTATCACAGGGCGAGAAGAGAGAATTTGCAATCCTTCTCTGCTCTTAAAAAACTTTTGTGGGCGCCCCATCATCTCAGGCATTGGCACCCTGACAGCGGGATTGTCTGGCTATGTAGACTCCCTCCTCAGGCCCTACGCTACCAGCACTCCCAGCTACCTTCGAGACACCACTGACTTCCTGAGGAAACTACAATCCATCGGTGATCTTCCTGATAACGCCATCCTGGCCACTATGGATGTAGAAGCGCTCTACACCAACATTCCACACAAAGATGGACTACAAGCCGTCAAGAACACTATCCCTGATAATGTCACGGCTAACCTGGTGGCTGAACTTTGTGACTTTGTCCTTACCCATAACTATTTTACATTTGGGGACAATGTATACCTTCAGATCAGCGGCACTGCTATGGGTACCCGCATGGCCCCACAGTATGCCAACATTTTTATGGCTGATTTAGAACAACGCTTCCTCAGCTCTCGTCCCCTAATGCCCCTACTCTACTTGCGCTATATTGATGACATCTTCATCATCTGGACCCATGGAAAAGAAGCCCTTGAGGAATTCCACCATGATTTCAACAATTTCCATCCCACCATCAACCTCAGCCTGGTCCAGTCCACACAAGAGATCCACTTCCTGGACACTACAGTGCTAATAAACAATGGTCACATAAACACCACCTTATACCGGAAACCTACTGACTGCTATTCCTACCTACATGTCTCCAGCTTTCACCCAGACCACAGCACACGATCCATCGTCTACAGCCAAGCTCTGCGATACAACCGCATTTGCTCCAACCCCTCAGACAGAGACAAACACCTACAAGATCTTTATCAAGCATTCTTACAACTACAATACGCACCTGTGGAAGTGAAGAAACAGATTGATAAAGCCAGAAGAGTTCCGAGAAGTCACCTACTACAGGACAGGCCTAACAAAGAAAATAACAGAACACCACTAGCCGTCACCTTCAGCCCCCAACTAAAACCCCTCCAACGCATTATTAAGGATCTACAACCTATCCTGAAGGATGACCCATCACTCTCACAAATCTTGGGAGACAGGCCAGTTCTTGCCTACAGACACCCCCCCAACCTGAAGCAAATACTCACCAGCAACCACATACCACACAACAGAACCACTAACCCAGGAACCTAACCTTGCAACAAAGCCCGTTGCCAACTGTGCCCACATATCTATTCAGGGGACACCATCACAGGGCCTAATAACATCAGCCACACTATCAGAGGCTCGTTCACCTGCACATCCACCAATGTAATATATGCCATCATGTGCCAGCAATGCCCCTCTGCCATGTACATTGATCAAACTGGACAGTCTCTACGTAAAAGAATAAATGGACACAAATCAGATGTCAAGAATTATAATATTCATAAACCAGTCGGAGAACACTTCAATCTCTCTGGTCACGTGATTACAGACATGAAAGTTGCTATATTACAACAAAAAAACTTCAAATCCAGACTCCAGCGAGAAACTGTTGAATTGGAATTCATTTGCAAATTGGATACAATTAACTTAGGCTTGAATAGAGACTGGGAGTAGATGTGTGATTACACAAAGTAAAACTATTTCCCCATGTTTATTTCCCCCCCCCCCCCCGACGTTCTTGTTAAACCCTGGATTTGTGCTGGAAATGGCCCAACTTGATTATCATACACATTGTAAGGAGAGTGATCACTTTAGATAAGCTATTACCAGCAGGAGAGTGGGGTGGGGGGAGGTATTTTTTCATGCTTTGTGTGTATATAAAAAGATCTTCTACACTTTCCACAGTATGCATCCGATAAAGTGAGCTGTAGCTCACGAAAGCTTATGCTCAAATAAATTAGTTAGTCTCTAAGGTGCCACAAGTACTCCTTTTCTTTTTGCGAATACAGACTAACACGGCTGTTACTCTGAAATGTGACATGTATGATTTTGTTGGTGACCTCAGCGGAGGCAGAAGGTAGACGCTGAGAGTGAAAGCTTTCACTATAAAGAGAGGGATTTAAGGGGCAAAAAAGTAGCCCTACAATGAAGACACAAGCAAGACTCAATGGACTGAGGATGGTGGTAATAGGAGAGTAACATATAAAAAGGAATATTGAATCCATGTTTAAACTACTCAATTTTATTATCACTAGTCCAGATCTCTGGGTCTTCTTCTAACCTCTGAGGGAGCACAAAGCATCTAGAAAGTAGTGGGGGATTCCTCTAGCAAAGATGAATCTGTGGATGATGCAACAGCTCCTAAGGACTTAAAGTAGCCCTTAGGCGCAACCTTAAATTAAGGAATGGCACCAGTGTCTCTTTTTTCTTGCCTCAAGGAAAAGGGATAAGTTCCCTGTGCAGGGACCGCTGGGTCCATTGTTCCTTCTATTGATACACATTTAAAGAAGCTTAATTTTCAAAATTTCCCTCAGCTAGTGTATGCATACATGACAACTAAATGAAAGGAGCCAAATGATGTTGCTTAAAGGTGGGACTTTCAAAAGTGCTCAGCGTTGGCCTGACTCTGCTTTCCTTGAAGTCAGCTCACCATTGACTTAGATAGCAACAGAGAGAAGCCAACTGTGAACACTTTTGAACAACTCACCTTAAATGACATTGTAAATCAACATGGCTCCAAGGTCTGACACCCTAGTAATAAGTCTCTGCATTTCCATGAGGGTGACCTGCGTCTGCTTCCTAGCTCGGGGTAACATTTTCTAAAGTGTCTAAGTGAGTTAGAAGCCTAAGGCCTGGTCTACACTACAGGGTTAGGTCGAATTTAGCCGTGTTAGGTCAATTTAAAAATGACTGCATCCACACAACCAACCCCGTTCCATAAACCTAAAGGGCTCTTAAAATCAACTGCTGTACTCCTCCCCGATGAGGATATAGCGCTAAAATTGACCTTGCTTGATCGAATTTGGGGTAGTGCAGATGCAAATCAACGGTATTGGCCTCCAGGAGCTATCCCAGAGTGCTCCATTGTGACTGCTCTGGACAGCACTTTCAACTCCGATGCACTAGCCAGGTACATAGGAAAAGCCCTGGGAACTTTTGAATTTAATTTCCTGTTTGGTCAGTGTGGCGAACTCAGCAGCACTCAACAGCACAGGTGACGATGCAGTCCCCTCGAATCATAGAGCGTAGAATGTTTCTACGCTCCGCCTATCATCTCTGTCCCTGAGGTTATCGCAGATCAGAAGGCGAAAAAAAAGCACTCGCGATGACATGTTTTCCAAGCTCATGCAGTCCTCCCGCACTGACAGGGCACAGCTTAATGCACGGAGGCATTCAGTGGCAGAGGCCGGAAACGAATTAAGTGAGCGCAACGAGTGGGGGCAGGACGCGATGCTGAGGCTAATGGGGGAGCAAACAGACATGATGAAGTGTCTGTTGCGGGAGCAAATGTACATGATGAAGCATCTGTTGGAGCAGCAGGAAAGCCAACAAGAGCACAGACCCCCGCTGCATCCACTGTATAACTGCCTACCCTCCTCCCCATGTTCCATAGCCTCCTCACCCAAAGAACACGGAGGGAGAGGCCACTCCACTCCAGAGGATGGCCCAAGCAACAGAAGGCTGTCGTTCAAACAGTTTGATTTTTAGTGTGGCTACAATAAGCAATGTGGCCTTGTCCTTCCCTCCTCCCCCACCCCACCCGGGCTACCTTGTCTGTTATCTCATTTTTTTAATTAATAAAGAATGCATGGTTTCAAAACAATAGTTAGTTTATTTCGAAGGGCGCAGGGTGGTTGGCTTACAGGGAATTAAAATCAACAAAGGGGGCGGGTTTGCATCAAGGAGAAACACACACAAGTGTCACACCGAAGCCTGGCCAATCATGAAACTGGTTTTCAAAGCCTCTCTGATGTGCAGCGTGCCTTGCTGTGCTCTTCTAATCGCCCTCGTGTCTGGCTGCTCAAAATCGGACGCTAGGCAATTTGCCTTAACCTTCCACCCTGCCATAAATGTCTTCCCCTTACTCTCACAGATCTTTTTGAGCACACAGCAAGCAGCAATAACAATGGGAATGTTGGTTGCGCTGAGGTCTGACCTAGTCAGCAAACAGCGCCAGTGAGTTTTTAAACGTCCAAAGGCACATTCTACCACCATTCTGCACTTGCTCAGACTATAGTTGAAATGCTCCTTACTACTGTCCAGGCTTCATGAGCCATGGGAACAAGGGGTAGGCTGGGGTAGATGCGACCGTGCAGTGCTGCCGGCTGGGAGAGCAGCCTGAGGCAGAAGCCTCCAGCTCGCATGATATTCCAGGCAGGACTGAATCTCCATGAGACAAAACTTAAAGAAGAGAATGACCTGGAGTCTCTGGCTCCCATTCGGTGCTCTAAGAGGAGAATAGCCATGTCTGTCGAGGCACCCCTGATTGACCTCACTGAGGTCTGCCAGGAGCACCTAGGAGACGTATGACGGCTATCGGTCCTACTGCACTGTTTGCCGCGAAGGCAAGGAGCTGCTGCTGTGTAGCAATGCAGTACTGCGTCTGCCAGCAGCGCCCAGGAGACGTATGGTGACGGTGAGCTGAGCGGGCTCCATGCTCGCCATAGTATGGCGTCTGCACGGGTAACCCAGGAAAAAAGGCGCGAAACGATTGTCTGCCGTTGCTTTCACAGAGGAAGGGAGGGGGGGGGGCCTGATGACATGTACCCAAAACCACCCGTGACAATGTTTTTGCCCCATCAGGCATTGGGAGCTTAACCCAGTATTCCAATGGGCAGCAGAGACTGTGGGAACTGTGGGATAGCTACCCACAGTGCACTGCTCTGTAAGTCGATGCTAGCCACGGTAGTGAGAACACACTCCACCAACTTAATGCGCTTAGCGTGGACATACGCAATCGACTGTATAAAATCGGTTTCTAAAAATTGACTTCTATAAAATCGACCTAATTTCGTTGTGTAGACATACCCTAAGACTCACTGAAAGTCAGTAGGCTCTCGCAGCCTAAGTCACTTGGGCACTTCTGAAAATGTTACCTCAGTTCTCTTGATTCATGAGTTTGAGAGTACAATGGAGTCAGAGCATACAATTCACACTGACAAAAGAGTGTCTAGTGACACCTCCAGATGATTAAAGACTGTTGGTGCCCTAAAATGTCGTCTTTTGCTGCTAGAATGGTGGCTGAGATGCATGACTTTGCTAGCATGTATACCTGGTTGCCAAGATGCAGAGTGGAATGTAGGAAATGATGCTCTTCTACCAAGCGAGGTTGTTTTGGGTTGGGCATGCTCAGGATCAAATCCAGGTTAATGACAAAGCCCACGTAAATAGCTGTGCACAGAGGGACTACAATGGTAGTTAGGGGAAGGGGATTGGAATCCTACCCACCAAGTTCAGAGAAGATGGAGACCAGTTATGCAGTCCTTCCATGACCCCTGTGTACAGTAGCATCCATTGTCTGCTAGCCAACTCCCACAAATGGGTTTTGTCCAGTACTTCATTTGCAAATCCACTGGCCATCCCACTGTGTGTATTCCAGATCTCTCTTTGCATGGATTCTTGGGATCTTTCCCATTCCTGTGCTGGTCCTACTATACTTGGGGCCTCCAGTGTACTTCTGCACCTGGGTGGATTTGGTCCTCAGTGAGTTTTTATTTTTATTGTGTTAAGGGCTAGAAAAACAAAAGTCACTGATGGAACAAGTTCCTAAAGCCTACCTGGTTACTGGGGTTCAGTTCATTAGCTTAGTACTGAGGAATGGCTTAAAAGGGAAGCTGAGGTGTAAATGGGAAAGATTAGGAGATCTCAGAGAAATTTTATCAAACAGATTCTCGAATACATTCATTGCACTGTGAGCTGGTTGAAAACTGGGCATGCAGTATTGCTTCCTTGTCAATGGACAGTGAGCAAAGAATTTGGATTGGTTCTGGCTGATGTGGATTGAAAAAAAGGCATCCACTTAAGTGGTTATGGATTTGTAATTAGCAACTGGCCTATCCCAGTTGGTACACACTTTTGCGCTTGGTTGCATCTTCTTTTTCCACCCAAATTATTATCCCAACATCAGACACCACTGGTTAAAAAGCATTGCAGAGTATGTTGATGGGAAATTTTAACTTAGGAACCACATACTCCATGAGTTAAACACAGAGGAAATCTTTGCTCTCTAGAAATGGAAAAAGCTACCAGCAAAATATTCCAGCCAACTTTCCATGTAGCCAAGTATGGTTTTTGTTATCTTTTCAGATACCATACTAAGCTGTAATATCAGATGGGCAGTTTGCCTAGGTGCTACGTTGCCTACAACACTCCCATGTTTGGCCATGGTGTTTTCTGTGATAACAAGGTAGATGCCCATTTTCTAGCCTTACCGGGAGCTCTGACTCATCACCTAAGTATCTTACAGGTCTATAAAATACCTGTTACATGCACTGATACTACTGGAAGGAGAATATCCTGATTTTGGTCTCTGTGGGTCTTTTGTTTCCTTCAGGTGACACTTCACAATTATTTCAAGACAAAACTTTGTTCTATGAAACATGAGTGTTGCCTCTTTGCTCTTTATGTTTGCCTCATATCACTTGTAGTTTCCCTGCCTTGCTGTGCTTCATAGAATACAGAGTGAAAAACAATCGTAGTTTTTTCCGATGTCTCATCACTTCAAAGGTACGTTAGCATTGTAGCAATTTACCTTTGATCATGGAGCCAACTTCAGAAGTGATGTGTAAAGTGCTGTAAGTAGCACTCGGGAGGAGTAGTGAATCCTGCTATAAATGCATGCAACTGCTACTGAAATCAGTGAGCACATGAAGTTGCAGCAGGCTAGAGCTCAGGGAGTCTAAATGTAATGCAGTTTTACTTCTGGGGGAATTCTGCACCTAAAATTTTACACCAAAAAGTTAAAAATTCTGTGCACAATATTTTAAAATTCTGCAAAATTCTTCATATTTTATTTGTCAAAATAACACAATATAATCATGCCAGTTTCAATTATTTTGGTAATTTATTTCAGAATACCTTTTAGCAAGTATATCTGTAACAATACAGAAAACAAAAAAGATTCAGGAAATGCTTTTTGACAAATAGATTCCTTACGAGGCATATTAATACGGGACTTTGTATTGTAGTTTAAATGAATTATTACTCAGAAACATATTTCCTGCACCCCTCAGAAGCAGTGCAAAGGTTTAGGGGAGTCGGGGTAATGAAGGAGCTGAGGGAGAGGGAAGTAATTGCTGGGAAGGAGCCTGGGAGTGAACCTGGGGTCTTGGGAGTCTTGGGAGTGGGGCAGAGAAGGGGTCTTGGGAGTGGGGCAGAGAAGTATAGCACAGGTTTTTTTGGGGGGAGGGAGGGATTGTTAGGGAGTTGGGGAGCCTCCCTCATGTAGACCCTGGCTGACCCCTACCCTCTCCCAATCAGTCAGGCACATCTGTCCTGTCCCCGTGTATCCCTGCACCCCCATTCAGCCAGGCATATATGCACATGTCCCCATGTGGCCGTGTACCCCACTTCCCTCTGTCCCTATGTATCCCTGTACCCTCACTCAGCCAAGCATAGCTGTCCCTGTCCCCATGTGGCCCTGTATCCCCACACGCATTCATCCCCAGGCTCAATATTGTCACCCAACTAGCTCCTGTGCCCCTGCCCCAGTCCGTCCCCCTGCTAGCCCTTCTGAACCCCAGTATGTGTGACCCCTCCAGCAGCCCTGTGGGCAGGGAATTGTGAGGAAAGCAGCCTTTGCCCCCTCCCTCTCTACAGCGGGCTGCTCCAGCCTATGAGCCAGCAGCCCTCTCTTCTGGTGCTCATCAGCCCCGGTGGGCAGAAGGTATAATTGCAGCTTCCCTTCGCCTCACCGTCAGAATCAATTATTCCTCAGGGGGGAAAAATCTGCAAAGAATGTTAATTCTCCACTTGTGCAGCGGCACAGAATTCCCCCAGGAGAATAAAAGGTAATGTACAATAACCAAGAGATTAGGAGAGAAGGTTGCAGTGAGAAAAGCAGCTAATAGGGAGATGTAAAAAAGTATGCAGCAGATTAAATTCAGTCCCCAACTGTAACTTGCACCTTCTTCCAGGTCCTCTATGTGTACATTACAGTTCACTAAGTCAGAGTCCCTTAGACTCAATTAGACTCTATCAAACCTACTGACCAGCAAAGTAACTTACACATCACCTCTGTATTTGGACCATGGACTTTTGCATCTGGAGCACAAAAATGAAATTTACAGGAGCATCTGCAAATTTCAAGGAAATGTTCGGTTTCACTGCCAACAATTTTAAAAACAAAAATCTACATTTTCGCACTGTGCAGGCATTTTAAACCTGAAATGCACAAACTTCTGTCTTTCAGAACTGCCCTTGGCTATAACCAAGAAAGTGAGCGCCAAGGGGTCCTTCACTAGACTAAGGGTGCCACTCAGTGGTCATTTAGATTAATCCTAGGCAAGGGTGCATTACCTAGTGGATATCTCAAACAATATGTCAAGTAGAGTATGCACACTGCTATTTAATAATCCTACTAGTTTAGCACTTACATATTAGTTTTCATCTTCAAAGCATAGTAGACATATCAGCCAACTAATCCTTACAAGGCACTTGTAATAGCTGAGTATAAAATATTACCTCCATCATATATGTTGGGAAACTGAGGAAATAAAAAGATCAGACAGGGAGGCAATATCAGAACAAGGATGAGCCCTCATGAGCTACCAGTTACCAGTCCTGTGCTTAGACGAATTATGTGACAGAATTCACTTGGGAATCAAACATCCATATGCCACATGTATTTGATTTTGCTTATGATGCCCTTAAATGCTGGATATTACACCAGATAAACTGGGTAAAATGTTCCAATGTGCTCAAGTCCTATTTTTAAAAGTGACTTAAGCAGAGTGAAAAGTTAACAGGATTTATGTTTCTATGTGCCTAAGTCTCTTTTAAAAATAGGATAGAGGCTCCTAACTCCCTTAGGTGCCTCTGAAAATTTTCTCTACAGTGTGATTGGTCCATTAGCTGAAAAATATAGAGATTTTATTGATACTTTTCATGGGGCTAATAGTGCACTGCAGTTTTGAAAGAGCACTTGACTATTTGAAGTTATGGGACGTTTATATAAAAGTTAAAAGCATTCCAGAAAGCACATCATGATCAAATCCTTTTGATCAATACATAGTTCAAACTTGTCTAAGATAATTTATGCAGGGGGAAACAGATCTTACCCAGCAGGCCTTGTATCCTCAATGGCTCGGTCTACAGGGATCAAATCACTCAGATAGACATTGAAGTTTCCTTCCTTCCATCTACTTTTTGCTTCTTCTTGCTTATCATCAGGGACTGCAGCAGGATGCCCAAATTGACCGGGAGCTTTGGGATCTCTTGGGGAAAGTGTTACATCAATTGTTAAGACTTTGTGCATCCCAGTGTCCCTTGTAAAATGGACTGTATAGCTGCTTCGATTTATTTTCCTTAATTGCTCCTTATCAGCTAACCTGACATAAACTTTTGTTAGCTCTGGACCTTCAGTCAAAATTGCTTTCTTAGTTAGACCATTAAGCTCAGCAGTCTTGGTTACAGAGTTCACGTCAGGGGCATCCTCACTTTTGTTGCTAATAACTTGCTGTTCTTTTCTCATTTTCAATCTCATTGTAAAATTTCTTTTAGAATCAGCTACAAGATTCTGGGTTGCTGGGATGTTGATTTTTAACCCCTCTTTACTAATAATGACAAACTGATTTTCAGAGAAAGTTAGTTTCTTTTCATGAGCAGCTTTTGTTTCGTCTTCTTTTGGCAGCTTTCCCAGTCCTGTTAGCTTTGTGGACAATCCCTTTTTCTCAGCACTGTTTGCAGCAGCCAGTTTGCTGACAGGTACATCCAAACTCCTGTTTGCTTTGTGTTCGGTGCCATCTATTGCTTTCACCCCAATCCTGTTTTGCTTTATAGGAATGATTTGCCCAGGAATTGGCAAATCTGGTACTGGGGGTTTGTTCTGAGGTGCCTTGGGATTTGCCTCCGTTTGCAATTCCTGTTTTAATCGAGCCAAAGGGATTTTCTCTGTAATCCCAATTTTTAAATTGCCCTCAATACCCTTTGATGCCTTAGTTACAGGTTGGTTCTCTTTCTGTGCAACTTTGTTTCTTACAGTAGCTGTGCTGTGTGTTAATTTGACTACTGATCTCCCTGTTGCTGTAGCTAATGGGGTCTGCTGAAGCCTTTTGGGAACAGTTTGCTTTGTTCTCAGCAAGTCTGTGGAGTTTACAGCTTTTACATGCTTTTTTCTCTCTTTCTTTTCCATGGGAACAGAGGGATAGGGGCTCAGCAATTTCAGTGAGAATGTCCCAAATGGAACAATCATTTTCTTATAGGCCATGCTTCTCTTTTCTGTTGGTTTTGGTGTTCTTTTTTCATTCTGTTTGTCTATTTCATTTTCAGCCTCTACCATTTTCTCTTCTATATTTCTATATTTCTCCTTACTAAATCTCCCCCTTTCAAAGCCTTTCGGGGGAGGTTTTGGTTCCCTTCTGGAGCCTTCAGGGGTCTTCTCTAGGTTTCGCCAAACTTTGAACCTTTCCCTTTCCCTCCTGATCATCTCATCTTTCAGAACCTTGGTGTTGATCTCACTGAATGAAAGCTTGAGAGCTGCCATGTCAAAGATCAACCAAATGACAGAAGCAACAAATATAAACGCGAGAGCTCTCCCACTACCTCGGAAAAGCTTCCGGATCTTGTTCATCTTTAAAAGTTTGTTTGTCTTCTTTATTGCGCTTGCCCCCCTGGGCCTCTTACCTTAGCGAGCCAGCAGTCCCCGCTCCCTGGAACACGTCTGACTAGTGATCCAGGGGAAACCTCAGATCCTGCTGCCTGTCAGTCTTTGCCTGCGTGGCATTTTACAGCGGAGCATCTGCGTCTCCTCAGCTTTTCATGATTAATCCAGCAGCATTTCATTTAATCTACAGTAAACACAGGCGTTAGGTCACTGAAGAAACGACAAATACAAGTTCCACGTTATATTCCCATTGCTTTTCTTGTTTAACTATTATACATGTTGCCCCAAGAGAAGGGAAAGGTTGCAGATCAGATGTTTTTTCTCTCCACCCAGCTCTCATTCCTCCTGCTGTAACTCAACACCTCCTCACATAAGGAAACTACTTCAGTCCATTACCCAGAAAACTTTTTGTGCAGCTCTTACCTTCCGAGTTCTTCTGCATATTAACCATTTATACAGCAACCTATCCAGAGGCAATACTTTAGTTCCAGTTTCGTAACACTTTCTTAGAGTATTAAAAGTTAACCCTTCATTAATTCTTCTTGTCTAAGGTAATGTTAATACTGCACTGGCTGACCTTAAGTAAATAATAAATTAAAAGGACATTTTATCTCCAGTGTAACTCTAAATCAATGGATAAATATAGCTCAGTGTCTCATTTAGATAATGTAGCAAAAATTCAGCATCTGACCACTGTCTATCTTCATTAGGAATAGATAACAAAAGGATAATAATTAGAAGTACAGCTGCAGTGTTTTAGTGAGTATTTGTATTTCTCCTGCTTCACTACAGAAGGCAGATATACTTGAAGTAAATGGATTAGCTTAAAACTTGGAAACTGCTGTTCATATACTTGAATTGTGGGGTGTAGCAAGCTGCAGGGTGAAGAAAGCTGCTCTATATAGGGTCAAAGGAAGTGAAGGGCAAAAAAAATGGACATACACTTTCAGCAGAATGAGCCAAATTTTCCCTGTCCCTGCACAAACATGCAAATGGGGAAAACAAAGACAAAGGCTCTACAGCTTTCATACCACTGAAAACCCATCACAGTGTGGGGGAAAAGCTAGTGGTCGCTGAGGGGGCTGGGCATGTGTCCACTAACTTCAGACTGGTCAAGGATCCGTAGATCTCAGGACATCTATGCATTGTGCCTTCCTCTCCATGCTGTGTCCAATGCTGTCACTGTACCGCAGCATAGCTCACACCACAGCCAGGCTGCCACTAGCTTCCACCCTAGGACTGTACTCTCCCAGGCCCTTCAGCCAGACTAGGGGTGAGGGTAAAGTAGGAGGTGCAGTGCTGTGGTTTACACCAGCATTAACTTTCCGTTCTGAACAGCATAAATATTGGTGAATTCACTGCCAGGTTCCCAAGGAAGCAAGTCATGCAAAGAAGCTGCTCTGTAGGTCTACTCACCCTGGAGCCTATCCCGTAATATCCCAGGAACTCCCTACTCCACAGCGCTGTCCATTAACACCCGTATAGCACCATAAATGTACATTACACTTTATGGTGCAGAAGATGGATTCACTTCCCCAAAGAGCCTATGATCAAAGGCTCAATTCAGGAAAGCATCCGTGTAGATGAGGAAAAACACTGCTGCACATGCCGCATCAGAATCTAAATTAAAAAGAGAACAAAGGAGGAGATGACAACACCGGGAGAGGCAACTGTTCACCTTTTGTTGCTAGATTTGGCTAGATTTCACATATTTAGCACACATTTGCTCTTCTTTGCAGTACATATTAGAGGAGCGCATTTGGCTGTTTGTTCCTATTTCACAATACCAACATCAGTTACAGGGAGGCAACCTCACTGAAATCAATAGGGCTTAATGAGGTGGACTGAAAGCAGAATTTGTCCCTTGGAGTTCTGCGCCATGACAGGGTCTTGATTTGGTACAGTATAGTTCTCTAAGGAAAAAGCCGAAAGGAGCGGAGGAGCATTTAAAGTTCTTTAACTGTAGACATGGGAACATATGATTTAAAAATGGCTTTTTTAAACTTTTGCATGAACAAGGAATCCTAAATAAACAAGCCCTACCAAATTCACGGTCCATTTTGGTCTATTTCACGGTCATATGATTTAAATAATGGTAAATTCCATGATTTCAGTTATTTAAATCTGAAATGTCAGCGTGTTGTAATTGTAGGGATCCTGACCCAAAGGAGCTGCGGGGGGTGGTGTTCCACGGCGTTATTGTGGGGGGAGGGTTGCACTTACTCCTACCCTTACTTCTGCGCTGCTGCTGGGGGGCCACTGCCTTCAGAGCTGGGCACCTGGGCAACAGCCGCCGCTCTCTGGTTGCCCAGTTCTGAAGGCAGCGCAGAAATAAGGGTGGCAATACTATGACCCACCCCTAAAATAATCTTGCGACCCCTCTGCAACTCCCTTTTGGGTCAGAACCCCCAGTTTGAGAAACACTGGTCTCCCCTGTGAAATCTGTATTGTATCGGGCAAAAGCACACAAAAGACCAGATTTCACAGTCCGTGACATGTTTTTCATGGCTGCGAATTTGGTAGGGCCCTATAAATAACACAGCAAGTGAAGGAAAAAAGCTGAGCAAAAGCACCTGAGCACAAATATATCCACATACTAGAACGCAGATCCCATTGGTGCAACTGCCAAAAAAAAAAAAAAAGGCAGGAGGGACCAATGGATCGAAACACTGGGGGAGGGGAGGGAGCTGGCTTCACAGTTGCACTCACTTCTACTTGTGAATTCTCACATCCTCCACTGATACCATAAAGTATGTGTGTGACTTGGCCTGTGCGTGTATGTGCCTGGTGCTGTGCCCCCACCCCCAGCTCTGTGTCACTCTCCATGTGCTGTGTCCCCTAGTGCTCTATGTCCTGTTCCCCCATGTGCTGTGTCACCCCCCACCCCCCCCACTCGCATGTTCTGGAACCCCGGTCTCCTCCACAGCATTCTGTGTCCTCTCGCTCTGTCTCACTCTGCTACGTCTTCCCCACTCCACTTCGCATCCAGTCTCCCCAGTAGGGTATGTCTGACCCTCTCCCACTAGTAACTTTCTCCCTACCCTGCCATACCTGCTAATATTTGCCCTCCGCCTCCTTCCATGTGCTCCAGGCCTGTGAGGAGGGGATGCGCCTGTTCCAGGTTCCTGCTCCTGCTGCAAGAAACGAGGACGCTGGTCCCGTACCTCTGGTTCCCTCTGCTGGCTGGATGTGGCACTACGTTACCTTTCAGGTGGTAGGAGGAGCTCTAATCTCTGTTCATCATCTGTTAGGGGGCCCGGGGAGGAAGAGAGGGAGCTTGCTTAGCTGCTGCTATGCACAGCACCACTTTTGGGGCCGGAATGGCAATGTCTCCCAGCCAGCAATGGTTCAAACTTGGGGCAAACAAAATATATTGTTGATTCCTTCTGTCTGACAGCTGGGGAGAGAGGGAAATGTCCCCTTTGGCCTCTGAGGTGTTGGCACTTATGATAGACATTCACTAGTGACTAGGGTTACTACCTGGCTGGTATTTGACTGGCCTGGCTGGGTTTTTTTTATGGATTTTCCAGTTGCGAGGAAAATAATTTAATCTTTTTTATGTGGGTCTAAAGATTTGCATTATTATCACAATACACTGGGATATCTACTGTTCAAACTTTCTGTATGCAGCTAAAGATGCTGAAGTGTTCCCACTTCTGCAGTTTAAGTGATAACAGATCAAAACTGTTGAAAATACAGCAGCTGTCTGCCCACCAACACACAAGCACACCGTGTGTGAGAGGGGTTGAGTCATGCGAGAGTGAGGAGATGGGTGATGTTATCCATCTTATCTATCTGTGTTATCTCTCTAGATACTATAAGTGGCTGTTGCGCGAGGGTTACAGAGTTGCCTTGTGGTTGGGGTTATGGCAGGCTTGCTTTCAGGGGGTGCCTTTTTTTTTTTGCATTTTAATCACAGGCACCGACTTTCCAAAGTGCTGGGGGGTGCTCGACCCCTGGCTCTGTCCCAGGCCCCACCCCCACAACCTCCCTTCCCCCAAGGCCCCACTCCCATCCTGCCTCTTCCCACCCCTGCTCCACCCCACCCCATCTCTTCCCACCCAGTTCCACCCCCTTCCCCGAGCACGCTGGTTCCTTGCTCCTCCCCCTCCCTTCCAGCCTCCTGCACGCCGTGAAACAGCCGATTGTGGCGGGCGGTAGGCATGGGTAGGGAGTGGGAGGCACTGATCCATGGGGCCAGCCAGTGGTCAGGAGGCTCTGGGGAAGCTCATAGGGAGGCTGCTGGTGGGTGCTCAGCACCCACCATTTTTTCCGGAGCACCCAAGGAGTCGGCACCTATGATTTCAATCATGATAACCCTACTAATGACTCTAACCAGTCAAGCTAAAAACTCTTAACAGGAGGCCTGACTCCCAGAAACTCTGCAAACTGACTTCTGCCAAGTGCAGGCAGGTGCACCAACAATCTGACAGGAGGGAGAAGGAAATCCTGTAATTATGGCTTTACTGTGTGGTGACCATGTGCCACTGTATTCCTTGCACTTGTTTGCATTTTCAGATTGTTATTAGTCAATCTGTCAATGCCAATCTGAAAATCTTATCAGCCCAACCATTGATTTCAGGAATCATCTCTGATTTCCTTCTTGGTATGATTCGGTTAGTCACCAATATAAAATAAATGATACTGTTTTTACATTCATTAACATGCAGGAGCTAAATGCAAGGAAGGGGTTGCCAGGAATTAGCAGAAAGGGATACACTTTTTTTCTTTTCCCCATTTGCTTTAAGGTGCAAGTCAGTGTTGCAGTAAGTTGAATCATTAATATTTGGTCCCAATATTTTTGTGTAATAGTTGCTATCGGCCATCATATATTAAAAGGTGGTGGATGACCAAGTTGCTCCTATCTTTGGTCATGATGTACTGATTTTTTTTTTTTAAAAAATGGATCTACCAATGGATCTACTCACTGCTACTTGCTTTTCCAGACTTAACTCTGTCCTCCCAATAAGGACCTACAGAGGCTTCAGCTGCTACCTACTACCGTACACTTGTTATACTAGTGGCAGCAGAGGAGTGGTGCAGCTTCTGGATTTGGAGTGGTGTAATCCTTGTGTGCAATCTTGATTTGATCCTGAACAAAGCCTGCTTACTCAGACTTTGAGGGGGAGGGCATATAGACTATGGCCCCTTGACAACAAGCAATGGAGCAACAGAAGGGCTTTCTAGTCCCCTCTAAAGTTCCTCTGTAAAAAGCTAATCATTCAACCTTGCAAAATTCTCATGAAAATTTACCAGCCAACACAAAAAAGCTACTTAACATTTAGGAAGTTAAGGATACAGTTATTAAAGTGAAAGAGTGAAAATCTTGCAGTGGCTAATCTTTGTAGATTCTTCAAATACTGGTATGAACAAATAATTTAAAAGCAATACATTTCTGGAAACCCAACAAGATTCAGTAGCAACAGAGAAGGAAATGAAAAAGAAACACACCACTGTGGGGCCAGCCAAAAACAGTAAAAATGCATGTGGAAAGTAACAGAAACCAGAAAAACCAAGATGGAATCAAATCAATTTCTTTTTGACGGTTAATAATCCCAAATGTCTGTGTTTACCTTTCGAAGACTAGAATGAGCTTCCAAGATGCTGCAGTTCTGATATTTTTTCCAACCCTTTCCTTTTAAAGGGAAAACTTCTCAGATCTGCCTGGCCTAGCTTGATTTCAATGGGACTACCTCATATGGGTAAAGCTGTGCACATTCTTAAGTGTATTCAGGACTGGACCCTATAGTTAAAATGGAAGCAAGGTTAAGAGTACGTATCAGTTATTAAAAGGTATAAAAAACCCATCAAAGATCATTGTAGTTAGCAAAAAACAACCTTTAGAAAGAGGAAGTAATATACAAATATTTTCCACATGGAAATGCACAGTTAAGATCAACCAAACAGACTTAACTCAGTCCTTATAGTGGCACTAGTGCTCATCTTCCATTTTTTGTTTCTTTCACACCTACTTGGTATTATTTTGGAACAGGACTTCAAAAAGATTTCAGAAGTGCATAGATTATGGCTGTGCACATCTTAAATATGGAATATCCGCTGCATACATTGAGTGACCATACTGCCACTTTTCTATTTTCCTTTCATCATTTTTTCATAAGAATGTTTTTAGAAATCCATAGTGCAATTCGGAGAAGGCACTATACTTGTAGAGCTCGCAGCTGGAATATAAAAACTTGTATCACAGACACAGATGAACAAACAGGTTTTTCACACGTGGATAAACTTCCATATGCTCCCCATCCCACTCTTCCCACACATGAGCACACATGCAAATTTGATTTCATTCCAAACCTGGTCTTTTCCCCTCTTCTCCCCCCTCCAAAAAAATTGTTCTGAGTCAAATTTGTGAAAATTCATGATTTTGCTCAAAGGGCTAATATTCGCCATTTCCTCTGTGAAAAAGCTGTCTTCCTACTTACAGAAGTTGGACATCACTGTGGGGTGCAGATATTGCAAAGGTCAGGGGGTGAAAACTGTTTACAAGGTCACATTTTTGTTGGGTGAGTCATATCCACATGATCAGCAACATTCGGACTCAGAAAGTGTGAAATTTGGAGAGGGAGACGGCTCACACGGGCATGTTATTCCTTGGAAGTAAAGTAAAAAGAGAAAACACTGGCAAGAAAAATCACATTTAAGCAGTGAAACTGGCATTAACAGCTGCAGCGCTGTACACTGCTGTTTATTTGCCTTCTCTCAGGGACATGGAAATAAAAACAAAAAGGACATTTCCCCTCAGTGTTGCTGTTATAAATGGAAAAATCCAGCAAGTGAAGGGAGGGCCCTTGGGCACAGGGAGTGTGAGAAACTCTGGCGGGAAAATGTGAGATTGGCTTCTCTGCATCTTGTTTTGCAGATAAATAATATAGACAATCTTATTTTTCAGGACCGTCAATCCACTTCCCTTTTGAGACTTACTCTGATAAGTGCTAAATGATCCCACTAAAATTAATGGGAGTTGCAGGTGCTCAGCACCTTTCTGACTTGGGCACTGCATGAGCTTTACATTAATATTCCAAAGTCATAGGTACTGTGGCCCTGCCACAGTTAAAATTTGGGACAATAACCGAGACATTTGAAAAGTGATACACAACATAAAGATATAAAAAACAAATTATCTCAGAATTACAGTGCAAACTGCAGATCTAGGTCCTGCTTCTGCCATCAGCTCCACTACAGGGGACCCATGCATCTCTGCCAAGCTCCACAAAGCTGGAGGGTACATGCTAGTGGATCTGATTGCACAGTTGGGGCCTTAGATGGTAGCTATGATTTTGCTACTGTTTTGGGACAGAATTGTCTGAAGTGCTGGAGACCCTCAGTTCCCAGCACCTCTCGGGGCATTCAGCACCTGGCAAGACTAGGCCCTTAATTACCTGTAATTTAAGAGGAAATGCTTACCATTGTAATCTAGAACAGTAAGTGTGTTTTCCAATAATCTGACACTTCACCTGCCCATTCCAGTACGGCAATGAATGACTCATTCACTGTGAATGGTGGTATATCCTCTGCATTTTTTTAAACTTTGCCTTCACATTATGTATCATGACAAATGCACTGCTGGTGTTGGTGTGGTCAAACATTCCCACTGTAAACTGGTTTCAGAGTAGCAGCCGTGTTAGTCTGTATTTGCAAAAAGAAAAGGAGTACTTGTGGCACCTTAGAGACTAACCAATTTATTTGAGCATAAGCTTTCGTGAGCTACAGCTCACTTCATCGGATGCATTCAGTGGAAAATACAGTGAGGAGATTTATATACACACAGAACATGAAAAAATGGGTGTTACCATACACACTGTAAGGAGAGTGATCACTTAAGATGAACTGTTACCAGCAGGAGAGCGGGGGTGGGGGGGGAGAGAGAACCTTTTGTAGTGATAATCAAGGTGGGCCATTTCCAGCAGTTAACAGGAATGTCCGAGGAGCAGTGGGGGGTGGGTGGGAGGGAAATAAACATGGGGAAATAGTTTTACTTTGTGTAATCACACATCTACTCCCAGTCTCTATTCAAGCCTAAGTTAATTGTATCCAGTTTGCAAATTAATTCCAATTCAGCAGTCTCTCGTTGGAGTCTGTTTTTGAAGTCTTTTTGTTGTAATATTGCGACCTTTAGGTCAGAAATCGAGTGACCAGAGAGATTGAAGTGTTCTCCGACTGGTTTATGAATGTTATAATTCTTGACATCTGATTTGTGTCCATTTATTCTTTTACGTAGAGACTGTCCAGTCTGACCAATGTACATGGCAGAGGGGCATTGCTGGCACATGATGGCATATATCACATTGGTAGATGTGCAGGTGAATGAGCCTCTGATAGTGTGGCTGATGTGATTAGGCCCTATGATGGTGTCCCCTGAATAGATATGTGGACACAGTTGGCAACGGGCTTTGTTGCAAGGATAAGTTCCTGGGTTAGTGGTTCTGTTGTGTGCTGTGTGGTTACTGGTGAGTATTTGCTTCAGGTTGGGGGGGCTGTCTGTCAGCAAGGACTGGCCTGTCTCCCAAGATTTGTGAGAGTGATGGGTCGTCCTTCAGGATAGGTTGTAGATTCCTGATGATGCGTTGGAGAGGTTTGAGTTGGGGGCTGAAGGTGATGGCTAGTGGCATTCTGTTATTTTCTTTGTTAGGCCTGTCCTGTAGTAGGTGACTTCTGGGTACTCTTCTGGCTCTGTCAGTTTGTTTCTTCACTTCAGCAGGTGGGTATTGTAGTTGTAAGAAAGCTTGATAGAGATCTTGTAGGTGTTTGTCTCTGTCTGAGGGGTTGGAGCAAATGCGGTTGTATCATAGAGCTTGGCTGTAGACGATGGATCGTGTGGTGTGGTCTGGGTGAAAGCTGGAGGCATGTAGGTAGGAATAGCGGTCAGTAGGTTTCCAGTATAGGGTGGTGTTAATGTGACCATTGCTTATTAGCACCAGGAAGTGTCCAGGAAGTGGATCTCTTGTGTGGACTGATCCAGGCTGAGGTTGATGGTGGGATGGAAATTGTTGAAATCATGGTGGAATTCCTCAAGGGCTTCTTTTCCGTGGGTCCAGATGATGAAGATGTCATCAATGTAGCGCAAGTAGAGTTGGGGCATTAGGGGACGAGAGCTGAGGAAGCGTTGTTCTAAGTCAGCCATAAAAATGTTGGCATACTGTGGGGCCATGAGGGTACCCACAGCAGTGCCGCTGATTTGAAGGTATACATTGTCCCCAAATGTAAAACAGTTATGGGTGAGGACAAAGTCACAAAGTTCAGCCACTAGGTTTGCCGTGACATTATCGGGGATACTGTTCCTGACGGCTTGTAGTCCATCTTTCTGTCTGGTTTTCCTGCTTGGGAATACAAATGTTCCAGGTATTTGAACAGCATTCCTTGATGTGAGTCAGCTGCCATTCTAGGGACAAATAGAGTAATTCAGTCCAGATCACTGGTACATTAAAATAGTGTTAAGGATCAGATTTAAACCCATGCAGGCAAGGAAATTTGGAGTTAAAGACACAGTGATTTTTCTGTCAGAAGGGCCTCAAGAGGGGAGGTGACTTTACAGCAACTCCCATGGTATCTAAGGTATTGCATCTCAGTATGGTAAGGCAAAATCAAGTCCCATAATTCAGGGTCAAGGTGATTGCCTATAGGTCAAGAAGAAATTACCCTACTGTAATGCAACTGGCTTGATTAATTATCTTTTTCTCTGAAGCACCAGGTCTCAACCATTGCTGGAGGCAGCATCCTGGCCTACAGGAATGACTGACATACATTGCCTAATCTCATTATTCTACAGGGTAAACAAGATCACCTGTTGGCTTGAATTCTCTCTCACAGAGGATTACAATATTCCACAGTACAATTATATGAGCCAAGGAATGGATGTTGATGTTAATCAAGGTCTTTAATCTGTTCCAATTTATATTGAAAAGCCAAATGCGTTTAAGGAAAGTGGCCTCATCTATAGAAGGGAATAGGAATATATTTGAAAGGTAACACTCTGTACTTGATGGTGTTATTAAAGCAAATGTTAAATGCATATATATGATTTAAATCTATTGTTATAACAAAGATGATAATGAAATGAAGCTGATGTTTCATTTCAATACTAATGTGACAAAGCACAAGAATGGGCTAGCTACTGCAGTCACATCCTGCCCAGCCATCTATCCAAGTACTGGCTTCACTCTGCAGCCTGATGGTGTTCTTTTTGTACATGTTGGCTGATTGTGGGCATTCTCTTTTGTATACAACGACAATACCAGACAGGGTGCCTCCAGCTCAGTATGAGTTTTGCGTGGACATCTGGTCACCTGGTTGAAGAGCAACCCTGAGTTGCACCTTTAACTCGCATTGAGGAATGAAGGAAAGACTCAGAATGACTTCAGTTGGAAATGTATCATGCCCTTAGTGTTTGTAGTGGGATAACACACAGAGGACAAACTGGAATTGGCACTGTGTGCTTGAGAAAGGGTCTGAGTGTAGCTATTGAGGGCTAAAGAGTTGGGACATAGCTGTGCCCTCTTTGCTCAAGGTGAACAGGAATTCTGTACAAATAGAGTAGAAGGAAAATCCTGAGTTTCTATGTCACTAATTCTTCTTTCAGAAATGATTCAGGCTATTCTAGGAATCCCAGACTCGATGGACTGCTCTAGAGCTGTGGTACTATTGTACCCTAAAATTTTTTCAAGTTGCTCGTAATACCGCCACATATTTTTTAATTACATCTCAGTAACTTAAATCTCTGTTTTAATTCTCACGGACTTTATTATGTTTTCATTAGGAGCACGGAACACCCAAGCTTTCCGCAGCCTGTTGTGCTATTCAGAAATATCTGGCAAGTGATCCTTAATGAGCTATTAAAAACAACAGATTTTAAAACTGGGAAGTCTTGAGGGAAAGGCAAGCGAGAAAGAGAAGAGAGGACACACAGAAAGAGAAGATAGATTTTTTTTTTTAAAGCAGTGTGGCTATAAAACACTGTATGAAGAGTGATTTGGAATAGATTCAAACATTCCAGTTTTTTCTGCAGGTACCCTTGCCTACCTGAACAGCTGTGCTCTGATGTTATCACCAGGAACACCACCTTCAAAAGATGAGACCCTACTTAGAATAATGACAGTTAATTTGTGAAGGCAAATTAAGGCAAGGTGGACATTAATGGGTGTTGAGGGTATTCAGACCTTTACAGGAGGTGCTCTGCATCTTGCAGGATTGGATCCTGGTCAGTGTTACCAGAGCAGTATCTTCTTTCCAGTAGTGGCATATATGGCAGGTAGTCAGAAATTCTCCCCCTTAATCCATTCAGGGACCTCTAGGCACCTAAAACCTTAAGGGGTTTGAGGTTCCTAGTTCTTTTCCACCTTGTTCTGATCATCTGTAGATTCAGAGAATTTCTCCTAAGAAAACTTTGTAGTTTTGTATCTGAGATATGCCCATATCTTTCATATTAATGTGAGTGACTGTTGGGAGCAGTAAGTTGCAAAGGAGCTTTACTTGTGAATTACTTGCCCATCAAAAGGCTGAATTCAATCTGCCAGAATAATTATATATATGGGGTTTTTTTTGCCAGATGCTGAGCTGATTTTGGCAGGAGACCTGCACAAGGCTCCAAAGAGTGACTAATAGAATGAAAATTCCTATCACGTGCCTTTGTAATGAGGCATATTAACTAGAAGGATCAAAGTACTGGCATAGTTTATTCTTTATTAAAATCAATCAGTGTACTGTAAATGAGAGACAATGGCTATGAAGAGTGGAAAGTATTTTGTCCATAAATATGATTAGAAGGCTGGGCTAGTGACTTGGAGATAGCTCAATGCAGGGCCAATTCAGACAAATCTGTGGCCCATTGAAAAGCCACTCAATTTAGGCTCCTGGCAGAGAGCTCAAAATTCAGTGTGCAGCTCTCTTTTCCTACCAGCAAACTGCTCTGCCATGTCAGCTGGCTGGAGATGAGGGGGAGGGGAGGGAGTCCATCCCATGGTGGGAGGTGAGAACAGGGAATGTGTCCAGACTTGTTATGCATTTGTGGAGGAAGATAGGGAAATAGTAGATGGTGGTTTCCAGTTAAACAGAAGAAAAGGAGACTTTGTAATGTCATGATAGAGGAGAAAGACAGACCAATTAGATACACAAGTTATCACTCTACGGCTCTCATTCAGCACAAAACGGCTCATAATTCACACAAAGTTGCACTGAAGCATGAGAAACAGTGTCATGCTAGCATTTTAAGCAGTCCTGAGTGGGATGGGGCCATATGACCTAGGGTTTCCCTTGGCTACAAATTTGGCAGCATTGTCTGAACTCAGCACTCACCCAGTAGGCTGTAAGTCATTCATTTCTGCTGTTCATTCCCCCAACCATCATGGTGTAGGCATATAAAGCTATGTCTACACTACAGACCTTACAGCAGCATGACTGTACCGATGCAGCTGTGCCTCTGTAAGACCTCTCCTGTAGCTGCTCTATGCTGACAGGAGAGAGCTCTCCCATTGACATAATTAAACCACCTCCAATGAGCTACAGTAGCTATGTTGGCGGGAAAAGCTCTCCCACCGACAAAGCACACTACCACTTATGCTGGTGAACCTTATATCGCTCAGGGGGATGTTTTTTAAGCGAGGCCTTAATCTTTCCAGCTCTGCCACTAATGTGCTATGTGTGACCGTTTCCAATTCAGTTAGCCACCCTGCTCCTCAGCTTCCCAATCAGTAATAAGGATTTCTACTCACCTGTCTAAAGTGTATTGAGATGTATGGGTGAAAGGCATTAGATAAGCATGAATTATTATTATTTATTAAAGTGAAATCAGGAATTGGGCAACCTATCTGAGATGTCAGAGTTCCAAAATGGGCCCTGGTAGTCAGTTCTGGGGTCAACGCTGTAAGATAAGAAACAGAAAATAGCTGTAGCATTCAGCAACTTAGACCTTTTATGTACATGCTCCAGGAATACATTCTAAGTGTTTGAACTATGTCACTGGGTGAGTTAGGATGGATATTTATAAACTGAAAAGAGACTTCAATAAATTTTCTTCAGTTTCTGGCTTCTGGATGCAATGATAACTCCAAGGTTCATACTATTTCCTTCAAAATAAAACCTTATTTCAACATACCAAAATATTTATTTTTAGTGGAATGAAATAGTTTTGTCATTTAACATCAAGTCAAGGTTTTATTTAAGCACAGCATTATATAACTGTTTCCTTCAGTGGCTCAGCCTTCACAGTCTTTATCAGGAACAAAGTAATTTTAAGCATAGCAGAAAACTGTACTGTGCATTTTCTGTGGTAAGCAGCATTCATATATTGTTCCAGAAACTTCTGTACTTCTAAGTAGCAAAGATTGCTAAATGTTAGCCATGAAATCAGGAGCAAAGCTGATAATTTAGTTCCTTGACAAATGTTTAGGAATCTGAGATTTTTTGTTACCGGAACAAACATCTGGCTGCTACTTGAAAACACTGTGAAAATGTATCAGTTGTCTTCCAAAATAAAAAAAATACAGATTTGTATTAAATAATTTCTATAACACAGGTTGTTTAATAAAGAACAGACACAAATCAATATATAAACACAGATAAATCCTAGAGCATGTTTACAAATGATGGGATAGAACTCAAGACTTGTCATAAGTATGCTACATTTTATATACATATAATATGCCTATTAGAAAGAAGTGCTTTATTTATATTGATGGATCTAGCTAAACCTAGTATGCAATTGTCAAATGGTTTATGGAAGGGATTAGTTGAATGGGCAACTCTAATTCTGTTAACATGAAGGTTGCAAAGTCAAACATTCAAAAGTTAGGAAATGCCAAAATTAAGGTTGCCTCTGATTTTCTCTTGAATCACAAAATATTTGGTGGTCTAGTTAAAGCCCCAGCTCTTGAAGCCATGTGATTAGGTGAGAACATTGGCTTTCATTAAAAAATAAAATAAAAATTCTAGCTCTCATGGTTGTAGAAAAAAGCTTTAAAATGTGACCTAGAGTGTATCCTAAAGGCTCATACAAGAGAAGGCAAAGAAACAGAATGCAAAATGATTTATAGTCATAGTTTTAAAGCTAATCTCATGATGATTTGAGGCCTGACTCATGATTTTTGAACTCTGGGGGTTGGCAATGCTGCATTCGTAGGTAGCTGGCTGTACAACATAGGACTGAAAATATCCTTGTCCAAAATGGAAATGATTGTATAATAAAGGATTAAAATAGCCATCTAGGTTTTTTAGTATAAATAATTATCTAATTCTAAAGTGGTGTTTGTAAGCATGGACCAATATTATGTAATGCTAGCTTCTTCCTGTCAGCAACAGAAACAACTTAGGAATACCAAAGAGCATTATCTAAGTTGTGCGTGTGTGTGAGAGAGCGAGTGTGCGTGCGTGCGAGAGAGCGCAATTTAGAATGTGTTCATGAGGACTCAGAATGAAAATAACAGCAGGTCTCTGTAATTTGCATAGAGGTCATGTTTTGCTAATATATATCTTGTAGAAGCAGACAGCATGTAAAAGAGGATGGTAAAACCTGACCCAGCAATGTTTTTAAATTTCAAATTATGCATAAAGTGTGCATTAAATTAATTAGGGAATTCATTAAGAAGAGAGTAAAGAAACTAGTTAGCAGTGTGCAACATTTAGTGATGTAAGTAATTTTCTGTAATTGTTAAATATAATTTGTCTTGTAACATTATCCTTTGATAAATTATTGTAGCATAATATGATATATGTAGCTTATTAACAGTTTCATTAATTACTGTTAGAGCAAAGGCGCTCTGAAATCTAGTACACATAAGAACAAATGTTGAAGCAGATGGTTGAAATTAGCAAAACGTAATCGGTTACTGAACCCGTTTACCTAATTAGATTATTACATCAAAATAGTTAAACTAAATTTGTCAAGTTCTCGGTGAGGAGCTGGAGATTTTTGGAATCATCATCACAGTGTGACAACTCAAAAGAGTGGGCAAGCAGCAAACTGTTACAGGCTCAAATCCACCAACTACTTGTTCGTTCTTCTGTCTCTCTGGCACATTTATTGCAACGAGCTGAAAAACTATAAGTTTAGCTGAAATATTCACACTTCCTTCCTGAGACCCAAGCCTTCTTAACTCCAAAACTAGAGAAAAAGATTGATGAGTAAAAGGGAAAATGGAATTTAAAATACTTAAAGCCCTTAGGATACTGGATAGTTTAGAAATATCTTATACGATTAAGACTGGCCATTTTCCTGAGCTGTATGTGTGCTTGAGTATTCACTGTGCTAGGAGAAGAGGGAAAATTTATGACCAATTTGAGGAGGGTCCAGGTTAGGACCCCTGAAAGGAGAAAAAGCCCTGCCCCATTTCGCCCTATTGGTACCTTTTTCTTCCTATCTGACCTGCTCTTGCTCTCTGGCCTGCTTCCCCCTGCTGCAAAATCCAGCCAGAGTCTCAGAAATAAAAGAATCACAGCACGATGTGGGGGCTTACTGCCATGCAGCCTAAAGGTGGAGATTAGACAAGGAGATAATGTGGGTTTTCCACATGCCTGGAGGGGGGTGGCTTTCAAATACATCTTGGAGGGCAGGCTAGAGAGAGGGAGGAGGTTTCATTCTACAAAGGGAGGGAGAGGCACAGAGCAAAACCTGAGTGGGAGATAGTGCTAAGGCAGGGGATAGAGGGAAAGAGAGAGGAGAAAAGTTAACTCATCCTGATATTCGAATCCCTCACCATAATGATGATCCTGAGGATGAATAAGTCTCTCTCTCTCTCTCTCTCTCTTCTTCTGCATTTTTACTGTGCGCAGCACCTTCAGGTAGAGTCCTCAGGGTTCTGAGCTTAATACAAATCATGACAAGACCTTTGCTAGGTGTCACAGATCTAAACCTGGGCGAAGCTCAGGCTGACAACTTCCTGCTGCGGTTAATGCTTTGGTTTCAGGTAAAATCATTTTATCGCAGCAAACTGGAAAACTGAATGTTGACTCATCCTTTGTTCTGCCTCTCCTGGGCTTTCCCAGTCACATACCTGCCCCAACGTGCAATACAAAGAAGATGGCACTTATTAGGGAGAAAGATAAACAAATTCCATTGTGATCAGAGCAATACTAGCAGATCTGCTGGTTAGCAACTCCATTATTATACAGACAACTTCATTATAGGATTTTCACATAAGCAAACATGTCTAATGCAAGTGCCTCATCTCTACTATGCAGTATAGAAAAACACTCAGTCCAATACTCACTAACACTGATTAATTAGATCCCAGAGCCACCCTTCTTCATGTCCAGCTTCTAAGTGAAGACAATCACTCTTAAATATTAAAAAAATTCCTCTCACTCTTCCATCCTTCCCTATGTTCTCCCTTAATTGCCACCTTCCTTGTATATTTTAACCATTATTGGTATCATACCTTCTTCCAGTCTTCTCTAACACCCAGCTCTGCCTCCAACTTCTCACGATCTGAACAATCTTCCTTTCCCACTTAAAATCCCATCATAAAACTCTTTTCCAGAGAGCTTTTCAGCTGCTCAGTTTGCACTATTCCGTGTTTCAACTGCCTTCTGGTGTAGCCTAGTATCTGAGCTAGACTGTGAGCTCCTCCGGCAACAGACCATGCCTTCTACATATTTTTGAACAGTATTAGCCATCATTGGGGCTTCATAAATTTATGAAGAATGAGAAATATGACATCAAATACTATGAACAGTTCCAAAGGTTCTGACTGGTTTGGTCTGAACGTTCCTACAGGTAAAGATACATTTTTGTTAAAAATGCTAAAACAAAAACATTCTGAACGTATAGACAGGTGTTTTAAAAATCATTGGGGTTGCACGTGCTTTGCCAAGACTTAATTTGGTCCAGAGAAAGAGGTCTCCTGACTGGCAACAATCTAGAGCTAATCAAGTTTATTGCTTGCAAGCTACTACTCTCCCTACTATTCTTCCTGCATTACCTGCCAGAAGTTTGTGGTATCAGTACAACGGATCACAGGGCTATAAGGTAATATGAGCTATGCACTACACATCTCAGGAGTGTGCTATAGTTTAATTGATTTTTGTTTACACATCCTTTTATGCACGAAATCTATCTTGTGGCCATTTGGTGCTGTCATGGTGAAGTGACTTGCATATGACTGATAAGCCAAAAAGGTGTGAGCAGCAGAACATTAGGTATGGCTAATAAACAAATTAGCTAAACTATATGATACCCACTGAAAATTCCAGATCAGAGAGAGAATGATAGTATCCAAATAAAGGGTGTTCATAGAAAGCAATAATTTGTCATATTTGTCTGCACTAGTGTGAAATACCAACATTCACTTGTCACTGCTTTGATAGTACAATCTTTTCACTGAAAAAATCAACACAATACACAGAAAAGCATATGTGTAGGGGTACAGTGTGCAGAAACACATTGACCCGCTATCTTGTCTGCTTTGATTTTAAGCATGGTCTGATGTTACATTAATTGAGATATGCTACCAGCATGAAGTCTTAACAGTCTATAATAAAACTGATTCACATTCACACTGGAGATTATGAACATCAGACAATCTAACCTGCACAAACATACATATGAGCATGTGGCCAATATAAATTGCATTAGCCATTTCTGGGTTGGCATTGCTTTGAGCATATGTTTATACAATATTTGAGACACTCCTTTGACATCTGCAATTAATAAGATGCAACATAAAATATGTATTGGAGTCATATGTGAGAGATGACTGTGTTTCATATGTACTTATAGAGATTCTTTCCATGTGGCAGGCATTATAGGAGTGGGAACACAATGCAGTGGTAATGCTGTGTTTCTCTGACAGCTGTGCATGGCAGGAGTTGGAAATGGCTAGCTTTTGTGAGACGGGACAGAATGAATACTTTGGAATTCTGTGTGTTTTGCGGCTCAGTATCTGAGCTACACTTAACACTGATGTCAATACATTTTTTCTCACATATGAAGCCACAGCCACACAGAGATCCACATATGCACTTTCATATATTTGCAAAGGCATTGATTGAAGTTACACTTTACCATTTTGGTGCAACATTTTGCTCAGCATTGTAATTCGATTTTTTCAGCACAAGGGCAGGCTATTGAACTTAGTCTTTCAGCGAAGGAGGAGATGATATTGTGCTACTATTCAAGAGATATTTTGTCATCTGAAGAATTCCAAAATGAACTTTCATACTGAAAGACTCAACAAAATCCTGCCCCATAAACAAAGTTTAGATCAGAGAATGCAGAGCTTTCAGGGCACAAGACTCAGGACAAAGTCTGTGGCCATTAACCTTAACCAGATTATTTTGTCCATATGCAGTCCACGCTTCAAAGTTTGGTGGTTATGATGAAAAGGAACCTGGATATTACCACCTCTTTTAATTTTGACAAACCAAAATGGAAACATGACCTCTTAGGCCAAGCTCTAATGATTTTACCATCTTTATTCTTCTGCTTCAGACTTACCTGAGCGCTCTCTCAGACTGGGAGTTTTTGAAAGAAGGGTCAGAAAATAAGAGTAGAATCAAGTGATACACACGTTTCAAAGACAGACAGTGAGAGTAAGACTAAGGTTAGAGGACCACTGGAAATCACTGCTTCAGGATGTGAGATCTAGTATGAACTATAATGAATATACTGTGATCTGAGAGGTGCCAGATACTGAATAATATTCCAAAATACATTTCCAAATGAAACAAATGAACGTAAAAGTAATGTTTCATCCTGCACTTCCTCCCCTACAAAATGTTCCCCCTTGCCTGCCTGGCAACAGATAAATATTAACTAGCAGTTAATTTTACCCTTTCTGCTTCCCCTTCTCTATTCTACTTCCCCTTCTCCATTCTTCACTTGTGACACTAATGTCTTGAATCATCCACTAAAAAAGGATAAGAATTTAAAAATAATCTTTTCTATAGTTTGTTGAAATTTTCACTGTAAATACATTATCAGATTACGTCAACCCTTTATTCTATTTGGGATTAATACACAAACTGATCTAGATTACTGTAAAAGTCTCTGTTATTCAAGTAATAATTTGGGGTGTGCAGAAACTGTTCAGCTCAACTATTTGCTCTGTGCGGTGTGTGATTGGTGACCTAATTTACATGGTATTTTCTGCCTCCTGATTGGATAACTAAACATTTTTTTAAGGTATAACAAATAACATATAGAAAATATTATTCTAAATGCTGGTGAATTGCTCGTTGGAAGTCTAGTAAAAACGTGTTCTTATAGTATATGATGCCCCAAGAAAGACTAGATTGTGGGCCCTATTGGGTCCAAGATAGGAGTGTTTCTATCTGTGAGTTGCCCTAAGCATCCTGTGAGGCTTTTTGTTTCAGGTACGCCTATATCTTATCTTGTTCTTTTGTTACAGGTTAATGCAGAATTTATTAATATTTTTGTATAAAAAGTAGAGCTGAGTGAATAAATCAGGCATAATTTTTGTTTGATTAATTTAAGCTTTTTCTCTTGACAAATTTCTGTGAATGGATCAAGATTTTTTCTGAATTTACTTATTTGAAATCATTTGCCAGATAATTTGTGTGCACAATTCTCAGTCTGTAGCTTGTTCATGACCATCCCTCTGTGAGTCTTTATGTGAAATTTGAGCCAGGTCAGTTGGCCACGTGGGTCTCATGATATGTTTCTGATTTCTGATTGGATGAGCATAACCCTTAGAATCAGGTTTTGGGTGCAAATTCAGTAATTATGAACTTTGAATTTTCTTATAATAAATATTATGGAATGTTCACTTAAAATTTGATGTTTGAGCCAACATTCTTGTCAGTAAACCCATTTTGCTAGAATGCTCGTGGAAAGTAAGTATAAAGGAGTACAAACAGAGCCAAAGTGAATTAATTAAAAACTCAAATAGTTTTGGAAATATTTTTAGCAGTATTTGTCTCACTCTAGAGGCAAGCAAATGTCTGTAAACTATCTGTCATTTACTGCATTTATTTGTGACCTATTGTATATCATAATCATTTGAAGTTATTAATACAATGTAGACCTTTCAGGGTATGTCTACACTGCATTGTAAACTTGGATCTCTGGGACTTGGGTTTATGGACTCAGTGCTTCCAAGCGCATGCTTGAGCCTTTACAGTGCATTGCAAACCTTGACCTGGCTCTCTCAGGATATGTCTATACAGCACATGACCCTCCCCACACCCCTCATAGTAGCAGGTTTCAGAATCTGGGTCGACAGACTTGGTCTCATGCTCTAGCACTAAAAATAGTTGTGTAGAGGTTCAGGCCTGTGCTGGAACTTAGGTTCTTAAGCCTGGGGAGGTGGGTGGCTTTCAAAGCCTGAGCTCCAGCCAAAGCCTGAATGGCTACACAGCTATATTTAGTGCTATAGTTGGAGTTCCATAGACCCAGGCACTGAGAGTCTCTGCCATGGCCTTTTTTTTGGGGGGGGGGGGGCACCATGTAGACATACCCCCACTGTGCTAATGCTTCCATACTGCACTTCACAGACCGATTTAGGTCAGCATCTTACGCTACATCCATGCTGCAAAATGACAGGGCTGGGACCCACATCACAGCAGGACTCAAGCTCTGACCTACCTCCCAGCAGAGTCCTAGGACTCGGGACCCAATTGCTTGACCCGAGTCAGACTAATTTGTATGTGGACGGAAGAGGGGCTCAAACTTGACTCAGAGTCTGGACTTAGGCAACTCTCTGTTGCCTTTTCCTCTTTGAAGCAAGGCGGAAAATGTTTTACTGAGAAAATTTGACTGGAACAGTGAAGCTCTGGAGCCTAATTCTAATCTCGCTTACACGGGTACAACTCTGGAGTCATGACATTGACTTCAGTTGAGTTACTCTTGAATTCCATCTCAGTATGAAGGCGCAGAATCTGGTCCTAGTTTAATAGATCACAAACCTCATGATTGTTAAAGTAACTGACAATAACAATGAGATACCTATCATTTGAATTCTTTAACATAAATGATTACATAAATAGATGAATTTTCAAAAATCTAATCCTGAATTACCAGGATTCGACTTCACAGTCCTGTCCTGAGAATGAGTGATGATGTGTTGGTAGTTTTGATAACTGTGAAACAATATGTCATGGTATGGCAATCAGGCCTTAGGAGTGTATGTCACAGCCTTGCAGTGCAATTCACATGCATCATGCATATGAAAGTAAAAACAATCTTTAATCTATTACAACCAGGAGAAAGTAATTAGTAATATGAATCTGACTGGTATGTCCAAAGGCAATCAGAATGTTCTTCAAAATAATTTAAATAACCCAAGGCATGGTGTTTACATAAAGAAACCCAAACCTGCCCACACCTATAGGCGGCGAGTTATATGGGCCCGTGGTGCCTGTGCACCAGGAATATTCCTGGCCTGGGGCCCGGCTCCAGCAGTGTTTGAGGCCGGGTCTTTCCCTCAGCCCCACCTTCCGCCCCCAGGCGCTCCCCCCCAGTGTGTCCCCTGGGCAATTTAAAACAGCCCAGGGCCCCCACCCACCACCGGCAGCACAACAGAGCAGAGCGGCTTCCTGCCTGCTTGCTCCACGAGGCTGCCAGCCCCTCTCTGTGGCCCCTGGGCAGGGTGGGTCTGTGTCTACACGCCCTGCTCCCACCCCAAGCACCCCTACGGCCAACACGAAGCTGCGGGGGCAGTGCCTGGAGTTAGCAGTGCGTGGAGTCCCCCTGGCCTGCCCTGCCTAGGAGCCCCAGGTAAGGGCTGCACCTCCCACCCCCTCCCAGAGCCTGTACCCCCACCCCCTTCCCACACAGCCCCAGCCCCCAAACTCACTCCCAGAGCCTGCACCCCCACCCCTGCCTGGAGCCTGCACCCCTCACCCCCTCCTGCACCCCCACCCACTGCCCCAGCCCAGAGCCTGCACCCAAACTCCGTCCCAGAGCCTGCACCCCAGCCCTCTGCACCCGTCCCACCCCCAAACTCCCTCCCAGAGCCTGCACCCCCTCCCCCTTCCCAAACCCCCCCTCCTGCCCCCAAACTCCCTCCCAGAACCTGCATCCCTCACCCGCTCCTGGACCCCCACCTCTTGCCCCAGCCCAGAGCCTGCACCCAAACTCCGTCCCAGAGCCTGCACCCCACACCCCTTCCCCCACCCAAACTCCTTCCCAGAGACCAACCTCTCACCCCTTCTGCACCCTAACTCCCTCCCAGAGCCTGCACCCCTCCTGCACCCCAACCCCCTGTCCCAGCCCAGGGCTTGCACCCCAGACCTTCTCCCTCAACCCAAACTCCCTCCCAGAGCCTTAGGCAAGTGTGGCACGGAGTTTGGGGGAGTGGGCTCTGGGCTTTCTGGGCACCACCAACAGTTCTACAAACCTCCCCCCGCCCCCCCGCCCACACCACATGTGGGTGAAAATAGAAAGCAGAAGTCACATTCAAGACTTAAATGTATGATCCTGTTTCTTAGGAACAAATAAATAAATATCCATATTCCATTGATTTTCATGAATTTTTATCACAACAGTGATAATAATCCGAGAAAGAGAAAATGAACAATAGACAAATGAGCTGATCCTTCCTATTAGAGGTGATCAGATACAGATGTGGTATTTTAAACTATGACTAAAGGGAAAATCTTCCAGAAATGTGTGTGGATTTTCTGCTTTAAAACTTGCCTTGCATCTCATCTCATGTAAATTTGCAGGCTTATTTGTATTTGGAAAGTGGAGGGGGTAGGCCGGTTTTCCCTCTCTTATGCTGGGGTAAATCAGGAGTAACTCCAATGCCATCTATGGGATTATACTAGTGTACAGCTAGTATACGTGAGAGGAGAACCAGGCCTTGTCGTGTTAATCTGAGGATGTGAGACCAATGATATTTTCCCTTTAAGAAATATAAGTGCAGTTATGGGATGCTGAAACAAGGCTGGCATGAAGAATTTGTTTTAGCAATAAGAGTTCAACAATCCACAGGGATTTCCCTTGTACTCCTTTTACAAATTGTTGGCAGAACCCTTAGACCTTGATCCTGCTAAGACTTACACATGTGCTTAACTTGAAGCCCATGAGCAGTCTCAATTAAATCAATGGAGCTACAGTGAGTAAAGTCACTTATGTAGACATGTATGTAGGTCATTGCAGGATTGGGACCTTTGTTGTAAGAAATTATCCACAAAGATGGTTTAGTAATGTTACAGGTAAGTATCAGAATCCCAATCTGAGTTAAGTTAAAATGGCATTTTGTTTTATGATACAATTATGAAATTTTTCTTTCACATGGTTTTGGCCTCTAATTTCATAATCTTAGAGGAAACAAATTAAATCTGGAATTCGGTTATATTGATTTAAATCTGGAATTCAATTATGTTCATTTACTGTAGCTGACAATTCTTTTGGGAAAAAGAGCCATAATGTGCTTTTTGAAAAGAAGAATGAAAAATATTTCAGAAAACAGTTGCATACTATAATGCTGAATTGCTTGTCTAGAAATATATTTGTCCTTTAGCCACAAGGTGGTGCTTTTGCCCTCTTTATCTCTTGGCAGAACTGTAAAAATAGCTCAGAAACAGTTGACGAAAGTCTTTAATTTTAGAAGAATCATTAGGGTTCAAAGCACTTCTTACATACCATTTCCAAAAACACTCCCCACTACACCCTGCGGTGATCAATGTTAATGTAGAGGTGAAAGTGAAATGCTTCTTTTTCTCCACAGGGACTCCTCACGTTATTCCCCTCCCTCTCTGGACGGCAGCTATCAGAGTACATTAATTCTGGCCAGAACAGCAGCCGGTAACTTTCTGTGACTATCACCTGGATGTCGCTATATGGCTCTCCCAACATGGCAGAGGACCTTGTATCACAGGTCCCTACCTGAGGCATCTGAAATGCTGGTCACGCTCCTGGCATCAAGCTTTTGCTGGGTGGGTAGCTTAGGAGGGATGACATGGCAGCATTCTCTCCCATACATCGCTGTGAAAACTAGATTTAAAGAATGAATGCTTTGCTACTTTACAATTAAGGCAACTTATTTTCTTTTTCCTTTTTAAAAAGTGTATTCATGAATATACAGGCAATGCAGTATATTCATACATAGATAGGGGATACATGTATTAATTTATCTATAAAAATGAATCTCACATCCTGTCTCTTTTGGGAAAGTCCTATAAAATGTAATGGTGATAAAACCAATGGGAGTTTAGAGATATTACTCTAAAACACATAACACGTGATAATTTTTCCATATGCTTTTGAACCATCTTAGAGAATTCTATAGCAGGGATATAATCCCCTATTCATTTTCTATGGGATGGTTTAAAAAAAATCTTTAGAAATGTTGTCATTTTCTAGTAAATTTTATTGGACTTGTTCAGAAGGGTGCTACATTGTATTTGTTTCAAGGCGTAAACAAAGCAATTCTGTTTTGCTCTTTTGCAGAAACTGTTACTGTGAGGTGATGGAGCAAAACTGGTTCTTATCCTTTTCGGATTTGGTTGGCTTGGGAAGGGTATTGTAAGGGTCAGCATTCAGTCTTGCCATAGAAATGTTCATTACTTTGGAGCTGTGTTGCATTAATAAAAGGCCTGGCTTCCTCGTGATGTCACAGACGAGTCTGGTTTGCATACTCACCCTTTAGTGTTGACCTGGGAACTAAACTTTGTTTCCTGAGCCTTTTGTCTCTAATTGACTTCAATAGGAATTTTGTCGAGGTAAGAGCTGAAGGACTGGGCCTTTAAGGGGCTGTATCACCATTTTAACAGTCCAGACTGCATTACTTTTATTTTAATTTTTTTTATAAGACTGTGCTCATCAATGAAGGTAAATTGTTTGACAATGTGCAGAACATACCATTCTGCTTTGCCTGAACCTGTGGATCAGTGCAATGAAAATTATATTAATGCCTTCTTTAATAAACCCCATATTGATCACCTTAAAGTGTGCCCAAGGTGTCCAGTACATTGTGGTTTGATTTTACAGAAAACCCAACTTTACCAGGAAACAGATTTTGTGGCTCTCTTCGGTGGTCACTAATGGCAAGTTTCACTTTATCATATATTGGAATTGGATCAAACCAGTTTAGTGAAGGTTGCCTACTTCTGCTGAACAAAGATGTTTGGGATCCAAAGGTAGGTGCTGTATTTCCTGTGTGGAATTATACTTCTTTATTCCTATTTATTTGGTATGTCAAAATCTACCATCCAATTAATGGGTACTACCATGCTAAATATCCTCATTCCATGAAATCCTGACTGCACAAAATGCTACTTCCTGGGAGGACATTATACTGAATTCATGCAGAATTGTTACTGTCATTGATGGAAGTATCAATTTGTAGAAATGGTGCTTTTGGAAGTGATGTTAAAACATCTTGCCTAGGTGAGCTGGATGATGCAGGGGACTGGTAATGACCTAAAATAATTCACACTTTTGTCACTCATTCAAATCTTGCTGAGGTTCATGGTGAGAAAAGTCATTACTTTCTCACAAATGATTGGTGATCTTTTCTATAAAAGGAGTTAGTGGCCTTGAGGAGACATGTTCAAAATGCCTAAGGGATTTAGGAGAGTAAGTCCTACTGAAAATCAGTGAGACTTGTGCTCCTAAGTCACTTGTGCTTTTGAAAATCCCTGCCTCAGTCCTGTGCCTGTTGACAAATGGATTACCAGATTACCCTCACAATTGCTTTCCATGCTAGGTGTCTCAGCAGAGACTATGGGAGTATCTAAGTGACCTAGATGCTCAAGTCCTATGGAAAGTCAGTGGGATTTGTGCCACTAAGTCACATAGGTGTTTCTGAAACTCTCATCCTACGTGGGCAGATAGGGGTAGATTTTTCAAAGGCACAGATGGCATTTAGGTGCCTAACAGCCATTTGTGCCTTAGAAAATCTACCCCATAGACTTCACTGCCATTTCTCACAGGGAAGTGATCTCTGTCCAGCAGAACTGCAGTACATTGGCAGAGCAGGGTAAGGAAGTTTGTACTACTGCTGTCTGAGTTGCACTTGTCCTGTGGGTAAATATTGGACTTCAGGCTCCAGGGTTATCAAATTGTATCTTTCATAAGTACAAAATTTACTTCAGTATTCAAACATACCCTGTTTCTTTCCTTCTCAACCTGTGCTCCTCTGTTTCCCAGATGTTCACAGTTCCGTACCTATGCATAAGTAGGTTATTTGACCGGTCCCCTAAATGGGAAATCAAGCAGGTTAGCTAGTTGAGTTCTGAACCTTTTCTATCTCTCCATGTATTTTAGCTTTAGTTTTTTTTACAGGAGAATAAGAGCATATGGTTTAATGATCTATTTGAGATGGTCATTTGTTCTATTTTCCACCTGAACAAATTTAAAGGCACAACTGAAATTAAAATGTAAAATCTCCATTTAAAATGTAATCTGTTGTCAAATGTATGTTGTCATATATGTTAATAATCTGAACTGTGCATCTCCGTTTAAGTGCAACCACTAAATTCAAACCTACCACAATTATTTATTCACAGCAATACTAGAATCAAAGGCACGGCTATAGTGATACCAGATTTTTTTTCAATTTTTATTTATTTATTTTAGCAGGAGTACTATCCTTTTTCTCAGTGTTAACTATGGGGAGGTTTTCAAAGTCAAAAGGGCAATTAGTGTCTGCTCCTTGTGTCTCTGAAAATCTCTCCTTATAAATATAGTGGTAACTATATAGCAAGCATTGCTTATGCAGAAGTTGGTTTAGCAGAATTAAAGGTGAACTGAAATACCTGGAACACTCTAAGGGATAAGAACATGAGAACAGCTATACTGAGTCAGACCAATGGTCCATCTGGCTCAGTATCCTGTCCTCTGACAGTGGCCAATGCCAGATGCCTCAAAGGGAAGGAACAGAACAGGGCTCTTATCGAGTGATCCCCTGTCTTCCAGTCCCAACATCTGGTAGTCAGAGGCTTAGGGACACCCAGAATGTGGCATTGCATCCCTAACTATCTTGGCTTATAGCCATTGATGGACCTATCCTCCAGGAACTTGTCTAATTATTTTTTGAACCCAGTTATAGTTTTGGCCTTCACAACTTCCCCTGGCAATGAGTTCCACAGGTTGACTGTGAGTTGTGTGAAGAAGTACTTCCCTATGTTTGTTTTAAACCTGTTGCCTATTAATTTCACTGGATGATCCCTGGTTCTTGTGTTTTGTGATGCTATCTATCTATCCATCCATCCTTATGGTGGCCAGGGGCCCAGACCTGCTGCCATTAGATCACTGTGAAAACTCTCACTGTCTTCAGGGGTTCAGGATCGAGATCTATGGGTCAACAAAAGTTCCTTGCACTGCCTTAGCTGTTGGTGAAGTTTTCAGCCCCTTCTGGAGAAACACAGAAGTAGCAGTAGTAAATAGTGCAAACAATTATTTACAAAGAAATTATTCAATGACTGACTGAAAAGTAAATGTGAATGATTTATTTGATTATTATCTGACCAGCTATAGATATGGGAGAATAGCAGGAAAATGAATTTGTGAATAATTATTCAATGAAAAACTGTCCAGTTCACAATGACTGTAATTCACAATGAATCATTTGACCAGCTCTACACAGAACTCTGAGCCCAGGCTTTGACAGTGGAAAAAAAAACGTTTTAAAATTCCGTGTAAAATGTATACCATAGGTAAATAAGGAGTATATGTATTTAAGTAATGGAAGGACTTGCAGCTTTATTAGCCAGTGGAGGAGAATCATCTTATGGTGGCCAAAAAGATTACAGTAAAAAATTCCAAACCAATCTCCAACTGTATTACAGTTACATAAGAGAAGAAACATGTTAAGACCATACTTTAAACTCATATTTTTTTTTGTAGCTGAATAGCAATTCTTGTAATGAATATTACATTTTATAACAAGCAGCAAAAAAATTCTACCACTTATGGTCTTATTGGCTACCCATACGTCATACTAGCAGATGCTTGTCAGCGTAGTTTCCACTCTTCCTATGCCAGAGGTACCATACATGGAGCTGAAAGCTTGTAAAGCACTTTGGAATGAAGGGTCCTTTATAACTGTAAATTATCATTAATTTATTAGTTGCCCCACTGATGAGTTCAGGTGAATATGCCCATTAAAGATGACAATCTTTCTGCTGTTCACCCAGTAGGCTTAACCTTCAGCAGGAGATTCGAATGCACCTCTAGGCTACTCTAACTAGAAAAGATAAAAGCCACTGATTCACTGTCAGTAATTTCTATTTTTGATACTTCAAGAGACAAAGGTGCCACGCTATTCTCTGTTTTGATCAGGAAACTGGAATTAGGGCTTCTGGGTTTCATTGGGGCATGTACACTGGCTTGCTATACAATCTTTGCTGGATAGGCCCTACTTCTGCAAAGCCCTTACGTACACATGTAACTTTAAGCATGGGAATACTCTCACTGACTGCAGTGGGAATATTTGTATGCTTAAAATTATGCACATGCACAAGTGTTTTGCTGGATCAGAGATTTAAACTCTGTGCTTCAGTTTCCTCAGCTATAAAAGGGATATTTACCTTTTTTTACAAGACTATCATGAGGTTTCATCAATTAATGTTTACAAAGTCTGCTGTCTTTTGCTACTTCGCTGTAACCTTGTCATTTGACCTCCAACCTTGGAGTAACTTTCCCATGCAATTTCTTGATAATGTTGTTGATTTGGTCTTTACTATGAATTGTTCTTTTTTCTGACCACTATTTCAAAATGATTTCAGAGGGCAGGGCATGTGATTAGGACGACAACGAAAGACAGAACAGCTAAGCATGTCCTGGAAGGACCTCCTTGGGGTGTCTGACCTCATGGCTAACCAACGAGAAGATGGCGGGATAATATTGAGCAAGACCTCAAAGTTCTTACTGTGAATTATCATCAATGGCAAAAATATGGCCTTGACAGAAAGAATTGGGGCAAACTGTGACAGTGTCCAAGGACCTCCATGGCCTAAAGAGTCAGGGAGTGATTAAGTAATTTCTGAATTCCTTCTTTCCCATCACACTGTCTTTAAATATATCTCCCTCTTTTCTCAACTTCCCTTTTCACAACTTCTCTCCAACTTGCTTGCTACTCTCAGGTCCTTCCTTCCCTTCTTGGCTTCCTCCTGATTTCCCTCCCTTCTCACCTCCATGTTCTCTATTTTCATCTCTACTCGCTCTTCTACATTCAACTCAATTAGCTCACTCTATTGCTGCTCCCTCCACCACTGTAGTCCCTAGTATTGCTTCTGTCTTCACTACCTCTGATCCAGAAACAACACTCCTGAGAGCCTTTGGAGAAAATCTCAGTGCAGTACTGAATTCCTCTAATGTATGTTTGTTCTTTCTGCCTTTTTTAGAAAATTTTATTTCTCCTCCCTGAATAACTGTTGTTCATCCAACTCTGCTGAATGCTGAGTATGTGCTCTACGTCTGCTGCCTAGACTCTCCAATACAGGGAATTTGAGAAAAAGAGAGTGTCTCTATCATTTTGGTTCTGAATTGGATCCAAAAACATAACTTTCTATATTCTGGTTGTAGTCAGATGATCAGCAAAATCTCATAAGAATAGTTTAAGAGATTGTAGCACAATAAAGGATGAATTTGAACCTTAGCCCTGATTTTGACCAAAGAACCGCTCACTGAAACGTGTCCTGCATGTAATCTAGATCCAGATCTAAACACAGTTTTTCCTGCATCTTTAAGTATAGTCATAACCATATTTAATAATGAATGCTTTGAGATGCATGCATGAAAGGTGCTATAGAAGTACAAAATGATAATTACAAAAGGAAAGGTCCTTTTCAGAAAAGGATAGCTGCATTCTACCACATTTTACTTTTGAAAACGTTTTGGGTGATTGGGAACGGAGATTTTTTTGTGGATTTGCAAATCCAAAGCAATATTGGAGATGGCCTCATAGAGAAGAAGATGAGCAGAAGGAGGGAGGGAAATATGAAGTGAGCACAAAACATTAAAAAAATATTTAAAAGCTTAATTTCTCTCAAAGCATCAGAAGGACTGTGGGAGGAGGAGAGTGGGAGCGTGTGGACTGAATCACTGAACAGAACTTCATGTGTTTGGATTTTTTTTAATTATCTTAAGGTTTGTCTCTACACTGACAATTTTCAAGAAATTTCCCACCACTGTGCTATTTCTGGTGCAGTTCCATTGGTAATATCAATACCAGGAGCCCCAGCCTGGTCTTGCACAAGTGTTTTTACATGGAGACTGCCCAGTGGGCAGCCCACAGTCTTACTTAAATCAAGAGCCCTCAAGTTTGAATGTTTCTGTTGATTGCAGTTGTGGTAGCATGGTCGAAGGGAAGAGGCAGTCTCTCAGGTAACTAGTAACTTACTGACTACCAGACAAATTACAGAGCAAAGGTATCATGTATTGTAACCCTTCTGCCTGTCAGAGTTGGCAGCAACAAGGGCCAGGTTCAGTATCTTGGGGTTCCGTTTCAATAACACAATGCAAAACCAGCTCGAGCCCCCACCCAGTGACCTGGGACAATTACATATCACCCCCCCCCCGGCGCCTCTAAGAAGCAATACTTCCCCTCTTGGAAGCACAGAGTCTGAGCGTAGCAAAAACCTTTTAATAAAGGAGGGAAACAATGCGGCATTATATTGGGGAAACACCACAAACAGGATTCGTAACACCAACCCACCCCCAAGTAAGTTTGGCAGTGTCCTTTTCCCTTCAGGGTCTTAAGTCCAGCAACCCAATAGTCACCCCCCACCCCCAGTTTCTGTCCTTGGTCAGTGCAGCCCCCCAGAGTTCAGAAATTCATCTGCAGAGTTTACCTCCCAGCCTCGGTGGAAGTGGAGTGAGGTATGGTGGGGGCATCCTTACATGCTCCGGTCAATGGCCAACTGCCATGCCTCTCCATGGGGTTCTGCTGCAGTCTTCACCACCAGCCGCGCCTCTCAGTCAGCTGCCCTGCTATCCACTCCACACCTCTCTGCCAGCCGTTCTCTCCTCTCCACCAGCCACCCAGCTATCCACTCCACTCTCGCTGTCCTGCTGTCCACTCACCAACTTGTCTTCAGGTCCCCCCGCAGCTCTCAGCAACTTCAGCTCTTTAGTGATTTCAGCTCTGCAGCATGTAACAAGACTCCTAATGGAGCCAAAATTAGCTGTGTTATTACACGATGGAGAGAGAAGGGGTCCAAGTAGTGTTGGGGGCTCTCAGAAGGGGCCCACACTACCAGGTACACATTGCCTGCCTGCCTGAATTCACTGGGTTTTGGAACCCATGTCCCTTGCCTAGCGAGTGCTACTTAGTTGAGGGCGAGTCCCTCCGTCATAAAATGTCAAGTACAGTTCTACTGTCCTTGATTCACATAACCAAGATAACAACCCTTTATTACTCCTGCCCCAATAAAAGAGACTGGGGATCCCACAGCAGCCAAAGTGACCATTTGGGCAAGCAGTCCATCATGCTAGGCAGGGTGGGTGTGCCCAGGCAAACGAGATCAGTCCCTGAAGTCTTTTTGCACAGCTCACCACCAGATGTCAGGATAGAGCTCATTCTGACTCTGCTTACAGCAGGGGTCTCCAACACGGTGCCTGTGGGCACAGTGGTGCCCGCTGGGGCAGTTGTGTGCGCCCGCAGGACACCGTGCCGCCGAAATACCGCCGCCGAGTGCGACCACCGGAGAACCGCCCGCAGAAATGCTGCAAGAAGCATTGCCGTTTCTCGGAGGCATTTCAGCGGCGACGCTTCTTTCCGCTGCCGCTTCTCGGCAGCATTTCGGTGGCGGGGTGTCTGGCGCCCGCCACAGTCTTCTGGGAATAGGAATGTGCTATTCCCACATAAATGCTGGGGACCGCTGGCTTACAGTATTAATCATGAAACACCTTTTAACAAGAAGGTGGCTGCATTTAACACTAGTTTCAGTTTGCAGATGGTCTCAGATTGTAATTGTACATAAGCGGGCTGAAGAAATTGGGACTTAAGGTGAAAAAACATGGATGATAGTAGCAAAGTCTGTATCTGGAAGAAATGGTTGCACACTTCTTGCCAGGTGCAAATGGAATAAAACAGTTTTGGCTACAGCTACTATCCAAGTATCCAGCTGCAGGCAGGATCTACTAAAACCCCTTCATTGCAAACCTGTCTGACAATTGGCAGATCCATTCCTTCAGTCAGAGTGCTGACATAATTATAGACAACCCTTCCACTTGCTTCACCCAGTGTACCAATCTTGCCTCCATCTTGGCTGTCATCCAGAGAGCCCTCATCCAAGCTCCAGTGTTATTCTGACACTGAGGAATTCATTCCACTGTGACTGACAAGTTGTATGAAAGTAAAACAGAAAGGTGGGTATATCAGCATGCTGAAGACAGCACAGCCCATGTCTCCTATAGTTTCGCTTGTTCCCTGAATTCTTCTCCTTCACCACTTTTAAGTTTTCCATTGGTTTACTAAGGCAAATCTAAACCCAAAAGCTATGGAACATCTTTTTTCACGACCTGAGTTCTCCCAGCCAAGGAAACACTCAAGATAATGTATCCACGGCTGCAAGATCTTGCAGTATGTTCCAGCAAAAAGCCTTTATTCATATTGGTCCTGAGCTTCCCCTTTGTGGGCGTATTGTATGCACATGAGGGGGCAACTATTCCTACAATTCTTTGAGGGTCCTTCCACTGGAGCTCAATGACAAAGAGGTGCCATTGGGGTGTGGCAGGAGGAGGGGATGAAGCATGGGACTGTCCATGTTCTACAGCTTCATCCAAAAAAGTCCTTTCCAAATTTTGGTGCAGAAATCGGGAATGAGGTTAACACAAATTTTTCTAGGTTCCCTTCTGCTGGATGCTACTAAACTCTTATGGAGGGGACACAGCCAATGGTACCAGTGACCCCATCAAAGGAGAATGAAAGGCAACAGAGCATACCAACCTCAACAGTGTTAAGGCAAAAGAAATTTTAACTTCAGATATGCTGATCAGTTGCTTATAACTGATATTTCAGCCAAAAGCCTGCATTAAGGTTGCAAAGTCAAGCATTCAAAAGTTAGGAATTGTCAGAATTCAGGTTGCACAGGCAACATTAGCTTCTCCCCTTGTGCATACTTTATGATGCAATCTTTAATTACATGATCACATACTATTTTTTCCCACAAAACTCTTCCCAGTCTCCTTGCCCTGATAGACCCAGTCTCTTACCCCCACCTCTAACTCCAGGTTCCCCATCTGAGTCCCACTCTTCTCCTGGTTTCTTGTCCCAAGCTCCTTGCCCAACCAGTCTCAGTTTATCCCATGGCCCCTGCATCTGATCTCAGTCTTCCTGCCCTGCATCTCTGGCTCCCAATCCAGCCCTTATACACCCTTGTCCTTGCTACTAATCCTAGTCTTCTTGCCCAACCACTCTGTCTCTCCCACATGCTCCTTGACCCAATTTGTATGTGTATCTTATCTCCTCTGTATTTGACTCAGATGGCTACCTCTCCCACCCTGCCTGGGCAGCAGCCAGGAGCACTGAGAACACAGGAGAGAGCGCCTGGTGCTGGCAACTTCTGCAATTTAACCCAATTGCAGAGCTGGATCCACTCACCAAGATGACAGGTGCTGCTGCCCTTTCACAAACTTCAGCCCTGCCTCACTGGCTGGGTGCCAAAAGGCAGGCAAGAATAGCCAGTCGGTGCTGCTGCAGGAAGCAGGCAGAGCTCTCCCCTCAAGGGCCAAGAGGACATTCTAGGTAGGGGACACAGAGTGGCTGGTACCAGTCTCACAGGAGGGGCAGGTAAGGGATGGAACAGAAAGAGCTCAGCAACCCCATCCTACCCTCAGTAAGGCCCAATAGATATGGAACCCAGGCCTGCAGAGACACCAAGCAGCAGACATCTCTATGCGGCTACCCAGCAGTAGCTGATACCAGCTTGTGCTCCACTGCCCACCACCTGCTGTGGATACAGACTATGGAAAGTCCCACCTCATGGGGTCTGACAGGCAGCAGCCTCCTGTCTCCTGATTGGCTCCCTGCCCTATATAAACTCAAGGGGCATTGAAGGAAGTGATCAGGCAACAGTGCAGATCTTCTGTAGCTGCTATGACCATTCCTGATTACTACTCCTGAACCCTAGGTTTAACCTTGGCTTCATTTGAATTTTGCCTCCTGAACTGGACCCTGACCTGGCCTGGAATCCGATTCTGATCTCCTCCACTACTCTCAGCCTCAGATTTGACACTGCTCTGGCTAGGATCCTGACACCCTCTTCTTGTGAATAATGAGTTAGTCTGCACCCTGGTCCTCCTGCTGTCCTGTGAATACTGGGCCTGTCTGCTCCCTGCTCCACCCTTCCCATCACCAGCCTTATAACACCTGTCCTGGGTATGGCCAGAGGGTGGTGAAGAGGTGAGGCTGGGGTGGGTGGAGCCAGGAATAAGAGCTGGGCTGAGGCAGGGGTGGGTGGGGGATGGAGAAGGGCTACAGTATTAATTGACGAGAATCTTGGAGTATGAGAAGAAACTGAAAGTTCAGCCACCAGCCTCTGAGAGCTCCTGTGGCATTGGCCAGAGTCTCTTGTACTCAGTACCTTTGGGAGAGTGGTAATGCTGTCACACCCACATCGTGGGTGCACAGGTGTGTTCAAAAATCAGGAGCTGAACAACAAACACACTATAATTGTTCTTTTAAAATGTCATGGTTTGGAGGAAGAAAAGGAGTACTTGTGGCACCTTAGAGACTAACCAATTTATTTGAGCATAAGCTTTCGTGAGCTACAGCTCACTTCATCGGATGCATACTGTGGAAAGTGTAGAAGATCTTTTTATATACACACAAAGCATGAAAAAATACCTCCTCCCACCCCACTCTCCTGCTGGTAATAGCTTATCTAAAGTGATCACTCTCCTTACAATGTGTATGATAATCAAGTTGGGCCATTTCCAGCACAAATCCAGGGTTTAACAAGAACATCTTGGGGTGGGGGGGGGTAGGAAAAAACAAGGGGAAATAGGTTACCTTGCATAATGACTTAGCCACTCCCAGTCTCTATTCAAGCCTAAGTTAATTGTATCCAATTTGCAAATGAATTCCAATTCAACAGTTTCTCGCTGGAGTCTGGATTTGAAGTTTTTTTGTTGTAATATAGCAACTTTCATGTCTGTAATCGCGTGACCAGAGAGATTGAAGTGTTCTCCGACTGGTTTATGAATGTTATAATTCTTGACATCTGATTTGTGTCCATTTATTCTTTTATGTAGAGACTGTCCAGTTTGACCAATGTACATGGCAGAGGGGCATTGCTGGCACATGATGGCATATATCACATTGGTGGATGTGCAGGTGAACGAGCCTCTGATAGTGTGGCTGATGTTATTAGGCCCTGTGATGGAGTCCCCTGAATAGATATGTGGGCACAGTTGGCAACGGGCTTTGTTGCAAGGATAGGTTCCTGGGTTAGTGGTTCTGTTGTGTGGTATGTGGTTACTGGTGAGTATTTGCTTCAGGTTGGGGGGCTGTTTGTAGGCAAGGACTGGCCTGTCCTCCAAGATTTGTGAGAGTGTTGGGTCATCCTTCAGGATAGGTTGTAGATCCTTAATAATGCGTTGGAGGAGTTTTAGTTGGGGGCTGAAGGTGACGGCTAGTGGCGTTCTGTTATTTTCTTTGTTGGGCCTGTCCTGTAGTAGGTGACTTCTGGGAACTCTTCTGGCTCTATCAATCTGTTTCTTCACTTCAGCAGGTGAGCATTGTAGTTGTAAGAAGGCTTGATAGAGATCTTGTAGGTGTTTGTCTCTGTCTGAGGGGTTGGAGCAAATGCGGTTGTATCACAGAGCTTGGCTGTAGACGATGGATCGTGTAGTGTGGTCAGGGTGAAAGCTGGAGGCATGTAGGTAGGAATAGCGGTCAGTAGGTTTCCGGTATAGGGTGGTGTTTATGTGACCATTGTTTATTAGCACTGTAGTGTCCAGGAAGTGGATCTCTTGTGTGGACTGGACCAGGCTGAAGTTGATGGTGGGATGGAAATTGTTGAAATCATGGTGGAATTCCTCAAGGGCTTCTTTTCCATGGGTCCAGATGATGAAGATGTCATCAATATAGCGGAAGTAGAGTAGGGGCGTTAGGGGACGAGAGCTGAGGAAGCATTGTTCTAAGTTCGCCATAAAAATGTTGGCATACTGTGGGGCCATGCGGGTACCCATTGCAGTGCCGCTGATCTGACGGTATACATTGTCCCCAAATGTAATTTTTCAATGTAGGGTTGGCTGTACTGGGCTTATAACTTGGCCAAATTTGGGTGTTTGTTTTCAGACAGCAAAAGGCACATGCCTGACCCAAAGGCAGAGGTGAAAGTAAGCCGGTACAGCCCGGTAAAGCGTACCGGCAAGAGCCGGTGCACTGTACTGAGGCAGCCCGGCTTCCCCAGGGGGCAATTTAAAGGGCCTGGGGCTCCCAGCAGTGGCTGGGAGCCCCAGGCCCTTTAAATTGCCGCCATAGCCCCGTTGCTAGGGCTCTGGGGGCTATTTAAAGGGCCTGAGGCTCCCCTGCTTCTACTGCCCGGTCATTTAAATAGCCCCCAGAGCCCTGGGGTAGCGGCAGAGGGGCTCTGGGGGCTATTTAAAGGGCCGAGGCTCCAGCTGCCTCTGCCACCCCGGTCCTTTAAATAGCCACTGGAGCCCCGCCGCTTCCCCAGGGCTCCGACGGCTAATTAAAGGCCCGGGGCAGTAGAAGCAGGGGAGCCCTGGGCCCTTTAAATAGCCCCCGGAGCCCAAGGCTGCTGCTGCTACCCCGGTGGGGGGGGGGAGGAGGAGGAGGAGAAGAAGGGGGCTCTGGCTCTGGCTCTGGCTCTGACCCCTCAGCCCTGCCCCTTCCGCCCTAGGCCCCACCCCTTCCAGGGGCCAGAGCTGGCCCAAGCATACTGGTAAGTCACTCGACTTACTTCCACTCCTGCCCAAAGGCAACCCCCATGATAAATGTCGAGCCCTTGTTCCATAACATCGGGGCACTAGAGCACCACTAGCCATCACCTTCAGCCCCCAACTAAAACCTCTCCAACACATCATCAAGGATCTACAACCTATCCTGAAGGATGACCCATCACTCTCACAGATCTTGGGAGACAGGCCAGTCCTTGCTGACAGACAGCACCCCAACCTGAAGCAAATACTCACCAGCAACCACACAACAAAAACACTAACCCAGGAACCTATCCTTGCAACAAAGCCCGTTGCCAACTGTGTCCACATATCTATTCAGGGGACACCATCATAAGGCCTAATAACATCAGCCACACTATCAGAGGCTCGTTCACCTGCACATCTACCAATGTGATATATGCCATCATGTGCCAGCAATGCCCCTCTGCCATGTACATTGGCCAAACTGGACAGTCTCTAAGTAAAAGAATAAATGGACACAAATCAGACGTCAAGAATTATAACATTCAAAAACCAGTTGGAGAACACTTCAATCTCTTTGGTCACTAAAAGGGGCAATTCTTCAACAAAAAAACTTCAAAAACAGTCTCCAACGAGAGACTGCTGAATTGGAATGAATTTGCAAACTGGACACCATTAAATTAGGCTTGAATAGAGACTGGGAGTGGATGTGTCATTACACAAAGTAAAACTATTTCCTCATGTTTATTCCCCCCCCACACACACACACACACTGTTCCTCACACATTCTTGTCAACTGCTGGAAATGGCCCATCTTGATTATCACTACAAAAGGTTTTTTTTTCTCTCCTGGTGGTAATAGCTCACCTTACCTGATCACTCTTGTTACAGTGTGTATGGTAACATCCATTGTTTCATGTTCTCTGTGTATATAAAATCTCCCCACTGTATTTTCCACTGCATGCATCCGATGAAGTGAGCTGTAGCTCACGAAAGCTTAGGCTCAAATAAATTTGTTAGCCTCTAAAGTGCCACAAGTACTCCTTTTCTTTTTGTAGATCTGCATGTGTTGTCCATGACCTGATACTTAGCAATACAACATGTGTCCTATCCATCTGAATGTGTTATACCATGTTTATCAGCCGGCTATCTGGACACCTTTTCATATGCTCCCAAGTCCCATATCCCTTTTTCTCCATTAATCAGGTAATCTTTTCTGGATCATGGGCCTATAATGGGCAAAAGGGCGTGTGGCTCCCGTGTGGTGGTGCTGCCAGAAGGAAGGGCAGAAGACAAACTTGTAGAGTTGTTTAGGCTGCCCAGGTGATCCCTTGGTCCTAGTGAAACTACATATGGTATAGTGAGAAGGTGTGATGCTATTTGAATAGGCACAGGGGATGGCAAAAAGGGACCATGTATGAACATCACATGTATTTGCTGAGGGAAGAATTCCAGGCCAGGAATATCAAAATAACTGACTGTCCTGAACTTGTGCGCATATGGTTAAGGAAATATGCCATGATGAGTCACATTAGCAATGCAATAAAAATAGCTTCTGCAGCCATGTAAAGAAAATAACAGGTACTAATTAATCAGGTTTTTTTCCCCCAAAGGAGAGGTATGGAAAAAGATGCAGTGGGACAATGGACTGCTTTTCAGCAGTCTACATGGAGGCAAAATTGAGTAAAACAAGGTTCCACCAAGAACCACATTTCTCCTGAATTGAGTGAAAGGTTGAAGAATACTGTTTGATTTTTGCTGAAAAGAGCCTTTAGATATTTTCTAATACTACTTGCAATAGAGTAGGCATACCTTTATATCTGTTCCAAAGGAATTAAATTAATTTTAGAAATGATACTATAACAATTTTCCTGCCCCAGGGACCATTTGTTTTAAAATCATTAAAGATTTTTATATGACACTGCACTGACATTTTGTGTGAATAAATTAGGGGAATTAGTACAGAACTGCTTTCTTTCTTCACAGCTTTCCCAGTGTGTATAGTATAGTTGCATGCATGTATATTTTGCATACACTGTGCAAATTTGAAGATGTATGCAATGACTGTGGTGTGTATGGATAAAATAAAGACAGTGTTAAAGAAGCTCAGCACTGAAAACAAAGGTTCAGGAATTTATCTGATTAGCTATTCTCAGTATCTCTTTGCACATCCTTAGGGGCTTCAGAACAGTCAGGTTCACTTAGTCACATAATGTAGCAAAATGCATACACATTAGGAGGACTAATTAAACTTGCATGGGCTACCTTTATTCTGGCATTTCCTGACTTCTAAGTGCTTGATTTTTTGCAAACTTAATAATGTTTTTATCTTATTTGTGTGTGTAATTTTTGTGTGTAATTTGTGTGTGTAAGTTTTAAAAACAGCAAACTGAAAATCAGAAAGTTCTATCATGTAGCATCATATTAACACCCACATGGGTCATCACTTGGGTTGGAACCTTTAGTTCCACCACATGGACTTCTGCCAAGTAAGCTAATAGAGCAATTGATAACAGCAGTTCATTGTCATCCTCTGTGTGGACCAGCACTAGAGGGGGATGGGACATTTTGCCAATTTTGCTACAGATATTTGCTGACAACAGAGGAATTGTGAGAGTCAGGAATGTCAGGCTTCATTCCAGGCTCTGGAGGAGAGTATGTCTACTGGGTACAGACTCTTTTGTCCTATCCCTCCAACTTGTCTCTGTTCCAGTCCTTCTCTTTTCCCCACCCCTACTTCCTTGTCCAAGTCCCATTCTCCTTACTTAGCTGGTCCCAGACTCTACTCCTAAAACTTCTCATACTAATCCCAGCCTCCTTGCTCAACAAGTCCGAGTCCAACCCCTCAAGACTTCCCATATGCCACCCTCCAATTCCAGTCTCCTTATACAGCAGTCCCAGTTCCCCACTCTGGGCTCATTGGATTTCCTCTCTCTCTCTCACATTCACTCTGGCCTCCAGTCTTAGTGAGGGAGCTAAACACTGGCCAGCTAAAGCATGCATCCTTTCAGATAGGGAAGATTGAGGGCTGGAACTAGCATCTGCTGCTGCTAATCGTAAGAGCACTAACAGCATGAGGCCTGGCCCTCCTCTAAAGAGTGGGTTGGACTAATCTTTGATTTGCCTCTTAAATCAGCATTAGGAAGAAGTGTGCTCCTTTCTTCTCCCTTGGTGCTGAGCTGCATATGAGAATGAGAGGAAGATAGGAAAGTGAAATCTGGGAACAGGTCAGAGGCTTAACTCAACTCTCTGTGTAGTAGAAGCCTGGACTTTCTGTATACAGTGCCCTAGTCATTAGCATCAGCTGCTGCCTCTTCTAACCCGCACTTGGACTGAGAAAAGAAAGCTAGGGTTGTGCCAATAGTACAAAAGGGTAAACAGGCTGACCCAGGTAATTATAGGCCTGTCAATCTGACATCAGTCCTCAGCAAGAAAATGGAGGGGCTAATATGGGACTTGATTAATCAAGAATTAAAGGAGGATAATATAATTAATGCCAGTCAATGTGGATTTATGGAAAATAGATCCTGTCAAACTAACTTGATAGCTCTTTTTTGATGGGGCTAAAAGTTTGCTTGATTAAGGTAATAATGTTGATGTGATATATTTAGCAGCCTTTAAGGCATTTTGATCAAAAAGCAAAAGTGAAATAAAATCGATATGACGCACATTAGATGGATTAAAAGCTGGCTAACTGATAGATCTCAAAATGTAATTGTGAACTAAGAATCATTGAGTAGGTGTTTGGTTTTTGGCCCTATGCTAGTTAACGTTTTAACCAATGACCCAAAAGAGAACATGAAATCATCACTGATGAAGTTTGCAGATGACATACACATTGGGAGAATGGTAAATAATGAAGAGGACAGGTGACTAATAGAGTGATCTGGATTGCTTGGTAAGATGAGCACAAGCAAACAATGCATTTTAATTCAGCTAAATAGATTCATTTAAGAACAAAGGATGTGGGCCATACTTACAGGATGGGACTTTATCCTGTGGACATGGCCGGTGCATAATGGAGGTTGGGGGAGGCTCAGGTTATGTTTCCCATGTTCAGGGGTCCTCTGGCCAGCCGGGGCTCGGGTGGGCAACTCGGGTGAGTGGGGCAGCTTGGGCGGGCCAGGGCTCAGGGTGGCTCCGGGGGGGATCCTTCGACCATGGTGCAGGGCTTGGGGCTCCTCTGGCCCTGCATGTGGGGGGGATGGAGTGGGGGCGGGGCCTCAGGCAGAAGGGTGGAGTGGGGGTAGGGCCTCTGGCAGAAGGGGCAGGGCAGGGGGCTAGCCTCCCCAAATGAGGGGTTTCATGTGCTGCCTCCCTGGGGAGCACTGATTCTGAAAAAGATTTGGGAGTCAGAGTGGATAATCATTTGAACATGAGCTCCCAGTGTGATGCTGTGGCCAAAAGGGCTAATGTGATCCTTGGATGGATAAATGGGATTCTCGAGTAGGAGAGGTTATTTCACCTCTGTAATGGGTATGACCGCTGTGCTTGGTTCTGGTACCTACAATTCAAGGAGGATCGTGATAAATTGGAGAGGGTTCAGAGAAGAGCCATGAGAAGGATTAGAAAACATGGTTTATAGTGATAGACTCATGGAGCTGAATCTACTTAGCTTAACAAAGAGGAGGTTAAAGGGTGATTTGATTACAGTGTAAAGGTACCTACATGGGGAACACATTTAATAATGGGCTCTTCAGTCTAGCAGAGAAAGATATAACACAATTCAATGGCTGGTAATGATGCTAGACAAAGTAAGACTGGAAATAAGGCATATGTTTTCAACAGTGAGGGAATTAACCATTGGAACAATTTACCAAAGGTCATAATGGATTCTCCATCACAGGCAATTTTTAGATCAAGATTGGATGCTTTTCTAAAAGACATGCTCTAGGAATTATTTTGGGGAACTTCTCTGGACTGTGTTACACAGGAGGTCAAACGAGATGATCAAAGGGTAGCTTCTGGCCTTGGAATCTATAGGGAAGAAAAACAAAAAATCTGATTTCTCCAATAGTAGGCCATGATTACCAACATTTAAAAAAATATTTGCTGGGCCACTTCTGAAGGAGGGAGTTGTCCGGGAGAAATAACTAATCTTAATATGTCAAGGCCTCAAATAATTGAGGGGTTCATTTTAGCAGCCCTGTTTCTCTTCTTTCTTTATAGTGTCCCATCCACACTACCTGTTGTCTCCTTTGGGGATACCCAGTAGTCTGCAGCTTCCCACCCCAGCCAGGAGTAGCAGGCCTGTTCCCCTCTTTGGCATCTTCAGGGGTATGTCCCATGCTTTCTTTATCAGGTTTCTATTTGCTGCTCTACTGGGAGCTGAGGAAGTTTCAACAGTACTTCTAACCCCAAGTGTTTGACAATCATGAATCAGACTTAGGCCCCCCAAAATAATGAGATTGGTTTAAAAAATTAAGAAAAATGATACGTTTGGATCTTTTTATCTGCCTTCTGATTTCCACACATTTAGTGTGCGCTCAGGTTATGTTTTCAAGTTTTTCTGTGCAACCATAGGCTAGAAACTTACTTTAAAAAATGAAGCCAGAGATTCTCCCATAATCAGCTGATTTCAGGAGCTGGAGCTTTAAGGAAAACACCAACTATCATGAGACTTGTCAACACTGTATCCCCAGTAGGTCCCTCTGTCCACCAGGCCCAATTCCCAGTGTAAGACCTGGAGTTAAATGGTCTAGAGCCATGGAACTTCTTCCAACTGGAGAAAGAGGGAAAGCTAGCTCTATCAGGCTTAATTTACATAATTATAATTTCACCTCAGTGCAGTTCTGTACAGCATTTTATGTGGTCTTATTTGGACTTGGTGATCTGCTTTTGGAAATTATATTATATTGTGCATGTAGATGTAACTCAAGAAATGAGGGAGGATGGAAGGACTTTGTGAGACCAGGGGCTCGGTCCACATGTGATTATATGACTGGGGATTCTTTTCGCAGAGATGAGGAACTCTGTGCTGAGCAGATTTTGCAGGACCAGAATAGCTGTGGTGGTATAGAGTCTAAAATGAGGTTAACATGGATTTGACTCTAATGTAGAGTTGCTTTGACTCTGGGAATCCATACAGCTGGCAGTGTAACAGAATCTAGTCCTGCTGGCTTCACTGGACTGAAGGAGACAAGCAAGGAGAGCTGTTTAGAAGAACTCACTTGACCAGCAATGAATCTAAGGTTTGTGCATGAGGTTTAAGTGGGTAGGAATTGAGTTCCTGACCCTGCACCAGTGGGGCAAATTACCTACGACTGGAGTTGGCCATAACCCTTATATACTCTTTGGGTTTTCCTAATTTTGTTTTCCCGAATAAAGTGGTGGGGGTTTTTTTTGTTTTGTTTTTTGGGGTTTTTTTTTTGGTAATTTCATATTGCAGAGGACTCCGACGTGCTTCTGAGTAGGGAAAGGACACCTGGAAAAGCGATCAGGAAGCTTTAAATTTAGTTTCCTGGAGCCAGTAATGGGAATGTAGTTCTGGGGTAGGGGCTTGAGCCAAACATTTATTTTAGAAAGGGTCCCCTAGACTTATTGATATCAGCCCTTGTTGCTGCCATCAACACTTAGCAGAAGGGTTATACCAACGTCCACCCGTGTTCTCCATCCTTGAGAACCTCACACCAAATCAGTTCCCCCTGTATGGACATCATTCAGTGCAATTACTAGCCTGTTATGGACAAGAATGCTGAGAAATAGTAGCAGTGTTGACAGCTCTTAAGATTTAAAAAAAAAATTACAAGTCTCATCATATTTAGTGTTTATCCTAAGGCCTCAGCTCCTGGAGTCATGCAGGTAGTTGAGAATCTCAGGTTTCATTTATTTAAAAAATAAATTAGCCCTCACGGTTGCAGAGAGAAGCTTGAAAATGACCTGAAAGCACTGCAAAGGCTCAAATACCAGAACACAAAATAAAGAACCAAAAAGTGTTGGTGGGATATTTTTTAACTTCAAGATTTTTAAGCCAGTCTCATGTGTCTGTACAGTGCTTAGCACAACAGGGCTCCAGTTTTGCATGGGCCTTCCTGCATCAAAGTCCAAATCACTTTATTTACAAATTTTTGAGAGTTGACAACACTGCAAGTGTCTCACCCAAACAGTGGGGGTGAGGAGTGGGAATTAAAAACATCAGTCTACAGACCAAAACCATGATGTAACCTTTTATTTTAAAAAAACCTTCATAACGTTCGGTGCCCTGACTTATGATTTCAGGTCACTAGCATTGTTTTTAAAACCCAGGACTGTAGTTCCTAAACTGGGACTATTGACCTCTGCACAAAGCTATTGAGATTTGGTGGGAATAAGACCAAATTACCTAGGACTTGGAGTGAACATAATGGATGCCAGAGAGTCATTGACTCCAGAGCATACATACAATGGTAGATGTAATTTGGCCATAGGTGGGGGGTGAGGCATAAGGCAAGGGCCAGCCAGCAGTATTAATGGCCTCGAGGAAGTGCATCTGGGTGAGGAAAGGATGATGGAAGAAGCAGGGGTTTCTGTCGTGGAAGGAGCACTCTTTACATCTTTTAAAACAGTTCTCGGGACACCTCTTGCCATCCTCACCCCAGCCGTCCAGCCCAACCCCACTCTACCTTGCACAACAACTCCAGGCCCAGCTGCCCTGGAGCCGCTTGTCCTCACTCTGACTACTAAGAAGCACAAACAAACCCCCAATAGTTTATAAAAGAACAAGCAGTTTGGCTTGCAAATGATCCAGGGGGTGGGGAAGAGGGAGAGAAGTTAACAAATGTAAGGGATGGACAGTATGGTACTAAGATAGGGATCAGACAGTTTGTCAGAACTGAAGCAATGGTTACTCAAATTTCAGTAGTGTCACCTGGTAGATTATTCTTACAATTATTTTCATAGTCATTACTGATTTCACTGCTTAGTGTTCAAGTAGGCCCAGCCACAGATAGGCAGACACCTGGGATTTGTATGTTTTGAATCATGGAAATAAACTAACTACCCCTTTATTTTCAGATATAATAGCTGCAGCAAAATCAACACACTGCATTTGGAGGGAACCCAATCCTGTTCCCATCGCAATCAATGGCAAATTTCCCAATCCCATGAAATGCTCCTGCTTCAGCTGACAATCTATAAAGGAAAGGCACTTCAACGAAACACCTGAGGATGTAATACCATTACAAATAGATTACTGTAGTGTAATGAATTCTACATGGGGCTACACCTTAAAACCCTTTGGAAAATGCAGTTAGTACACAATGTGGCTGCCTTTTTATTAAGTGGAGGGAGTATTGAGTTCTGTGATCTGCACTGGCTGGCAAAAGGTTTTCAGGTTGGATTCGAACTGTTGGGTTTTAACATATGAAATTCTACAAGTCACCTGTGACACTGTCTCTCAATGCCATACTGCTGCAGTTGATATCAGTGGGGGCATTTGTGCTGGAGCCCCAGTGGTTTAAAAGAGGAGCTTAGCAAGGAGTTCTCAGTTAATGGCTCTTGGCTTGGAGCTCCGTGCTTTCTTTGATCTACCGGAGTCTAGGGCATTCCAGAAAACCCACCTTTTCTCTCAGGTATTTGGGGAAGTTGTAACTGGGGATATACTGGATTTGATCGAGAGCAATTGTCATGATCATTTATTTGGAGGGCTTGTTTATGACATAGGCTTTCTTTAAATATGTGAATGATTTTAAGTGTGATATGAAATTACTATGTGACTTAGCTCTGTGAAGTGGCAAGAGTTCAAAGTAGACCTACAATGTAAGAAATATCTATCAGCCCTCTATAGGTAAAATGTCCACTGATCCCGTTTTTTATATTTCAGGAATGAGGAGAGAATGAAGTTACTGGAAAAGGCCTCAGGGTTAGGAGTCAAAGTCCTGAGTTCTAATTCTGTCTCAGCTACTACTTCCTGTGTGACTTCAGGCAAGTCATAGCACATACGTGCCTCAATTCCTCCAACTGCAAAGTGGGATAATACCACTTCTCTGCCTCACAGGGATATTATATCTGATTAGTTAATATTTGTACAGTGATTTGAACATGTAAAGTGTTACCTGAATAGGAAGTGTTCTTAATTGTAATATCAGTTGATTCATAATGCAGCAGTCTGCTTCTTTGCTGGAGCCAGTCTTTCCAAACTCACCCCGGTCTTTAAATTTCTACACTGATTCTCAATAACACACCATACTGATTTTAAAATTCACTTGCTTATCTGCAGTATGCTCTTAATGATTTTATGGGCCCAGCTTCATTTTTTTTTTACCTCATATGACTTTCTGTTCCTAGCTGTTTGCTCTAGATTTGCTTCAGAGTGTTAATTGTTGACCAGTAGCAGTTTGGTCTCAGGCTAGGTCTTTGTAGCATCGCCATAACACAGTACTAATCCAGATGCACAATTAAATGCTTGCATAAGGCTCCAGTTTTAGTTTAGCCAAAGATATAAACTGTATACTGGCCTGAGTACACAGAGAAAGAAATGATACCAAATGCAGGGGAAGTCAGTTATGCATTGGCATCGATACGAGAGTATTTAATCAATTACCCTTTTAAAATGAGATGTAAAATTTAAGAGTCAATGACACAATTTCCAAAGGCCCATTGACTTTCGTGGGAGCAGAATTAGATCAACACTGATTGTTTTTTTTGAAACTTTCACTGTAAATGTGCCAGAAAAGGGATTTATTGGCACATAGATACCATGGTCAAAGGTGCCTTAAACTGGGATGGATGTAGCTAGTTAAGCTGGGGATACATTGACCTTATGCATTACCTTTCTAAAAAAAGACCAAGCAAGGGAAACTTTACCCAAATACAATGTTTGAGAAACTTATTAGCATGTGAAAACAAGATTATACAACTATTTTGCAACCTTAATTGTAGTACTTGCTGCCAGCATGACTGCTGTACTATATTTATCCCTATTCATGTTTGGAGCCAGTATACTACTGTAAAACTCAAGCAGCAAGTGGTCTTCTCCCACAATATGGGACCTGATCAAAAATTGTTTCATGGCTGAGATACAGCCTAACCTAGTCATATCTGACAGTCCCTGTCCTGACAAGTAAGAACTACCCTCCACCCATCTTAGGAAATCAGGCTTAACACAACATATGGAGTCAGTGAACTAGAAAAGGAATGGGAGAGGTCACTCGCTAAGAAGAGTAACAGCCATTTTCTGAGGTGAAAAGTGTCTCCTCCCACAATACCTACTAACTCTTCATTTGCAGCCACCCACTGCACTGGGGAAGTGAGCCCAGCACTCCTCTTCTAGGGAGCTAAGGAAGATAGCCTACCTGAACACCTAAGATGTAGGCAGAGGTGTTGTCCCATCTCTGTGACCCTGCAGGAGAAATGAGTGTAAGGGACAAATATGTCGCTCCTAAATAATCATTTGCTAGAACTCACTCCAGATACAAGCACTCCATAACCAGATCTCATCAGAATAGCTCAAACGGTCTGTGTCTTGGAGGGGATATTAGGATTGTATGGGTGGGTGGCCAAAACCTGAAAATCTAAATTACAGAAGCATTTATGCTTGGGCCACTCATATGCACCAGTAGTATTTGCTAGATATAACCCTTTTCCTTTGTTTCATCTGCAAGCAGATTTAACATCCAGTGGGTTTGAGAATGGAAGGGTTATACACGTATCATGTGCTGTGTTTCCATTTCTCTGTCGGAGTTTGAGAGAACCTCCACAATAGTTAAAATATTTAACACAAGAAATAAAATCTGAGGTATGACTGCAGCTTGGGAACACATATCTGTGCTAGCATGGCTTAAAAAAAATAGCCACGAAAACACAGCAGCATTGGCATGGGCCTGAGCATGGGTCGTAGAAACATGCTGTGGCCTTTAAGAGCATACTCACATCACTAGCTACACTGAAGCCCATGCTGCCATGTCTACACTGCTATTTTTAGCCATGTTAGCCATGGCTAAAGCTAGCACAGATGGAAAAAGCACTCTTTGCTACAGTTGCTAATTGAGCATTTAGGAGCAGCTTCAGATTGAATGAGACTCCTGCCTTGTGAACAAAGTAGATGCATTCTCCCGGTCCAGGGTTCCAATACCCTTCCAGTTGCTTCCTCAAGCTACCATAATTCTTTCAGCCTCAGCAAGCTAGTCTTCATTTAAATTTAAATTTCATTTAGGCACCAAGGCATTCTCGTCTATGCACCAGCTGGGTCAGAAAAGATGGAAATCTAAAGCAGGGTATTGTCAGTAGAGTGAAGACACCACAGCCCAAGTTCTCCTTACTAACCCCCATAGGGACTTTGGGTACACAACAAACAGGAAGCAAGATAAGATAGACCACTGCCGTATCCTGTATGAGAGAACTATGATGAGATAACTGGCTCTGTGGATGAGGGGAAAGCAGTAGACGTGTTGTTCCTTGACTTTAGCAAAGCTTTTGACATGGTCTCCCACAGTATTCTTGCCAGCAAGTTAAAGAAGTATGGGCTGGATGAATGGACTATAAGGTGGATAGAAAGTTGGCTAGATTGTTGGGCTCAACGGGTAGTGATCAATGTCTCCATGTCTAGTTGGCAGCCGGTATCAAGTGGAGTGCCCCAAGGGTCGGTCCTCGAGCTGGTTTTGTTCAATATCTTCATAAATGATCTGGAGGATGGTGTGGATTACACCCTCAGCAAGTTTGCAGATGACACTGAACTGGGAGGAGAGGTAGATACGCTGGAGGGTAGGGATAGGATACAGAGGACCCTAGACAAATTAGAGGATTGGGCCAAAAGAAATCTGAAGAGGTTCAACGAGGACAAGTGCAGAGTCCTGCACTTAGGACGGAAGAATCCAATGCACCGCTATAGACTAGGCACCGAATGGCTTGGCAGCAGTTCTGCAGAAAAGGACCTAGGGGTTACAGTGGACAAGAAGCTGGATATGAGTCAACAGTGTGCCCTTGTTGCCAAGAAGGCCAATGGCATTTTGGGATGTATATGTAGGGGCATTGCTAGCAGATCGAGGGATGTGATCGTTCCCCTCTATTCGACATTGGTGAGGCCTCATCTGGAGTACTGTGTCCAGTTTTGGGCCCCACACTACAAGAAGGATGTGGAAAAATTGGAAAGAGTCCAGCGGAGGGCAACAAAAATGATTAGGGGACTGGAACACATTACTTATGAGGAGAGGCTGAGGGAACTGGGATTGTTTAGTCTGCAGAAGAGAAGAATGAGGGGGGATTTGATAGCTGCTTTCAACTAACTGAAGGGGGGTTCCAAAGAGGATGGATCTAGACTGTTCTCAGTGGTAGCTGATGGCAGAACAAGGAGTAATGGTCTCAAGTTGCAGTGGGGGAGGTTTAGGTTGGATATTAGGAAGAACTTTTTCAGTAGGAGGGTGGTGAAACACTGGAATGCGTTACCTAGGGAGGTGGTGGAATCTCCTTCCTTAGAAGTTTTTAAGGTCAGGCTTGACAAAGCCCTGGCTGGGATGATTTAGTTGGGGATTGGTCCTGCTTTGAGCAGGGGGTTGGACTAGATGACCTCCTGAGGTCCCTTCCAACCCTGATATTCTATGATTCTATGATTAACTATGGGGTCAGATGAGAAATTGCCCAAAAGCCAGTCTGAGAGCTCTCAAAGGAAAGATTGGAGTTACTCGAAAGCAATTCAATCCAACCATGATAGGGTCTGTAGACATCTGAACAATATCTCATGATGAGTGGTGTCAAAGGCAGATAACATCTAAGGGAATCAGCACAGATGCTTTCTCCTCTTTCATCAGTAGCAGGAGAAAAAATTAAACCTACTCTGGTTTTTTGTGCCATATGCGGTCCTACAACTCAATTGACAAGGCACAAGGAAATCTGAAGACTCCACATTCTGCTACAACATAATCAACCATCTTTCCCAAATAAAGAGAGATTGAACAAAGTTAATAGTTAGCAAGATTATCAACATCAAGCGAAGGTTTCTTGAACTGGGTCTTTACAATAGCTTCCTTAAGAACAACCAACAAACTAATTCCCACCTTCTTTCACTAGCCTAGGAGCATGAGAGTCCAACTAATATTTCACAGTCCAGAGAGCAAAATTCAACTGAAGCATCAGCAGAGCCCTAGACATGGTTCCCTTAAAACACAGCTCTGTCACCATGGAGGCAGACAGCTCACTCTAGAGCAGATTAATTTTATGTGCAAAGGCATGTGAAAATTCGTTATTCAAACTCTGTTTTATCACAGAATGAAAGCAGTCCAGATTAACCAGGCTATCTACCACCCAGAGCAAAATTCCCTGAAGTTCTTGGATTTGTGGATGATTTATATTTCCTCCTATTAATTACCTGTGTTGGAAATTTTAGGAAAAGAAAGGAGGGGGGAAAATAGGAGTGAAAAAAGAATGACCCATGAACAAACTTCTGAGCTATGGATTTTGCTGACAGGATTGTGCCTGCTGTTCTTATTTCCTTGTTCATTATCTTTCATTTTTAAGGCCATCATTTTGTCAGTTACAGGGATTCTTCAGCAATTTGTCTGAAAGTAAAGACCAGTTTTATGATGCTAAAATTGAAATTAGGTCTTTGTTGTTGTTTGCCAAATTCCATTTTCAGATTACAATCCTGACACTATTGAGGATTGAAAATGTTTTACCTGTGACAGTCCAGTATGGCAAACTATTCAGAGGCAGTGTACTTCAATGACCTACATGTCAGAGGGTGAACTGCTGCGCTGTTTGTGATCAGCCTTTGAGCTAAGCTGCAATACATTGCATGACTGACTGTCTGCTTGTGAGATACCCTATAGGGTTGTTGAGCTGTGTACCCCCTTCCACCCCAATCTTTGTGGAGATGGAATGTATTTTGGGCTGTTTTCTTTCACAGACAATTGCAGTTTGCAACTCACTGGTGGTTCTGGGCTGGTCTTACACTTCGTGGGTGTGATCATCTGTTAGTGAGGTTCCCTGTAAGGGACCATCCCAGATTGACAGCCTCTATGTTTGTGCATATCTATTCTTCATTGTCCAACATCTGAAATGTCATTTTTCTGTCAAAGTATACTATTATCACTAGTACCATTGAGTGGTAGTGCAAATGCAGCCCCTACTTCTGGGGCACTGTAAAGGGAGGGTGCTGGATGCAGGTGGATCACACAGGGAACAGACACCATCTGGCCTGAAAAAGAATATAAACTGCTAATCTTGTCCTTGTTTTGGTATTGAGCTGTGCTGCTAGAGTTAAGGTGTAAATGGTCTTAGAGCCATGTCCTGTCCAGTGCTGGATTAAGAGGGCTTCAGCCCCGGGCCTCTGCTTTCCTGGGGCCCCTTCAATCCTTGAAATATATACAAGGGGGATTTTGACTGTATTCATGCTAGCGCTGAAAAGAAAAGAACAAAAAAATAATTTAATCCCCCTGCTGACACTGATTTTTGTTTGTTTTCAGTTTCTTCAGATTTCACAGTTACCGTTTAATTTCAGTGGCTGGTGATGGGAGTGCAAATTGGCAGCACTAAGGACTGGTTGCTAATTACAAAACTGCATAGTAATTCATTAGTATTGTTTTAAACTCACTTCAAATTGTCCAGCAGACTATTTTCAAGTGGAGCAGTGAAAAGGAAAGCAAGTTAAAGAGAAAATTGTAAGCAAGTTACCCAAACCATTTCTCTGCCTGTACGGCTTCAGAATCATCTGCCAGAGATGCTGGACCATCTTTCTCAGAAAATGATAAAGTGATGATATGGAGATAAACTTGTTCCCTCAGGAGCGGGCAGAAGAAAAGGCAAACATTTTAGAAATCCAGGATGAAAGGGACGATCCACTACTTTGTACAGAAGGCAAACAGAATAGTAGTGATAAAGAGGATAATGTTGCCATTAGTATCAACAGGGCCGTCCTTACTCGCACGCAAAACTGCGAAGGGCACCAGGAAATTTGGGGCACCTGGTGCCCTGCGCAGCTGCGTGCTGCTCCAGCCCCTGCTCCGGTTCTTCCCCAGGCTCCCGCCCCGCCCCCACTCCCCTGAAGACTACAGCCCGGCCGGACCCTGCACCCACTGCGTGGTAAGGGGAGCCACCGGGCCCCAGCCTGCTCCGCTCTTCTGGCTCCCAGCCGCGCCGGTGCTGGGGGGCAGTCCCCACCCCCCAAGCCGGGGAGCAGAGCAGGCTGGGGCCCCAGGCTTCCGCGGGTGGGAGCAGGGGCGGGCCCAGGCCTCCGTGGGAGACAGGGGGGCTGGCCACTTCCTGCGGGACGTGGAGTGACCTGGCCCCAGCCTGCTCTGCTCCCCTGGCTCCCAGGTTTGGGGGGACCCGGCCCCCAGCACTCCCCAGTGGCGCGGCTGGGAGCCAGGGGAGTGGAGCAGGCTGGGCCCAGGTCACTCCACTTCCCGCAGGAAGTGACCAGCTCCCGTCTCCTACGGAGGCCTGCGGCCAGCCCCCCTACCCTCACTCCCGCCCATGGAGGCCTGGGGCCCCACACAGCCCCCTTTGCGGGGGGGGGGCTGTATAGGGCACCAAAATAGCTAGGGAGGGCCCTGAGTGTCAAACAATATCTGACTAAATGGCCTTCTTTGATAACAGGAATTTTGTGCCCAATTTATTGAGAAAGGTCCACTCTATTGTCAGAATCGCAATGATAAATTTATAGCTTCTGAGCGGGACTCAAACAGTATCTCTCATTCTTCCTTTAGATTATCTACCAAGTGGAGAATGTTATCAGCAGCATTGGCTGATGTATTCTAAATCCACAAGAGTAGTATTGTGGTTCGTGTGCAAACTCTTTCTCGATAAACTGGGCATAATAGAAGAATTTTATCTCCTAACAATCTTAGCACCTTCATAATCTCAGGCTTTTCAACTAGGAAAAAAAGCAGAGGAGAAGACTTGTTCCCATGAAAAGAGTGTGGGACATCAAAATGTCAGTTGCATGGCTAGCACATTTGCAAGAAAAGCATCTCATTGACAGGGAGATGGTACATCTGCTTCTAATGCAAACTGCTTACTGAAAGGACGTTTTAACACATATTGTGACAGTTGTTAATTTCCTCCCTTCTTCTAAATGCTACACCATGTTCAGCAAGAAACTCATCTACTCTCAATAGAATGGAAATTATCTCGGTATTCTTGAAGCCATCACTGAATTTGACCTGTTTCTAGTGAGCATATTAAATACTATGGAAACAAAGGGAAAGGTCATCCATCCCACCTGTCAAAAACGATCTGTGATGGGTTCATTGAGCTAAGAGGACATAACGTTTTGGAATTCGTTGTAGCTGACGTCAAACAAGAGAAATACAACTTTTTGATAGTAGATTCAACTTTTGAAATAGCTCATGTTGATCGGTTATCTGTCATTTTACTATACTGCTTACATGGTGCTGTATGAGTGTTTCATTGGCTTTATATGATTGAAAGCCATAAGGGCAAGTCGCTCCTTCAGACTCAAAAGTCTTTATTGGATAGAAATGGCATTGCTATTGAAAACTGCAGAGATCAGTCATATGATAATGCAAGTAACATGGCTGAAAAGTATGAAGGTCTTCAAGCTCCGATCAAAAGACTAAACCCACTAGCTGAGTACTTGCAAGGCACAGCAACTTCTCTGAATTTAGTTGGAACTCACAGCATTGATTTTTGCATGGAATCTATATACTTTTTTCAGGTTTGTTCAGGAAGATATATTTCTGAAAGTGACATGGCAGGCAATGTCTGCTTCTGTGCAACAATCTTACCAAGAGTGAACAAGGAACTCTCCTTGACCTAAAATCCAGGTAGATATGAGATGATCCTGTCATGCTGAATCTTGTAAAATGATTGTAGTGAACTATGAGGGCATTCAACATTGTTTGAAAGAAACAATGGACGATGCTGAGGAAAATGGTGACACTCAAAGGGAAGCATGAGTGTTGTACAAGAAAGTGCCAATTGGAAACTGCAATGAGTATCTTATGGAATGTAATACTAGAAAGGTGTGACAAAACTAGTGTAAAGCTTCAAAAGCAAGGTCTGCATCTTGTTGCTATTAATTTGCTGACTTCCTTGCAAGGATCTGTCACAAACTTATGATTTCAGTTTGACAATTTTGAGCAGCAAGCAAAAAATAATATATTGGGAAGTGATGTTGATGAGTCTCACCATGAAGCATCCAGACGTATTGTAAAGCAAACATTTCCAGATGGCAGAAGTGACACTGTACTTCAAGGAAGAAGGAGATGTAAGGTGTAGTGCTTTTATGTTATCCTTGACAAGCTAAGTTTGGAACTAAAAAGAAATGAATGTTATGCTGAACTATCCCCAAATTTGACTTCCTTACATCTCTTGATCAAGTATGAAGTGAAGACAAGATGAGAACATGCACTCAGGAACTGCTTGATGCTCACCAAAATGTATCAGTTTTCAACATTTTAAGATATTGTTATTATGCATCATAAGAGCACTACTGGAATCATCAAATTTTTCCATGACAAACATCTGAGTAATGTCTTAAACATTTTCCTTGCATTGAGACTGTATTTGACTGTACCTATTGCCAGTTGTGAAACACTGGGGAATTCTAAAAGACTGGAAGAAAGCTAATGTTGTGCCAATTTTTTGATCTCGGGCAAGATAATGGAGCAGCTGATATGGGAGTCCATTAATAATGAACTAAAGGAGGGTAATGTAATTAATACAAATCAACATGGATTTATGGAACTTGATGTCTTTACTTGATGAGATTATAAGTTTCATAAAATTTTGTCAACCCTATTACTTTTGACTTTTGTAAGGCATATGAAATTAGAACAATATAAAATTAACACTGCACACATTAAATGGATTAAAAATGGGCTAACTGTAAATGTGGAACCGAGTGGGTATGTTTCTAGTGGGGTCCTGTAGGGATTCGTTCTTGGCTCTAGGCTATTTAACACCTTTATCAATGACCTAGGAAGATGGAAAAAATATCATCACTAATAAATTTTACAGATGACACCCAAATTGGGGGAGTGGTAAATAATGAAGAGTACAGGTCACTGAGTCATAGTGATCTAGATCGTTTGGTAAACTGAGCACAAGCAAACAATGTTTTAATTCAGCTAAATGTAAACATATACAACTAGGGAAAAAAAAACATACACCATAGTTAACAGGATGGGGACTCTATCCTGGGAAGCAATGACTGAAAAAGATTTGCGGGTTGTAGTGGATAATCACCTGAACATAAGCTCGCAGTGTGATGCTATGACCAAAAGAGCTAAAATGATCCTTGAATGCATAAACGGGAATCTCAGTTAGGAGTAGAGAGAGAGAGATTATTTACCTCTGTATTTGGCACTGGTGCAACTACTGTCGGAATACTGTGTCCAGTTTTGGTGGCCACAACTCAAGAAGAATGTTAATAAATTGAAGAGGGTTCAGAGAAGATCCATGAGACTGAGTAAAATATTAGAAAACATGGTTTATAGTGATGAACAGATAGATTCAAGGAGCTCAATCTTAACAAAGAGAAGGTTAAGGAAAACTTAGAGTATACAAGTACCTACATAGGGAATAAAGATTTAAATATCAGCTCTTCAATCTAGCAAAGAAAGATGTAACACAACCCAATGGCTGGAAGTTAAAGCTAGACAAATTCAGACTGGCCGTAAGGCATACATTTTGTGGTGAGAGTAATTAATCATTGGAGCAATTTACCAAGGGCTGTGGTGGATTCTCCACCACTGACAATTTTTAAGATGTGCTCTAGAAATTATACTGGGTAAGTTCTATGGCCTGTGCAATACAGGAAGTCAGACTGGATGATCACAGTGGTCCCTTCTGGCCTTAAAAATCTATGAAGCTAAAGTGATCACTCTCTGAGCTTGCCTTAATCAAAAATTGTCTTCAGTCAACTATGGTAGAAACAAACCTTAATGCTCCTGCTATCATATCAACTGAATGGGGTTTACTTCACACACTGTTGTGTGAGGATACAATAACTGAATCTGCAGCACTTAAACCTCATAAGATACCAGTTTAAACACAACATTTCATTTGACTCTTAATGTTTATGTTTATCCAGACAATATATAACCTGTTCATTGTCTTTGAGTTTCCTTTCATGTTTATTCAATAACATACATGAGTTGTTTGTCATAAGCTGGCTGGTTTTTTTGCTTTCATTAATACCATGGTCATGAAAAAGGGGCCTCTGAAAGACATTAGCCCTGGTCATCCAGTCTCATTAATCTAGCCCTGGTCCTGTCCCAGATAAGAGCAGGGAACAATTACCCATTGAAATTAAAAGGTTACAACAGCGTATAACCCTAAAATCCTATTTTCAGGTAGCTATAACTTTCCCTAAATACTACTCTTGGAGCTGAAATTTCTGAGACTTGACACACACACCCACACACACACACACAGTTTCTCTCTGATCTGAAAGCAACTTAGGTAACCTGTTTGGCTGAATATCTGCAATATCTAATGAGACCAAAAGGTGTTTTTATAGTTTGTGAATTTGAATGTCAGACAGACATTTGAGAGAGAGAATTTCTAATGGAAGAGTTGTTTTGTGTCCCTGGCCTGTTTTAGAACCCTGCTTGTTTCCTTTTGTTTTAAGAGTTAACTTGTGACTAAATCACAGTATAAAAGTGTTACCTTTTATATTTTGGGTGGAGTCATCACATCCCTCCAAAACCAAAGTGTTAGCTGTAAACAGAAAGAAAACCAAATTGTGGCATTTAAGCAATGCATGAAGAGTGATCTCTGTTAGAATATTTCTCTCTGTGAGTGGGGAGAGGAGAGGTCTTTCTCAGTTGTTGCAGACACAAGTGAGTTATTCAACCTGTCCTCACAAATGACAGTAAATGTCATAAGAGATCAGCCAGCATGTATCATATTTATACAATGTATGTTTTGTTCTCTCCCATTGTTCTTCTCTACACATGGGTGAACTAATGCTCAGTGAGCCTGATTCTCATTTACACCAATGCCCCTTGGCATTGCTTTAGCAGCGTAAAGTGATCTTAATGTGGATGAGAATTGGGCCCAATGAGTATAACAATTACTAATACATTTTAAAGCATACTGAGACCTTCAAATGAAGGATGCTGTACAAGTAAATTCAAATTATATTTTGAAGAAAATAGATATTTGGAGGCTAGAACTATAAAAGATAGTAAAGTTTTAGCAACCTGTGATCATTGTCTCATCAAGTATCAGAGGGGGTAGCCATGTTAGTCTGTATCCACAAAAACAGTGAGGAATCCAGTGGCACCTTAAAGACTAACAGATTTATTTGGGCATAAGCTTTTATGGGTAAAAAACCCACTTCAGATGCATGGAGTGAAAATTACAGATATATGTATTGGCACATGAAGAGAAAAGAGTTACCTTACCTTCAGGTTGCAAATACTCCTGTAGTTGCTTCAGGTTTGCAGATATTCATCTATGACTCCACACCACACCACAAAAACACTAACCCAGGAACCAATCCCTGTAATAAACCCTGTTGCCTTCTCTGTCCCCATATCTACTCTAGCGACACCATCATAGGACACAACCACACCAGTCACACCATCAGGGCTCATTCACCTGCACATCTACTAATGTGATATATGCCATCATGTGCCAGCAATGCCCCTCTGCCATGTACATTGGCCAAACCAGACAGTCTCTGCGTAAGAGGATAAATGGACATAAATCAGACATCAGGAACGGTAACATACAAAAGCCAGTAGGAGAACACTTCAGTCTCCCTGGACATTCAATAACAGATTTAAAAATAGCCATTCTTCAACAAAAAAACTTCAAAAACAGACTTCAAAGAGAAATTGCAGAGCTACAATTGATTTGCAAACTTAACACCATCAATTTGGGTTTGAATAGGACTGGGAATGGCTGGCTCACTACAAAAGCAATTTTCCCTCTCTTGGTATTGACACCTCCCCATCAGTTATTGGGAGTGGACCACATTCACCCTGACTGAATTGGCCTTGTCATCACTGATTCTCCACTTGTAAGGTAACTCCCTTCTCTTCATGTGCCAATATATATTTATGCCTGGATCTGTAATTTTCACTCCATGCATCTGAAAAAGGGGTTTTTACCCATGAAAGCTTATGCCCAAATAAATCTTAGTCTTTAAGGTGCCACCGGACTCCTCGTTGTTTTTATTGTCTCATCAGTTATAATACAGTAGCTGAGATGTCTTAAGCTACCAAAAAAAAAAAAAAAGTCGGAATATAACCCTAATGTACTAATTCTGTAGTACAGAACTTTTCATCTTCAGGTTGCAGGGTCCAATCTGGCCAGATGGCTAGCCAAAGTAACTGAGCAATATGGCCTGATAGCTGCTCAGTATCTGTTTGTTGGTATTATCTATACAGTTCCTAGTGAGCAGGGTACAGTGCCTGGCAATACAGCTGGAAACCTTGCTAACCAGAAGACAATGGCTGAATAGCTAGAGCATGTGAATTACCTTCTCAATCCTAGAGGAGGCATTTTTTTCAGGACAAGACCAAGGCCTATTAACAGGCCTGTATGGGGAAGCTTGCACTACTACTGCATTGCTATAAACATTGTTGCCCCTTTTTTTTGACCTGAGCAGTTAGTCAAAGGTTGGGACCCAGGGAATGTTCCTATTAGAAACAGAAACTAGTGACTTATGGGGGGAGGCTGAGGGAACTGGGGTTATTTAGTCTACAGAAGAGAAGAGTGAGGGGGGATTTGACAGCAGCCTTCAACTACCTGAAGGGGGGTTCCAAAGAACATGGAGCTAGGCTGTTCTCAATGGTGGCAGATGACAGAACAGGGAGTAATGGTCTCAAGTTGCAGTGGGGTAGGTCTAGGTTGGATATTAGGAAACACTATTTCACTAGGAGGGTGGTGAAGCACTGGAATGGGTTACCTAGGGAGGTGGTGGAATCTCCATCCTTAGAGGTTTTTAAGGCCCGGCTTGACAAAGCCCTGGCTGGGATGATTTAGTTGGTGTTGGCTCTGCTTTGAGCAGGGGATTGGACTAGATGACCTCCTGAGGTCTCTTCCAACCCATATAGTCTATGATAGTCAAGTGTTTCTTTCATGCAGTGCTCTTTATTAACCAGGAATCACAAGCATCAACTTTGTCCTTTCCCAAGGAGTGCTCAACCCCTCCGCTGCCCTTGGCCACACTCCCACTCCACCCATTTCCCAGAGCCCCCACCCTGCCCTCTCCCACGAGTTGGCCCTGCCCTTGCCTCTCCCCCTCCTCCCAGTGCCTCCTGCATGCTGCTAAGCAGCTGATCTGCATTGAGCAGGAGGTGCTGGGAGGGAGGGGGAGATGCTGATCGGGGGTCTACCAGTGGGTGCTGAGCACCCATCTTCCCCCCCACCATGGGTTCTCCAGCACCAGAGCACCCACAGAGTCGGTGCCTATGCAAGGAGTTGTTGCTTACACCTCTTTAGTCCACGAGACCCAAAAACTCTCGCTAGCTTTTTTTACCCAGTGTCACTGGGTTTACAGGCTCCTGCTTGGCTTTCCTTGCTTTTCTCTCTCTTTCTGACCTTCTGTCTGTCTCCCTGGCTCACCTACCCAAAACAATACTCTGCCCAAAAACAATCCTGGGCAGATTCACACATCCCTCTTTTCTTCCATGGGGTTTATGTTTACAATTAAGTTAACTGAAGGATGAGTTCACACCTATCAACCTCAGTTGGGTTTTCACTCAACCTATACCAGGGTTTCACCCAGCTCATAACAATATCCAGTGGATAAAAAGCCACAGTTTGCAGGGCAGTCAATCTAGCACTCTTTCACTGTCACATATGTTACATTCATGGAAAAACACTTAAATGGAGGGGGAAGAATCTTTATGCTCTGAGGTTCTATTTTGTTAAACTTGTTTGAAGTTTTCAGTTGACACAGGAGTAGAAGGACTGGGAACTCTTACTCAAGTAGTGTTATGCATTAGCAGGGTACTGTAGCTATTTATTATCAGCTGGCATATGATCTTTGTAGATGTTTAAAACCAGAAAAGAAAAGAACAAGAAGAGCTTGTCAGCTTTTCTTCTGTCATCTAATACTTGCATAGCAAAGTACTGTTAATAATAATTTAAATGCTTTGGTTGTCAGTCACTGCTCTTTCTTTGTAAATGTTACTCATTTCATAAATAAATCAAAACCTGCAGACCCTAGGTTTTCAGAAACTTGAATGCTTTTGTTAAAATTGTATGAAGCAAATTCACAAACACATGATTTATATTATCTCAGCACAGGAGATGATAGAATATACTATTTAAATTAACTTCTCTCCCAACAAATGAAATCAATTCTGTTCTTGGGTTACTTTTCATCTGCCTTTTGTCTTGTTGCTGAATCTTTTCTATTTCTCTCACTCATTCATCTATTGTGCCCTTTCCTTGATCTGATAGCATTAAACATATAATTAAGTCATAAAGGAGGGAACTGATGAGTATAGCAGATGGTAATTGCTTCCTACATTTGAATGAAATGATATGCATTGCTACAATTTACAGCTCTCGCCTCATATTTTATTCAGGAACCTTTTATCTCTTTTCCTGCAGAATTATTCTGCAATAAATTTAGACATCTTATCAATAGCTTGTGTGATAGTAGCAGAAAAAGAGGAAAAACTGAACTTTGTGCATCTTAATTTTTAAAATTTTCTACAATAATTGAATTATCTACCAACGGATATCTTATAGAGAACCTGACTGCCTTTACTTTTTTTTTTTTTTTTTTTTTTAAAGCTAACTATATGATTAAAGAAGGTGGGGGGAAATGGACTTCTGTAATTATAAATTATTGGCCTGGAAGATTCTGAGAACCAAACGGCCTTTTGTCTTTTGGTTTTGTTTTATTTTTCAATACACAGACTTTTACTGGGCCTGATATGCAGGGCTCAGACTGAGAGGAAAAAGGGGTGGGGAGACCATGAAGAAACTTTGTCTTGCTCCGGTACTGGCAGATTTACACTCTGGATTATGTTAATGGTAACATTTTAGAAGTTCAGGATGTACTTCATATTTCCCCAAACTACAGAATTTACAGAATGTTTCAATATGCATCCTTTAAAACCTTAATCCTGGTGCTCCGTATAATTTCAGGGCCTCAAGGACCTTACGTAACTTGCCATGATAATGTCGATGCCAACAACAACAAAAAACCTTACGTGTTTGCTTTCCAGATTGTAAAATCAGGTAAAATTTAAGTAGAAGGCTTTGATAAAATCTGACTCCTCAAGTAGTGTGACTAATATCCTGGGTTGCCAGGAAGTCAAACATAAAAGGAAAATGAGAAAGGAAAAAGGATTATTCCTGCCTTACTGGATTTATGGGTTCTAATTTTTGGAGTACTCTGTAGTAGATTTAAGTGGACAAAATTTAGTCACTCATTTTAAAAAAATTGAATGTATAAACATCAGAGAAATGAAAATAAAGACTAAAATTACCTTTATTGTGAAGCATAGCTTCTCCATGGTTTACAAAATTATTTAACAAAAATATTGTTTTAGTGCATTATCTTTTGAAAATCAAATAGGTGAAGCGAGAAAAGGTTGCAGAAGAATATGAGCAAATCATTTATGCTCTCTATTCATCCCCCCCACCCCCCCAGTAGAATAACCAACAGGAAAAAAATGACATTAAAGAAGTTAGCTGTCTCTTAAAATTATTAACAATCACAGACTGCTCTAGAATGAACTTTAGTTTGTATGGCTATTACTTTGATTTAAAAAATTGCTTTTTGCCACAAAATAAGTTGTTGGGTTTTTTTTTTTTGCTGGGGGGGGCATATTTGGCTGGAGGATGACCATCTGGTAGTGATGGGAAGTTGCTACCATCACACAGAAATTGGACATCGCAACTCATAATTTCTTCTTGACCCAATTGCTGCGTGGTTAGATATTAACCTGTCATCTCAAAGAGTCTTAGACCTCTCAAACTTTCTATTTTCTGTAACTCACCTGTGCAGTTAAGATTTCTAAAATTTTAATGTAAACATCTGAGCCTGATTCTCCTTTCACAGTAGTGAAACTTCGCTGGTTTCAACTGAGTAACTACTGTTATACAGGTAGAATGAGGAGAATTAGGTCTTTGAAGCAATACTTTACTCTTCTTAAGAATGTAAGACTTTTCATTGAGATCAATGGGAGTTGTGTGCAAAGACCAAAGGCAAAATACAAGCTCACTTTCAGATAACTGCTTAAATGCTATTTTTTGCTAGTCACAAAAGAACTTGCAGTCAATACGCTTAGTTGATATAATAAATATTTTATTCTTTTGTTAATGTGTGAATAAAGAGCTAGTTGCATATTTCACTTTCCTACCATAATTATGAATAGTTTGCGTTAGAAGGATACAAGAGGGAAGGAATTACCATTTCTTTTCAGAAAGATAGGACCCAAAGCAATGTATGTGTTCCCTATTGAGGGTATAATTACTATAATTTTATAGTTGAGGTTGTCCAGCACTGAAATTTCCAGCCTATCCAAATACCAGGAAAATACTCCCGAATAAATGGATCACTTGAACTGTCTGACACTCACTGCTTTTGGTTTCAAGTAACATTTTTATGATAGATTCATATTCATTTGCCTTTCATTGAGTTTTAATCTTGCTCCAACCCATATGGCAAGAGGCAAATTTCAAAGCAAAACCAGTGCATTTTGTTCAACTTTATTCTTTACCTGTGGGTTTGGCTGGTTTCATTTTGGTTTTTAAAAACTAAGACTATTTTGTGGAACCCAGAAGACCTACTCTGTGACCAGCTGTCATGAAATATTTATGAAAACGAAGCCATAGGATTCAGTCCCAGATATTCATGCACGTTCAGAGACCTCAGAATGGTTCATCTTAAATTCTGAATAAAGATTCTGTTGAACTGTAGAAAGTTGAGATGAAATTACCTATGTTTGGTATGACTTTGGGCTTAGGACGTTCGTTTAGCATTATTTTGAGAAATTTGAGACTCAAAGTGAAGGGTTAGGTTTACATTTGGTTTCTAAAGAAAATACTCAAAAATGATTGGCTGCAGCTCCTAGGTTTTCTGACCAGCTGTCAGCACATCTACTATAATATGAAGGAATAAACTGTTCCACAGAAAGTATCTCAAATTTGTTTATATAGGCCCAAATTATTACCTTTTGCTTTACCCACATTTGCTAGTACTTTTCTCTAGAACAATCCCACTTACTTCACTGATACTTCACACAGAGAAAGATGCTAAGCAGGCATGACCAATGGTATCACAATCTGGCTCTTAAAGAATATGAAATGGAGTGTGAATGAAGTCGACTAGTATTACTGCTGCAAAGTCCTTCAGACTAGCACTGCACCATGCTTCTGAAAATGTGTTTTTGAGGGATACGCCGATTGTTGGTTGGCGGAGGAATGTCAACTACAGCTGAAGTGGTGGTGGCATTTTTCTCAAACAGAGGGCTACTTGTCATAGAGGTAAGAGCAGAGCCTGGGAGGGGTCCGTAACAAAAGCAGTTGCTAAATTGGCCATTGGCTTTTTCCTTTCTAGTTTTCCTTTCTTTGTGACTAAGGTTTATTAGAGTCTAATGAACTATGAAACTGCACCACACTAAGGAGCACAATGGCAGACACAAAAGAGACGGTGGAAAAAGTGAAATACCACCCTAAAGTTATGTTAGGATCTTGGGGATGAGATGATAAATTTTACATAGGAGCCATCACTTCATCTTTTACAGAAATGCAACCATCTCTATGGTGAAACACAGCAGTTGTTTCGTAGGGCACGTAACATGTCTCTTATCTATATTTCTGTTTTGTCTGATCAATCTCGTCTCTGAGTTAAATATTAATATATCTTATGATAATATAGTGTACTGAAAATAAAATCTATGGCCTGATTACAATACATGTAGTGCAAGTTTGTACTGTGCTGAACTAACCTACTCATGAAAAGCCAACACATTCAGCCAATGTCACAAATAAAAACTTTCCTAATAGAAATGTATTTCTTGTTTTCACTTGGCCAATGAGAGCTTTTCCTAATAAGGTCTTCTTAATAGCCAAGAAAGAACTTCAGAATGTGGCTCATTGTATTTGGGATACAGTATGTGGACCAGGTTCTTGGCTGCTATAAATCAGTCATTGCTATTGACTTCAGTGGAGCTATCCCGATTTACACCAGCTGTGGATCTGGATCTGTGATTTTATGATCAGTAGTAATTTCCCATAAATTGTTTTTTTTAATAAGTCCAGTTTTAAAACTGTCTGTTTGTCCTCTCACTTCTATCTTTGTTATACCACTGCAACTTTGACATCAGTGGAATTGCTCCTGATTTACCCCAGTGTCAATTAATCTTGGGCCCTAAATCTGTAAGAATGTGCGGAGATAATTTGTCAAAGGAAGTGCATCCTTTGCTGCCATATGACAGTGATGTATTTCTGACTCATTTACTTGATCAGATCCTCACAAGCAAATAAACTGAAATATCAAACTATGTCATAGCTCATTTTGTAAACAGCATATCTGCAAATATTTAGTGAGGAAAAGTATTGTTTGTTTTATACTGCAGTAGTAGTTTCATAATCTATCCCTTAATATAAGAAAACAAGAAATAATAGAACTAAACAAATCAGTGAATGAGAATGACAGTTGCTACCATTACACATTTTGCATTATTGCTATTTTAGACAGTATTTAATAGTTTCTGACAAATGAGAAGCTTGCTTAAAAAAAAAAAAAGTACAGAACACCCACAGCATGTCTGGAGTTAATATGTATTTTTCCACAGTCAGAGTGTGGGAGGCTCTTTGTTTATGTAATTACAGCTTTCAAAAAAAGCTCAAATAGACAGGGAGCAATGAAGTGAAATTATATGTGGAATATTCAGATGATACTGCATCTGCCAGGGAGATTAGACTTTTTCTTAGAAAAATTGAAATTCATTGCTTGAACTTTGATAGAAATAAACTTTCTGGGTAGTTGAAAAGCTGTTTGCTGCTGCTACTGTTGTCAGTCCTGGTGAATTCACCAAATAAAAAACCTCCGTCTGAGTATCTTCATAGGACACAGTTAAGTGTTTGCATTTCCTCTGCTTTTCACCATGAAAAATATCAAGTCATTTGGTCATTGGTGCAGTTTGTGGACCTGTAGCTTCAGTTGGAAACAGTATACTATACTCCTAAAACTGTTATGTAGCCTGACTAGCACAGAGCAGCGGCCATATTCTGTTTGAAGGGATTGTAGTTCAGTGGTGGATGAGTGATTTTATTTATTTATTTTATTTTAATAGCTTTCATTGAAAGCTTTAGTTAAGGCTAAGGTACATTTTCCTCTTCAACTTTCTCAAACAAATTCCCTTATGAAACTATTTGAAAGTTTCCATCTTGAAACATCTGTTTAATCCCAAAGGTAAATTTTTTTTTTTGAGGAAGTTCTAGGAAATTTTGCTTTTGAAAGTGGCAAAATCAAATCAACACCTCTTTCTGTCTTCATGATATTGCTATCCTAAAATATTATATGCTAAATCCTGCTAATGTTCTGCATGTGGAACTCCAAGTCTAGCTAATGGAAGTTCTGAATAGAAACTAATGCAAGATTTTACAGCTTGTAAAGAGAAGTTGTTTTTGTTGTTCACTATGGGCCAAATCCAGGACAAATATGATTCAGTGGTAGGTAGCTGCACACATTTTCCACATGGAGATGGATACCGCCATATGTCATTACAGAGATGGATGTCTCTCGAAGGATTGTAAGAAAAGGGTGGTATGCATGATTACTGGAGAGAAATTGGTCTTTATTTCCTGTCCCTAATCACCTTGATATATTTTTATTTGAGATTTACAAGTTTGGTTGAGGGTAACTGTGTTGACATAATAGTTTTAGACTTAGTTTCACATGACATTCTGAGGTCTCAAAAAGCAGTTGTAAATAGCAAATCATCATATAATGGGGTATGTCTAGAACCAAATGCAAGTTCATGCATCTACAAAGAAAGAATGTAGGTCACACCTACAATCTGGGAAACAGTGTCCTGTAGTACAGGGACTGAAAGTCTTAGGGTTTATGGTAGAAAACCAACTGAACATGAGCTTCCAGTGCAATGCGTAGTGAGGAGAGTGAAAATGATCCTTGGATGCATAAGGGGAATATCAAGTAGAAGTAGGGAACTGGTATTACCTCTGTATACATTAGTAACACCATTACCTGAACAGCGGAACTGGACACAGTATTCAAACATTAAAAATTATGTTGAAAAATTGGAAACTTTTCAGAAAAAAGCTACAAGAATGTTTAGAGATTTGGAAACCTAAGTTTCTTGGTATAAAGCACAATCTAGTATGTCCAAGAGAAGATTAATAGGTGACTTGATCATGGTCTATAAAAACCTACATGGGGAAGAGATTTCTGATGATAGCAATCTCTTTAATCTAAAAGGAATAAAAGCATAATGAGATCCAATGGCTGGAAGCTAAATCTAGACAAAACAGTGGACTTATTTCTAGTCTGAATTTAACCGTGATGATGATTAACCATCATAACAACCTATATAGGAACATGGTGGATTCTCTGTCACTTGAAGTCTTTAAGTAAAGGCTGGATATCTTCCTAAAAGATACATTGTAGCCCAAACAGAAGATATGGGCTTGATGCAGAAACTATTGGGACTATGTCTATACTACCGCAGTAAGTTGACCTACACTACGCAACTCCAGGTACGTGAATACTGTAGCTGGAGTCGATGGACCTTTGGTCGAGTTACCACGGGGTCTACACCGTGGGGGGTTGACGGGAGAAAATCTCCTGTCAACTTACCTTACTCTTTCGTCAGGGGTAGAGTATAGGGGTCGACTGGAGAGAGATCTTCAGTCGATTTGGCTGGTCTTTACTAGACCCACCGTGGATCAGTCTCAAAGCATTGATTCCCTCTGTAGTGTAGACCTGCCTGGGTGAGGGTCTCTGGCCTGTGTTAAGCAGGAGGTCAGTGTAGAGGATCATAAATGGTCCCTTCTGGCCCTAAAATCTATTAAACTTTTCATTGGTCACAGTTATGAAAGGTAAATACATCTGTTGCTTGACAGGGTTCATTATTGACCGACCCCAATGGATACTGGAACATACCCTTACATCTTCCCTCTGTTTTTGTTTGTTTTTTTAAAAGGCAAATAAACCCCTCTGCCAGGTGTCAATAGCAAGGCCAGGTTAAATGTGAAGAGAGCCCTAACATCATATCAACTGAAAAAGACCACCACAAACTAATACAACCAACTAATAAAATATTCAAATGGAGTTCAGACAACCTGAATCCCGAGAGGCTTATAAAGACAGAATAATCTTATCTATCTGTCAGTAACTACTATCTCTGAATGTTGATAGCTATCTGATTAGCCAGCCTCTTCTTGGTCTTAGAACAATTCTTTCTGTAGAAACTTGGTTGGCCTTTGTGGATCTGACTCCTGAAGCTTGTGTCTGCTATTCCTGCTGTTTATCATTGTCCGTGATTGTGTGTGTATATTTCGGTCAGCACTGGAATCAGATGAGTAGTATTCTGGCCCAAGAAATAGAGGGACAGTCCTTAAGGGTTTATCTACCCTGCAATTAAACTCCCACAGCTGGGCAGCGTCAGCTGACTCAGGCTGGGGCTGTGGGGCTTTAAAATTTGTGGTGTAGATGTTCGGGCACAGGCTGGAGCCCCCAAGGAGGGAGGGTCCTGTAGCCCATTGCATCGTGAGTCCGAGTCAGCTGATCTGAGCCAACCACAGGAGTTTAATTGTGGTGTAGACATACCCTTATAAGGTCTTCTAGTTTTCATGTAAGACTGATCCTCTGTGGTTGTTACCATATGTGACATTCGTGTGGATGATACAGCTGTTACCTTGGCAGATCAACAGCCACTTTCTATTGGGAATCGAACATTCTCTCCTGTTTATAAGAGGGGGAACCATTTGGTGCCCTCATCATAATGTTATTTTCTGTTATAGTCTCCTGGCATATAGCTCTATTATAACTGCTTTAGGATTAATTTGTCTCTGGCTTGTGAAGCTTTTTAGATGCTGGGACTTAAGGTTTTTGATTTCCCATGTATAAGTCTGTGCAGTAGTCTGAGCCATCATGAGGAGCATAGCAACACTATAACAATGCTAGATTCAGATCCCTCGAATCTTCAGTGGCTTTTGAAAATAAGTTCCTTTGCTAATTATGCTGACTTTTCTGCTAAACAATGTGATTGTGCATAGTAAGGCCTTGAACTGGTATATCGAGGAGAATTGCCAAAATGATACTCATGAATTGTGGGTCATTATCTGCTATTGATACATCTGAAATCCCAAACAACTTTCAGTTTCAAAATGTTATTACATTATGACCTGACGTGTTGTGCAACAGCTCAATTTCACAATAGTGTGTTTAGTAGTCCACTCACCGGGTAATCTTTCTCACTTAAGAATCTTGTGCAGTTTCAGAGGTTCTTTTGCATTCTGTCCTATGTGTTTACTGGCTCATCTCTTAGCTGATTTTACAGGATGAGATGCTGGATGCTAGCATGGGTGCCAGGCCAAAACAGGATAAACCCTTACCTAAGATTAAAGGCATACGTGAACCCACCCAGGAGCATTTTGCTGAGTATTGGGTGGGTGTGTGGCAATACAGACGAAAACTTGGGTCGTGTCTACACTAGGGCATTGTAGCAGCATAGCTACAGCATCATAGCCAGGCCACTGTAACCCCATTCTCTAGACACAAATTACAGTGACAGAAGGTTGTTTTCCCCCCGCCGACATTGTAGGAACTCCACATCCCCAAGCGACCATAACTATGTCTACAACTTGGGGGGAGGAGGTTAGGTTGGAATACTCAGGAGTGTGGATTTTTCACACACCTGAGGGACATAGCTATGTTGACCTATGTTTTAAATATAGATCGGGCCTGAGAGACCGCCTGAAGGAGCAGTTGAAAGCACAGTGCCTGACTTTGGAAGAAATGTGGAGAGAGGTTTTTGGATCAAGGATGCAGGATGAAAAGTGTGTTCTTGGTGCTGTGAGGAAAAGAAGCTATTTCCTGCTATCTGATTCCTTCTGCATTCAGAAACGCAGGACTTTGTACATTCTTTGTAAATAAACCAAACTGCATCAAAGAAATACCTGACTATCCCCAATTTCTCCTCCTAAGAGGAACAACCTACTAGACCCCAAATTTTTGTCCAGCCAGTCAGGTCAAAAGGGGTAACAGTATCTTACTGCTCTTACACTTCTCAAACACCTCATAACATTCTTGAATTAATATATTTTGCATCCTGTTCAGCAAATCAGTTATAAACCCATTTGATATCTGAATTTACAGACTGCTTTTCAAACCAAACACACATCAGACTTCCTGTTCTTCTATATTAACTCTATTGAGTGGTATTTGTCCTTATGTAGCCACATCATTTGTGCCTTTGTCATGCTTGATGCAGTTCAGTTCACAGCAAATACATACTAGCTTGTGTGGTAAATAATCTTTTCCATATGCTTGCTATGTATGCTTCTTTGCTTTAGACACGGGTTGCTGAACACAGTATGTTCTTGTGCACCAGGGCAGAATTCCAGCATCCCATCTCACACTGTACAAGGCTGCTTGCCTGTGGGACTTTAACTTCCTGCTGACTTGTGCTCCTGAGCAGGCAAGTACAGGATTTAGCCTTAATGACAACAAGACATACCATGTACTTCTGGAGATGAAACAGAATTTGTGGGATTATTTTGCAAAGTAGTGCAAACTTGAGGGAGTGCCATTCATTAAAACAAACACTCTCCTCATACAACTCCTAACAACTCACTGTAATACTTGTAGGTTTGCGTGGCATTACTATAATCCAGCTATTATTAGAAAATAAAAATAAAAAACAGGTGGCTATCCCAGAGTCTATTAGCAAACACTGAACTCAACATAGTTTTATTTCAGTATTTACAGTACATCTAAAATTAATATTTTAGGGGCTTATTGTTTTAGCAGAAGTGCCACAAGCCTTCTGGATCAGCAGGGTTTTATTCTGAGCTCCTGGATAACATGGAAGGACAGTTAGGTTTAAGTATTCATACAGTGGGTGCATTTAAATTTATTCTGGTTTTAGAAGTATTACTGGTTCAGTTTAGGTACAGGAATCAACTTTGTAAGTGTTCTCACTCTAGGAAGTAAACTCCTATTCTTTCCCATCTCAATGCTGAACTGGCACATAACTATCTATTTACTGTTAGATGGCAAGTTATGCCTTGTATAATTATGGTACAAATTAAGCTAGTTTACTGCCCAAATAAAGATTTTTGTCTGAATAATGATCACCCTGCATTACCTTTTAAGCAGCATGAGTTATGAGCTTGTACTCCATTGTGACCTTATTGGGCTTAATCATTTTTAGTAACAATTTTGTAGCAAACAGGACAAACTTAAATGACTGTCCAATCATCACATTAGATGGGATGGGTGAATTTGTTGATTATTGATTTTTTGTATAATTTAACTGGTACATTCTAACATTATTACTATATAAAGCAGTGTTGGGCAACCTGCGGCCCATCAGGGTAATCTGATTGCGGGCCACGAGACATTTTGTTGACATTGACCGTCCACAGGCATGGCCACCCGCAGCTCCCCGTGGCTGCGGTTCACCGTTCCTTGCCAATGGGAGCTGCAGGAAGCAGCGGGCTACAGGGATGTGCTGGCCATCGCTCCCCGCAGCTCCTATTGGTCAAGAATGGCAAACCGTGGCCCCTGGGAGCTGCGGGGGGCCGTGCGTGTGGATGGTCAATGTCAGCAAAATGTCTTGCAGCCCGTAATCAGATTACCCTGGTGGGCTGCATGCGGCCCGCAGGTTGCCCACCACTGGCATAAAGTGTAGAGGTAATTAGTAATTTTAGAACTGGTACAAGCTGTTGTTATCAGATGACAACATTTAAAAGCAATACTTGGCACTTGTATTGTGCCTTTCGTCTGAATATCTTTAATACTTTCAACTTCTGTAAAATACTTAGAGTTCCTGTTTCATAAAGGAGGAAAGTGAGGCACAAAGAGGTTAAATGGTGTGTTCAGATTTTCTGAGCCAGCTGCAGAAATGCAAATAAAAATGGCTTCCTGACACCTAATCTAGGATTTGTTCCTGCATCCATTGAAGTCAGCAGTAAAAGTGCTATTAACATATAAGGGTGCAGGAGTGGGTCCCTCTACACCATATTGCCTCTCCTATGTGCTTTTATAATAGGTAACTTATTACTGCTCTCACTTGTTGACTAGAGGGATCTCTGTGGGTAAGACCGTTCATCACACAAAAACACGTGGACATGTTTGAGCATCCCTGGGTCAGGTTTGGCCTGGTCCAAAGCCCATTGTTTTAAATGGGTTTTGGATCAGACCATTGGAGCATAAAGAGGAATAGCCCTTCATGGCAAGTCCATGTTGCTTCCACAAGACAGGGTGACCACCAGCCAATGACAGCCCTCCTTTGTTAGGAATGTCACAATTGGTTTATTTGTAGCCTTTCTTTCAAGTGCTGGGATTGGGTATAATAGAAATACACTGCTCCTATAATGGAACAGCAGCAGGTGGAGATGGCTCTATTTGGAACCACTGTCTGCTGTAAGGCCTGGGGAATGTTGGGATTTGAGCATCAAAAATGGGGAGGCTGTTGACAGCCTGGGGTTATGTAGTCTCTGGAACCTTCCCCACTTGCTCACCAACTCCAGGACAAGTTGTTTATAGGCAATATCTTAAGGTTCAATAAAGTTGCAGACACTTGGCAGGAAAAAAAGAGAGAGCTAATTCCTAACTCGGTCCTCATTGGCCCCTACTATTCACACTACATTTTTCCCCTCTCTTTTTCTGTTGCTTAGTCCCTTTCTCTTCAATGACAATACAAAAGTTGCAGAGATGGCCACTATGTTACAGCTGTTACCTCTTGAAATCTCAGAAGCACAACAGTTTACGTGAATGGTAGTTTTTTAGGTTTTAATCTATTTTGAAATGAAAAATAACTACTGCCCAAAATACTTACAAAAAAGTGTAAATTCAGTTTTGCACTCCTGAAATTAAGTGAAATTTCACATTTAAAAATCATCTTTTGTCCAGTTCTTAAATTTAATGTAAACAACAGAGTACATTAGGAAAGAACCAGTGAATCTTTGAACATGTATTGTGGGTTATTTCAGGTGTAGTTTAAAGACTGTATTTGTAGTGTAAGGTACTGTTTGTTCATACTGAAATTTCATTAAATAATTTTAGTGTCCTGAATGTACATTGCAGAAAAATCATCCGCTTCCTTTCAGATAGGGCATTTTAACTTCTTACTGCTGTTCTTCTACTTAATGATTCAAGAGAGAGTTGTCAGTAATAATTTCCTGAGTGATTTTTAAAAACCTGTGACTCCCTTTCTTATTAGTTTTAATAAAGAGTCACAGGTCCCTTAGCTTGCTTGGAAAATTATTACCTATCAGCAAGACAGAAGACAAACATATGAGCTATTGACAACACCAGAGAGTAAGTCCGTCATGATGATTATTAAGAAACAAGAGTTACCTGGAAATTAAGCACTTTTTGAAGATCTAAACTCTTTTGAGCAGTTGGAAGTTCACCTCAGACAAGCATAAAATGGCTGTAAAGCAAATTGATTAAAAAAAATATCTGATTAAGCTGCATGCATAGACAAGTAGTTTATGCTGTTGATTGGTACATGAGGTAAAAACAGATTGGGAAAACCACACATTGTCCACAAACGTGGTAAAATTGTGTTACTTGTAGCGTTTATTTCAGAGTAGTAGCCATGTTAGTCTGTATTCGCAAAAAGAAAAGGAGTACTAGTGGCACCTTAGAGACTAACAAATTTATTTGAGCATAAGCTTTCATGAGCTATGCATCCAATGAAGTGAGCTGTAGCTCACGAAAGCTTATCCTCAAATAAATTTGTTAGTCTCTAAAGTGCCACAAGTACTCCTTTTCTTTTTGTAGCATTTATGTAAGCCAAACAGGAAAAATATATTCATCCTCTCCTAAATGTAACAAATGATTACTGATAGCACTGTGAGATGTAGACTTTCTGTATGGATAGTAAAGATTTCCCTATGAAAAATATTGCTGGAGGGTAGACTTGCAATCTATTGAAGTTTCAAATAAACTAGATTCATGTGACAACATATTTCCACATTTTTATTTTAAAAAGGGCTAGTTGGAACAAGGTACTTAAACTTTCACCCCCAAATCCTCTCCTCTTGCTAGTTTGTGAAAATAAAAACATAGGAACTGTTACATTTGACCACTTTTAATGGTGTATACATTCAGTACAGATTTATACACATTTTACAGTTAGACATCTGGAATTATCCTCTGACACTTCTATCTTTGAATAATATCTCTGGCCTACTGGGTAAGATCTTGTGTTGCCATTAAGAGACTGGTTCAGAATAGGATTTGTGTTTCCTGCTCCATGGGATGACAGGAAAAGGAGTGCTATGGTGTAATACTTCCAGCTTCTGGAAGTAGGTTGCAGTGGTAACACCAATTTTACGCATTCTCTAGGAGCGAGATATAGAGCAACACCACTGTCAAATATGTAGAAAGCTGAGAAAAGCTTGGCATACAGCACCTACTGGCAATTACTGATGGAGATCTGCCTTTGCTCATCTGGCACAGCAGCTGCCTGTGAACTGAAATGACCCCAGTTTCAGTTTTAGTCCAGTAACATACAGGACTCACACACAATAACTCCAGCCACCGTAGAAGGGAATTTATACTATTTTCATCTGTCTGCTCTGATGACTGTATGCAGTGTAGTTGTACTGTTTGGAAGAAACAACAATTATAACCTCATCAGAGGCTGTTGACCCTTTTAGCCTTAATCTTGCAAGGCACTTAAGCACATAATTAAACTTAAGCATGAATAGGACTGTTCACATGTCTAGGGTTTTGTCTACTACTATTACTACTACTATAGAACTAGGTATAAAAGGGGTAAAGGAACTCAGAAGTCCAGTGTTGGTGGAAGCGCCAAACGCACACACTCTCTCAACCTAATAACACAAGACTACAGTAAGATGTAAACTATCCTGATACTCTCTACACCCTTGATAAGGGCTTTGGGTAATAGCTTGCTCACATGACATGAGCTCAGTGATTTTTGCTCTATAGGTTATTCTCCATTAACAAGCTAATGAATGAAATCAGCCATTATTACACAATGCCTAAAAGGAACTGAATGGGTGAAAAGTCTGAAGTCTTGCCCTATGTTAAACATAGTTAAGTTTATTTGAAAAAAGAAAAGGAGGACTTGTGGCACCTTAGAGACTAACAAATTTATTTGAGCATAAGCTTTTGTGAGCTACAGCTCACTGCATCGGATGCATCAATCAATTTCGATGAAGTGAGCTGTAGCTCACGAAAGCTTATGCTCAAATAAATTGGTTAGTCTCTAAGGTGCCACAAGTACTCCTTTTCTTTTTGCAGATACAGACTAACACGGCTGCTATTCTGAAACCAGTTTATTTGAAGTAAGATAAGATGCACATCAGTGTGCAAGCACATCATCAGAACACATTTGACACTAAAGATTATGGTGTGTACATCCAGTGATTCCTTCCTTTCTAACAGCCATTGCCATGCTGCCTGAGTTTTATAGGACACAAACAATTTTCAACTTTTTATTAAATTTAATTTTTTCTAACCTTCAGCTCAGGAAAAAAATAGTCACAATGCAGCAGTTGAGCTCTTTGTGGAGGTGGGGGAGAAGCAAAATAATTCAGATTTTGGAAGCATATAGGCTAAATTTACAGTCATGTGTGGTCAAGCTGCTATTGATGCTTGAGTTTCCAATTGCTGGTAATAGACTGGGGGGAAAAAGATAATGTGTTTGATCGATCAGCATGGACAAATTTCATTTAGGGGATCAATAACAGTTTATACTTGACAGAGCTGAGGGACCACATTTATTTTTCCCCTTTGATTCAATAAATGTTTTCAATGGGACTGCAAATGTAAAGCAATCCTAACCATTTCTTAACTGGAGGCACAGCTCCTGCTATAGTGTTATTGCAAGCAATGTGTATTTAAAACTAATATGCAGTACAATGGATAGCCAGAGGCTGGAGCCACTGAATGAAACTAATGTACAGTTTATTAAAACGGAACACATGGAAAGTGTATGGTTTTGTTTTCTTGGTTCCTAGCAATTTGAAATACAGAAGAGAGACATCACTTTGCTACAGTCCCCTCCCCCCCCCATTTTTTTCATTAAGAATAAATCTCTCAAACCTTCAAAAACAATGAAAAAAGCATGAAGGCATGAAAGAAATTAAACGTGTGTGACAAACCACAGCAGGCATGATTCCATCAAAGGCTATGTCTCACTTTGTGCTAGGGGCATGATTCCCCTGCTCATGTACACACGCTCGCGCTAGCTCTCCTCCAGCTCGCAGGAGTATAAATAGTGCAGCGCAGTAGCACTGGTAACGGCCGTGGAGGCCTGGCTGAGTACATACCCTCCACTTTCAGGCCGGTTGGTACTCCGCACAGCAAAACCCTTGCCTCTGCTGCTGTGTCCCACGCTACTGCGCAGCGCTGCTGTTTATGCTCCCGCTGGCTCGAGGAGAGCTAGGAGGAGTATGTGTCTGCCAGCAGTGGAATCGCATTCCTAGGTCATAGAGCAGACGCAGCCATAACGTAACTGACTCATTTTCTAAATATCTTTTAACAAATAGGCTTCCCCCATTAAATTTTAAGGCTCTAGGTCCCAGTTCAGCAAAGCACTTATGGACAAACTTAACTTCAAGCTTCGATGAGACTTAAGCATGTGTCATATGGGTTTAATGAATAAAACGAGACATCAACCTGAAGAGCTTTCATGGTCTGTGCCTGTAAGACTCCAACTTCTGCCCTTGGTATCTCAGTACAAAGTCTGTTCTATTCAGGTAAACTTCAATATATGTGTATTGCTGACCGGTAAGGGGGGGGCCATATATAGAGTTGCTAATGTAAACAGGTGGGCGTCCATTGATTTCAAGACAGTTTTGTGATGCGTCATCCTTGAGCCTGTTGAGTCATCCCTGAACTGCGTGTTCTAAGCCTGATAAGTCATTTTTGAGGTAATTACCTGCAAGTCCTAAAGGTCCAGCCAAACCACAAGCCAGGGTCTAACCAGGTGACCCAAGGCAGATATATAGGCTCCGCATGAAAGCAGCCATTCCAGTCTGCTCAACATAGGAGTATCCCCAATAAGGTGACTATCTGCCTCGTAATTCTGACCAACTGCTTCTGCTCAGCTTGCTCCGGCCCCAGCCATGCCGGGTCACCAGCTGTCCTGATAAGTTTGCACATTTACTTATGTTTTCACCGGGTTTAAATTTGGCCCATGGTCTGTCACTGAGTTTATCATTTAATTCTATTTTTATTTTGTCCGATGAATCTTCTGATGGGGGGGCAGGTAGTTTTGAGGTGTTATCTCTCTCAGCAGGCACAAGATGTCCCAAAAGTGTGGCAACTGCTCTCGTCCCTTTGAAGACCCATCATACCTACCCCCTGCTGAAGACTGGCAAGACTTCCCAAAATGGTTGCTCTCTAAGGGGGCACAACTTCTCACTTATTCCCTTGAACTAGATCTCCACTAACACACACACACTAACTGAATGAGGAATGGAAGCAATGCCATGTGACCTACAGTATGTGTCAATTAAAACTAATCAATGCACCTCAAATTTTAAATATAGAGTATGCCCAAGCAACTGGTTTTAACCATCTACAGACCCAAAAATTACTGGCCAAGAGCGTTCAGCAAATCTTGAATTTATTCACTAGTCAAAAATATCCTACGTTGATCATTAAAAATTCAAAACCAGAGGAGGCTAAACTCAAATTTCTCAAATTAATTGCTCAGATCCAGTAAATAACAAATTATAAAAATCCAACAGAGCAGGAAATATAGCATTCAATCCTTTCTATTGTGATCTCACATTTCACATAATTCACTGTATAAAACCAACCAATATAGACTGCAATCTTTTGCAGTTAGGGTTGCAGCACTTTTGTGATACGTCTCACAGTGAAGTGAAAAGCAGATCACAGTTGTGACGTACCTTATACGCGTGGCAGGCTGCAGTAAAAAAAAAAAAGTGCAATATGTCTGTCACTGTGCTAAGAGACATGCCACACAGTGCTACAGTCTTTCTCACATTTTATATAAGCAGTTCAATTCATTTGTGTTGTCATTCATGCTGTTAAAGAAAGTGGAGAGTATTTCTATATTATACATCAAGATCATAAACTTACCTCGTGACTTTTTACCATCAGTCATCTCTATACCCATGCTCACCCACCACAAATGGCTGATCATCACTTGCAGTGTTTTTATAGGAACTAGATTGTAAATTGCAGTCTTTTTACTGGTTCTCTAACATGCCATCCTCCCCATTTATGCTATACAATAAATATATGTGCAACTATTGTTATTGATTAATGCTTGGATTATGTAGTTATGAGCTAGATAGAGACCTTACTCAGGGCTCTGAATATGGGTTGGCACATACTGCAACTGTCCTGTCTCAGGAGGAGTTTTGGGGAGGAATTGTGACTAGGACTGTCGAGCGATTATAAAAATATATGGTTTCAGAGTAGCAGATGTGTTAGTCTGTATCCGCAAAAAGAAAAGGAGGACTTGTGGCACCATAGAGACTAACAAATTTCTTTGAGCGTAAGCTTTCGTGAGCTACAGCTCACTTGTAGCTCACGAAAGCTTATGCTCAAATAAATTTGTTAGTCTCTATGGTGCCACAAGTCCTCCTTTTCTTTTTATAAAAATATATTGCGCTGTTAATAATAGAATACCATTTATTTAAATATTTTTGGATGTTTTCTACATTTTCAAATATATTGATTTCAATTACAACACAGAATACAAAGCGTACAGTGCTCGTTTTATATTTATTTGAAATAAATATATTTGAAATATATCTATTTGAAAATGTAGAAAACCATCCAAAAATATTTAATAAATTTAAATTGGTATTCTATTGTTTAAAAGTGCGATTAATCACAATTTAACTGCCATTAATCAACAACCCTAATTGTGACTCTTGCTCCAGTAAGCTGTACAGCCCTTTAATGAGCATGGCATACTCCTCCTACCAGTTGCAATAACCAGCACCTTGGACATGTCTCCACCCCCTCCCCACTCCTCTCCACCCACCTTCTCAGGAGTGGAGTACAGATGCACAGCCCCTGCTTTCCTCCCCATGCCTAGACTCAAGCTCTGGGGGACCCCAACATGGTCACATAGGGAGAAGGGTTGGAAAATTGATTCCTCTGCATGGCCACATTGGGGCCAAATGTAATTGGGTTCTAAACAAAGTGTAGTCTCTTAAAATAAAAATACTACAGATATGTATCTGGAGTAATGTCATTTATTCATTGACTCATAGATGCAAGGTTGCCAAGAGACTGTCACAAATCCAGATGATGTTCCTGAGTGTTTGATTTTTGGCATGGTTTTTCTCTGAACTAGTTGGAAGATGTGTGGGAGGAAGAAAACAAACAAGTGGCTAGACATTTCTGTCTGCATATTCGAGGAGACTCGTGATTACAGCTATGCAGTCCAGCAAAGAGCTGGAATAAACTACATTCAGGAAGTGTGTCCCTTCTAGGCCTATTTAGTGACTCTTCTATTGTAGCATATGGAAGTCTTTTGAAAGAAGTATTCCTAAATGGAAAATTACTAAATATTCTACTTCATACTTGTGATAGTCCTGGCTTCATATTCCATAATGATCCAGAGACATGGACACTATTAAGGGTGGTTTGATTTTGCCATATGATATTCAGTTCCCATGTAACATATGGCATGGTTTTGGATAAATGGTTCTAGTTTGGTCCATTTCTAATGGTGGATCAAAATGCAAATGCTTCTCAGGAATGTAAGCTGACCTAATAGTTATGCTGTGTTAAACATAAGCTTTTAGATAAGATTTTTTTTCAGAGAAAGGTTGTGGGGGATTTTTTTGTTTTGTTTTTCTTTTAAAATGAACTCTGATTAACGGGCTTCAAAATAGGTTGGTGTTACATAATAACTAAGTTTCTGATGACAATATGAGGCCAATGCTAAGTGCAGCTAGTTTCTAGTTCCAGATGCATCACATTGTTTTATTGGTTGACTTGTTCATCAGAGTGAGAGAGCTGAAATAGTGAGAAGTCTGTTACAAAAAGGGATCTGTGGTCCAATGATTATTTTAGGCGTTCTGAATTGTTTAAAATGCATATTGTCTGTGTACGTTTCAATAAGGAAAATGCCAAGTATGAATGCCTTAGGGCTGCTTGTGTGTCAACTGATTAAGTCTTCAAGACTCTCAGTCATAGGGTCATTATCAAAGGTACTTCCCGGTCATTGTATGCACAGTAAAGTTTGAGGCAATGGTTAACCTTTTGACAGCACTGCAGGGTAACTTAGCTTCATAGGGCACAAATAATCATTTTTAATTTTTGTGTGTGAGGGGTATTTATTTAAAAATTCAAATATATTATAATATATGTGACTTAAGGATATTCATTTGGGAAAGCAAAACAGTTTCCCTAACATTCTTCTCCCCCAGTGACTTCCAAAGCAAAATATTTAATGCGGTGGGGGAGAGAGGCAGAGAAAAGAATGGAATAAATAATAATTAAGATCTCCTAATTCATCTTCTCTGGAATGACACATTTTTACAATTACGTATGTACATTTTTGTCAAATGCATGCTGTATATGAATGAGTCTTCTCACACCTCAAATGAGTCTGTGATACTGACAAAAAGACATTGAAACTAGTTTATGTGTAAATAAGAGCCAACATCCATGTACATTATTTTACTTGAAATCAGTGAGTTTTCAAAAATCTTCTTTTGTTTGTCTTTAACAAGTCTTTTTAAAACCTGTCTGTTGCACTTTGCAATGTCCTGAGTTGCTTAAATCCAGAAGCTGTTGTTTGATTCTGTATTTTTATCCTTGCAGAAGGAATAGAACTCAGGATAAATACTCATAAAATAATATGCTTCAAGATATAAACAGCAGCTGAAAAGGTTTCATGGTTATCTACATTCAATTGCTAATACTACAGGGAATTCTGAAATTCCCTGTCCTTGCTTAATGGGAGTTTTGATTGAGTAAGGTTTGAGTTAGAGGTTTAGGATTTGACCAGTTTGAACAATTCTATGACTTTACAGTCTGAAGCTACCTTTCAAGCATTAAAGACCATTATTAGAAGTTGGCTCATTAAAGAAATAGGTAATACATAGGGATGTGTGTTCAATGCTATTTTAGTTCAATTTCTTGCATTTGCAGTGATGTGATTTTTTTTCATTGCATGAGCTATCAAACACTGTATCCCATTAAACTAACTGAGATATAAAATTGTATCCTGTAAGTGTAAGATAATGTATCCTTAAGGTGAATCTTGCAAGAAGTAGAAGTATGTACAAACACCGGGATTGGATTCCTGTCCCTTAGTCAACAGGGACTTTGCAATTTCCTTCAACAGGGCCAGGATTTCATCCTGTGTATTTTGCAATGCATTACCTAATGGCTTGGATGCTTAGCTTTCATGAAGACAGGAGGATCACACAGTCACTAGAACTGTGATACTGGCACATTCTTAGCAATGGTGGAGCACTGGAGAGATTGAAGCAAAAAACACTCATGGTAGGAACCTTATACTGGGTCTCTTGCCCTAGCAGAACAAGTGGCTTCCCTCCAACTTCTAATTAATAGATTCCCCCTCCTCCCCCTGACCCCGGCCACAACATGTATCACTGGGTTGGCTGCTTTTGCATAAGTTTATTTTATACAGCAGATGGTGAACTATTTCAAAACATGGATGCTTATTTCTCATCCATTTTCCTATGTGATTCTTTGTGATATTTTTGCACATTCACCAGAGCATTCAATGCCAGCTGTTTTTGATGCATCTTAATTGTGGGTTGTGTCATTGTATTGCATTCCATACATGGTGATGATGAGCATATTAGAATAGAGGGGTGTTCCTGGAGCGCCGTACTTTTCAGACTTACCAGGTCATTTCCAAGAATGTGTGTTCCCTAATGCATAGTATAGATGGTTATGTCGCTACCTTTAAAAACTCCTAGCTCAGAGTTAAAAAGTGCTGCTTGTGCCAGCAGTACGGGGCATATCAGGGCAATACGCAGAATAATGCTGAGGTCCGATTCATGCCCTTGCTGCTATGAAGAGTGCAAAGGTGGCTAAGCAGACATGTAGTGGATAGACAAGCAGAATGACTCAGGGGAGTGAGCGTGTGGGAAGAAGCACTCCATATACGCACTGTAGAAAGCTGCAGCATACCTCCTCATGCCTGTCTCTGGTCGCAGGAGTCAGAACCCTGGTGGCACTCTTTGAGGGCATAGAGTCTCACTCACCCTGCCTAGATGTGTTAGTGAGGAAGATGTCTGGGAGAAGGAGGTGAAATGCTGTCTGCCACTAATGCCTCTTAATCAAAGAACAAGAGCTGGGCACCCAGATAGTGGTACGTTCCTCACTCTTTCTCGCAGAAGTCAATGTTGTGTCTGACAGATTCAAGGAATGGAAACCCTAAGGACACTTTTGAACCTGGATCTTCTGTGTTGCAATGTATCGCACACCACCAAGCTTCTACATTGCCTTCACCTTTTAAGGTGACCAAGCCACATATAGCATAGTACTGCAGAATAGCTGAAACTTGCAATTAACTGAGCTATATACAGTATTAAAATACATATTTTTTGGAGAATTTTTGAATAATTATTTTCTCCTGACTATTAAGGACTAAATTTTCAAAAGCCAGGTTCTGTATGTAAATCTGCACACCTATATTTACATGCATAGTTACTGCATTTGTGTGTGCTAATAATAGGGATTCTAAATAATGTAGTCATTTCTGTGCATTATTACTCAGTTTACTTGTACCGTCATGCATTATAAACAATTTACATGCATAATGTATGTGTCGGATGCACGCTCATTTTCTTCTTGGTCCTCATACCTATGATACAGAAAATTTGTCCCCAAATAGTTAAAACTATGCATACTATCCACTGATCTCACCCCTTCTGTGAGTCAGGTGAGATCAGGTTTGTCAGTGTTTCAGGCTGGGCAGAACCCCTCCTGCCTTCTCTGCAAGTTCTTCTCACAAGTGTGGATGGTCAGCCTCCCTACACAAAGCAGAACCCTGCTCTTAAGTAGGGTCTCTTAAGTAGGGTTTCCAATTTCAGAAACACTAGAGCTTAAAGTATCTTAACAGGGTGGCTAGAACAGGCATTGTGGGACACCTCTGGAGGCCGATCAGAGTGCAATATAGGGCCAGGGCAGGCCCCGTACAGGACAGTCATAGTTCCATGGGGTTGTGCCAGCAGCTGAGAGACAATCAAAAAATCAGTAGCTCCAGGCTGTAGTCTCCTAGCAGGGCAGCTGTCTGAAGACAATGCCATAGGCTCTTTGGGCACATCCAGGCTTTCATTCACTCATTAATTTCACCCAGATCTATCTCATCTACCATACCTGTTCTGAAGGGCTGAAAGATACTTCACAATAAACGTAGCCATGTCCATCTACTGGGATCTAGGCAGGGCCTGCTCACAGAATCTGGCAAGAACAGGGCTAATATTGCACCAGTGTGGATGCCCTGGCCCTATATTGCACTCTGATCGGCCTCCAGAGGTATCCCACAATGCCTGTTCTAGCCACTCTGGTCATTACTTTGAACTCTACTGCCCTGCCCTCAGCGGCTGATAAGCATAATGGAGCGCCAGGCGGACTCTATCCATAGCCATGCAGGTGGAGCACTACCGCCCCCGCCCCCCACCCCTCCAGCCCTTGTCCCAAAACTCTTTCCCTTGTGCCCCCATGTCACCTCCAACCCACTTTCCCCAACATCTGGGTTCTTATTGCCACCAGCTGCCTCCAACACCTGTAGCTTCACCACCCAGCCCTGAAAACTATGACCCTTACCCACTGTACTCAACCCCCATCACCATGCAGTATAGCCATCCTGAAGTGCAGCACTCATTGCACAGCACTCCAGACAGAACATACGCAAATCTGTGACTTTTACCATTCACCACCCCACCCCCTTGTCCTTTCTGTTTCTCAGGCAGTTGTGTTTCTTTTCAAAAAATGAATTTTCTTTTCAATAAATGGATTTTTTGGCTTTGAAAACATTCTTTATTATTGCATAAAGTAAAAGATACCTTAGCCCAGGAAAGAAACAGGCACTGCAAGTCAGCGTAGCAAACAGATTCCTACTAACATTGGAACCACCGCATTTCACTCCCGTGCAGGGCACCAGACATTACCGGTGGCTTCAGCCTCAAATTGCTGCCTCAAGGCATCCCTAATCCTTGCAGCCCCGCTCTGGGCCCCTCTAATAGCCCTGCTCTCTGGCTGCTCAAATTCAGCCTCCAGGTGCTGAACCTCCAAGTTCCATGCCTGAGTGGATCTTTCACCCTTCCCTTAACAAATGTTATGGAGGGTACAGCACGCGGATATAACCACGGGGATGCTGTCATCGGCCAGGTCCAGCTTCCCATACAGAGAGTGCCAGCAGCCCTTTAAATGGACAAAAGCACACTCCACAGTCATTCTGCACTGGCTCAGTCTGTTGTTGAACCACTCCTTGCTGCTGTCAAGGCTCCCTGTGTAGGGTTTCATGAGCCACGACATTAAAGGGTAAGCAGGGTCTCTAAGGATCACAATGGGCATTTCAACTTCCCCTACAGTGATCTTCTGGTCTTGGAAAAAAGTCCTGGCTTGCAGCTTCCTGAACAGGCCAGTGTTCCGAAAGATGCGTGCACCATATACCTTTCTGGACCAGCCTGTGTTAATGTCTGTGAAACATCTATGGTGATCCACAAGTGCCTGGAGAACCATAGAGAAATTGCCCTTCTGATTAACATACTCGGAGGCTAGGTGGGCTGGTGCCAGAATTGGAATATGTGCGCCATCTATCGACCCTCTGCAGTTAGGGAAACCCATTTGTGCAAAGCCATCCACAATGTCCTGCACGTTACCCAGAGTCACGGTTCTTCCGAGCAGGAAGCGATTAATGGCGCTGCGAACCTGTATCAACACAATTCCAGTGGTCCACTTTCCCACTCCAAACTGGCTAGCGTCCGATTGGTTGCTGTCTGGAGTTGCAAGTTTCCAGATTGCAATAGCCACCCGCTTCTCCACTGTCATGGCAGCTCTCAATCTCGTGTCCTTGCGCCTCAGGGTGGGGGCGAGCTCCTCACACAGTCCCATGAAAGTGGCTTTTCTCATCTGAAAGTTCTGCAGCCAGCCACTGCTCGTCATCCCAGACTTGCATGATGATGTGATCCCACCACTCAGCACTTGTTTCCTGAGCTCAAAAGCGGCGTTCCACTTCAGTGGTGAGCATGTCTGTGAATGTCACAAGCAAACTCGTGTTGTACGCGTTACTCGTATCCATATCATCATTGGAGTCCTCACTGTCACTTTGGATCTTAAGGAGTAACTCGACTGCCAAACGTGATGCGCTGGCGAGACTTGTCAGCATATTCCTCAGCAGTTCAGGCTCCATTCCCACAGACCAAAAGGGAAGACAGAGTGCGCAGTACAAAAACCATTGAAAGATGGCCCCAAATGTGGAAGGAAGCACAGGGAATGCTGGGATGCGAAAGGATGCATCACTGGGCATTGGGACAGGACCCATAATGCCCCGCACCCCCCCACTTCCCACAAGCCACAGCACCAGAATGGGAAGAGGTGCTCTGTGGGATAGATACCCATAATGCACTGCTCCCAATGCCACTGCAGGTGCCGCAAATGTGGCCACACCAGTGCGCTGTCAGCTGTCAGTGTGGAGAGACTGCAGTGCTTTCCCTACTGTGCTCTCCGAAGACGGGTTTAACTCCGAGTGCTCTACATCTGCAAGTGTAGCCATGCCCTGAGGGTGTTTGGGAGGCTTCAGACACTGGGCTGGGGTTTAGGGTAGCTGGGTGATGGTAAGTCCTGTCCCAAGCAAGGGAGTCAGAAAGAAGGTCTGAGCCCAGGAGTTTCCCAGACTTAGAAATAGTGACTAAACTCTACCCACACAGTTGATTTAGAAACATGGGAAACCCAGAGATCCCGTCTACTTGTATCTGACAGTTGACTGTACAATCAGGGATTGTCTCTTTTCTGTTCTTTGCGGTGCCCAGCACAATGTGGTCCCAGTCCCATATGGGACCATTGGGAACAATCACGCTCTAAATATTTACTACTACTGTAATAATATACCACTTTTCCCTCTCTCACAAAACAATTGCTGAGCTATTGCCACATGAATGCCATGTCATCCCTGCAGCCAATAGTGTCTTGAAGCCATAACTTTGTACCTCTTGACAGCGTAGGGAACATTAGTGATACAAATTATACCCTATTCCTCTTGCACCCTGAGTCTAAAATTGTCACTCCTGGAACATGGCTAACCCTGGCATCCTGAGAGAAAAGTATTCTATGTGACACCAAAACCTGGGTCTTCCATGTAGTAACATGCAGCAAAACCAACCAATAATTGGCCTGACTTATCAGAAGCCTGTTTGAGCAGTTGCTCTTTTTTTTACCTCTCACCTTTATTTTTGCTGCATACTAGCCTGATATCTTCCATAAGCTATGATTAAGGTTTAATCAGTTGTTTTCTTGTGCAAGAAAAATCCCTGCCTTTTAGTTAATGTTATGAATTAGCAGGAGAAACTCAGAAATAGAGTTGCCTACACATTGTTTGAAAATTGTTTACAGCAAATAATGAACAAAGCAAATCAGATTGCCAACGGCCTAGCTGTTGAGATAGTGTATCGCATTATTAATTAAAATACAAGTCAGCTTTTTCCAGCACTTGTAGCCTGTGGGTATCCAATGTACTCCACTTGATTGAATCAGGTAGTGGCAGCAAAGGCATTTTTTATTTTGTGCTTGGAGGGATAACAAAAAATGTAAAGCTGTTTTCTGCTGCTTCATTTGAAAAAATATTATTTTGGAATGAAAGTAGAGCAGCTGCAGCACCAAAGCAGAAATAATGTAAGATATACCTTTGCACTGTGATTTAAACAAGGGGTCTACATCTACAGAAGCTCTTATGGTACTGTATTATAGGCAGACCTTTGTCTATGGCCAAGGCAACTGTTTCCATGGAGATGCAAGGCATTTGACAGTGGTCACTGTTTTGGTGAAGTAAATTAATCCAAGCAGGAGACTAGTTGATAGTTATAAGGGGTTTTTTTCTTCCTGAGGGGGAGAGGGAAAGGATTGGCGAGTTGCAAGAAATAGAAACTCTTCTGTCTTTTGGTTGTTCAGGAAAGCATGCAGTATTTACTGATATTTCAAGAAACCTTAAAATGTGTCATGAATTTTATTTGTACTGTACATTTGATGCTTCAAATGTACAGTAAGTGCAATTAAAAAGAATAAGCTTGAAAATCTCACTAACCTCCTGCTAAATTCAGATTAAAAACAAAATAGTTAGGTTTCTTTTAAGTACTAGTGACTTCTTAGTTAATCCTTTCAGTGTACTATTTACCTTGGCTTCATCTAACACAATGATGAACCCAAAGAATGGTATCACTGGTTTGATTGGGAAGAGAACACTGGAAAACATTATTCACAACAAATGCAAGGTTGCAAATATAGACGTTTCAAATATACTGTAGTTTAACCATCATCTTTAACCTTTGCTAATATTTATTTTACATCAATATGACACACAAATATTTTGCAGCATTTGAAATGATATTATTACTTCTTTTGACCCAAGTGGGTAGCCAAAAATTTGGGGTCTAGTAGATTGTTTCACTTAGGAGGAGAAATGGGTGATGCAGTTTTGTTTATTTACAAAGAATGTACAAATCCTGTGTCTCTCAGTACAGAAGAAATCAAATAGCAGAAGACAATTGGTTTGTTCACAGCTCAATAATCTTTTATTTCCAAATTACGGAACAAGAAGTGTGGTTGTCTATTTGCTTAGCATCAGGCATCCTCCTGAGTCCATTATAAGTCCTGTACATGAAGGCCAACATTTTCAGACCTGTGAACTTTGAGTTAGGCTTGTATGGGTAACATTTTTGAAAATGTCTAAGTGACTTAGCAACCTGCATGCTATTTTCTCAAGTTACTTAGGCACTATGGGGCTTTTGAAAATCTTACCCTAAATCCATCTTTAGACCCCCTAAATAAGTTATTTTTGGAAGTGTTGAGTAACAACTGCTGAATTCAGTAAGGAACTAGACTTGCTCAGCTCCTCTGAAGATCAGGCTACATGAATTTAGTTGCCAGAGTATGTACTTAGGAGCCTATTTATAGGAAACATTGACTTTTGGGGCTGAAATTCTCAATGGATGGTCTCTGCCCAGCGGTAATCCCCCCACCCAAATTAGTGTAAAATCTCTTCAGATATCTTTGAGATCAAGAAGGGAAGGAAGTAAACATCTTTCCCATTTAAAAAAACTCAACAAAAACATAGGCATATTTTAAAATAGAGATGTAGCATAAATGGGCGAAGTTTGAACCTCGGCATGGTCCTTTTTGAGGACTAATGCTTTCCTGGGTTTGAAACAGATTTGATTTAACAAATAAATGAGCACTGACATGTACAGTAGGTAATTTCTTTATTTCTACATGTATATCTTAAATCATAGGCATAGAGCTTAAGGCCACAAGGGACCACTAGATCATCTAGTCTGACCTCATGTATTATACAGGCCAGCAACATCACCCAGCACCTGCACACTAAATCCAACAAGCAAAATAAGATCCAAGAGTTATAACCCACAGGAGAGTAAATGATAATGTGTCACAGGCGGAGAACATGAGTGCACCAGTGCTCAAGGCCCCTGCAGTGGCAGGGAAATGATTAAATGGGATATACCCAGGTAATCCTCGCATGTAACTCTCTCACACACACACATGCTGTAAAAGAAAGCGAAAACCTCCCCCGCCAATCTGATTTGGGGGAAAATTCCTTCCCAAGCGCACAAAGGCATTCACAGCTAGTTCATAGGGTTGGTTAGAAAATATTTCGTTTTTTTTCCTCCACAGAAAATTTTTAATTTTTGGCTAAAAATAAATATTGGAAACCAAACATTTTGATTTAGAAATGCCATCACAGTGCCTCATGCCCCCACTTTCTCTATAAGCGTGGCTCCCTGCCTTGACTGTATCTCCCATGATGCACTATGGCTTCCATCTCTTGCTGCACCACCACAGTGCATTTTAGGAGTTCCTGGCCTTTGTGTATCATGGGAGATGTAGTATGGCTGGGAAACCCAGCTGCTAGAGAATAGGGGCAGGAAGCATCCAAACTACAACTCCCCTGGGATACCACGGAGGCATATCCAAATTGAAATTTTCGTGTTTTCAGACTAAATCTAATTTATTTTTGGCTGTCAGGTGTATTGTTTATCACCAGAAAATCAAAATTTTCCACAGGAAGCAGACACTTTTCACAAAAAACATTGTTTAATTGAAAACCCAATTTGCCATTAAAAAAAAAATGAAGACACCTCTTTTTATCAGCTCTTCAAGTAAGTAAGCACTTGTTTCAAAGAACTTAAAAGTTCTTCTGGCATGTATGTAGTGTTTTCGATTGTACTTTCCTTTCCTTAACATATTGACAGAATTCAGTTTGTTATTTTGATGGATAATCTCAATTTTTTTTAAGCATTTTTTCAATTTTTATCAATTTTTAATTGTCTCAGTTGTGTGGAATTATGGGGTTTAACAGTTTTTTATTGTAGCTATTTGAATTTCCACAGTTGCAGGAAATTAAGGGAGGAGGGCCAGGTAATTATTTAGTGACATCAGCCCTCGCAGGCACAGTGTGTGGGAAAGGTTGTGGTCCTGGTGAGGCAGAGCAGAGAACCGCAGCCAGAGCTGCAAGAAGGCGGACGAGTCCCTGGCCACTTGGAAGGCCACCCTGCTGCTGAACAACTCCTGCCCTGGGATGGCCCTGGCACTAACAGCCAGTAAGTGAGTGAGAAGAGCCATCACAGCAGAGCTTCAGGGTGCTCCTTATGTGGTTCTGTGGCCAGTGACACCTGATCCCTGCAGATGCAAGGTAAAGTGCAGGCAGGCTCTTCCTTGCCAGGACTGCAGCCTGCTGCTCCTTACCTTGTATGTCTGACTTGGTCACAAGGGAGGTCACCCCACTGTCACTGTCCCTGGGGCATCAGCCCACTGTCCATGGTCCTGCTCACTCATAAAGACACTTGCCAGGAGTGTGGGGGCTATCTCTGGGCTGGAGCCGTTCAACAGCAGGGTGGCCTCCTTGTGAGTGGGGGCTCATCCTTCTCACAATACTGGCCAGCAGTCCCTTCTCTGCCCTGCCTGAACCAAAGCCTTCCTTGTGCCTTCAGCGATCTGGAACCCTGAGGATGCTAGCTTGCTGCCTGCTATCGATGGGTATTTTTTTAGTGGAGTTGTTTGTGTCAGGTGAAATCCACATTTAGTGATGTGTAATGATTTAAATCGAATCCTGCCAAGCCTAATCATACTACTCTTTGTTATTAAACTATACTTGAAACATAACAAATGAGCAACATACAAACTGAATGTTGTTGGAGCAAACTTAACTTCTGGAATTTCCTGATTTTTAAATGCTTGATCTTGCAACATTAGCATTGCATTAACACTAGGCTTTTTGCATTTACTTTTATAAAGGCCAGGGGGGAAATAAGCTATTTTTGCCCATATTTGAAATCCATGCTCAAGTGCACACTGGGTCAAACCATCACCAGATGTAGGTACACAGCCATGTTATTGGATTTCCTGATGATGAACAGAGATCAGAAAATGCACCTGTCTTGCTGAAGAGAGATTTACATAAAAATGAAGGTTGTGTACACTTGCATATGTAAAATATTGATGAACAAACTCTACTGTATATATGTAAAAACGCTGATTTTCATACAATACCATTCACAGTGTTTAGAGAGAGAAAGTGTCCATATACAGTTTATATATATATATATATATATATATAATTCATAAACAATACACATGGGCTAGCTCGCTCTCAAAACACTGTATATTAATTCTCTAATACATGCCAACAGTTAGAGTTTTCAGCCAAGTAATGTGCCAGGAAATCAAATAAAAATATCAGCCTAACACATACCTGGCTATCAGCCTGTTTCTTAATATGTCAGTCAGTTAGAGATCAGGTTAGCAAATGCTCTAATTACTTTATATCTTTTGCTTTAAGACTTAGATTATGGAAGAATTTAAGAACAAGATCAGAGAAGCTAATTATAGCAGGTTGTTGTAGGAAATCTAAGTGTCATGGTGTATTCAAAAGGTGTATGTAACATACTTCAATTAAAATTTTAGAAGGTTTGGGACTAAGAGTTTGTCTACCAGGAGGGGGTAATGCATTCTAATAGACTGTGATTTCTAAAGTGCACTATCTTGTTGCTCATTAATTGGTCTGTGTAGACCTTGCTGTTTTGCGTTAACATATTGGTGTTTGAAATGGCACTACATTAAAGCATACTAGGAAACCTTGAGTGTGCACTAGCAGAGTCTACACGAACCAATTAATGTGCAACACATTGGTGTGCATTAGAAGTCACACCCACGCCCAGTGCATTACCCCACCATGTAGACCAGCCATAAATCTTTCCTAAGCTTAGCCACAGCCTCATCTTTGAACAGCAGAGCACAAAATAAGGTGACAGAATATATCTGTATAAATATATTTTGGGCAGTAGAGCAGTAGCAATTGTTAAAAATCACACACAAGCCCCAAAAGGGTGAAGACTGGTGAAGGTGCACTCCAAGACTTTGGGCTACAGGCCCATTCAAGTTCTTCTCCTTATCAGTCAGAAATAATCCTGGTCTGTGTTCTGGGGATTCCCTTCAAATATTGAGTGGAATCCCAGTTGTCAGTCCCAGTCTCAAGAGTAGTTTTCACTAAGGCCCCTTTACACCACGCAGGTAGAATAAAAGTCCTCTTGGAAATCAGAACTAGGCCCTGACACCACTAAATACTAACAGGTATTTGGACAGTGAACCTTTCCACATGTGGCTCTATTGTTGAGCACAGTGCTGGCCTTTGAGGTCTATCAAGGTTGGAACTGTGGCTGACTTGATTTTTGGGGACCTATACTTGAAGATGCTCATCTCTGCTTCCCTTTTAAAATAATGTAGGTTGCTAGCCCTCTTCTTGTGAAGATACACTTAAAAGTCACCACTAGGGTTGACATTTGTCACTGTGGATTTTCCTAAAGATCATGGGGTTTTTACAGGCCTGCTACAGCCATCAGGGCTGGAACCCAGGAAACATACAGCCATGGGTTACTACCTTGATGACTTTTTCTTAGACCAATTTGTGGTTGTGGTGAGAGAAGCCATGCATTCTGCCACTGAGTGTTGTAGCGTTGCTTCAAAGTCCCTTCCAGAAGGCACCTGTGCTGAGCTGCTTATGTGTTCTCTGGGCCTGGGTACATTTTAATAACTTGAGATGCAGCCTTGTTTAGTGGGTTAAGCATAGGGCTGAGAACAATGGTTTCCTACAGTCGAGTCCCAACTCTCACTTTTTTCAGAGTAGCAGCCGTGATAGTCTGTATCTGCAAAAAGAAAAGGAGTACTTGTGGCACCTTAGAGACTAACAAATTCTGACACTTGCATATTGTATGATGTCAGCCAAGTCACTTAGCCAGAAATGATATCTTTCCTCACCTGGAAAATAGAGCTAGTGCCTATCTGCTTCATATCTGTTTGTGACACATCATTCATTAATGTTTACAGAGTACATAATCAGACCTAAAAAGCTGCTCATAAAAACTTCTAACCTGTTTAATCCTCACCTTGCAAACCCAGGCTTATCTGGAAAATTGTCCCTCCAAATTCTTAGGCCATGTAAGCCCTGGTTGGCTCAGCAGTGCACGCTAGAAGAGCCTGAAAGCTGCTCAGTATGGTGTCACCGGCTCTGAGCCCCAAAGGGCTCTTATTCCAGCTAGAGATCAGATGGGCATAGGGATGATCTAACCATGCTGTTTGCCTCTAGGCAGATTTTTTTGCCCCCTGCCACTCTCCTATAAAATCTCCTCTCTTCTAACACAGTTTTTAAGGCTGGAAGGGACTATTATGATCACATAGAATGACCTCTGCATAACACAGGACATTGAAAGTCTCTCCATAAATTCCTGGAGCAAGCCTGTAACTTCTGGTTAAGCTATATCATATTTTAGAAAGATATCCAGTCCTAATTTAAAGATTTCTTCTGATGGAAAATTCATCAAAGACTTATTTAAGTTGTTTTAATGGTTAATTATCATCACAGTTAAAAATTTGCACACTATTTCTAGTCTGAATTTGTTGACCTTCATCTGTTGGATCTTGGTAAGCCTTTGTCTGCTAGATTAAGGAGTTCCCTGCTATCAAAAATCTTCTCCTCATATAGGTACTCATACTATGCTCAAGTCATCTCTTAACCCTTTGTGAAATAGACTAAATAGACAGATCTTCTCAAGTCTCTCACTTTAGGCAGGTTTTCTAGACCTTGAATCATTCTTCTGGCTCTTTTCTGAACCCTTTCCAATTTTTCAACATCCTTTTTGAAATGTGGACGCCAGACTTGGGCACAATAGTCGAGTAATGGCCTCAATAATGTACAGAGGCTCACTAATGCCACCTCCCTACTCCTATTCAATATTTCCCTGAGTATACATCTAAAGATAATGTCAGCTCCCTCAGCCAGAGAATCACCGTTCATGTTTAGATGGAAAATCGAACTGCTATACTAGAAGACAAGGGGTAGTTCAATAAGTCTGGTATTTATTTGCTTTAACAGCATTCCCACAAAGGAACAGACATTATATGATGGCACCAGAATTCCTGACTCCATCACTGTTGGCAGAAATGGTGAAAAAAATAAGGTGAATTTGCTGCCAATTTGGTTCCTGTTCCCTTGTTGATATTGCTGGTTTAAATTTTTGTTTAATCCAAACAAGAAATATTTCGAAATAGCTTTCCCCCCTTAATTCTTATTCCTCTGAATTTAGGAAAACAGGTTTCAATAACTTAAGGTATATTAATACACTACCTACTTGTCCAATATCTTTCTTAGGAGTGTAAAGGTAAAATAGCATATTGGTTATATTTTTATCCCTTTGTTTATTGTCTAAAAAGACATAGCTAAATTATAGAGACAAGGTGGGTGAGGTAATATCTTTTATTGGACCAATTTTTGTCGGTAAGAGAGACAAACTTTCAAGCTTACACAGGACCTCTGCTTCAGGACCTCTTTTGTAGCTTGTCTCTCTCACCAACATAAGTTGGTCCAACAAAAGATATTATCTCACCCACCTTGTCTCTGATATCGTGGGACTGACACGGCTTCAACAACACTGCAGATAGCTAAATTATGTCATTAAGTATAAATATCAATTATCTATATACTGGCTATATTATTGGGCTGATTCTCAGTTGGTGTAAATCAGTGTAGCTCCATTAACTTTAGTGGAACAATGCGATTTTTATACCAGCTGAGAATCTAGCCTTCAAACTGATATTTATAGAGGGAAAGTAGCTCATTTAGAGTCAGATTTTGCCCAGTCACGCCATAGGTGCACAAGGAGGGAAAGCACAAGGAACCACTCTTCCTTGCACCCTTGTGGGGGCTACCTGAGTGCAGGGACTACTCTCTATCTGTAGCACTATGGCACAAGACACCCCAAAAGGGGCAGGGAGGGGGCAAGAGGCAGGGCTGTGGCCCTGACCCACATATCAAGAGTAGCAGGGTAGCAGAGAGCCACTGCCCCAAGGGGCCTTGAGATGCTGGGTCTCAATGGCATGACTGAAACCATAATAAGTTGAAAGAATTACAGATCATTAACCATGTTTTTAATGAAGAAAAATCTCTCACATGTCAAGGCAGTTTTATTCCATGGCAACCAAGCCTTTATTATTATATTCTTAACTCCAAAATATTGCTACCAGTGAATGAATATTACAATATTGAGAGTGGTAACCTCTATATGACACAGTATTACGAGCCACAAGGTGTCATGCTGGTCTCACTTTTCACATCAGCTACAGCATACAGCTTATGTTCCCAGCCCTAACCTCTTTCAGCTGTTTGATGGGCTGTCAGGGGCTGTAGTGAACTGGCCAAATTCCAATTCTATTTATATTCTCCCTATATAAGATTCCCCTGTAGTTTCAATAAAATATTTCTTCCCTTCCTAAAACACTACTCTAAAATGTCACTGACTCACATGGCTGCTGCATTTCCTCCCTACAGAGGGCTAAATATGAGGGTTGGTAATGTGACCTCCGTGACTCCGCCCCCCGAATAGAGCAAAATCCTGCTCTTTGATCTCTCATCCACAGTGAGGATGCCTACTGGATACTCTGCACATTACTCTAAGAATAGACAAACCAGGTTAGATAAAATATCCCTCAGCCTTCTTTCTTTCTTTCTTTCTTTCTTTCTTTCTTTCTTTCTTTCTTTCTTTCTTTCTTTCTGTGGCATGAGGAATGTGTCCACGAGTGTAGAACATAGATTTCAAGTCACCCCCTTTTAGAACTGATATTGAATCTATATTGTGGTTCTGCAATGTTTGGATAAGAACCATATGTGACAAAAAGAAGTAAATATTTCAAGGTAAGGCCACATGGAAGCAGGCATGCCAGGAATCTCACTAGAAAATCTGTTCTCATGAGATTGCCAACTCAGTTTTGCAGACTGAAGAGTTTAGGGGTAGTTTGAATAAGCTTTTAAGAAGCATGAGGATCTTTGGTTGCTTATCTAAACTGAACCCAAGCTTTCATCACTTTGTGGTTTGTGCATCCCTACTCAAAGCCAGCGAAGAACCTCCTGTGATTTCAATAGAAGTCTTGTGCAAAGATGGAGTATATGATAGAAATCTGCAATATGGCTCCATGGACAAAATTTAGCCCACAGTCTATAAAGCAATTAGGAATCCTAGGGAATAGAAGTTGCTATAAAAATGGGAGAGGTTATTGCTAGAGATAAATGGAGTTTTTGCATCAACAAAATTGGAAAAAAGAGTGGGAAAATTTAAAATTTCTTGACAAAACATCAAATGAAACTGTTTTATTATCACATGCTTGTATCGTGCCGAGTGCCTCCTGGGTGGTGCTAATCACCCTCAATGCCCTCTACTGGAGACATTCACAGGCTCAAGCTGTAATTCAGTTTGCACAGAGCTGGGCTTTGACTCTTCTGAAACATTGTCATTATATACCATGCGCCCAAAGTGGGGCATCGTCAGGATGTCAGTTGAAAGAGTTATATGTGACTCATATGTATAATTTATCAATTTGGGCCTAAACTACTTGATAGTGTCACTTTAATACCCAAAGTGGGAGACATTCACAAGTGTCCTTTTCCAAGCAACTCTCGCTCATTCTGGAAGACCATAGGATGGCTCAGAGGCCCAGATTCATATTCATGCTGTCCTCCTTGGCAGTGGTCTCCTGGCACCAAACCTGGCTGGTCTGGGAAATGGAGGATTCCTACTGCATAGAGAAATCCTCTGGCATCATAGTGCTGCTTTAGCAGCTCTTACACTCCCTCCGCTCACCCCTAAAATAGGAGCAAAGCCATGATGCTGCTGGTTAGTCCTGCCTGCTGGAACAATGCTTAGGTCCAAGGGCAAATCGATGGCCAGCCAGCAGTCCTGGGCTCAGGAGAGCACAAAGGAGCATGAAAGCCTCTTTGCTCCCTCTCTTTGGTCCTGTGCTGAGCACATCTTGGCATGGCCAGAGAACCTGAGCTAGAACATTCAGCCTATTTTTAAAAAAAACTGTATTGCTCTTAGATTTAGTAACAAAAAATAATAAAAATAACCCCACCTTTCTGAGTGCCAAATTGTTAATGTAATACTCCATTCTTTGTTGGGAGGTTTAAAAAACAAAATAATTAACATTGAAGTCTGTATGAGTTCTCATCTTTGGCTTGGAATGCTTAACTCATTGTGTAGTCAGTTATCTCAGTGCAATGAAGAGGGACTTACGCTTCAGTTGTACTGATTTTTAATGTTATAGTGCTTGCTCACGTGCTAAAAGATGTATTTCACTCACATTCTCCTCAGGCAACTCAAAGACGGACACAGAACAATGACTAAGGCTGGAGGGGGGTGGGGGAAGGATGCATTTCCATTCACAGTATAAAGGAACTGACAACTAACTACGTCTTGATCCGTGCGCAGCTACCTGTGCTGCCACCCCATCCACTGTGCATTGAGTCCTGTACATTGGCCAGACGCAGGGGTGAGGCCTAGGTCTTCTAAAATATTTTTTGGCTTCCTCTCTTCCTCCCCACCCCCCACTCCCCCACTTTCCCCTACATTTTTGGCCCAAAAGAACTCAAGAAGAATCTCTTAGCAGCTGCTCAGTATTTGTATGTGAATAATGCAAATAAACACATATATGAAGTGAACGAAGATGTGCCAGTTTACACCAGCTCAGGATCCGGCCGAATCAGTATGTCAAAACGAGTTTCAGTCTCCCACATTATGTAAGATAGTGAAAGGAAAAGAGGTGAAGACGTGTAATGGATAATGGGAAAGCTAAAGCAAAGTCTGGTAATCTCTGCTAGAAGGTTGGTATAATTCCCATATGGCATGCCGATGAAGGTAGTCTCCTCTTTCCATTTGCTCTTTCCTGAGCTGTCTGTATTAACTCCAGCCTGCAACGAAGACAGCACCTTGAAATGCAGGTCAGATGACTAATCAAAAAAGATAAGAGAGCAGCTTCTCCAGGTCCTTTCCTCTTTAAACAGGTGAGAATCACCTCTTCCCATGGCACCTGGTCTGACAGTATCAACACAAGGAGAAGGCTCTATATCTCTTGTGTTATGGGAGGGGTCAACACCGTCATTCAGAACCAAGCATTTTGATTGCCATAAGGAGAATGATGGAAATGGGGAAATATAATGCTGTAGCTTAGTATAAGAAGGATGGTGAGAGAAGAATGTGTTATAGGAGAAAGCCTTATAAAAAATATGTTGGAAAGTACCAATAATAATGATTTTAATTAATCTCCTGTGAATAGGAACTTTCTGTTACAACTGAATATAAATAGAAGTTGGACATAACATTACTATATGAATAAATGAATTAGTCAATCAATCAATGACAAAATATACTATGTAATCAAAAGATTTTTCATGTTAAGATTAATTTAGTGTAATACAAGCCTAAATATTACATAAGCCTCTTTGACATTGAATTATACTGCTGGAAGATGGGAATAGAACATTGTGCAAGCTAGCGAAAGGCAGGACAGAAAACACAATCAAGCACATTATCGGCCTCTTCTTCCATTCTTTGTGTGGCAGCTGATAATAAGGGAGATGGAGGGGAGGGGAGAGGCAAGTGAAACAGTTGAAAGCCTTCAGATTTCAAAGCCATAGTCTTACCAAGAGAACTGCAGGAATAACTCCAATAGACCCAACTACTCAAACTGTCAGCATTTTATGAAGAAATAACAAATGTAGAGTCAATGAAATATTTTAGTGCTTGGCAATGGCCACCCTTACACAGACATTCTGCTTAGCTTTGGATGGGAAATAATTTCCTGGTTAAATAAGTTCCTGCACTTTTTAAAAAGTGTGTATCTTAAAGGAATATATCTGTTCCTGTATGTGGCACAGATGAGCCAAAGCAAATGGGTATGTTTGTGTATATTAGAAGTGAGGGCTAAATTTTTAGGACTTCAGGCTTGATGAAGTCCACAAGAAGACAATGGGAGTTAAGAATGTTCAGTATTTTGTAGGGTTTGGCGTGAGGTCTCTAGTTACAAAATATAATTCATCCAATAAGGCAACTGTTCTTGATACATTGTTACTTATCCCTTTTCCCCACAAAGCCTTATATCCGCATGCTAAAAATATAACCCTTAGACTTAATTTAAAACTAATAGATCTATTATAATGTATTACTGTATATTTGTATCTTTACATATTTGTATCACGTTAATGTCTAGGAGCCCCAGTCATGAACCAGGACCTCATTGTGCTAGGTACTGTACAAACACCCTGAATAATCACCCTGTGAATCAATAGTATTATATAAATAATGATGATAACAAAGATAACAAGTGCACTATGAAGTACTGAATAAAGTTAAGCATAATAGAATTGTCAGTAAAGCACAAATACTATTTGCGTTAGCAGAATAGAATCAATATTATGTGGGCTATTTAGCAGTCTCTGTATGTAATATGAGATTATAATTCAGTCTTTGAAATCTGTGGAACCCTTCTGCTGACCCTGGGTAGATTGTCTCATTCGTTGTCATAAAGGTTCTTGAGCATTTCGATGATATTTTAGGCACACTGGATTCACTCTGTCATTTCTCTTTGATACCCAACTATAACAAAAAATCCAGTGCTATAAGTAGCTCCAGTGTATCTTGCTAATGATCAAGATAAGAAGAAAGTTCTTTTTTATGGCAATCAGATTACATCATGTCCTCTGCATCCAAAGTAAATTCCAGTATATTGCATGGAATTCATTGTTTCAGTCTCAGAAGCATGAAGTTTGTTGAGTTGCCCCTGCCAAGATTTCAGCTTCTAGTTCCAAACAGTTGCAGCATTTCAGAGGTGAGGCTTCAACCCCTAAGCCATCACACACCCATATATTGGCCCCACTCTCCATATCAACTGGAATGAATATCATCACAGGGACTTCCCTGCTAATTTCTTGCTAATGTCTGAAGAACACATCTTGCCACATTTGTGCAACCAAAGCAAGACTAAGGGGGCTACAAGAAATAGTACCAGGCTATGTGGCTTTTATGTGTTCAGCACAAGTGAGATGGTACTGTCCAGGGAAGAACCTTTTGATTTTACATTTATGTTGTGTATTGATTTCCTTTAAAAGATTTGACAAGGGCTATTACTAGTACCCGTCTAGTTAATAGTTAATGGCAGCTATGCTCCTATGTCAAATGGGAGCAATTTTACAATTCATGTAGCTGAACGTATTTCTGTACACACATCACTTGTGGTGTTTTCTCTTAATCTATATTTTTAATCTCATTTTGCATAGATGTCCCCAGAGACAAAATGGGATGATAAAGATGAAATCTCCCACCACAAAGATTCCTGCGGGCTCACTTTAGATTGGACTTCATTATTTATTTAAAATTTGTTTAGCTTGCATAGGCTCAGGAGATATCCATCTCATTCTGAAAGGATCTTAGAGGGACAAGCAGTCATGACACAATCTTTTCCCAATATATTTTTGTGCCACAGAAACAATATAATACTAGATGCTTCATCTACAATGGAAGACTGTAACAATGAGCAGTCACAATTTCAGCTCATTTTAGAATCACAAGTCTTAGTAAGATAAGCGTGAAGACGTGCCTTAAAACCAAATAATGTCTATTGCAGATGGTTCTCAAAAATATGGGACATCCTAGTTAGAAAAAAAATATGCCAAGAAAAAACAAATCTATAATCTACTTCAATACTCACCCCATTCACATCCTATATCTAGAATAATATAGGCAAGCAATCCCCAGTCCTTTTCCGTTTCTACCCTCAGTCCAACTAATAATCTTTTGATGTAACTGGAACTGGTTGTGACCTACCTGTTATTGTCTCATAAGCACTGAATGGTCAGACACAAAGCAATTATGTAATGCTCTAGCTACTTTGGTGCCCTAATATATGCATGTATATCTCTGTATGTTGTTTAGCAATTAACTTTCTGTGCTGTTGTTCCATCTCTGTGTGCAAAATAGAATTTAAGGGTAAGAGCTACACCTCTGCTCTGGCCCCTTTAATCCAGATAAAAGGTGGGAACCGAATAGGCCGTAAAAGCCCCACATCTGCCAGTGGGAGGATTTCCAGTGTAGGCACTGTACATATGCTTGTGTGACAGGGTGTATAAACCCCACAATGGCAGGGGAGGAGCCTCCCCTGCTAGGGTAGCCCTGCTCTACTGGCCCAGACAATTATGCATAGTAGGGAGGAGGGCTTTAAAAGGAGGAAGCTTCAGTCTGCAAGAGGGAAGCCCTGAGAGGAGATGAAGAGCAACTCCTGAAACATCAGGATGAACCGCCATGCCCCAACCCCCGGCTCTGCGAGGAGTCCAGTAAACCCCAGGGGTAAGCCTAATAGGGAGAGACTGATTTGACTACATAGCTGTAAGGACACCAGTAAAGCTGCCACACAGGCACCCCCTGAAGTAAGGTGGTGCCACAAACCCTTTTGCTTTTGGTTGATCCAAGGAGGGGCTTGTTCTGTCTTGAGTCTGAATTTTTGCTTTTCCCCCACCCAAAAACAAAGTAAACAGGCCCACAAGGGCGGGGTCCATTGTAAGGACTAAGAAGCTGTGGCCTGTACTGGGTCAACCCTGTGGCAATAGGGGCCTCAACACAGCCAGGGAGGTGCCCCGGAGAGAATCAGCTTGTCTTCCACGGATCGCCTCCCATGGGGGGTGCTGGGTCAAGTATGCAGTGTGGAGGAGTGTGTCAGGTGGAGCTGCAGCACATAGCACTGAAGAGATTCCAGACAGTGCTGAAGCCCATAGGACCACCGAGGCAGTCTGCTGTTTCCTGACCCATGTTGATTCATTTCAGAATCTACAAATCCCATGTGGCACAGTGCAGGCTCTGCCATGAGGAGAGATCACTCACAATACATCATGGGAGATGGAGTCTAGCCAGGGAACTGGGCCTCCAGGAGGCAAGAGGGGCAGGAGGGACACAGAACTAAAACTCCCATGAAGCACCTCGGTGGCTCAGGCAAAGTGAGAGTCTGAAACACAATGTTTTGTTTTGGGTCAGGTCAAAAGTTTCAATCAAAATGAAAAGTTTTGATTTCCAATGGAAAATTATTTTCCTGTGGAAAATTTTTATTGACATGGAACCCTATTTTCTAATGTCAAACGAGGCCTTACCACTTCTGGAGGAACTGTGAATTAATTATTTTTTCTGCCTCTCCTCCAGATGTAACCAATTCCTCTCACGATTATCATGGCTTATGGTTATGAGACAGTTAATTTGGGATTTATCCCAAAGAATCATCATACTAGGCCTCCCCTCAGTCCTTAGCCCAATCCTTGGCATAGTGCTATGGCCATCTCTTGTTCTACTTTCTCCGAGTGTGTCTGCTATTGGTCTGACAGTGATAGCTGCTTGCACCCCAGTAGGATGTCCAGGTATGCATTGGTGACACATCAAATAGTTTCTGCAACACCTCCAGCCCCATCTTTACCAGCTATTCCAGCAGAAAACAAAGAATTGGAGAGGAAAGAGGGCTAAGCTACTGCTCCACTTGGTGAGAAACCTGGTGTCACTACAGCCTGCCTTTCTCCCTATTGGTACCTGCCAGCCCATCTTGGAGTCAACAGCAGGCATCGGGAAGGCACCTGCTGCATTGTTTCCTCACCTGCAGGGAAACCCAAGCTTCCACCCTTCAGTAGCCTGAGAAGACCCACTCTCCCACACCTCAAGCAAGCTAGGAGAAATCGCCAGCAGTCAAAGAAGATGTGTCCACTTTAAGGACCAAAGGGGATCTGCTCTTCAACTGACTGCCCAGCTCATTACTGCAGGGGACCCAATCCCTGCCTTACCCACCTCCCCACAAGCAAAATCTTCAGGCTGAGTTGCCTATCACCACTGCTGCTGCTGTGAGGAACATCTGCCAGAGTGATCCACCTACTGGAGAAAGGAAAACAAGGTGGGCTGAGAAATAGTGGAGGGTGAATGCAGGAGAAAGACTGGTGGATTTCAGAGTGGGAGAGTATGGAATGAATAGATTTTCTGATGGGAGGGGAAGGATATATAACTGATGACATTTGTGTGGGGTAGACAGAGGAGAGTGTGGAAATCAAAGCTATTTTGAATCAGCCCAATGTTAATATTTTGGCAGCACATCGCTGAGGGATGAGTGCATGCAATAGGTGAAGGGCCAGCCACTGTCAGTCTTAGAAGGACAATAGCCATTCTGGCTGCCCTGTGAGGTGGCCAGATGACCTGAGGCATACAGGGCCTTCGGCCTCCATACTGGTTCCACAGCCCCACCAGACTTACTCACAAGAAGGAAACATGCAGCAGATTTATCTCTTCCCAAAGCTACACTTTCCAGGCAGGTCCCCCCCTCCTAGGACTTTTCACATGCCAAAGGGAAGAGAAGGGCCTGGTTTTGCTGTAAGCCCTGTAGGATGAATAAATGGGTCTGAATGAGATTGGATTCAACAAATCTCTGAGCCTACTTTCTTGTTTGGATGGATCCGGATAAGTATTTTTGTACCCTCTTTGACATCTGCCTAATAGCAAAAGCAGTCACAAAGAATGGCTCGGACCATGCCAGAGATAGGAAGAGATTCTTACTGTATCCCAGTGCCTCTCTTTATGAACAGAGTTTGGTGAAGGAGATAAATCGAGTATATCAGTTCCACTGGGCCGTCACTACGTTCCTCATCTTTCTCCTTTGAGAAAACTTTGTTCTAATGTCTGCTGTTATCTTCCAGACTATTGTTTCACTGATTCCTTTTTAGTTACCATTTATACCCTTTAATTCTGAATAAACAAAAGCCTTTAGGGTCCTGGCCTGTTTTTTCCAGGGATGTGGCAGACGAAGAATGAGTCATTCCTATTGTTTTTGCATTACAGGTATAACATTCTTATTATTTTATTATTGGTACTGCAGTAGTATTTAAAGGCCCTCATCAGGATCATGGCCCCATTTTCCAAAGGGTGTCACAAACACAGAATAAAAGATATGGCCCCTGCTTCAAGTGTCTAGTTTAGACAAAGTGCAACATATGGATGCAACAAACTTTCAGAAGAAACAGGGGAAGAAGAAAATATATATATAGATTGTAAGTTTGTTGGAGCAGGGTGTGTCTGCTTGCTACATATTTGTACAGTGCCTAGCACATTGGGATCCCTGAGTACTACCAAAATACAAATAATAAATAATCCTATCAAGAGGAACAGTAATAAGAAGCAGCATTGACATACAATGGATATGTACACAGCTAGATGGCTCTGATTTGGTTACTTAAACACAGTTATAAGTTATATATAAACTAATTGGATAAATAGCAAAAGTACCCACTGGCCACCTTCTTCGGAGTTATCATTTGGCAGTTTCCCATAGGCATCACCGTAGAAGTGGATCCTGAGGAGGGATTTAAAGGAGGACAGGGTAATGACTTTATGGATTGTGGGAGAGGATGTTCCATACATAAGGGTCAACATGGAAGAAAGCATGAAGGGAGATGCTGACAAATTGGTCGGTAGTCACTGGTGGAGTGGAGGATGTGGAGGCATTGTGATAACATACAAGAGCAGATACACTGTGAGGGACTAAGTTGCAAAGGGCCTTAAAGTGGGTAACTTTGTATCTGATGTGGAGAAGGAGGAGGAAAACTAGAACCATATAGACAGAGACCATGTCAGCCCTGATTCCAATCTAAATAGCCAAGACAGACAAAAGGTAGGAAGAAAGGAAGCATTATTATACCCACTTTACAGATGAGGAGCTGAGATGCATCATGATTAAATGCCTTGCCCCAGGTCACATAGGAACTCTGTGGTTGAGTCAGGAAATAATGCTAAAACTCCGGAGTCACAGTCCAGTGCTTTAATTACAAGAGCAGTCTTCCTCACAAGTCCAGAACTGAGCTAAGCTAGCAGTACAGTATATTCTGCCGCGTTTACACCTTCTCCAAAACTCCAGAAGTTGCATGGGTTGTAAATCAGGGCAAAATTTGATCTAGTTTATTTTTTCAGGAACAAGCTGTAAACTTTTCAATGAAATGTACTTAACATTGATATCTCGTAACATGGTGCCACTGCCTCCTCTTTCCATGTTTATAGTTATGAGAGAGTGGCTTTGTTAAGTGGGAAAACACGGGAATAAATTCCACAATCCCCTTACCTCCTCCTCGTGGCATTATGATAGGCTGAGGGTCTTGTCCTGCAAGGTGCGAAGTAACTGCAGGGAAGTATGGCAGACCCTTCTCTCCCGTTGATGAGCCTTTCTTTTTTGAAAATTTACCCCATAACGAGAGGCACATGTTATGGAACAGATCTTTTTAGAAGCCAAACATTTCCTGCATGGTTTATGGTTAAGTCTGAACTTTTCCACAGTTGTCATGGGGGTGATGGCTTCCATGATTTTCATAATTTTACACACACACACACACACACACACACACACACACACACACACACACACACACACACACACACACACACACACACACACACACAAAATCCACAGCCTCACATTTTTGGGTTGGTGCCTGCAAATGCGTGGTGGGCGGATGTGCTGGTAAACAACTAAACCAACTCCAACAAGAGCCCAGAAAGCTGCAAAGTAAAAGCTGAAATTCTGCAATACCATAGGAGGAAAACGAAGAGCTGGAGCACAGCAAAACACCCTGTAGCCACACAAAGGACTCTTAGTGAGAACATGAGAGCACTCCCCCGCTCCCTGGGTTTAAAAAAAAATTGGAAAGCTGGAATGGTTTTTCAAAGGTCGATGGCAGTCTGGCAATTCCTGTGTTCAGAACGCTGCACTGTTAACACACACAGCACATGTTCTCTTCTTGTCATAGGGACTAAAATATGAGGGGCAAAATTTTCAAAACCTAATATCAGCACAAAAATCCCATATTTGCATCTGCAAAGTGGGTCAATGTGCAATTAAGTGCCCGTGTGTGTAAGTGCCTGATTTGCTTATGCAATTTTGGTGGAAAGTATAAAGAATTTGTCTCTGTACATTTGTAATTTTAGATACTATTTATATATATAGGTCTATATCTGTTTGGGTCTTTTCCTCTAGTTCCATGATTTTTGTCTTTTTTAATTTGCCAATGACTTTTGCTAAAATTCTTAAAAAAAGCAAACCAACCCTGTAATCTTACTTATATATGAGAGACTGAACCATTTGCATGAGAAACCTTTCTTCTTCTTTCCCAATGTGCATGTGTGTGCTGTGTGTTCTCTGTGTGTATTTTTTTTAGAGCGTCTATGCTTGTCACAAAGGTTGCTAACAAATGTTAGTTGTTATTTCTACTTTAGAAAATATTTTCCATTGCTATTAACACAGTCAAGTTAAGCAGCAATTGACAAGAACTGGTGTTTTATTAAAAGAGTTTACTTATGACATTTGAACACTGAAAATATAAAGCTAGGATGACAAAATAAATTGTATTTATACATTTAAGGGAAACCAAATTGCACATAGCACAGCTCAAAATAATCTGGTTCCACGAAAGTATATTGGGTTAACAGAAGCAGACACTGATTTGTGGAAGTCATGCAAATTGGTCAAGCCCTCCAGAGGGCGCTATTGTATTTATACTGAAATACCGTAAAATATGTGCTCTTCTGAAGAGCAAAATAGGATTTAGCAATGTATTTAATTCCAGCCCATATTAAGCCAGAAAGACTCACTGGTGTGGACAAACATTTCAAATCAAACACGTTCCTCTCCCATAATTATTTTATAAACATATACTTCTATGAATCTTGGTATTACTGACAATGGTAGATGTGAAACAAAGTAACATTGATTGAAGGATTTCTTTTTAAAAAATCATTGACAAAAATTAACATTACAGACTGGTCATATTTTTTCCCCTGCAAGTATATTTTGTGCTAACACTGGTCGCAGTCTGGTGGCTGCTCAATGTGCAGTGATTTCACTCAGAGCTCTGCAGGCAGCTGAGAGCAGCTTCAGGAGCCGTGCCAGTCATAGAGGTGCTCTTTTATGCAAAATAAAACAACCTACCAATCAAAACAACCTTCATCCCACCTCCAACCCTTGGAATAATAATTCACCCATGGATTAAAGAGAAAAAAATTATCCCAGCGCAAAGGTGATAAGGTTTGGTCGTGTTCTCAGTGAAGCCAACAGCAAAACTCTCATTTTCTGCAGTGGTGCAGGATCTTATCCATAGTCAGGAACTTGGAAGCTAAGGACCACATCGTGGCTGGCCTGGCATGGTGCACAGTGGAGGGAGCAGGTGCAATATGCCTCTCCCATTGGCCCCTGTATAGTGATAGCCATGGTGTGGTCAGGGAGCACATGATGGTGTGGTAGGGAGTGAGTGGAGACATTGCGCCACACTGTGCTGGTATCCTATTCAGTATTAGCCTCTAGTTGTGGCCCTTCCCCCAGCACTGGTCATCATAGCTGGCTGTGTGGAGAGGGAAGTGCGTGCAACATCCTGTCAAAGGATGGCAGAGCTTCCACTGTAGCATGGTTTTTATGCAGGCTTCTGGCTCCAGGGTCGTGCTGCCCTCAGAGTTCTCCCAGTTCTAGGCACAATCCTATCCTAAAGCGCCTGGAGTTATCCCAGCCCATGAGTCTCAAAAAATCCCCCTAAAGATGGTATTTTATGAATTTCCAAGATTTTGTACTGCATTCATGTTATACCCAAAGATGGTGGAGAAAATAAGATAAAAAAGCAGGGTGCTGGCTGGGAAACCCTGACTTTCATTCTTTAAAAAAAAAAAAGAATTTGATAAAATTGCAGACACTTTCCAAGACCTGTGACAATATATTGCCTTTTTGTAGATGTAATTTCCTGTATTACCTGATGTGAAAATTGATCTACAACAGTGTCATTAGAAATTCATTGAAATATTTATCAGTAAATATTAGTTTTTCCCATTTTAGAATGCAGTTATATTCACAGTGCTGTGTGCAACTCACAATAACTGTTTCTAATCAATTGTTTCATGGAACTTTGGCGAGGAATGGCCTTATAGTTTGACAATTTACAGACAGTTTTCTTATATTTCTTATTGAAGCCAAGGTTTTCCTGATTGCCAGAGGTAGGCTGCTGTTGTTTCACTTAAGGCCCTGATCCTCAAGATGCTCCAAGTGGGTGTGGAGGTTGTTTTAGGAGCAAGGCTTAAATGGTTAATTAAATACATTTAAAAGAACAATTCTAGCTCTTTATTTTTAAGCTCTCAGGCAATCCTCACTGAACAGTGACCTCTCTCAACCAGGTAAGGTTTGTACAGGAGACATAAAAGCATGAAGCATAGCAAATATGCATGAGCATGTACAATTGTGGATTTATTAAGGGGAAACAAGGAGTGTAGGATACATGTAAGTGTCTGTCAACCAGTTCATTTATATTGACTGCAAGTGAAAAATACTGGGCCAAACTGAATCCAGGGAGAGTTTCACCGGTGTAACTGAAAGCAGAATTTTGCCCATGATACCATGAATGTAGCAAGCAAGGGCTAGATTCACACAGGGACTTTGGCATTGCAATGTCTAACTCCTAAGTGTTCTACCCCCCAGGGGAATTCTCAATTCAGGATTCCCATAAAACATGTAGGGAGAGTTAGGTACCTAAAAACAGAATTCTCTGATGCCAGTGTGTTCATCAGAGAGCTGCCTAAGCTGGTCAGGAGTAAAATGCAGAGGAAAGTGGGGGCTTAAGGCCCAGACTCACAAAGGTGCTTAGACACTTCACTCCCACAGATCTGGGCCTCAGGTACCTGACTGACAAGTCAGAGATTGGCGCCTCCCTCCACTGGGGATTCTCAGCCGTGAACCCTCTCCTGGAGGTCACCCATTCTCATGGAAAAACAGGGACAACCTCCCCCCCTCCCCCCACTCCATTATAGCCAATTGCTCCCATAAGGGAGATAGGCAGGGGAATGCCTTGTTTGAGACTCCTGCCAGGGCTGAGCATCAGAGAGGGTTCTGAGTGGCTTGTTAGCTAAAGTTCGGCATCAGGACGTATGTAGCTTTGCTCATTCCCGTTGGCAGAAACATAGGCAACTACAGGGTTGGGCAGCAGCTGAGCAGTGGTTCTGAGAAGGTCTGTGGCACCTAAATGTTGTACTTAGGTGCCTAAGTCCCTTTGTGAATCTGACCCTAAGTTTCTAGGGTGAGCATGTCAGTAAGTTTGTCATGTAATTATGACAAACTTATTGTTATTTGCTCCTGGCGCCATGAATGATGTATCTTGTGTATGTAGCAGCCGATGAAATGGCACATGTGAGAAATACAGTAAAAGTAATTCTTAGGAAGGGTTGGATGACTGAAAATCATGATTACTTGAGATAATTATCTCCCTGATGGTATTGAAAATAATCTGAGGTACAGCTACCCTTCGACACAAGGAATACATGAGCCCTCCCAATTGTTTACTCTGCTGTATGTCTTTCTCAAGGTCTCATGCATTCTCAAATATGATTCCTCCACAACGTCTTGGTATGTTGTCCCATCTGTGAAACTCAGAATGTATTTATGGGCCTAGTTTTGAAATCCCCCAAATCCTGCAGGGTATTTTGCAATGTTCCTGATTTAATAACATGAGGTGAATTCCTGTGTGGAGTTGCTCAGAATCACTTTTTTGTGCTTGATGAATATTGGAAAAAAAGACAAAGAGCCATAAGACTGACTGCCTGGATGACACCATGTTCTTTAAAATAATTTCTTGAAATACAGGGCACATTCCTACTCCCGTTGAAGTCAATAAGAGTTTTTTCATTTTCTTCACTGAGAGCAGGATCAAGCACACCGCATCTCTGTTACAGGGATTCCACCTGGAATAATTTACTTCCTTGATGACAGAGAAAGTGATAAGGCTAGAGAGGAGCTGGCAAATGAATCCAAAGGAGCTATCTTCATTAGAAGATGTTTATCTTTCATAAAGGGCACTTGCTTTTTGTCAACCGCTTTCTACCTGTTATAAAGCACTGTGTACAGTTACAGCACTATGTAATTAATATTGTTTTCATGAAGGGCATTTTCCTTGCATTCGAAAACAACCTTTAGTACATTGACTGTATATCAGCAAAAATACAAGTCATTTGGGGAATAAAACAAAGATCTAATTGAGGCTCTACGCTTTATCACTCTTTCTAGTATTCTTGAGCACAAGGCACTTATACTATCGACATACCCACCATCATCGTTTGTTTCATCATCACCAGATTTGTTTGACTGGAATAAAACATTCAACTCTTCTAAAAAGTGTTTTGGCTTTTAGACATTAACATGTTGCTTATTAGGTAGGGAGATGAATTTATAGTTAATGCTCTAAACTTATAATAATCCTTTTATAGGCTACAGCTAGCAGGACTGCATAAGTAGTGACATTAACCATTATAGTTTTAAATAGAAATCAGAGTGCAGAAATTTAAATAACTACTGTATTTTAATATGTAATTAGTTATTCAAAGCCTTAGTTCCAATATTTAATTACCAAGAAATCTTATGTTTCAAGATATTCATTTTAAACAAAAGAAATATATGTCAAATATTGAAACGTGCAAAAGAGCCCTGCTATCTTCAGGATATATATTGTATTATGTTTTTATTCCCTTCTTACATATTTCTATATCTGTAATTCTACAGCATATCTGGACCTACATAGATTTACGCAATTGGATAAAAAATCGTAGAATCATATCTTAAATCTAGCTATTTGTGAGGATTAGCCTATTCAGCTAATTCACTGAGGTAGGATTTTTAGTTATTCGGCTAGTCCTTTACTTAAGACTGTATCCTGAGGGAAATCATGGCAGCATCTCATCAGCTTGTAAACATTAGCAGTCAGCCCACACAGACTTGCTTCATTCTGCAGGTAACTGATCTTAGTTATTGTACTAGCAGCGGGTACTTATTTTGTCATGCAACCTGTAAAGAATGCCTATCATAAATGAAGAGAGTGAAAAGCTTTCACACTTTGATGCCCATAGCCCAATTACATGGAGATTAGTAAGTTTATTTTTTTCACCTTTAAGTAGCAACCCACCTCCCTACCATCATCCAACAAAATGGTATAATATTTTATGAAATCTATAGTGTCACTTCAGAAAGTAAGGAGGATTGCATTTAAAAAAAGTAGACAAATAAAGGACAAAGGGAAAAATTCTGCATGATTTATTTAGTTCATACTCCAACAAAGGTCCTATTACCTTCAATGGCAGTAAGGAGTAAACACTGCAGCATTTGTCCCAAAGACGATAAGATTTACTGAAAAAATCTTCCTTCCTTCTGTACTCCTAAGTGCAGCCTTCAGGGCAGTTGCTATAATTAGGACTCTATGTGCATTTCCATTATAATTCCCTCAGTGGGAATTCTGCACATGGACTAGATGCAAGATTCAAGACCCTGATGAGATAGGAAATTTTAGGGAGTGTGTGTGCGCTCTCTTTCAGTTCATAGTAGGTTTGCTTTGTCTAAATAGAATTTTGCATTTGCTCACTCTCTTAATATGTAGAGTCATAGTTTTCATAGGCATCCAGAGGCATTGCTTCACATTACTTTCTTAGGGCTGTATGATCCCATAGTGGAAAAATTGGTGTAAAGAAGTCAAAATACACAAAAATCTATGGAAAACCATCGAAGGTAGAGTAAGTTGTAACCCAGCATCTGTGTGAAAACCACTTGTCCTACAGAACAGTAGGTGTAGTCAGAAAAGGTTGAGTAACCCTAAAAAATTAGGGCAAAAAAATCTTAAATCCTGCATGACAGATACCCGTACACCCTGTGCCATATACCCACAGCCAGACGCCCAGAGATGCCATCTAAGTACTTTTCAAAGAAATCCCTGCTCCCTGGGAACACAGCAGACATTATCATAACACTAGTATTTTGTGTAAATAAGAGAAATCTGAAAGAGAGTTATCCGTTCCGCTGCTATGCTGAGAACATTCAGACAGCTCCTTTATTCAGTCATTTGCATTAAGATAAAGACACCGCACTACAGGAATTTGTAAAGGCACTATTGTCATGACTCTGTGTATGTGGCTGCCCGCATATACTGGAAATGGGGATTGTTTGCTGTGGGCTTGCTCCTGTAAGGAATAAAGCCACTTCTGGAGCCATTACGTAATCTCAGCTCCCATTGACTTCACTGAGAATTGAAAGTGCTCATCTCCTGGCATTGCTCAGCACCATGTCCGATGGAACTCTAAGTGCATGGACAGTGCATCGCTTCTCTTTTGACACTTTTGTTGTAGCAAATTGTGTCATTCTTCAGTTATTCTAAGTTACTTAAATGTCTTTTCATTTGATGCCTCTCTTTTTCAGACTATATCATCCCACTTTGGCAATTATGTGGAAGAGTTGCTGATGCTACCTGGTACTTATTTAGGGTTCAGCCCTGTTCCCTGCAATGTCAATGGGAGTTTTGCCATTGATTGCAATGGGAACAGAATTAGCCTCTTAAGAAGTTGAACTAAGTATGGTATCACCACCAGGTAGGCATAATTTTTATTGTGGGAAGTCCTGTATAATACTTTTTTCATATGTTGCTACAGTCTTTTTTACTGTTCATCACAGATCCCATGGGAATATATGGACTGCTCAATGGTTAGAAGCAATTTAGATTCCCTGAAATGCGCCATTCCAAGTTTGCTCCTTAACTATGAATTTCTTGGCTTTTGTGCATTGATTTCTTATTATTTTAATTTTGTGTCAGTATAAAACACATTGAATTATTTTCACAAGATATAAAAATGTATGGCCATACTGCAGCAGATCCCATTGCAAGATTGCTGACCACAATGTGAATTACAGCATGAATCCCAACATCGATGGTGAGGGCAAATACAGAAAGGAAATGTTAGACCTCTTACTACAGTGCTTTCAGGAAGAATCCTTCAAAGGGGCCAGGATCCAAAGCCCATTGAAGTCAATATTCCTTTGACTTCAGTGGCCTTTGGATCAGACTCAAAAAGAGGGTTGGATTGCACCATCTTTATTCATACTGAATAGAACCCTACAACATAAGTCGTCCCACTGAAACCACTGAACTGCTAGTATAGTAAGGTACCACTGAACTCTGGCCTAGATTTCAGTAATTTCAGAGTGACATTTTTCAAAAGCACTCAGTGCTGGCCTCAGTCTGCTTCTATTGACTTCAGTGGGAGCGGAGATAGGCCAACACTGAGTGCTTTGGAAAATCCCACTGCCAACATTTTTTTGTGCTGCATGTATTTCTGTCATTGAAATAAATAAGAGCTCCATGTATCTTGGACAGCAGAATTGGGCCCTTAATCTAGCATTCCTAGTACATTTCAGATCAGCTGATTTACTGTAGTGGAGTAATGTGGTTACAAAGAATGGCACCGAGTCTGAACGTTCTGGCTACCTTTTCACAGATAGCCCAATGGCATTGCAGTCTCAGCCACCCACATATGTGCCCAGGGGTGGGACAGGATTGTACTTGAGTGGCAAGCTGAGCCGCTGCGGCACACAGCGCTGTTTAGCACACTAGCTTAAGTAGTGCTTCCCAGTGGTGTTAGACGTACTCTAAGACTACGCCTATACTTAAACCTCTACTGCGGCATAGCTACAGCACTGCAATGGGAGCTACTCGCTACTTGCCACTCGCTACTGCTGTGGGAGCGGTTCTCCCAGAGAGATGGGAGCTTGGTCAACAGAAGAATTCTTCCATTGATCTAGCACTGTCTACACTGGGGGTTAGGTTGGTTTAGCTACGTCACTCAGGATGTGGATTTTTCACACCCCCGAGAGATGTAGCTGGGTCAACCTAACTTTATAGTGTAGACCTGGCCTTAGACTGGACATTGGTGTTTTAAACACCAAGTCATCTAATCCCATTCATGGCACATATAGACGGCACAACACAATGGTTAGTACACTGTCAACCTCTGGAGTCTTATCTACAGTAACAGTATTGCTACCAGTTGTTGAGCTGAACTCATGGAAACGTTTTAAGAAAACACTGGTGTAGACAACTCAAAGACAGAGTTAACTGGATCATGTCTGACTGGCGCTAAGGACTGACTGGCATCTGCTCTGTTTGAGTGAGGGGAAACCCCAGCCTGGAACAGCAGCAATCCTGGCACATGATCCTCAAAGTGAGGCAAAAGAAATTAATGCATTGCACTTTGGAGCACACTATAGCAAAAATAAATCTATTCCTTGTTATTAAAATTGGCTTGTATAGTTCATTTCTGTTCTAACTTAATGAAAATTACAAAGGTATGAAAGTGTTTCATAATTGTATGATGTCTACACCATTAATCCTATTTATTATTTTTAGAAAATAATACAATGTTGGGGAAGATGGGTTGCTGCTTTGACTTACCCACTATGGACTTATCTTCTTCACTGCAATGTTACTTGCCGCTAACCTCCCCCCACCCAATCCACACACAAAAAACTCACCCAAGTAAGGTAGTGCTTTGCACCCAAGTTAGCTGGCCCATCCTGAGTTTAGGCTAAAGCCCAAGTGCTGCTTACACTCAGGCTGGTATCCCACCCACTTTGTAGTGATGCAGGCTAAATCACTGGAGTGGTGATAGTTCTCCAGTGACTTCCTGCAATTCCCCAGAGGATACGGGGTAAAGTGGCTCAGCTTATTGAAGTGCTGAGAACCATAGGATATGCTCCCAGAAGTGCTTGCACCTGACACAAGTGAGTACAGCACCAGTTCAGGCAGTCAAGTGTAGCTTTGCTGTGTGTAGCTGATCACATCTGAGCTAAGCCATGTTGGGTGTTCACATCCTAATTAACTCTGCAGTGAAGACATACACTAAGAGCTTCCCACTTAAGTCAGTGAGAGTTTAGTTTGCACTTGTACAGCAGGAGGCCCAATATTTGTGAAAGTTTTCCTTCATTTTTAGGGGAAGGGAACTACTTACAATTTGGTTTATTTTTCTTGTAAGTTCTATGCTTTTTTAAGACATGCATTAGCTCCTGTAAGATCCAGATTTCCTGAAAGTTCAGTGGGACCTCTGCCAAAGCTGGCACCATTCAAACAAGAGAACGATTTTCTGCCGCTTTTCTATTTTTTAATTTTCTACACAAAAGAAACCAAGGCTGCAAGCTCAAACTGAGAATACAAATGATAAGAGTGAGTGAGAGCAAAATGTACTATAAATGTTTCTTATTCCACTTACTATTGAGTTCTTGAATGAAAAAAATATCATGACAAAATTATAAAAAACCAGGAATCGGAAAAGTAGCAAGCATAAAATAATTCAGAACAACACAACATTATTTTGTAAAGTTTCACTCATATCAGCTGTATCTCAGAATGCTTTTCAGAGGGATAAATAATAGAATGAAAGAGAATTTATGAAGTAAATTCAAGGTCGAGAATATAGGTTTTCCGATGAGATTTGAAAAGAGGAGCCGAGGCAAAAATAGTAGGAATTGGGATTTTATTTGTAATTGTCATGTCTTCATTTCAGAAACTTCAGATGTAGTTGCTGGAAGTTGAACTATTCTTTGGAACTCATTAATGTTGATAACAAAGGCTGATATTAGCTGTGCAAGAAACTTTTGCATAAGAAGAATCTCTTAAAAGTTGCAAACCTCCCCAGAACCAGCGGTTGGGAGGCATTCATTGTGTCATACACATTAATTCAGTTGGCACATTACAATGTTAAACTAAATGACATTATTACAAAGCTGTGCTAAGAAGTGTTGACAGGTCCATATGGTAATTTTACAATGTATAATGAACACACAGACTCCTTTCTTGCAGAAATTTATAGTTCAAATCTATACCCAGGATATCCAGTTTTATTTCCAGAAACTTAAATTGACTTATTACGATGTAGTGAATGTATAAATTAGTTCCAGTAGTTAAACTGAAGCATTTCCCTACAGACTCAATTAGATTCATTAATCTACTGTGTAGACCTGTAAACGGTCCATTGTTCTTTTCCCCCCCAAAATGTCAAAAACTATTTCTCTAACTATAAAATATTTCCTAAAAAAACTGTTTTAAATGGGAAGAATTATTTAATATTAGAAACCCAGATCCACAAATTATCTCATTGCCCTTGTTCTTCTTCAAAAGAAAAATAGGGTTCAGCCTTTGCCTGATAATTTAGTGGGACGGTGGCTGGATTCAGTGTTCTATTAAACTTAAGATGTCCCGAAATAAAAAGAGATCATTTTCTACACCCATCCAGGGGAATAAATCAGCTGGAAAGGGGCTCAGTGTGCATTTTCTTAACCTACAGCACATGTTGCTCTAAACTTTTGTTTACAACCACATGCTGCCAAAAGAAAGACACAAATATTAGTCCATTTGTAACACCTGCAGGAGTCAGAGTTATAGATTTAAAATGAATAGCCAATAAAATGGAAGAACTTTCCATTTCACATGACGTAGAAATAGCTTTCTACATGGTTTTTTAATGTTGTCATTGTGGGGAGCATATAATGTATTTAAAGACCAACTGCATGGTTTTAAAAACTGTTTACTTAAACAATCTGTTCTATTTATATTTGTAGAAGTCTGTTGCAAGCTGATTCATATTTTCTTCCTTTTGAGATTTATTAGATATTACTGCTTTTGTGGGGGGAGGGGGGGATTGAGAACTTGTTACAACAGTTTGTCAGACTTCCTGCAGTGTTAATTTTTGCTCATTGCTTCCAAAATACGGTGGGGTCAAAACCTCTTGAATATACATCGCAGAAGAGACAGCTGGACACACTCCAAAAGCTGAACTCTGTTGAACTTTTCTTAACAGAATGTTAACTTCAGTGTCAACACCTCGCTTTCTGTTTTCCCTTTTTCTTGTATGAAGTAACACTTATTACGCTGGTATTAAGTGTGACAGGGCAAGGCCAGCTGGCTATAGAAAAGTAGTGGGAGATAGATATATTAGCTCCCGGCTAAACAAATCCCTGGTACCAGGTTAAGTGAAATGGAAGCTGCTCCAGGTCAATTAAGACACCTGGGGCCAATTAAGAACTTTCCAGAAGGCAGGGAGAATGCTAGGTTGATTAGGACACCTGAAGCCAATCAGGGGCTGGCTGAAACTAGTTAAAAGCCTCCCAGCCAGTCAGGTGGGTATGCATGTCAGGAGCTGTGGGAGGAAGTTGTGCTTTTGGAGAGACTGAGCAGTACACACCATATCAGGCACAAGGAAGGAGGCCCTGAGGTAAGGGTGAAGTGGAGCTTGAGGAAGTGAGGGCTGCTGTGGGGGAAGTGGCCCGGGGAAGTGGCCCAGGGAATTGTACATGTCATGTTTCTAAAAGGTCAGCTACCATAGCTGATACTATTAGGGACTCTGGGCTGGCGCCCGGAGTAGAAGGTGGGCCTGGGCTCCCCCCCGTCCCCACCTTTGCCCCCTGATTAATCACTGAGACTGGGAGACAACAGAGACTGTGCAAGGAAGGATAACTTCTCCTCACCTCCCTTGCTGGCTTATGATGAAAATGGCTCAGTAGACTGTGACCCTTGTCTCTAGAGAAAGAAGGGTTATGTGGAGGGTCACAGTGAGCCTCTAAGGCTATTGAAATCCACCAGGAAACGCGGGACCCATGGAGGCAAGGACAGAGCTTTGTCACATAAGTTAAAATAAAGTTAAAGATGAGCTGCAAAAGGAAGGAACGGGGTTGGTGCTTTCATTTCCCCCCCCCCCCCCCCAGCTTTCTAATCTTTAAAAAAGGCCTGAAAGGTGGTGGTGGATTTTTGTTTTTTGTTTTGTTCTGAACTGTTTTTGCAGTATGTTTTCTACATTATCCAAGAATACTCTTATGGATGACTTGAATGCTAATAGACTTATGATGCCATATGTAACAGGGTTGTGATGTCATATATACTAAGCAAGTAAAACCTGATTAAGAGGCCACTTATGCTCCCATTTAAGTCAATGTCAAATTTCCTCCTGACTGCAGTGCTGCATAATCAGGCCCTGATGTAGATTGACTTTGCTTCCAACTGTTTACTGCAAGTTTAAACAGTGGGGATAAAAGATCCGTTTGTTAAAGATTCAACACACTACCTCTTCAGTTAAGGCCTGAACAGATCCCTGTCCACGTCTGTGGGTCCTTCAAAACACTTCCTGCAAATTGGGAAGGCAGGATTGACATTCATGGTATTTCTAGGGTAAAAAACAAGCAGGCAAAACAAACAAACAAAAAAACTTTAAAAACTGCAAATCTTTCTTTATCCATTGAAGAAGCAAAGAAAAGAACAACCCACCCCTCTAATCCCCTCCTCCTTTGCAAGTCACTGTTAAAGATTTGTTTAAATCTTCAGACATAGAAATAAAAAAAAAAGTTTCCATCAGCATGACTGTCATAAATAGAAAGGGAAGGGTAAACCCCTTTAAAATCCCTCCTGGCCAGAGGAAATCTCCTCTCACCTGTAAAGGGTTAAGAAGCTAAAGGTAACCTCGCTGGCACCTGACCAAAATGACCAATGAGGAGACAAGATACTTTCAAAAGCTGGGAGGAGGGAGAGAAACAAAGGGTTTGTGTGTCTGTCTACATTTTGTCTTTGCCGGAGATAGACCAGGAATGAAGCCTTAGAACTTTTAGTAAGTAATCTAGCTAGGTATGTGTTAGATTATGATTTCTTTAAATGGCTGAGAAAAGAATTGTGCTGAATAGAATAACTATTTCTGTCTGTGTATCTTTTTTGTAACTTAAGGTTTTTGCCTAGAGGGGTTCTCTGTTTTGAATCTAATTACCCTGTAAGGTATTTACCATCCTGATTTTACAGGGGGGATTTCTTATTTCTAATTACTTCTATTTTTATTAAAAGTCTTCTGGTAAGAAAACTGAATGCTTTTTCATTGTTCTCAGATCCAGGGGTTTGGGTCTGTGGTCACCTATGCAAATTGGTGAGGCTTTTTATCCAACATTTCCCTGGAAAGGGGGGGGTGCAAGTGTTGGGAGGATTGTTCATTGTTCTTAAGATCCAAGGGTCTGGGTCTGTAGTCACCTAGGCAAATTGGTGAGGCTTTTTACCAAACCTTGTCCAGGAAGTGGGGTGCAAGGTTTTTGGGAAGTATTTTGGGGGGGAAGACGTGTCCAAACAGCTCTTCCCCAGTAACCAGTATTTGTTTGGTGGTGGTAGCGGCCAATCCAAGGACAAAAGGGTGGAATATTTTGTACCTTGGGGAAGTTTTGACCTAAGCTGGTAAAGATAAGCTTAGGAGGTTTTTCATGCAGGTCCCCACATCTGTACCCTAGAGTTCAGAGTGGGGGAGGAACCTTGACATGGTGGCAGAGTGGTGGGATTAACCTGAAATCATTTTGAGATCCAGTTGAGATTTTTTTGAACTAGAAATACAGATTTTAAAAAAAAAGGAAGTCCAGAAGCAGCTGAAACTGAAAGCAGCTTGTTTTTCTCTGCTTTGTGGCCAAGCAGAGACAAAAGGGGATTATCTTTGTGAATTGCAGGTTTTCTTTGCCTGGAGGCAGGGTACTTAACTCCTGCAGGGAAATTCACAGTCTTCCAACCCAGAGTTTTGTTTCCCTAAAAGTAAATAGAAGGAGGGGTGTTCTACCCATTTGCCTGGAGACAAAAGTGGCAGGGGTTTTTTTTTGGATTTTGATTTTTTACAAGGAGCACAAGTTTAAAAAGGAAACTTGTTTTTTCTTTGGGCTGGGTAAACAGGTTTCCAAGTAGTTGGAAGTTTTTGCTTTGATTTGGGCCCAGAGCAGAGACAAGGGAATTGTCTTTTTCTGTAGGCTGACAATCACTATCAGAGAATAGGTATTCTATTCCAGCACAGCAAAATTTTACAGCCAAGTTTTGTTTGTTTATTTCTAAACTTTGGGTGTAAAGTTAGTTAAAAACAGAGAGGTTAGAATGACCAAATCCGCGGCTCGACTACAGCTGGAATTAGCCAGATTTCAGGCTGAGGAAAGACAAAGGGAACATGAAAGACAGATAGAACTCATGCGGCTGAAGAAGGAGGAGAAGGAACAAGAAAGGGAGGCAGCGAAAGAGGCAGCAAAAGAGGCAGAACAACACCAAGCGGCTGCTCACAGGAGAGCTATGGAAGCAAGGGACAAAGAACTGGAGGAGAAGGAAAAAGAGAGGAAGTATGTGGAGGAGATAGAGAAGATAAAGGCTCAGCAGAATATCCCAACAAACCCTAGCAATCCTTCTCCAAGTACCACTTCCCATCCCAGAAAGTTCCCCACCTACAAGGCAGGCGATGATACTGAGGCCTTCCTAGAAAACTTCAAAAGGGCCTGCCTTGGGTACAACATCTCTACTGACCAATACATGGTAGAGCTGAGGCCACAGCTCAGTGGACCCTTAGCTGAGGTGGCAGCTGAAATGCCTAAAGAACACATGAACAAGTATGAACTGTTTAAATCCAAGGCAAGAGTCAGAAGGGGGATAACACCCGAGCAGTCTCGTCGGAGGTTCAGAGCCCTAAGGTGGAAACCAGACGTGTCATTTACCCGACATGCCTACCACATTGTGAAACATTGGGATGCCTGGATATCCGGAGCAAGTGTTGAATCTCCAGTAAATTTGCCCTTCCTAATGCAAATGGAACAATTCTTAGAGGGTGTTCCTGAGGAAATAGAAAGATACATCCTAGATGGGAAGCCCAAAACTGTAATCGAGGCAGGAGAGATTGGAGCCAGATGGGTGGAGGTGGCAGAGAAGAAGAAAACTGGTTGCAGTTGGAGCGGAGACCAGAAGGGACAACCCCAGACCACACCCTATTACCGGGGGCCGCCCAAAGCCCCACCTACCTCCCAAAGAACCCTCCATACCCCTTATCGTCCCACCACCCCGTTCTCCAGCAACCCTCCTCGCCCCAGTGACCCGTCAGCTGGACGATGTTTTAAATGTAACGAGCTGGGGCATGTAAAGGCCAACTGCCCCAAGAACCCCAACAGATTACAGTTCATTGCACCGGAATCACACCAGAGGTCCACAGGCCCAGATACCTCCCAGATACCCTTGGAGCGGAGGGAAACTGTGAGTGTGGGCGGGAAGAAGGTCACCGTGTGGAGGGACACCGGAGCACAAGTGTCAGCTATCCATGCTTCCTTAGTGGACCCTAAGTTAATCAACCCAGAGATCCAAGTGACAATTCAACCCTTCAAGTCCAACTCTTTCGATTTGCCTACAGCCAAGTTGCCTGTCCAGTACAAGGGCTGGTCAGGAACGTGGACTTTTGCAGTCTATGATGATTATCCCATCCCCATGCTGTTGGGGGAAGACTTGGCCAATCATGTGAAGCAGGCCAAGAGGGTGGGAACGGTCACCCGCAGCCAGGCTAAACAAGCCGTGAGGCCTAGCTCTGTTCCGGAAACTTCTATCAGGACCCGGTCAGAGGTGATGGACCCGGACCCCAGACCAATGTCTGCAACAGCAGTAGTGGATCCAGTCCCAGAGACCCAGACGGAACCAGTCCCAGAACCGGAACCAGCCGAACAACCAACACCAGACCCATTGCCAGCACTGAATCCAGTACTTGCAACCTCAACACCAGAGGGCCCCACCGACCCTGAACTGGCAGCAGCCGATAACCCGACACAAGAGGCTCAGCCGGAGCCTGAATCCCAACATAGTGCACCAGCGGAGAGCGGTTCACAGTCAACAGAAACAGCTCCATCCCCTATATCGCTTCCAGAGGGACCAAGCCTAGGTCCACAATCCAATGAGGAACTGATGTCTCCAGCATCAAGGGAACAGTTCCAGACCGAACAGGAAGCAGATGAAAGCCTCCAGAGAGCTTGGACGGCGGCACGGAGCAACCCACCGCCTCTCAGCTCTTCTAATCGATCCAGGTTTGTTGTAGAAAGAGGACTTTTATACAAGGAAACTCTTTCTGGTGGACACCAGGAAGACTGGCATCCTCAGAGACAGTTGGTAGTTCCAACTAAATACCGGGCCAAGCTCTTGAGCTTAGCCCATGATCACCCTAGTGGCCATGCTGGGGTGAACAGGACCAAAGACCGTTTGGGGGGGTCATTCCACTGGGAGGGAATGGGCAAGGATGTTTCTACTTATGTCCAGTCTTGTGAGGTGTGCCAAAGAGTGGGAAAGCCCCAAGACCAGGTCAAAGCCCCTCTCCAGCCACTCCCCATCATTGAAGTTCCATTTCAGCGAGTAGCTGTGGATATTCTGGGTCCTTTTCCGAAAAAGACACCCAGAGGAAAGCAGTACATACTGACTTTCATGGATTTTGCCACCCGATGGCCGGAAGCAGTAGCTCTAAGCAACACCAGGGCTAACAGTGTGTGCCAGGCACTAGCAGACATTTTTGCCAGGGTAGGTTGGCCCTCCGACATCCTCACAGATGCAGGGACTAATTTCCTGGCAGGAACTATGAAAAACCTTTGGGAAGCTCATGGGGTAAATCACTTGGTTGCCACTCCTTACCACCATCAAACAAATGGCATGGTGGAGAAGTTTAATGGAACTTTGGGGGCCATGATACGTAAATTCGTAAATGAGCACTCCAATGATTGGGACCTAGTGTTGCAGCAGTTGCTCTTTGCCTACAGAGCTGTACCACACTCCAGTTTAGGGTTTTCCCCATTTGAACTTGTATATGGCCGTGAGGTTAAGGGGCCATTGCAGTTGGTGAAGCAGCAATGGGAGGGGTTTACACCTTCTCCAGGAACTAACATTCTGGACTTTGTAACCAACCTACAAAACACCCTCCGAACCTCTTTAGCCCTTGCTAAAGAAAACTTACAGGATGCTCAAAAAGAGCAAAAAGCCTGGTATGATAAACGTGCCAGAGAGCGTTCCTTCAAAGTAGGGGACCAGGTCATGGTCTTAAAGGCGCTCCAGGCCCATAAAATGGAAGCATCGTGGGAAGGGCCGTTCACGGTCCAGGAGCGCTTGGGAGCTGTTAATTATCTCATAGCATTCCCCACCTCCAACCGAAAGCCTAAGGTGTACCATATTAATTCTCTAAAGCCCTTTTATTCCAGAGAATTAAAGGTTTGTCAGTTTACAGCCCAGGGAGGAGACGACGCTGAGTGGCCTGAAGGTGTCTACTACGAAGGGAAATGTGCTGGTGGTGTGGAAGAGGTGAACCTCTCCATGACCCTTGGGCGTATGCAGCGACAGCAGATTCAGGAGCTGTGCACTAGCTACGCGCCAACGTTCTCAGCCACCCCAGGACTGACTGAACGGGCATATCACTCCATTGACACAGGTAATGCTCGCCCAATTAGAGTCCAACCTTACCAGGTGTCTCCTCAAGCTAGAACTGCTATAGAACGGGAGATCCGGGATATGTTACAGATGGGTGTAATCCACCCCTCTGAAAGTGCATGGGCATCTCCAGTGGTTCTAGTTCCCAAACCAGATGGGGAAATATGTTTTTGCGTGGACTACCGTAAGCTAAATGCTGTAACTCGCCCAGACAACTATCCAATGCCACGCACAGATGAACTATTAGAGAAACTGGGACGGGCCCAGTTCATCTCTACCTTGGACTTAACCAAGGGGTACTGGCAGGTACCGCTAGATGAATCTGCCAAGGAAAGGTCAGCCTTCACCACACATCTCGGGCTGTATGAATTTAATGTACTCCCTTTCGGGCTGCGAAATGCACCCGCCACCTTCCAAAGACTTGTAGATGGTCTCCTAGCGGGATTAGGAGAATATGCAGTCGCCTACCTTGATGATGTGGCCATATTTTCGGATTCCTGGGCAGACCACCTGGAACATCTACAAAAAGTCCTTGAGCGCATAAGGGAGGCAGGACTAACTGTTAAGGCTAAGAAGTGTCAAATAGGCCTAAACAGAGTGACTTACCTTGGACACCAGGTGGGTCAAGGAACTATCAGCCCCCTACAGGCCAAAGTGGATGCTATCCAAAAGTGGCCTGTCCCAAAGTCAAAGAAACAGGTTCAATCCTTCTTAGGCTTGGCCGGTTATTACAGACGATTTGTACCGCACTACAGCCAAATCGCCGCCCCACTGACAGACCTAACCAAAAAGAAACAGCCAAATGCTGTTCAGTGGACCGAAAAGTGTCAGAAGGCCTTTAACAAGCTAAAAGCGACCCTCATGTCTGACCCTGTACTAAGGGCCCCAGACTTGGACAAACCGTTCCTAGTAACCACAGATGCGTCCGAGCGTGGTGTGGGAGCAGTTTTAATGCAGAAAGGACCTGATCAAGAATTCCACCCTGTAGTGTTCCTCAGCAAAAAACTGTCTGAGAGGGAAAGCAACTGGTCAATCACTGAAAAAGAATGTTACGCCATTGTCTACGCTCTGGAAAAGCTACGCCCATATGTTTGGGGACGGCGTTTCCACCTGCAAACCGACCATGCTGCACTGAAGTGGCTTCACACCGTCAAAGAAAATAACAAAAAACTTCTTCGGTGGAGTTTAGCTCTCCAAGATTTTGATTTCGACATCCAACACATCTCAGGAGCTTCTAACAAAGTGGCTGATGCACTCTCACGTGAAAGTTTCCCAGACTCAACTGGTTAAAATCGTCCTTGAGATGTGGAAAATATTGTTAGTCTTTATGTACTTGGTAGCATATTTAGAGATGCATGTGTCTTATTAACTCTGTTTTCCTAGAGCTCCAGGAAGAAATCCAAGCCAGTGTTTCACCCTAGCTGAGATTTGGGGGGCGTGTCATAAATAGAAAGGGAAGGGTAAACCCCTTTAAAATCCCTCCTGGCCAGAGGAAATCTCCTCTCACCTGTAAAGGGTTAAGAAGCTAAAGGTAACCTCGCTGGCACCTGACCAAAATGACCAATGAGGAGACAAGATACTTTCAAAAGCTGGGAGGAGGGAGAGAAACAAAGGGTTTGTGTGTCTGTCTACATTTTGTCTTTGCCGGAGATAGACCAGGAATGAAGCCTTAGAACTTTTAGTAAGTAATCTAGCTAGGTATGTGTTAGATTATGATTTCTTTAAATGGCTGAGAAAAGAATTGTGCTGAATAGAATAACTATTTCTGTCTGTGTATCTTTTTTGTAACTTAAGGTTTTTGCCTAGAGGGGTTCTCTGTTTTGAATCTAATTACCCTGTAAGGTATTTACCATCCTGATTTTACAGGGGGGATTTCTATTTTTATTAAAAGTCTTCTGGTAAGAAAACTGAATGCTTTTTCATTGTTCTCAGATCCAGGGGTTTGGGTCTGTGGTCACCTATGCAAATTGGTGAGGCTTTTTATCCAACATTTCCCTGGAAAGGGGGGGGTGCAAGTGTTGGGAGGATTGTTCATTGTTCTTAAGATCCAAGGGTCTGGGTCTGTAGTCACCTAGGCAAATTGGTGAGGCTTTTTACCAAACCTTGTCCAGGAAGTGGGGTGCAAGGTTTTTGGGAAGTATTTTGGGGGGGAAGACGTGTCCAAACAGCTCTTCCCCAGTAACCAGTATTTGTTTGGTGGTGGTAGCGGCCAATCCAAGGACAAAAGGGTGGAATATTTTGTACCTTGGGGAAGTTTTGACCTAAGCTGGTAAAGATAAGCTTAGGAGGTTTTTCATGCAGGTCCCCACATCTGTACCCTAGAGTTCAGAGTGGGGGAGGAACCTTGACAATGACCTTTAACAATTAATCTTAATCCGCCCTTACTAGGTCCACTGTTGTACTGTAAATTTAGTAGCTCATGGCACTCTGATACACAGCAACGTTGTATTCCAGAGTTTCTGGTTTACAGTACACCCAATCCACTAGGCCAGACAAACTGTTGAGGTTTGTGCCCAAGGGACTTAGAAGGACAACTCCCATGGAAAGTTTGTCTCCTCCTAGTGTCCCCAAGGATTCTCCCTAATTTCCATTTATTCCTCTCACTTTTAAGGTCCGGAAAGTGATAACTGTCCTGGGATCCTCTGACTTGATGCAGTTCCCTCCAGAGCTGCCAGCCTGCAATAGAAGGATCACTGCAACAGAAAGGAATCTGTCCTGCTAGGACTGGTGTGTTCCTCGCATAGCATTCCCAGTCCTTTCTAGCCTGCAACCGTAACAACCAGATTTTAGATGGGTTGTAAATTACACTACCTTTACACAAGCACAACCCTTTGCTTTTATCAATGGTAACATAAATGAAGGGTCATGCTAAAGAACAGAGTAACAATCCTATTATTTCCAAAATACAGTATCTTTATATACAGTATTAATTATGGCGGTGTGATTGTATAGTTAAGGCTGTGCTGAGTTTTTAATGTGAAGTTTATACATTCTTTCAACATATACATAACTAATGATATTCCTTTTAGCAGAAGAAATGTATATACCAGGTTTGTAGATTCCAAAGCCAACAGTGATGTATGAGTTGAAAGAGTTTATAAATGTATATCTTGTGCGTCAGAGTGAAGGTTGCTATGAATGCAGAATATTTCAGGTTATCTTATTAGTAAGGGAATGTGTACACTACAAGGGTAACATTATAGTTATGTAAAAAAATCCTTAATATTTTAGTCTTAGTTTTTGTATGAGTTAGAATAGTTAATACAGCAACTTCCAGTTAACCAAGTTGTTTTGTTTGTTTGGCTTATTTTGGTTTGCACATCTGATTCCATATTCTTACAAGAAATGCCATTGGAAGTACTGATGCAGGCATTCAATTTAATTCAACAGGATTTTACACAGTGAAAATTAAGCAACACTCAATGAAACCACTGCTTAATCTGCTCACAGAACAATTCTCTAATCACATAAGATACACCAGCTACCTTTTCATTTGTATTTAGCCAATATTATCTGATATAATTCCAACTATGTAAAATTCTGTTGAGATCAATGGGGTAAGCATTCCATTCACTTCAGTGGAGGATTTCAGCAATAGAAATACTGCAGCGTTCAGTAATATATAGGGCATAGAAAGATACTGTGAAATAAAAAAATATTTGTTGCTAGTGTAAAATACTTTATTCTTTTTTAAATTAGATGTAGCCTGCTGCATATCTATCTGTTGGTCTGCTAGATCTGATTGGAAAAAACGGAATCTAGACTCACGAAACACATATTTTGGCTGCTTTGAAGATTTTTTTTTAAAAAAAGGATCCCTAGCACTAAAGCACAGAGCCACATCGCACTATGGCAGATCCTTCCAGAGGGGTGAAGCTGTCATTCTCCACGTGGAAGCAAGGTTCTGTTGCTTCCTACCCTTGGGCCTGTAAAACCCTCTTTGCATGGACTAGCATCCACTTAGGGAAAAGGGGTGAAAATGGGATGGGCCAGGGAGGAAAGGGGAACCCTGGAAGCATGGCATCACAGGCAGGGAGGTGGTGATGGGAGGTCACAGCCAGCGCCAGGACATAACCCTGGGGGAGTGGCATTTCTGCATAGGTGGAGAGAGGTAAACTCCTGCTGGGATGAAAGGGGGGATAATTGCATCTGCAAGGATATCCCCCTGGACAGTTCTCACAAAGTCTCCCCTTGCAGTCTGTGATGCTAGAGGTGACAATCTAGCCCATTATTTGGGGGAGGGCAACATAGATCTATTTGGCAACTTCTATGCCACATTTCAGCCAGATACAATTTGAAGCAGCTGAAATATCCAAGCCTGAAAAGTTAAATAAATTTGTCAGCTACTTCGTATCACAGCTCATTTCTGTTGTTTTTGCATATAGAGCTCAAGGTCCAAGAGTCTACATAGGATAAGAGGCCTGATCCAGAGCCACTGAAGTCATTGGAAAGACATTCATTTAATTCAATGGGCTTCAGATCTGATCCTAACTGCATATAGAATATAGTTTTCTACAAATAAAATTGAAAAGACTTGGTGATACCTTGTCAAACAATGAATTCTATTCTTCTCTTACTGCTGCCTACGCTCATGGGGTTGCACCTGCAGGCCTATCAAGGGAAGAGCGGATTGCAATGCATCTGAAACAGACCAAATCTGTATCTTTCCTTTGTTGGTTTTAATTTACAACACCTGAGCTGACTGACATTGCTTTAGTTGGGTATTTGAATTTGTTCTGGCAGCCTGTGTGCCAGATTCCACATTATATTCACAAACAACAAAGGGATTGTAGTCTGTCCTGAATACCAAGCTGGTGTAGCATTGATTTAGTGCCCACTTGAACTGGCCTTTAAGGGTCTGCTTTTTCAGAGGCAAAGAGAACCTGCAGCTCCCACTGACTTCAGTGGGGGTTGTGGGGCTCACCACTTCTGACAATCTGGACCTAATACACCCTACATGCAGTAATAAAACTAAGGTAGCTACGGCAGGGCTCTAAGCAGTTATTTTTCAAAAGTTATTTTAATATGTTTCTTAACAATAGCAGAAGGCATCAGTCCACCACAAGGACCAGAGAGCCTGTAAATAATCATTTAAAATATATGTAAATGAAACCTTTAAAAATACCTGAGGCTCCTATCAGGGTAGCTCAACAGTGAGTAGATATGTGTGAAACAAAATGGGACAACTTTGAGTGTCAAGAATATCCTGTTTCATTTTGAATTTTTAATCATGGCCCAATTTTTCATTTGAAAAAGATAGCTTCTGAATGGAAAATATGTCTTTTTCAACTAAAAAAAACCCCACTCCAAAAACCTGTTTTCAAGTGAAAATGTGACATTTTGAAATTAAAACTTTAAAAATTTCTCAGCTCAAGAACTCTGTAAATTTCAAATAAGGCCATTGCATGGCTATTTTGTGAAAAATGAAATTTCTGTATGACAAACATTTCATGGGACATTTCTGAGAAAACGCATTAAGCTCAGTAGTGAATCTGTGACCAGAAGTTGTCACTGTCTGAAGGTTAGTTTGGTGGCCAGGAATGGGTGATCAGTGCAGTTCCTCACTGGCATGAACCCAAAACATAAAAATTACCACCACAATTGACATTAACTGGCATCTTTGCTACCACTCACAGCAGAGATCAAGGACTGATTGGGTATGGACACTGAACTACCTTTACTTTGCTAAAGATGCGTCCTCCAGACCAAAGCCAATGCAGTGATGCAACCACATACAAAAACTGGTGGGAGAGCATAGATATGAGTTTGAGTGACCCCTGCAGTCATATTGAGGGGAGAAATAAGAGGATATTTATAAAGCTGAGAGACATGTAGAGTCCCCCCCCACCCCCAGTGTTGTCACTATGGGTTGATGTTGATGTGTTAGGAGATAAGGAGAAGTGTATGGTTTCGCTGTCTGTGCTGTACATAGTCTGTGGATAAATGGAGGAATTCATGCTCCATAGCAGGCAATACATCACCTTTCATAAGTAGTGAATTTCATCAAAAACATTTTTAACAATAAAAATATAAAGTGATGTCCACAGCTACTGCTTGGCCTGGCCATTTCTCCTCATGGAGGGCATTTGCTCAGGAAACCTATGGAGTACTGTATGTATGAATGTGATTTCTAAATAGGAAGAATCTCTTGTTTTCTTTAAATAGTCAACTCAGGGAATTAAAAGTCATAACCCAGATCCTCCTCTAATGTGCAGCCACTTAGTGCCATGAAAGTCTTGTTAGATGTAACAGGAAACTCTATGACACCCCATGTATTCTTATTTCAAAAAAGAAATTGGCCATAATGGTTAGATAGAACTGCAGAGCCAATATACAGCAGCATTAGAAGAGTAAGTTGGATTCTGTTCTATCTCACTCACGAGCAATGAAATTGCCGGGTCCAGAATCTTTACTGATAGTGATGATGTACCAAGCAAAAAGAACACAGCGTGATTTTTCAGACACTAGGTCAAGTTTGCAGCATTGATAGTTATAAAATTCTTGCCCTGACTTTTACACTGAGTGAATTTTATATTGGAGTCATTGAAGTAGAATAAATATGAAACACTAATGTCATTTACCATTACTTTAGCTATGACCCTGATCCTATAACCCTGACACATGCAAAAAACTTACTTTGATTTCACTGAGAATTTTGCCTGTCGATGTGTTGCAAGGTTTGGCTCTGTTTTAAGGGTTTAAACTATATTCTGCTGTATTCAATGAGCTTTTAATAAATATATATGGCAGATATAAAATTTTAGCTAATGTGTTAATATTTTAAATATTTTTCCCCCAATACCCACTTGACTAGATTAGAGATAAGTGCTATCAGCAAAGAGAGCACCATGTTACTAATTGCACTGGGGCCATTTAATAGCAAATATGTTGCAAGTGCATCCTTAAAAACCAGGAGTGGGGAGGGAAAGGGAGTCAGACTAGTATTATAATTTGTTCTCTCCAGAGATTTCTGCCTTATTTTGCCATGCTCTCCTCTAACTCACAAGATTTTCTCCTACTCCTTTTCTCCCACACACACTTTTTTCCCCTGGCATTTTGAAATGGCATTTTGGCATTTTGAAAACATCTTTGTTCTGCCTCAAGGGCAACTGCCCTCCCCATCACCAATGTAAATGATATCAGGAAACCCATGGAAATCATGTTTGGAGTTTAAATTCCCCAGCTGGGACTCAAAGCCATGTCACCAGATAGCCAATAGTCAAAACAGGAACACGAAGAGATGGTTTCATTTAGCTACTACTGTTGCTAAATGTGATAGCAGTGTGATGCTATCACTAGTGACAACGACATTCTTCGTTTGTCATCAGCAACAAGACAGCTGCGGGTTTTTATGTGGATTCTTTATAGCCATTTTTAAAAATAAAACTTCAGCATTTCATTTTAGATTTTTCACTCATCTTGTTTGTTTTAAAGCATTTACTATGCGTGCCAAAGAAGCAACCATGCATTCATTCATGAGTATGTATGGACTAATTTTGGTCTGCTTTCCACTTGGTTTAGCTGTAAAATTAATGGTTTTTAACACTTTGGTTAAAAAAGCAGTGCACTCAGTTCATGTGGTGCACATACTAAATATTAGAGAGGCCTCAGAGTCGCCAAACCCACGATTCGGGAAGGTTTGGATTTGGAACTGGGTGATGATTCATATTCCTATTCTGAGCTACAGATAACAGAACACAAAACGCCATTAACATGATAGTAAGCCAGAACCAGTGTACACGTCTATAAGAAAAGGAAATCTGCCTCAGGAACGTGAGTGCCAATGCACCCAAATGAAGAAGGTGTTTGGAGGCTGAAGGAATCAGATGTTTTATAGCGGGTGAGTAGCATAAACAGCGGCTTCTGAAAATTAAGTTTCATGATTTACCAAACATTCACAACAACTTATCACGGATGTAAAATACTGTTAGATTTGCATGGCAGCATTTTACACCCACTTTGCTTGTGCTTTGTACTGGTGGCAAATAGCTACACAAAGTGCCAGGCAAGGAGAATCAGGCCCTAGTAATTATAGGCTCTATCCTGCCACCTTTGTTCACACTGGGCCAGATCAGAGAGATGCTGATTTACACCATCTGAAAATCTGGCTCATTTGAGTAATGTTGACTCCAGAGAGTACTTCTATTGATCTTAATGGGGCTACCTGCACAAGTAAATACTACTCAGCCTGACCAAGGGTGGCAGAACCAGGCCTATAATTTGTAGGCCAGGCACAGTAATGACAGACGAGACACGTAACACATCATTATTTGTTTCACTCCATCTAAAATTATTTCTAAAATGGAAAGAACTCGAACACAGTCACAGAAACTCTGAGTCATCTTATGGTATTTTCTTCATGCTTGTGTCTGCCTACTTGATTCAGAAAGAAAGTGAACATTCATGAGCTCAAGCCTTTTTACTTGAAGAGGCTGCTTAAAAGTGACAATAGAAAGATTGTAGAGGAAGAATTTGCACCAAATAATCTGGAAAGTATTTGCAATAAATGAGAACGAAGTGTGTGTTTCTGTGAGCGTCCAGAACGGGTCTTAGAAAAGAGCCACAGCAACTTTTCAGCTATTAAAGAAAAGAGATCCTAAATCATTACATCTAACTAGATTTCCTAAACAGTGCCTGGACAGATAACCCCTGCTTGTGATGAAGGCAGCTGATGCAGCAATGGGGAGCATGGGTGCTGGCGGGTGTGGCTGGTGCAACAAGAATCATGCTTTTACAAGGCGGGATTCTTTATGATAGGCTAAAAGGATGTGCTGCGGAGGACACTGTCCCCTTCTGATGTTGCCAGCTAGTGCTTGCGTCTGGTGGCAGTATGTGTGTCAGTTCTTGGAGGACTTGACATGTCCCCACAAAGGTTATTTGTGCTGCCAGAGTGCTGCCCTAAAAAGACAGCTCAAAATTTCCCCCCGTGGGAGGGAAGCCTGGGCAGGCAGCTGTGCCAGGCCCTGCAAGCACAGGGGTATTGTTACGCCCTGATGGTGGAAGGGAGGGATACCAGAGGTGGGGTTGCCAGAGCACAATACAGACAGATTAAGAAGGATTTTCAGGGGGATAGAAATCACTCTATAAATGTAGCTGTTCAATGCTTGAGTTAATTTGGTATCTGTGAAAGTAGAGACCGGTAGAACTGATGAGCCAGGCAGAAACCCAGCTGAAGACTCCAAATGTAGCACAAATCTGACTTAAGACATCCTTGCTTTTGGGTACCTCCTGTGGAGGATGCAATCAGGTGGAACTGTGGCATACTCTGCACTTGGTGGGTTTGTTATCTGCACAAATGAGGATAAGACCAACAAATTCATTTTCACTTGTGAACTAAGCTACTATTTGACTCGTAGTAAGAGAGCAGAGAGCTTGTTTCCTTCCTTAGCAAAGCTAATTTGAGATAGGAAGATTTATCTACTAATTTCCCAGGCTGTATTAAAGTACATAGTCACTTGGAGAGGTTCCACAGCTCTCCCTGCAATTTTGCCATTTCCTCTCGAATTCTTTTTGCTTAGATACCAGTGTCAATCATCCCATGCTGAGCTGGTTTTTTGTTACATTTCAGACCTAAGGACAGATTGAACTAGCAAGTTCTTAGATAAGAGGTTTGTAGGGAGCAAACCCAGGTCCTGTGGGAACTGATGATGATTGAGACTCAGTAGCCCAATTGTAAGGGGTCAAAATCTGCCTTACTCCTCAGTTCAGCTGCTTATTTTTTTGTTTTGGTTTGTTTTCTTTTTTTTAAGCTCTTCATTTTTCTTTTGTCATCCCTGCCAAGTCAGCCTTGTCACTGGGTGGGGTTACTGCATGCTCTGACAGTGATCAGGTTTGGGGTCAATCTGATTTCTCGTGGTATGGCATTCCACAGTTGAGGTCGCTTCGCTGAAATGCTCTGTCTCTACTTCTGAAAGTTACATGCAAAACTCTGACAACTGCAACATCTTCCATTAAGCATGTATGTCTGAGTGGATGAGGATGGAGAGCCAGAGGGAAGTACTGAAGCTAAACCCCAGCTTGGGATAGATTTTTGTAAGGTCACACAGTTCATATCCAAACTGTGATAGTGACTCAAAATTGTTACCATTTGGAAGCTGTTTAGTGGCCTATGTGAAAGGAATTCATAGAGGCAGGCAGTTTTTCAGAGGACAGGTCTCCAGGTCACAGAAAGGTGACATTAGCTAGCACTCTTATTGTCAGTGTCAGCAGGCATCCAAGGATGTTATGGGGCATGGAGGCTGATCTGTCCTCTCTTGCCTACATGATGAGGCAGTGCAGTGTGAGACGGCCGGCATTGCTACTGCCAATGCTCTACCTGTTCAATGGCTAAACAGAGGAACTCAGTCTTTAGCACTTTGCAAAAGCACTATATTTCTTAAATTTTTTAAAAAAACTTTATAACATTGTACATTAGATTCTACTTACTAAAAATCACGCCCCCTCTCAATCGCTCAGGTTCTCTAGTTGCCTTCCAGGGAAAAAAAATAATACAAGACCTGAACTTCTAACATAGAAGTCAAGGAAAGAAAAAACTCTGAGGCCTGCCTTAAACAGCAAAATGAAGCACAAAGGAGAAAAGGCATAAATGTCTTTTCCTCGTATTTTCTTTGCAGGTCAACTTTGGGTACAAAGAATGCAAAGTGAGCATGGGAACAAGATTGCTAGCAGTGTTGTATGAAACAGCACACAAGATTGTGTACGGATCAGCAAGCAGCTAATACAATTGACCAAGAACTTTTTTCATAAAAGACCAAGGTCCATCTCCATTTCTTCACTTAAACATTTAGGTGTGATTTTTAGTTTGTTCCCTCCTCATTCTAATTAGCATAAACTCAGCTCTATCTGAGGAGAGGAACTGGCCTGTGAGGTGGATACTAAGACCCTCTCTCAATACCCATCTCATTCAAACCAAAGGCCACATCATCCCATTGATGTTTAAGCAGATCCTCCCATTGGTTCCAGTAACATATAGTAGCACTCATAAAAAAAAATCCTCTCAATGCAAATAAATGGTGTTATGATATAAAAAGTTATTTATTATTACTGTATTCTTTTTACATTTTGCAGTTTGTGCTGGATATCAGTGTGGGATGATGCTTACAAATCAATGGCAGGTTTTGACCACTATGTTCAGCACCAGCATTTGCTTTCAAACCCATAGGCCTGATTCTGAATTCAGTTATATTGATTTTATACTGGTTTAAGGCCACACTTCAGTGGAGTTACTCCTTCAGGCTGATGTAACTGAGAGCAGAATCTCCAGTCTGTTATCTGTGTGCGCTCTTTTCTGGTACAAAGGTGGTTTCACATTTGTGGGCCCCAGATCAGAGACAGAAATATGGTCACATCCCTAAGGAACTGCGGAATACTTTCATAAAGACAGACTGGAAGTTTGTTCACCACTGCCTCCTGAAATCTTATACATTTAAGACACTTAAAACATTTTTGCGTAAATATCTGCATTATGACACAGATTCAAAATAAAAATGCAGATTGTAAGCTAAATTCTGTTCTCAGTTACCTATTTATTCACATATTTATATTGGTTACAATGGAGCTACTGCAGATTTACCTGTGTATAACTTAGTGTAGAAACTGGCCCCATTTTCTTGCAAAAGACTCAAAGAACTTTATTCATTCTTACTAATTTTAATGAAGTTTTGAAACACACTGGGTGTACCTCCAGAACTGCAGTTGACTTGTTATTTCTGAAAACTTGGTTTAGCTACTCTGGGCCTTGCATCAAAGATATGGCTTTATCAATGTCACCTTTATGTTAGCAAACAGATTAAATGCTTCTAATATCTAGCATAATGACATTCTGTATGGTTTAGATCACATTTGTGATAGTATATTTGATACAGTTGTAAACCTTGGAAGAATAAGGCTGCCTAAGAGAATAGCTTTTTTCTAGCTTAAACACATTACAATTGCGAGTGTAAATCACTTGTCAGTCTATGCCAAATGTAACAGTGTTATAATCTGAGGGGAAAAAAAGAAATAAAGTACAGATAATCTTTTTGGCCATTTTCTTGGCACCGTCAGACATTGGAGACTGACAGGTCCTTCACTTGAGTGACAGGTGTCCTTTGAAATGCCTGTGAATCAGTATCTGTACAGACTGTTGAAATGCATATTTCCATCCTTATCGTAAAGGAATGGATGGGCAAGATAGGTGCTGTTAACATTGCAAATAGCTCCAGAATTATTCATTGTCAGCTCCAGGCAAAGAATAGGGGGAAAGTTTTATTATTCACCATGCACAATAGCAGGATGCTTAATGATTCTCAGTTACCTTGGCAGAATTGTCTGTCGACTTCAGGCACTAGCAATGGGTGACACAGGTCTGGCCAAGTGTTAGAGCAAGATCATACGGTCTGGTCCCATTTTAATTTCTAATACATTAATCTTTCCCTCACAGATGCACAATGAATATTCCATAGTCTCTTGTTTGTCAGAAGCTGTCTGGCTTTCATCTATTCAGGTGGTTTCATTGACTGTGAAAGCTTGCTTAAAAGGCCTGATCAGTCAATGACAACTGTCTCACAATAGCATTGAGTAATGCTTCCCTTTTTTCTTTTCAGGCATCTGATAGACAACTTTGACACCTGATCTCTGGGGACCTTATGGAGTCACTCAGAGTTCTTAAGAGACTTCCCTTACTTTATCATTCCAGAAAGAATTGTCACAGGTGAATGTATCGCACTTTCTCAGGAGCTGAACTCGACCCTCGAATCCATTTCATTTGCACTGTAGGTTTCACTCTGAATTAAAATGGATTAAGTTGGCTTAATGCTGTTTTACAAGCAAGCTGCAAGCACCACACCATTCATTTTTAATTTTAATCCTTTGTCTTAGCCTGTTAATTACAATTGTTTTAAGTTCATTATCCCGCTGTGCACATTGTTACTAGCTGGATACAAATGCTTGTAAGCTGTGTCCTTACTTTTGCAGGTACTGACCCTTGAATTGTTAAATTAGCCTATGCCTGTGCCTAACAGCAGACTCTATGATCTACAATTCACTCTTTAACTTTTTATTCTTCTCTTGTTTCTAATTAATTAAGTAATAACCCTACATTAGCATTGGCGGAAAAGGGGACTAAACATATAGTTCAAAAACCCAAAGGCTGAGATGTGGCGTGAAATCCTGGCCCTATTGAAGACAAATGGCATTTTGCCACTGACTTTATTGGGGCCAACCTTTCACCCCGGCTTCTTATGCAATGGTATATGTTTATACACCGGCTTATCTGACACTGCTGTGTTGGAGTTATGTCTATTATACAGCAAAGTTCCATTTTAAAACATCATGAAATGGACTCAAAACCAAATGTGGACTCCCCATCTCCTGCCTGGCTAACTCTTCCTCCCAATCCTTTCCTTTAGGTAAACTGGAGAGAGTGCATACCACAAGGGCCCAAAGAGAAAATATTCAAAGGTCAAACAAGACTTTTGTTTGAATAGGAGCTGCTTTTTTCAGTTTTATTGCTCTGAAATCTATAAGTCCACTCAGAATTCCATGTGCCGAAAAATGGCGTAGTTATTCAGGTGTGTCAGGGAATAATCTCAATGGATTGTTAACCCCACTGATTTGAAGAGCACGCAGAAAGGATTAGAATTGGTCACATTGATTTTGATATAAGAATTGACACCATGCTTTGGGAAAAAGCTTGAGCCAAAGCCGTGTAGGATAACGTTCTCCCAGACATGTTTTGGTTTTGCCTATTTGCTACTTGATTTTGGCCAGAAACAGAAGTGCTGAACTACAGCGAAGAAAGGCTGTTCTTGTGGAATTTCCGGCCTGACTGGAAGCAGGAAGTACAGGGACTCATGAAAGAAAATCAATCCTTGTGAGCCTTCCAGTCCAATTTTGCAGACCCTAGAGGTTTGGATTGTTCTAATAAGGGTCAGATAATGCAATTCTGAAGGACACAGAACCTTTTGAGGTTCACCCCTCACTAATTAGTGTAGTTATTAGTACAATATCATGTCAAGGAGCTATAGAACTAAAGCTCCTTGTTCTGATTGGCTGAGATATATTTGTAATATTATTAAGTGATGGTCCAAAAGTAGCATCCAGATTACAAGGGCATAAACCTATTGTAATGGGCTTAGCCCTCCCCGGTTAGCAGGGTTGTGGGTAGGTGTGGTTTGACAGAGAGCTGGAGGAATGGCAGCTGAAACAAAGTGGGTTTTTGGAGGATGGGCTGCCTGGGGCCAGCACTGGGGGAGGCAGGCACTGCTGTGTTAGGGAGCTGGCTGCATTAAAGTTTGTGTGGATTTTCAGACTGTGTAGCCTTGCACCACTGATTCAGATAACCCAGTTGTTACACTGTTTTACTCTTACAGGTTCAGTGGTCTGAATACAAGACTGGTCATCAGCAGTTCTAGTCCTGGCTCTGACACTTGCCTTGAGCAAGTTACTTAGAGCCTCTCTGCCTCAGTGTCCCTTCTCTAACAGTAACTATTTCACATGGGTGTTATGTATATTGATTAGTTATTATTTGAAAGGATATTATAATATCATTACTTGTAGAACTAGGACTTGGCTGCTTAGAGAGAAGTGATTATTTACTCCTGAGGTCCCAGGTGTTACAATGAAGTCAGATAGAAACTCTGTCAATACCTCAAAAATAACATCGCTGACAAAGGTGATGATGATAAACATTTTCAGTAGGTTAGCTGTGGAAGAACTATTTCACTATTAGGTTTAATAACCGAATGAGGGTGAATTAAAAGCAGGTTGGCACAACAGGAATAACTGCTTATCAGAAGGTTGACTATTTCTGGTGTTGCCAGCCATATATCTGATGGGCTGAAATTCCTTGCTCCAGGTTATTATGCTATGGTTAGACAGTGGGTAGTTTACCTCTCTGAGTTTGGTGGCTACAAATGCCAAGATAAATCAATAGTTTAACTGTTGGGCTCCTGTTTACTCTCTCCTTCAATAAGTGCAGAACAAACATATTAACAAACCAGTCCTGAAACAAGCAGTATCAACTCCTGTGTATAGGGCCACACTGGAATGGACACTTTATGTGGGCATCCAGGGAAAGCATGCATGGCCTATGGCCTATGCAAAGGACTGTCACAGTTACAGTGACAGGTCCTTTGGGGTGTCCCTCCGGGTCTACGGTGTCTCAAGATGAGTGCAGTGGAGATGCAGCCTAACTTCCCTCCATATGTGATCGTAGGTTGGTCTGGCAGTGCTACTACTTTCCTTTCTGCACAGATGGGTAGAGTGTGGGCAGAGCCACTCCACCCCCAACACTGCACCGGCAGGTCCAGCTGAGATGGTGTGAAGCAGGAGGGGAGTTGGGCCAGGTAATTCACTAGCACAGATTACATCTCCCTGGTCTAAGTGAGAACCAAGCACTGAATTGTGATTCTGACTCGCAGTTTGGTCCCTGGGTTTCTCCTGGGGCAGTGTAACTACCCCTTTCTCAGGATTCAGTGGAATGCCACACACTAGCCCTTAGTGATTGGCCTGCAGGTGGCACAACCCTTAACTGATAAAACTACCATAGAACTCCATTGTGCATTCTCCCGTGAGAGTCCTCCCTTCTCTCTTGTGCTGCTGCACCAAAGATAGGGAAGCACATTTCACATAGGGCTGGAAACTTCAAGTACTTAGGGCTTGTCTACACTTGAAACACTACACCACCGTAGCACTGCAGTGTAGACACTACCTATGCCGACAGGAGGCGTTTTCCCATTGATACAGATAATCTACCTCCCTGAGAGGTGGTACTTAGGTCAACTGAAGAATTATTTTGTCAACCTAGCGCTGTCCACAGCGGAGGTTATGTTGACTTAACTATGTTGCTCAGGGGTGTGGATTTTTCACACCCCTGAGCGATGTGGCTGGGTCAACCTAACTTTTTAGTGTAGACCAGGCCTTTCCCACACTGGGCCAGATCCAACTCCCAGTGGAAGCCTTTCCACTGACTTCAGCAGGCATTTGATTGGGTCCACTGTGTAGTACTTGCCCATGTGAATAGTTCCAATTAAGTCAATGGAACTGCATGAGCAAAAACTATTCACTGTGATTACAGATTGCAGAATTTGGCCCTTAATGTTTAAGTAACAAATGCTAATACAACATGAATTCCTTATTTAAACTCTAAATAGTATCTAATCTTACAAACACATTACATTACACATTACTGCGATGTGGCAATATTACTGCTTCAAAGTTTAAATTAATCCCTTACATCTTCCTACAACAGTGCTGGAAACTCAACAAAAACATGACATTAGTGTAAAAAGCTTACTGAGGTTTGTCTAACAGAGATTCCTCCTTGAAAATTCCTGTCTGTTAGGGTCAACTGAGTGCAAAAGAAGATCTGGAAAGAAAACGATTTATGTCAGTTGAACACTTTCCCAAGGTCCAGTTGCAATGCACAGCTTTCTGAGTGTTTGAGCTAAAAAATGCCTCTACTCATCATTCTGTTTCAGGTTTTACTTACCATGGATATATAATAAGAGGCCAGTTTTTTGTTTTTGGCAAATGGCCTTTCTCAAGGAAATGAAACTGAACTGTGTGTAAAAAGCTTTTGTTTAATCTGAAAAGAAAAGAGCACTGGACTGAGACTGCATTAAAGTCTGAATCACACTGTGTTCTTTTAGACATTGCTGTCCAGCTACCCCCTGCCATATGCTAGAAATTAATGAAATTACACCTGTATTTGGATGTGAATAATTAAGACCATTTCAATCTGAAACAAGTCACACATTAAGGGCCAAATCCCATTCCACCAGTGACAGTGACTAAATTGGCTAAAGCCAGCAGGCTTCACTGATCCTTCGCTTCACTAAATCTGATCACTTCTGTCTCTGTGCCATGGAAATAAAAATACTTTCTGTATTACTCCACCTCATAGTGGACCACTGAAATACAAACCCCAACGGTCTTTTCAGCAGCACATATAATCCAGTCATTCATTTTAGCTCCTTGTGATGGAAGACAGACTCCTTTCTCTTAAACCTTTTTTTGATTTGAATTAATGTATGTTTAAGCAAAAAATACTATTTGACATCAACAAGACTTTAATCTAATTTACTGTTGCTCAGATTCAGGGTACAAAAAGTGGATTGACTTTTCGGTCATGAATGTTGAAGAAAATCAAGATAGGAAGGAGAGTCCCAAATCACAGTCAGTTTAACTCTGGTCACCATATCTAATGATCTATTGTCCTATTGTCCAGCACAGAAAAGCTGAAAAGATCATTTGTTTTTGTGAGGATGGTGGTGGGGTTTTGTTTGTTTTTTTTTCCAAAATAATATTAGAATTTTTTTATCAGAAAAAATACAGACAGACTTGTAAGTGTTCCCATTCTTGTGTAGCTCTATAAAACTTTAAGCAACAAACCATAGCAATTAAGGGCCCTCAAAGGGAATTGTGAATGCGCAACACTTCACAGGATCAGGCCCTTCAATGGAAGTTAGGCATCTAACTACTTTTGAGGATTTGAGCTTTTAAGCCTTTCACTGTATGCTCCAGCAATTACTTTTGGTTACTGCAGAACTCCCCAGCTCAATTCACAGAAGTTTGTGCAGTGCTTTTTTGGCTTGACTTCATGCAGGCTGAAGTTCACTTGGAGTTTTGGGGTTCAAACTAATGCAAAAATCTCAAAGCTGAATTCAAAACCGCCAACTGTTGGCAGACTTAGGGTTGATACTCGGGAAAACCATAGGTTTCATGTGGTTTCCACGCAAAGTGAAACTTCTGACCTGGGCTTGCTTGAAGCCGTGGCGCATTCTCACTTAAAATGCAAATTTAAGCCTGGAACCTGGAACTGACCTCTTCTGGAGTTGTTTTTAAATGTAAGTATCACACAGCTCAGTAGGGCTCATCACAAAGTCAAAAAGTAGAAATCTGTCTTGCAGTGCTGAAAGGTCAGGGTTCAAATATAGGGGCTATTACAGGGGTACATAATAGGCATTTTGGAGAGGCAGAGGCAATGTAACCTAATGGATGGAGCACTGGAATAGGACTCAGGGCAGCTGAGTTATATTTCCAGCTGTGACACTGGTTTACTGGGTGACCTCGGGCAAGTCACTTCACCTTTCCGTGTCTCATTTTCCCCAACTGTAAAATAAGGCTAATGATAGCGCCTTTGTAAAGTGCTTGGAGATGAAAAGTGAGGAAGACCTTGGTCCTTTTTTTAACATTTCATATGTTAAACTCTAAATGTCTCTGCTCTGATTTCCCAAAGATTTTACATTTTCATATGGAGTGCAGAGATCATTTTAATGATTCAAAAACTGATTATTTTTCTGTGGAACTTAGTTATGATTAACTAGGCACATACACAGAGGATTTGAAAAAAAAGTCTCTGTTGAACATTACACTGAAGTTGGCCTATGCTCTCAATAAAAGCTCATTATGGAAAGATTATGAACATATAACAATACATTTTAAGTGTGCTGCAATGATCCATAAAATTGGTGTGGCTAATTAGCAGATCAAATCTCTATGAGAACTGGATCACTGTAATATCCTTGGGTAGTTTAATTCTGTAGGTATTTTACTATCCACACATGTTTAGTAAAATTAAATAACAGTATAAATGTTCAGTGGGATTAGAACAACAGTAAAATGAAACCAAACAAAATGAGTTTATTTTGTTAATAGAATAACAGAGAATCCCAATGTTGATATAACATTACACAAAATCTAGAGCAAACACAGTCTGAATCCCAGTCTCATTTCACATGTAATTAACCTTTCTCAATCAAGCTAAGCATCCCTCATACCTCCTCCTCAACTACTATGCACCCACATCTCCTCTTTCATGTGGATAAAAAGCATGCATTAATTTAGGCTTGAAGTGCTTCCTTACACAGTGCTTTAAGTCAGTGCCTTCCCAAGAACATTTACAGCCCTGATCATTCAGTAGCATTTACATGTCTTTTGTGCAAGTCCCAATCCAAAGAATTAGGGCCTGATTCAAGATCCACTGAAGTCAGTACTAAGTCCCTTAGAGAAAAACAGTCACCGTGCCACTCCAGAGTTCAGTGCACACAGTTCAGAGTGCACCATTGCTTTAAGGGAGAAATGTTGCCATACATGCTCAAGGTAACCGCACCTCACTACTCAGCCCACGACCCATCCAGAGATGGACTTTCTGGCAGCTCCCAGAAAATCTCAAACTTCAAAAGTCTCAGAGAAGAAAAGAAGGGACAGTCAGAGAAGTGCTGGGAATGGAAATTTTTGCTAAAAATTTCAATCACTCAAGAAACTATGTGCTACCGAACTAAAATTTCCCCTTGTTGTTTCAGTTACGGAAGTTATAGGTAGCTTTGGAGAAGTTTATCCATCATTTCTCCTCCTTAAAAATCTTGTTACAGACTGATGGCCGGTGGGGGGGCTGTGGTCCTCCTTTCTGAAAATGACTCCTTTTGGTTTATTGAAAATATAGGAAGTGTTTGGGTCTGTTCCTGTTTCATCCAATTTCTTTAATCACCCCGTTCACCCTTATATAATAATATTTTAAGAACAATGTCTCCGAAACACCCTTCTTTTATACAGGAACTCTGGAAGTATGAAAACTTGCACTCTAGTTTTTAAGTGATTATTTATTACATTCAGTGAATTTGTTTGAGCAGTCAGAATACTATTGTGATTTATAGTTTCTTAAGGGGGTACTAATATTTCATCCACTATTTTGTTTTGTTTTCTTAAAAATACTGTATTTGCGCTGTGACACTTAGAGGGAGGGTTTGTCTAGATGTAACACCAGGATGATGCATCTTTAAATCAGGGTCATTAGCAATTGTAGGATTTAAGTGGTAATGCAAACTTAATTAACTAAAAGGAATTTTCCATATTAACCTCAACCACACACCTGTAATGCTCATGCAGTCAACCCAGAAAGGTATATCTGACTGGAAGTAGAAATGGGAGGAAATGTCAAAAAAATCCACAATCACTTGTGAAAAGACAACAGATCATGTCAAAAATCTTCAGAATTCAGTAAGAACACGCCTAGGCTGGGCTGACTCAGCAAATATTCATCTTCTTGCCCCGGTGTAAAAAAAATTCAACTATGAGCGACCAAGATTAGATGAAAAATTGTTCCTGTCTGGTCTAGACTTGTGTGGAGAACCAAGATGTAATAAAGGTAAGGTGCATGGATTAAAGCTTAAAGTCTTACTATCAGGATGTTAAGCATTATTATCTCAATTTTACTGATGTGGAAACCAAGGCCCAATCCTGAATGTATGTGGGTACCGGATTTGGGCCTGGATGACATCCCAGAGTTCATGTTGGAGTCCTGTAGCAGAGCTAGGAATGGATCTCAGATCACATATCTCCAGTCCTGTGCTTTAGTGATAAGGCCTGTTGCTTACCCATTTAGTGGTATGTTGTGAATGCTTTTGCTATACTCATTTCTGAGAGTAGTAGTGAGTCTATGGTGTGCTGGTTAGAACACATCCTGCTGGACTGTGCAATCATCCTTGGCATGATTAATGCCAGCAAAGTACTGGATAAGTTTAATGTGCAAAAAAGACAGAGCAAGAGTGTTTTATGCATTTTATTTAATGCATTCAAGTGATTGTAAGAGTCAGCTCCTAAATGCTACATCTGACTGGTGTACAACTAACCTGCATATTTTGTTGGCGTTGCATAGAAGAGCCTACAATTGCTTTCTAACTTTTGATGTTCTCATCAATGAATGTTAATTTCTGACTGAATTTTTCAGATCCCATAGCTCGTAAATAAATGAATATGCTGTATTTTGTAAGCAATTTCTTAGAATTGCTTAGCTTGTGTTGAAGTATTTATTTTAAAAATGTCCTGCAGGGATTCCCAAAAGGTGGTCTTGAAATTTTATCATATAAGGCTATTTTAGTATTTATAAAATAGCTAGTTTGGCACCTTCCAATGCAAGATTTGTACATTTAATGCTAAAGTGCTTATGCAATCACATATTAACACATTTCTTCCATGATGTACTTCATTTCTATATTGCTTAAGAATCAACTTTTTGCAGGTGCACAGCTGGACTGAATGGCCATTTAATTCCATTAAATACATAATTTTATGTAATCTTCTTGGGAATAGTCCAATTTTAGGGTTTTTTCCCCCTAGTTAGTTACTCCTGGTTTAAACGGAGTTAAAACACAGTCTGAAAGACATCATGGACTTTAACTGATACTAGAAGGTTCACAGATTATTATCCTTTAGTAATCAACATCTAAACAGAAGGGGAAAGTCTTCTCCCAATGAACACTCATAACAGCCTTTAAAACAAGGCCCCTGCAGAAGCCTCCACTAATCCTGAGAATGATCAGAGTAAATGTTTCTAATTTCACAAAAGAAAAGGGAGAATGTCCCTGTCATGGAATCTGTGGTTTCAGAACTGACACAAACAAGATCTGAGCTTTTCAGAACATGAAAAAGTGAGATATTAACTCGTATTCGCTGTAATAAGTGGGGCTGGTATTGAAATACATGACAACTCATGGGAGTATAAATAGAGCCAAAGGAACCTTCGCTCAGTAATGGAACTGCAAAGTGCTCCCACATCAAAGCAGTATGTATGTGCTTGAGTAATAACTACATTAGTTTCATACCTATTTTGATAGATTTTTCTTGTTATGCCTAGATAAGCTGTCAGCACAGTACAAATTATATATAAAATTCAAGGGACACTTTTCCATACATTTTATTGGCAAGGCCTCTAGACTCCAGCGTTTTGACCTCTAGATTTCTAGTGTCCCTAGAAGTTCTCAGAGATTTCCAAGATACAATCAACACCCTGTTTAAGGATATTATAATTTTGTTCCTTTCGTCCAGTTGTGCATGGAAATATCCAGGCAACAATTCTCTTTCACCTGAATATATGTCTGCAGTCTTAAAGCAGTTTAATAAATTAAGCCACACAGTATTGCTGTGTGATAAGCAGATATTATCTACATTTTATAGACAGGGAAATGAGAGGTCATAAGCCTTATCTGATGTCAACACAGGAAATCTGGTGCATAGGTAAGAATAGAACCCAAATCCAGCTATTAGCCTGGTGCCTTGACCATAAGAATCCTGCTTTTAGGCCACTGATTTATTGAATTATAGCTTATTGATTCATTTTTTGTATTTATAATTGTGATGATGTTCCTTATATCTGAAATTTCCCATACTGTTTGATAAGTGGTAGTTGATAGACTACCAGGTGATGGGAGTGATATGCAAACACAAATACAAGCTGGTAGATAATAGAACCACAAAATCAACGGGCTGGTGTTGTCAGACACAAAGAGGGATTTTAAAAGCCTATTTTATAACGTATCACTCTTAATCACTAAACCAAAGAAACTGCAAGTACCAAACTCAGAGGCACTCTTTATTACTGAATTGGATAACATTACCACTAGCATGCACAGTTCTTGTGGGAATTAATGCATGAAAATTCAGTTTTGCATAACAATGTCAAAATCATAACTCTGAAAAGGCCCAGCTTAGTTATAAAACTCAAGTGGAGGATTGATACAGTATCTTTAAAGACTTCATAAATGCTTTGTGATTGTGCATTGTATAATATCTCTGACAAGATATAAGAAGAAAGTGTTCCATTAAGTACACAGGCACAGATCAGATCCCATAGCTCCATTTCTGGAGTCATGTTTGTTTTAGGTAAAGGTCACCAAGAAATGTTCCTTTGAAACTTCAGATATTAGAAGAATATAAAGAAACATTACGATGAAGGGCCTTTGTGTAGATCATTTTGGCAAAAACCCATAAATATCAGAATATGAAGAGGGACTTCACCACATACTATGCAAGGCTAATGCCCACTTTAGAGCAACATTCAATGTTTTCCACATCACTTGCACTTTCATTGAAAATGTAAGATCCATTACATCAGTATTTAAAGCACTTAATCCCTTATTGTATTTTGTATATTTTTTAAAACACTGCCCACTTTTTATTTGCAAGTATTTTGGTAATACATGACGTTAAATGGTTCTATTTATGTATTTTTTTATTCTTGTCGCCTTACTTCTAGCAGCCCTCTATTTGTGCTGCTGTTTATCAAGAAACACCATGTGAAAGTTAATAATAACATAATTTAGAGCAATAATTACATTTTTATTCAATAGCTGTGGGAAAACACTGAGTTGAATAATGAGATAAAAATGAGTGTCTCGGTCCTAACAGGACATTAATCAACATATTAACAGTGTAGGCAAACTGATTTGAGACTGTTATGGCTTAATTTGTCTCAAAATCATTATTTTTAATGTATTGCATAATGTACTTTAAAATATGTGTTGAAGTGATTATACGTAAGCATTACATTTGCACAGAATAGATGTTACTCTTTATTCTGCCATAGATTATAACTTTTTTTTTTATAGTAGACAGTATAAAATAGATATTCCTGAAACTCTGGCATTTCAGTTAGATTGAGATAAAACTAAATTAATTCTGCAACATATTTTATTAAGGCCTGTTATCACTACAAAAGCCACTGGGATTTTGTTGTTGCAGCTGGGGGTTATGGGTTTGGTTTGGTTTTTACAAAATTCCAGAATGCTATCAAACTTGTCCTTTAACTTGTAGCAACCAGCAGTGCAATTCATTTTAACTGTGCTCAGCTCTTCAGAAAATTCTCCAACAGAATTAGACAATGAGGTCGTCCATTCTAATCATTAGCATCAGGTTTGGTCAGTGGCAATGTCTGATGACACATTAGACCTTCTTTGGTGCAGTGTGTGTTTTGTGAGAAGATCCTGATTTTTTGATTATAACATTGTGACTGAGAAAGCCATCAAGTAATAACAGTGCATTTACTGTCCTTACTACCATTGTTTTTCCCTACTGAATTTATTTGGAGAAAGCTACAGGTTTCTAGTTGCAGACGTTACAAAATTGTGTAACTTTACCAGAAACAGCAGTGTGGTTGATGGGATGACTGTTTATTGTGCTGCAATGACAAGTGCTATTTCTCCTTGTTTCTTCTGAAGAACATGCTGTAGTGACTCAGTGGTACGATGTACAAAATGGCCTAAAACCAAAGCATTTCATTGTATATGGCCTTATGAAAATACCGAATACACTAAATTCATGTCTGTAGAGTATGAGGCAATGGATTTACATCAGGGATAAATTTGGCCCTCTATATTTTGTTGCTGTTTGAAAATTAATGTTTTCCCTTAAATTAGCTCTACTCTGAAAAGTGAGTTTCTAAAAATTGTACCTTCTTATGCAACAGATCCATGCTTTGGAGGTATTCAAGGTTCTTTCTCAAAAAGAAAAGGAGGACTTGTGGCACCTTAGAGACTAACAAATTTATTTGAGCATAAGCTTTCGTGAGCTACAGCTCACTTCATCGGGTGAATGCATCCGATGAAGTGAGCTGTAGCTCACGAAAGCTTATGCTCAAATAAATTTGTTAGTCTCTAAGGTGCCACAAGTACTCCTTTTCTTTTTGCCAATACAGACTAACACGGCTGCTACTCTGAAAAAGGTTCTTTCTGTTTATTTTAGTGACAAATGTACTGTTTACTCCTGTTACAACTGCAGAGACAGTTGTAAACCTATGGGGAGAGTTTGGTTCTACTCCTTCTTGTGCAACATCAACAGAATCATTTGAGAGGTGTACAGAAAAATTCTCTTTTGTGAATTATGGATTTGAGCTTTGGAAATGTGGCTTTGTTCAGAATCAGAACAAAACCCCCAAATTTCAAAATTCTCCAGAAAAGTAAATTCCAAGAAAAAAAAGGAACATTTATTTTGGATTGATCAAAACATTTGGTTTCTCTTTTGACTTCTTTTATTTTATATTATAATCAAATAAATTAATCAAAACAAAAATGCATTTCAAAACAAAAAATCTCATTGTTTCATTCCAAAAATGCTAAAACAGTGTGTTTTGATGTTGTCAGAACTTTCTTTCCCCAGTTTTTTTCTGAAACAAAATTTAGACGTGTCATAATTCTAGTTTCTTTTGGACCTCATTTTCCGTCATCCTAGTCTCCCTACACTTAGCCTAGCCTAACCCGAGAGCTAGAAAGAACAAAAAAAACCAGCTTGTGAATTCCCTTGCAGGATTTAACTACTCTGCCTCCAGGCAAAGAAAAAAAAATCTCGAGCTGCTCTCAGCTTAAAAAAAAAAAAAAAAAAGGGTCCTTTTTAAAAAAAAAAAAACAAAAACCTCCCTGGCTTTCAAGCAGCGAAAAGAAAAAATGTGTCTTTTTTAAAATCCTAGGGTCTGTGCTTCTGGTTCAAAATTATCCCACTGCTCTGCCACCATGTCAGAGTTCCCTCCCCACTCTGAACTCTGGGGTACAGATATGGGGACCCGCATGAAAGACCCCCTAAGCTTATTTCTACCAGCTTAGGTTAAAAACTTCCCCAAGGCACAAATCCTTCCTTGTCCTTGAATGGTACTGCTGCCACCATCAAGTGAGCTAGACTAAGATTCAGGAAAAGGACTACTTGGAGCTCCTGTTTCCCCAAAAATATCCTCCCAAGCCCCTTCACCCCCTTTCCTGGGGAGGCTTGAGAATAATATACCAACCAAATAGGTAAACAAGGTGAGCACAGACCAGACCCTTTGGTTTTTAGGACACTAAAAACCACTCAGATTCTTAAAAACAGAACTTTACTATAAAGAAAAAAGTAAAAGAAGCACCTCTGTAAAATCAGGATGGAAGGTAATTTTACAGGGTAATAAGATTTAAAAACACAGAGGATTCCCCTCTAGGCAAAATTTCAAAGTTACAAAAACAGAAATAAACCTCCCTCTTAGCATAGGGAAAATTCACAAGCTAAAAAAAAGATAAGCTAATGCCTTTCCTTGCTATTACTTACAATTTTTGTAATCTTGGATGCTTATTTCAGGTAGGGTTTTAGGAGGTGGTTTTTCCTGCCCTGGTCCCTCTCTGTCCCAGAGAGAACAACAAAAGACCACACAAACAAAACCTCCCCCCACAAATTTGAAAGGATCTTCTTCCCTTATTGGTCCTTTTGGTCAAGTGCCAACCAGGTATTTGAACTTCTTAACCCCTTACAGGTAAAGGAGGGATTTTATGCTACCCTTAGCTGTATGTTTATGACACCCACACATTCCTCTGCACCGCACCCCACTTTTTTGCCAAAAGTTGGCATTTTTCCTGTTTGCTCTTGCCAACTGATCAAGTCAGAAACAGCAAATGAGACAAATGCCACTTTTGCAAAAAACATTTGGGATGGCTGGGACAGGGCTTAAAAAATGGACCATCTCAGCCAAAATAGGACATCTGGTCACCGTAGTCACAGCCAAGTATCCCAAGGAGAGACAGGAGCCTCCCTTCAGCCCAGGCTTAGAGGACTAACTCCATGAGAGGAAGCCTGAGTGTCTAACTCAAGCTTTGTGAATTTCAATGATTTTTCTAGGTCCTAAAAGTTAAGCATTGCAACATTCAGTTTTGCAACACCTAAGTCCCTTTAAGCCAACTATAATATCTCTTGCAGTAAAAAGGATACAAAACATGGTAGTAGTAACTACAAAGACAATTCTTTATTTTGGTTGCTAGACAGAGAGAGCTGCTTTAGTTTGCCATGGCTCTCTAGGATACAGATTGGCTAACCCAGTCTGTGTTGCCGAAGTCCTGGTATGAATTAAGCAGACATGAAAGGATTGCTACATTGGCTATGGGACACCTGCGGTGCCATTTTTACATTATTGTACAGCAGAGCTGCACTCTAAGGTATAGCTGTTTGCCCTGGAGCCATGGCATGCGAGGAAAAAAAACAATTTTTTTAAAAAAACAAACAAACAAATTTTCTACTTTAATCCTTTAGAATATATTTTTAAATTTCCCTTAACATTCCCATTTCCAAAGCCTTTAAATTAGCATATTTTATTTCTCATAATAATACCTCCCTGGGTACAAAGGGTCTCTCTTTTCTTGGCTTTCTTGTTTTGTTTTTTGGCTGCTGGACCGGATGAATGATGTGGTGGTACAATATCTGAATTGGTAGGCACTTAGCAATTAGGTACTTAGCAATGCTAATGTCAGATGCCAGACAAACTGGATGTCAAACAAAGACCAGCTCGATTTAAGTATTCTGTGTGGTGCACAGAGTTGGCCGTATTTATACATTTCAGAAGACAATAGTACAGTAGATGCTCAAAAGCTAGTGGGGCCACTTACAACAGAAAGAAGAGCAAAGAGAGGTCACTAGTGATACTTTGATGGAATTTTCACAAAATGCGCCATTAAATATATTAAATGCTATATATTTTCTCTTCTATCAGCTGTATTATATCCTATTAAAAGAGCTGCTTATTTAAATCTGGTGAAAAAGGGAGTTGTAAAACAAATCTGATGCTCTTCTCCATTAAGTTTCTTTTTCATTATGTTATTAGTTGCAGATGTTTGTGAACTTCAAATTTGGTAATTTATCACCTGTAGATGTAAAAGCTACACACACTCATTTTTTTGTAATAAAAGGTTTAACACTTTCTTAAGGCAGCTTTTCTGATACAGGTCTAAGGGGTGCTCCCAACATACCGCTTCAGTAGAAACTCTCTGAAAATTTGCTTAAAGAGACACTCATGGCTGGTTCACATAAAGCCAAGGTCCCTAATGAGACCGTACTGTGTGCGGTATGCTTTTGTTCCAAGTGTTCATAGCATGGTCCATGGTTCAAGTGTGATAGTTTATGAATTCTATGCATTAAGTAATTCTTATTTTTTCCAGTTTTAGATTTCTCAGTGTGCATGGTGTTTAAAAGTAGGAATAAGTGAGTGAGTGAATGTATGTAACTGATTAATCCTAATGCCCATCTGTTGCTAAATGTAAGCCTACCAGAAAGAGGAAGAGCATCACAGCAACATGCAAAACAAGCCTAGAAATTGGCCATAGAACAAACCGTAGGTGTAAAAAATATGGTTGAAATATCTAGGTATTCTGTGTTCCAGATGCAAAGTCACTGGACACTTTAGTCTGGGTTCTAAACTCAGTTGTACCATCTTAAATCCAAATTAACTCGATTCATTTCAGCGGAATTACTGCATATTTATATTGGTGCAATTGAGGACAGCCATTGGGCCTTGGATTTTTCGTCCTGAATGTATTTGTTGTGTTCCCCCACAGTTGTCTACTTCTAATCATTTCTGTGGTTTAGCTTCCATGTAAATGTATCTTCACTTGCCTTACAACTAGCAAATGTGGAGAAAATAGATCTAATATGCAAAGTACTACAGCTGTTTAGAAAACTGTAAGCATAAACCTAAAAATTAAAAATGGTCAGAAAACACAGGCTTTGTTGCCCGCTGTACTCTGGGATTGTTTTGAGATCATTGTGGGTTGCTCAAAATTTTTCAATAGAACTTGCAATATTCATTTTTCCATAACTATTTTGGTTTTTTTATAATGACAGTGATGAGCTTATTCAGTGATGAGCTGCCAAAATCTTAACAACGGGTTCCCTCCTCACCACACGAGAGGGTCGTTGCCCACCCCACCCCCCCCCAGGACCCCTGCCCCATCCACCCTCCCTCCCCTGTCCCCTGACTGCCCCCAGAACTGGGCAGGAGGGTCTCGTGGGCCACCGTAGTGGGTGCCCACCCCACCCCTAAGAGCCAGAGGCACCTGCCGGGGGGCGAGTTGGGGAGTCCCGGCGGTGCTTACCTGCGGCAGCTCCCAGGAAGCATCCAGCAGGTCCCTCTGGCTCCTAGGGACAGGGGAGCATAGTTGGGGGGAGCAGGGGGAGCAGCTGCTCCGCCACTGATCACATCAAAAGTGGCGCCTTAGGCGCCGACTCCCTGGGTGCTCTTGGGCTGGAGCACCCACAGGGAAAATTTGGTGGGTGCAGAGCACCCACAGGCAGCTCCCTGCCCCACGCCCGGCCCCAGATCACCTCACCTCCGATCCGCCTCCTCCGCTGAACATGCTGCCCCGCTCTGCTTCTCCCCGCCCTGGCTTCCCACGAATCAGCTGTTCGGCGGGAAGCCAGGGAGGGCTGAGAATCAAGCGGCGGCTTCCCGCTCAAGCCAAGGGTGGCGGAGGTGAGCTCCCCCCGGGGTTACCTGCTGTGGCGCAGGCGGCCCTCCTCGCGCCCCCCCGCCCCGGCCCGAGCTCACCTCCGCCTCCCTGGGCCTGAGCGGGAAGCCACGGCCTGCTTCTCAGCCTGCCCCAGCTTCCCGCGCAAACAGCTGATTCGTGGGAAGCCTGGGAGGGCGGAGAAGCAGGGCAGGGCAGCACGTTCAGGGAAGGAGGCGGAGCGGAGGTGAGCTGGGGCCGGGGGTGGGGCGGGGAGCCAGATTTTCCCCTTGAGTGCTGGAGTACCCATGGAGTCGGTGCCTAAGGTGCCACTTTTGGCCAGCTAAATTTAGAAGCCCTTTTAGAACTGGTTGTCCCTCGCGGAACAACCGGTTCTAAAAGGGCTTCTAAATTTAACAACTGGTTCTAGCGAACCGGTGCGAACCGAGTCCAGCTCACCACTGAGTTTATTCCAATAAAGGCTTAAATTCCTGGTTCATGGCTAGACATACATTCAGATGAAAATCTTCAGAAAAAAATATTTAGCTATCATTTATCCTTGCAAATGTTAAGGCTACTGCAAAAGGACAACGGAGATAGGGAAACTTCCAACTTTTCTGTAGCATATTTCACCTGTGTCATACTTTGCAAGGCAAACAGCAGTGGATGCTTTTAACAAAGGCTTTATCAAGCTTAGTTTAACTGATTACAAATTTGTGGCAGTCCCAGCTTTTCCAGTTCTTAAATGCATGGGATTCCTTATCCAAATATGCATTGACAAAACTTTTTCCTGTGGCTACACAGCCAGCAATGCCTGCTAGCTCTGTATCTTCCTTTTCCCTGCTCATCACTTATTCCATCTGGGAACATCTAGTAAGTGTCAGTTGAGGTGATCAAGTATGAATAAGCATGAGGTGGCAGAGAGAACAGCCTTCCTGCAGCAGACATGATGTAACTAAGGGGTGGCTGCATACAGTGACTCATCAGCTGTCATTGTGCTAGGCTAACAGTGGGTATGATCTTATGCAGGCTAAAGACCATATACACTTTCCACTGTACATAACTGTGGTAAATATTTGATTCAGGACAGTAAAAGGGAACAAGGACTGACTATGAATCTGACATCTTTGACCCTGTCAGGCAGTGTGATTCTGAGGGACAAGGGTAGTCATCAGTGAACTCGTTTGGTTTTACTTGTGGGCTGGACCCCTTAGATGGTCAGCAGAGGGAGTTAAAAATAGAACAAGTTGCAATAGTTCCAGTCCCAATGTGATATTTATTAATTCCCCGTATAACGAAAATTCCCAGAGAAAGTCTATTCTCATCTCTAGATTAGCAAAATCAAGATAGCAATAGCAGAGTTACCTGCTAGTTTGAGGCATGTGCCTCGCCAGTTGTTAGCATAAGTCTTCATGTTTTGAAAAAGGCCTTATGATTTGTTCCATGCAGACACAAGAGTTACAAAAACCATTCTCATTTGGTTATTTTGGTTCATATGCCAGTGTTACTGAATTACACTGAAAACCACTTACCATAGTTCTGCTGCAGCTACATTTACTGCAGAAAGACAACACAGTGCTATTCTGACATAGCTTTGCTACGGCAGAACAGATATGACCAGCCCAGTGGCCTTCACTGTAATTCTAATAAGAAAACACTCTGGAGTTCTATTAGCCATGAATTTGCTGCAGGTGAAATGAGATGAAAATAAGTGAAATCTGATCCTGAAGTTCACAATGTGAATATTTTAACAATGTGTTAGTTAATGCCTATTCTTCTAACAGATTTTGTATAGAAGAAATATGGGTCACATGGGCCTAGTAAAAGGAATCAACAGAAACAGAAGCTCAGTTCTTGTTCATAATCTACAGATTCAAAGAATCAGAATGGGAGGTGGTACCTTATATAAGAATAAGAATTTCCAATCATTTTTAAAGTGAAAATATTCTTAAAGCAGGTTTCACAAAGCTTTGCTCAGCTGAGTTTTATCTTTACCAGGATCCAAAAAAATTAATAAAGTATGATCATTTCACACTCTGGTCTTCAAATAAAAGAGTGAGAATACCCCTAAAATGACCACAGAAGAATAAATTAGTGTCACCAGAATGCCATCATGATACACGGTGGGGCCTCACTTTGACCATTCACATTAATAAATGGGCAAAATCATTGCAAAATGCTATCGCATGTTGTGAAAGGGCAAGTTAGCGGGCCAGCATGATAAAAATCAAGATTTCATCCCAAAAGCTACTTGGTTCATTTAACAACTGCAGTTGAGCTGTATGTATTTACGCTATTCCTTCATAGCACTGCAGTGAAAGGGCTGCAGTATGTTTTGTACAGAGAGATCCTGCATGTGCTGCCTTATGCAATATTTTGTGAGTTGCAGCTCAATCTGTTCCTTTTCTGCAGTCTCAAATGGGAGAGGGAGCAAATGATGAGGGCATGGGAAGGAGGAGACCGGCTGCAGTAGCCTGAGTCCCAGGATCCTTTCACTTCCAAGGAGCAGACTAGCGTGTGAGGGAGGGAGGAGCTGCCCAGGAGCCAACAGTAGATTTTGGATAGGGAAAGAGGTAGGAGAGAGCAAGCAGGCTGGGCTGATGCCACTTTTGCAGAAGTGCAGGGCAGTGGATAAGAGTGAGCTGGCTACGGACTGCTCAGCTCTTTCTCCATTCTCCTCCTGTGAAAGATGTGCTGGGCCTATCTGCTCCCCTAGGTGGAGGTGGAAGTGAGGGTGGGGCGGGGATACCACAGTGGTAGAGCCTTGGAGGTGAGGACAGCCTACGTTAATTGTTTTGGGGCTATCAAAGAGAGAGCCCGCACTAAATGAATTTGGAGGGCAGAAGTGGGCTACATTAATTTGGCTGGGGGTAGCCTGGGCAAGGCAGATGACTCTTTTCCATCTTTAATAGGGCAGTGATGCTCTTTATTAATGAATGGTACCCTGCAATGGCAATGGCCTGCAGCAAAAGTGGAGTTTCATTTGGAAATACATTGCTTAGTAAACAGATCTGATAACAAAATGGCCAGATTGTGGCTAGCCCCCGTGTAGGTGTGCAAGGGGTGTGGGTGCAAGCAACTTCCGCTTTGTGCTTCTCATGTAGGGCCAGCAACATCTGCAGTCCTTCTGGTCTCCTGAGTGCAAGCATTGTCCCTAGGTGGTACCAGCAGCCACTCCAACAAGGGACGGGAGGCAGCAGGGACAAGGCCTTGTTTCTCTTCTGTGCCAGTCGGTAACGAAGGAGAGTGTGTGCTTTATCTCTTCAAGGGATGTGGCAGAGGCTCTGCAGGCCTTAGAGTTCCAGAAGGCATCTCAGCACAGTAAGGCATAATGCCTCCCGCAGCCCTGTGCCTTGTGGGTTAGTATAGGACTGCAATACCCCTTAGTGCATTAAATGCATAACTAAACCCTAAATAAATAAATTTGCCTAGTCAGTGTTGCAGATGTAAGGACACCATCCTGCAAGGTGCTGACTGAGTGCACTCAATTCTCTTTGAAGTCAGTGGGAGTATCGTGCACTCAGCACCTCAGAGTATCAGGCTCTAAATTTCCACATGACTACCCCAGCCTAACCACAAAATACCTACATTACAGGTATGCCTATGTATACAGGATTTAGTAGTAGTTAATGTGGTTTATGTAATTAATAGCTACTAAACCAGAACACTTTCTTTTGTCATGATGAAAGTAAAGAACCTGTGGCCCAAGTCCTGCACATAGTGTTTCAATATCTGCAATTTACTGTTTTAGATTGTGAAAAATTCTGTACAGTTTATTTTTTCTCCCTCACAAAGTGAGCCAGACATGGATTCTTTATTCACCCTGCTTAACTTATTGATAGTGATCCATCTTCATGCATTAGTCCAATCTGGACATATGACAGGCATTAGGTAAGATAATTCACCAGCACAAAATACTGTGTCCAGAATAAAACAAAGCTTTTTTAAAAAACATACCCAGAGTTTTTTCAGAATTCAAAAGAAGGGCAGGGGAGGGGGTAGAGGGTAATTATGATGTGTGACAAGTCGACATGATGACAGAAACATGTAAATTTCATGTATTATCAAGCCTGATCTGAATGTCTTTACAACATATACAAGTTGAAGGATTAAGTGTTGGAAGAGGTTTCAGAGCTGGGAAGGTGCTATGGGCTGGTGTGACACTCTGATTAAGACACTGACAGAGTACACAAAAAAACCATTTGTTGGCATGACATGTCAGATGAATGAAGAATCAGTCTTTGTCTGTGTGAGTTCAGTTTTCTTTCAAAAAAGCCTTATAGATCAGCTGCAGGGACACAAGGAGGCAAGCAGTACATTGATTTAATATAAACAACATGCAAAGTACATAATAATGAAAATCAAAATCCTTTCATAGTATTAGTAAGCCCAACGAACAACGTGAATTGACATAAGCAGCATTTCCTTCAAGTTTTACATCCAAGAGTAGCTCATATTATATGGCTAATTCTCTTTCCACCCATGACCAAATTGTGTACTGAACTTTACTTCTGTTTGATACCGAAAAATAAATGATAGAAAATTGGAGCCAACAATATGTTCTGATTATTCCTGTGGTATAGAATGTTCTCTCAATGTGACAAACCATATTTATCTCCCTAGGGAGAAGGAGGTAGGGATTCCTTATGATTCATAGGCATGTGCAGTACTGTTAAGTTAAATAGTCATATTACTATCTAATACTGACAATGATATATTTTATTTCACTTTTCCATAAATATTAAGGTTTTTATTTGCAAAATCTTGGCTGAATAGATTTTGCTGTTGGAAAAAAATTTTAGGGAATTATGAAGGCTATTTTATCCATCAAAACCTATCCTTCTCATCTTCGTATTTTACTTTTCTGGGATCAATTGTACCTTAGTCTTAGGAACTTCTCTGGTAGGCCACTCTGTATATTTAGTTATGAAAAAGTAATGCATTGAGATTGTTACTGATGTCCTTCATAGTTTCCTTGCCTTTCATTTTTGTGGTAGAAAATACAGGAAGCCACGTAATCATAAGAATTTTCCATTATTCATTTCAATTTCCCCTTAACCAGGATAAAGAAGGAGAGAAAGTACTATCTCATGTAAAAGGTATTGGGCTAGTATTTTATTTATTTAGATTTATACAGCTAATAAATAGGTGCCTAGATGGTTTTCGCCATTATTTAAAACCACAAATAACCAAACAGAGCCTTCATTACGAGGAACGGTTTAAAAAACTGGGTATGTTTAGTCTTGAGAAATGAAGAATAACGGGGGGAGGGGGAGGGAGACACTTTATAAGAGTCTTCAAATATGTAAATTACAAAAATGTAACTATGACCAATTGTTCTCCATGTCCACTGAACGTTGGACAAGAAGTAATGAACTTAATGTGCAGCAAGGGAGATTCAACTATCTAACTTTAAGGATAATTCAGCAGTGGAATAGGCTTCAAGGGAGGCTGTGAAATCCCATCACTGAAGGTATTTAAGAACAGGTTAGAAAAACCCCTCTCAAGGATGGTCTAGGTTTACTTGGTCCAGTCTCAGCACCAGGGGATAGACTAGATGACCTCTCGAGGTCCCTTCTAGCCCTACATTTCTATGATTCTATCCTTGAGGGGGCCATTTAGGGATCTGGGGCAAAAACTGGGGATTGGTCCTGCTTTGAGCAGGGGGTTGGACTAGATGACCTCCTGAGGTTCCTTCCAACCCTGATATTCTATGATTCTATGAAATAGCAATAGCTGGTTCAGCCTTGAAAACAATACATCTGAAGAGATGTCTTTAAAAAGCCCCCATTAAAAAGATCAGACTTGAAATGTGCCCTGAGGATCAACAAATCTGGGCTATTTTGGAGACTCTCCCGGACAGCAGCCCGTTAAAAGCTCCCTCTCCTTTATACTCATGGAGGTCCAGCTCAAGTGCCCCCACTGATCTCAGCTGCAGCAGTGCCACATGAGGAGAGAGAAGGTCTCCCATGCAGGCAGATCCAGGACCATTTAGGGCTTTACAGCACCATAAATTCAACCTGGAGATCTATAGGTAACCAGTGCCAGTAATGTAGGATGAGTGTAATGCATTTCTAGTGAGATACCCTGCTAAGCAAGTAGGCTGCCAAATTCTCCAGCAGCTTCAGCTTCAGAGTGGATTTAAGGTGTAGCCCAGGGGGAGCTCAGTGCAGTAATCTAACCCTGAGGGGACTAAGCCATTAATCACACTAGTGAAGTCTTGTATCAGAACGAAAGAGCTGCCACCTTCTTGTCAGACACAGCTGGGGAAAAGAAAAAAAACCAGAAAAACAAAAAACACACACAGACATCTTGGCTGCCCTTGAAAACTGATCATCCACGTTGAAATGGGAATCTAACCTGACTCCTATACTCTGAGTGCCTCTAGCAAGTAATGACACCTTCTCAGAGGGCCAGATGTAATTTGTCATATCTTTCTATAGCTTTTCCAAATCTACTAGCATCACCCCTGTTTTATCTGGATTGAAGCTCACCCAGTTTGCTCTCAGCCATTCCCTAATCTCAACCAGACACTGGCAAAGGCACCTGAATGCACTACCTGAATCAGAAGAGATACAAAGATAAAGCTGGGTGTCATGCTGCAATCCATGCTCTCACTAAAGCCTCCCTATGGCTAGGGTGACCAGATAGCAAGTGTGAAAAAATTGGGAAAGGGTGTGTGGGGGGAAGAGGTAATAGGAGCCTATATATGTATAAAAAAAAGACCCAAAAATCGGGACTGTCCCTATAAAATCGGGACATCTGGTCACCCTACCTATGGCCCTCATATATACATAGAACAAGAGGGAGGAAGATGTAACCCTGTAGAATGCCTTTGGGGAAGATAAGCATTGCCCAATACACCTCTTGAGATCTCTTTACGGAAGGGAAAAAAATCCATTTCAGAGCAGTCTGACTTACTCCTGCTTCAGTCCAGAGGTTTGTCAACTGTGTCAAGGACAGCTGATACACTCAACAGTATCAGCATGAATACTTGATCTTCATCCATCCCTAGGCGAAGATCAACTAAGGCAGACTTTGTACCAGGTTAGTGACAGGATTGATGAGGGTCAAGAAAATCCCAAGCATCTAGGTACCTGGAAATTGTCCCACCACAAGTATTCAGTATTTTCTACATCCATCCTTTTTGTCTCCATCATGCTGTACCAGAGGTCTCAACGAGTGCCCAAATCTCATCTCAACAAGCTATCCTTAAATAAATATTTAATCTGTTTATGAGGGATAACATTTGCCTTCATTTCAGTATCTCTTTTTCTTACTTTACTAGCTGTGTATCTATGCTTTCAGCTCTGGTACATTTTCTTATTAGTATTATTCTGAATTATTTGTGAGATCCTGGTAACATGTATGGCACACAGATATCAAGACAACTCCTGCCCCAAAGAGCTAATCTCCTACAGTGAAACAAGCCAGACACTGAGTTTACTTAGGAACTCAGCCATGCAGAGGGAGACACTGATTTGTGAAAGATGTAGATTTATTAGAGCTTTGCTTATCTAACTGAAACTGATAGATAAAGGGTAACATTTTCAAAAGTGCCTGAACTACATGAAAATGGGACTTAGGCCCAGATTTTAAAGGCATATAAGGTGGTGTTCTGCTCAGCATTGCAAGGCTGAAGAGCCAGGTTTTTAAAGGTGTTTAGGTGTGTAAAGATGCAGATGAGCCCCTAGAGGGATTTTCAAGAGCACCTCAGCGCCTAACTGCCATGCCTAAGCCTAGATGCTCAAAAGTATTTAGGCACTTCACTCCCATTGAAAGCAACGGGAGTGAAGTGCCAAAATACATTTGGTGATTTGGACTAAAGTCCCTTTGGGGATATAGCCCCAAGTACCTAAGTCACTTTTGAAAAATGGGACTATCTAAATCTCTTGGGTCTTGCAACGCTGAGTGGAACAGCAGCTAAATGCCTTTAAAAATCTGGTACTTAGGCTCTCTGGAAAATTTTACTCAAAGTCCACAATTAAGTGTACACTACATTGAGTGTTAAAGGGCCACTTCCTGGCCTGGAGCTGGGAAGCAATGAAAACTAACCTTCTTAGGGTGCCCCCATGCAATGTTTGGGTGGGGTGGCTGCAGAGAATAATATAGGTCTGATTGGCTTAAAAATGTGTGTGTTTTTAACCTGCTTACTCGTTCCTGTATTATGGTAGTCACCATTTTGAGATGTCCCTGGCAGGTACTGACTCACAGGAACCGTTCAGTTGTTTCTAAGATGAATGCCAACTACGTATCCAACATTAAAGATGAAGGGAAAACTGCATGGTTGGCTGGCTGACTGACTATCTAGGGTTAGTGTGGAGGGTTTCCTCCTATTGTGTCATAATATAAACAGCAGACTTAGTGCTTGAGAAATACAGAGCTAGATCCACCCTGTGATCCTTTCACTTCTAGAGATAAAGTGAAGGTGAAGGACAGGAAGGGTGTTTTTTTTCAGAACAGCATGCTCATCCCTGGCTGGCATAGTTATGTGCACCCATAGTGTCTCTGGGAGGCAAATAAAGTGGGGTAGGGATCTTTCATTATGACATCGCTATGGCCCTGATTTGTGGCTATTGCTCACTCTTCTTTGTTAAGCAGTGTCTGAGCAATATGTACATACCAGTAATTTGGCATACAACCAAATGATTATTGTACATATGCTACGAGTGGATTTGTTGCATATATTTGTTACCTTCTTCACACATCATGGCCAGACTATAGAGAAATATGACAAGTGTCACGTTTTTAATGACTGCACAGTCTGTCTTCACCATCTCCAAAGTGTCTGCTGGCTGTGTCCGATTTCAGTGAAGCATCTGAGCAGTTAATCATGGATCTGTATGTTTCAGGCACATAGGCATCCCCTACAGCTTGTTCAGAGTTGTGTGCTACCAGTGAAGTTAGTTTAACCACCGTACAGGCAATCTTTATCCTCATGCCCCCGACCATTCCCTTCAGAATCATCTTGTATTTATTTGTTGAGGTTTTAGCTCTGTGCAGAGAGACTGGTGATAAGCCAATGCCAATATCATGCCACAGTCACAACCTCCTCGGCCTTCCATGACCTGTTTGGGAAGTGGGTTTGTTGGTATAATGTTGCTGCCTGCCTACCTCCCACACACAACTGTCAGCGTTTACACAAACTGGGGAAATAATGCATTTACGACAGACATACAGATCCATGCATTTTGACCTAGAAGCCACCTCTCCGAGGGACTCCTCCATCCCCTCCAATGGCACTTGCGTCTTTCCTATCACTTCCACTGACAGCACTGTACTGTGCCTGAGTGAGCTGGGTAGCAAGAGTGGTGGGGTTTTCTTTTCAGTAGCTGATATATCTCTCCCAAAGCTGCTGTTTCCCCAGCAGCTGGCTGTAGATGCCGTTCCTTAACTCATACGAGGTGGCTATATAGGAGGGAAGTTATATTTACAAGTTCATGGTCACCATGAATAGACCATTCCAACATCATGCAGTGCATAAGGGACTCCCCCATCTATTCTGCACTAGGGACTTACTCACTGCTATTCCACAAATGTTCAACATCTGTACATGCCCTTTTGGTGTGGGAGAGGGGAACATCCATCCTTCTGCCTATGCACAGATCAGTTTCTAAACCAGAATGTGTATGCCCAGAAGCCTCTCCTCTAGCTGTGGATTAATAAATTGGTCTCCTAAGAGTGAGTCCACCCTTCCCACTGATGGCTGGGCTTGTTAGCAATATGAATGTGCACCAGGTGTAGGCAATTTATAGGTTCTCTCAGACTTAGCTTTACCCAATGTGACTGCAGCCAGCATTTCCAGCAGGTGCAACTCCCAGTTTTCACTCATCTTTAACCCCTTTGTGTTTTGTTTAATAATTACAGGTCTCAGTGGTACAAGCTACAGACAGAGTGTTATATTTTGGGCAGGATAGCCCATTGCAATTGCCTCACTTTGTTCTTCTTTGCCTTCCACTCTTCTGTTCTTCCCTTCCAGCTTTTCTTTCCTTCTCCTGTGTGGGGGGTGTGGTTTTTCCCCCTCTGTGGGTTTCAGTGTACATTTCTTCTGATTCTAACTTCTCCTTTCTTTCCCCCTAGTTTAAATGCCCTTCTTTCGCTCATCTTCCCCATCCTTAGTCTCTCTGAACGTCTTCTCTTTCTTGCCCTTTCCCTCATTCTCTCTAACATTCCCTCTTTTTTGTTGAACTTGCTCTTGTTTAATCATATCAGTCTCTTTCCTGCACTCCGTTCACCTTGCTTTCTTGCTGCACCTCGACTTCATTCACCCCGCTCCCTCCTGCAGAAGCATTTGCTGCTTCTCCCTCCACCACACACTGCAACCTCCCATTCATTGATTTCTGGGCCTAAAGTCAGTAGGTCCAGAAAACATAAAAGGTCACCCAAGTGCTGGAATTTGAATTTGAATTTCTGAGGTGAAGCACAGCCTTATAGCTAAAGGAGTGAGGAGGTCTGGTTCTAGATCTGCCACAGGTTTGGTACATGGATTTGGGCAGGTCATTTACATGTGCACCAGTGCCTCAGTTTCTCCATGTGACACTCCCCGGGGGTACTCAGGGTTGAGAGGCACTTCACTGTCACATGCCCTTAGTGTAAGGAAATCTTGTCTGTACCTGCTGAGGTACCTGCTGAGCTCCCTGACTCCACCAGTCTCTGGCAACACAAGCTCTGCCTTCCAGGCCTTGACAATCCTCACTGTCTCTGTATAGGTTAGCAATAAGCACACACCAGCCCCCGCATCCTCCAAGCACCCCTCTAGAATGCCCAGCCCCTGTTCCACTGAGCACTCACAGAACTCTCAGATTTGCTACTTCCAAAGGAACAGAACACACCAGCAAGCAAGATTCAACTCAGGATCGCCATGCTACTTAACACAGCCCTTAGATACAGATAGTGAAAGCCAGAATAAGTTTATCATCAAAGAACAGAGATACAAGTGATAGAAAGTAAAAATATTGGAAACAAATGGTTACATATAAAACAAAATCATAATATGCTTTCCAGAGCTTAATTTTAACTCACAAGGTAGTCCTGTCTCATACAGGGTAGCTTACCCTAAGTCCTTTTCTATCGTTTTCAGCCAGGTTGGCTGAGATTCCCCCCTTCATAAAAACAAGCTCACTGGCAGCTAGTCCTCACAGATTGAAGGATACCTGGGGGTTCATCTGTACCAAGATACACCAGACCTTTTGATCTTCACCTGAAAAACGGGGTGTTTCTCCCTACTCCAATATTTACCTCTTCCTATTAATTTTCTTCTGAAGTCTCCACCAGCTGTTCATTAGCATTTGACTCAGTATGTTAATAGACTACTATTGTAGGACACATAATACACAGTTGTCCCTTCTATCTGGAGAAGTTTGTCTCAAGAGATGCTACCTTGAGTGACCTGCCTTTAATTACAAGGCCCCGAGAATCTAATTTTCAACATAGAAACATAACTCCTCACAACGATCATGCTGACCTGCATGACACAGGCTTTCATTAGAGCCCTTACTTGTCACGAGCAGTATTCAGACCTAATGTTGTCGCAGCCAGGAAAAGCCCACACTGCAGGTCCAAAAGGAACTGGTTTTACTTCTTGTTGGAACCCCAATGATGCCCTTTTGTTTCTGGTTATAACCCCCTTATCATGGGCCATTTTGCCTATCCTTCCAGACAAGAAGAGCTGATGACCCACCTCCTCCCTAAATGGTTCAAGATGTTACTGGAGACCCTTCCAAAATGCTTTTTCCTGTGGGAGCTGGACTCTTCCGTCTTTTTTGCCTCCCAGAGATCTTCTAACACTAGGGTAGCCTGGATGTGTTCACCTCAATAGTTCAGAGGTTAGTTCAGCTAAACACCAACAAGTCTGGATGCTTACCTAAACCTTACTGCAACAGCAATCTCTCAACAAGGCAAGTCTGCAAAACTAGTCTAGAAATACCACAAGAGAAGACTGGAATTTCTTTTCTGGTTGGAGCCAGATCCAGCAAAGCAATCATGTAGAGTCATTGGGAAATGAAAAATAATTGTTAAAAAAATCATCACACCCTTTATTCAAGTTTTGGGAGAAAGTGTACATTGGTTCTTATTTCAGCTGAACTGGTTTATCGATCTCCATCAAACCTTTTTCAGCTGGAGAGTAAGGGAGTGCTCTGAATCTTCTTTTGGAAACTGTGCTGTGTATGGCAGCACTGTAGTGCCAGGAGCTCATAAATTACAGTTTTTGCTGTTCTCTAAATAAAAAAAAAATATGGAGTACAGCAATTCTATGGCATTATTTTGTTATGAATAAAAACTTCACAACACCAACACTAGGCAACAGTATGACAATTACTACATCAAACCATAGTATAAGAATCTCCTCAGTAAAAGTCCCTATAGTTTATATTAGTTTGCTGAAGTCAGCACTCTCAGTGAGTCTCTCTATAAAACAAGTTTTAGAGTAGCAGCCGTGTTAGTCTGTATTGGCAGAAAGAAAAGGAGTACTTGTGGCACCTTAGAGACTAACAAATTTATTTGAGCATAAGCTTTTGTGAGCTACAGCTCACTTCATCAGATGCATGCAGTGGAAAATACAGTGGGGAGATTTATATTCACAGAGAACATGAAACAATGGGTGTTACCATACACACTGTAACCAGAGTGATCAGTTAAGGTGAGCTATTACCAGCGGGGGGAGGGGTGGGGAACCCTTTGTAGTGATAATCAAGGTGTGCCACTTCCAGCAGTTGACAAGAACGTCTGAGGAACAGCGGGGGGGGAGGGGAGGGAGTAAACGTGGGGAAATAGTTTTACTTTGTGTAATCACACATCCACTCCCAGTCTTTATTCAAGCCTAAATTAATGGTGTCCAGTTTGCAAATTAATTCCAATTCAGCAGTCTCTTGCTGGAGTCTCTTTCTGAAGTTTTTTTTGTTGAAGAATTGCCACTTTTAGGTCTGTAATCGAGTGACCAAAGAGACTGAAGTGTTCTCCAACTGGTTTTTAAATGTTATAATTCTTGATGTCTGATTTGTGTCCATTTAATCTTTTACGTAGAGACTGTCCAGTTTGGCCAATGTACACAGCAGAGGGGCATTGCTGGCACATGATGGCATATATCACATTGGTAGATGTGCAGGTGAACGAGCCTCTGATAGGGCCTAATCACATCAGCTACACTATCAGCCTGAAATGGCCCACCTTGATTATCACTACACAAGGGTTCCCCCCCGCCCCGACTCTCCTGCTGATAATAGCTCACCTTACCTGATCACTCTCGTTACAGTGTGTATGGTAACACCCATTGTTTCATGTTCCCTGTGAATATAAATCTCCCCACTGTATTTTCCACTGCATGCATCCGATGAAGTGAGCTGTAGCTCACGAAAGCTTATGCTCAAATAAATTTGTTAGTCTCTAAGGTACCACAAGTCCTCCTTTTCTTTCTATAAAAAAAAAGAAGCTCATTGTGGGAGACAGGGAAGCACATTCTTCTCTGCAAAGCAGGACTTCCATTTACAGATTTTTACTTCTGATTCCAAAGGCAGCTGCTGCCCAAATAATTTGTGTACCATTATGTGAATGGTCCTGAAGGTCAGTAAGCACATTTGCACATAAGATGTATATGGCTATAGGGAACCAGCTATTCTTTAGCATAATAAGGGTTTGCATATTGCTGTCATGTGGAATGAGGAATTTGCACAAGGATGTATTCTCAGTCAGGTAATAGTAAGCAAATTTCTTAGGATCAAAGGGGAATCAGATGAAAATAATGTTTAAGGGAACAAAGCTGCCTGGAAAGTCATACAATGGCTGAGTTTGTGTCAGTGACAGACAGCACAATTGCCTGTGAAGCCTGCTAAAAAGTCAGATGTGCCCACTGAGTGATTAGATTTCTTCGCTTGAAACCAGAGTCCTACAGTGGCTGACACAGATTTATAGGTGGCAATGAAAGAAGGGGGTAGACAAGCAGGAAGATGCAGAGATGAGCAATTATTTGATCCCGCTGCAGTTTAACTCTAATCGCAAATGCACAGCATAATTTTCTAAAACTAGTATTATTTAATATTCTGATTATGGTAGAGCACAGAGCCCCTGATACCGGATCAAGTCCCTGTTGTGCTCGGCACTATAGAAAATACAGAGGTAAACATGATCCCTGCCCCATAAACTTTAAACCTGAAATCGAGAAGTAGCATTCGTATATTTAGGTTCTCTGCCCCAATATATACACACTGCATAGCTTACATTCATTTGTCCTGCTTCTTATAAAACTGTGTGGCTGAGAGTCTCATATGAGAAGACAAGAGAAAACAACAACCACTTCCTTTCCATCGCCTGTGTCAGTAGAGTAGAAAATGGTGTGGGTTCGCCAGCTCTTCCTCAGTGACTCACTGAAAGCTCAGCCCAGTGTCTCATGTCAGCATCGGGGGAGAGAGACAGCTTTTCAGAACTGTTCATGGAGGGAGAGATAATGTTGTAGCTGATGTATGGCAGCTGATGAAAATTTTCAGTGGCTTCAGAGTATGAAATCGTTAGGGGTGGGGCTATCCTGCCTCCAAAGCAAGTTGCACAAAGTAAAAAGAAAAGGAGACATTCTAAACCCACTTCCACTGTTTTAAAAAGAAAGACTGAGGACAAGGTAATGATGGCAGGTATTTCATTGTTTTTAATAACATGAAATACTTGGATTATATTGCTATTCTAATGTATTTACACCACGATTTACATTCCAGCAAGTATATGGACTTCCTTCCACACTAGTTTCATTTGAGAATAAAAGTGAAAAAAGCAGAAGGCTGAAGAATGGTTCCTTTCTAACTACTTTTCACCTAGTTATATAACCTTAAAGGGCACAATGAAGGATGTGAGGATAGGAAACTTAACTCAGAAAGCTGTGCAAATTGCAGTGGGTTCACAGCTACATTTTTCTTTTAATTGGATGCAAGTAAGTTTGTAATTCCTTTGAATTGAGTCCTATACACACCAAAAATTTCAGTTACAACAGCCGTTTCACCTGATTTCAGTGCCATGACAAATTGGCTTTGGTTTGCTCAGACCATTTGTCATATGTGGTCTGCATTTAAATTTGTAATAAAACCCCAGCCTAGATCATATGATTTCTGGAAGAGTTGGACCCACATACCTGACTATGAGAGCCCCTTAGCTTTGGGGAATATGAATCTGGATCCAAATGTTAGCCTGGTTCTGTCTGAACCCAAACCCTAGAACTGAACACTCCAAACTTGGGAATCTGCATTCCAGCCAGAACCCTGAGACTTGAACCCCTCTCTTGTTTCAAGCCTGGTTGTGATATTCTGCACAGCTCTGCTTCCTACCACAAATTGTTACAAGGAAAGCAAATGTACATACATATCATAAGAGGAGGCTAGGTTGTGGCTAGGGCTAATATAGTCATCTGCGAAGCAGGAGTAAGGACTCTTCCCTACCTTGTGAGGCTTTCATAAGGACTGCCTAGAAAGGCTGTCCCAGCATTCAAGGGAATGTAGGGACTGCTACTGAGCTGTTTCCACTCAGAACAAAAGTTGGCAGGGAGGCCAGCTGGCCTGCCACACAGGAGGAAGGTTTGGTGGGGGGCATCAGACAGCGCAGGGCTGTGACTAAATGCCTACAACAAGGGCTTCTAAACCATTTCACTGCCTCTGAAAGTACTGGGGACATCCTAATACTGCACGGACGTTCACTGACAATCATCCTGCAGCAACGGGCAAAGGAAAAAGTTAACCTTGAAAATGAGAATTCTGCTTCTCTAGCAGGGAGAACTGTGTACACTAGCAGTTTGGATGAAAGTAAAATAAAATAAAGCAATGCAAGTCTTTTTATAGTCACTTCCTCTTTTTATGTAGATATGTACTAGCTTCCCCTCAGGTTCTTATCTACTCCTAAAGCATGAGACTCTGGAAGGGCCTCAGACTCGAATGTATCTCTGCATTCTTGTATGATAATATGCAAAGCTAGAGTCACAGCTAATCAGGCTCCAATCATGCACATTCCTGTGTTTTCTTCTTCATGCTTGGAAAAACTCAATAAGCTCTGGAACAGCAAACTTACAAACACTGCTAAATATAGAGGGGTAAAGGGTTAAGAAATTGAGCTGCAATAAAACTGGCTTGCACAATGATTTGACTCCTTGGTGCAATATTTCATCTTTTCCACTACCCTCACAATAGCACAGACAGCAGTTCTTCCAGTCAACGTCCCTTACTGGTAAAGGCTATACACAAAGTGGCTTCTTTATGCTGATCCCTCTTAATATTTTTATCTTGTTATATAACAATTTCTGTGCTCAGAGGAAAAAGCCTTTTACCTGCGAGAGTGAGGTAAATATATTGTACACTGTTTTGCCAAAAGAGGGCAATGTTGCTGTTCAGAATTCCAACAATCACAGACCTGTACCTGTGCTCTACTATGGTAAATAATAGCCGCTGTCTCTTGCCTTCACTATTTACAAGTTTTCACATGTCTATATATTCTGTAGTTAATCAGGACTTTGTAACTATCTGTCCTACCTATTAACTGCACCAACTTCTAAATTGTTTAAAGGTTAACACATTTCACTCCATATATGAGTGGCACATGTAAGCAGGGTATGTTTAGTTGGGAAGATTTTTCTCTCTGCCAGCGATTGGCAATAATGAAACACTTGCATTCACAAAACGTTCACAGATACTTCAAACATAGCTACTTTTACAAACATTCAATTAGTGAATCATCCAGGCACACACCATGCTTAAAAAAAGAAAATTAAAAAACATGTTAGATGCTACGTGCAATGCAATAACGAACACTTAAAGGAGAAGCCACTTCTTTTGGGACCATACATTTCCTATTAGTTCAGTTGCCAAGTATTCATTCTGTATTAAATGAAGGGAATTATAACATATTAACACTAAAGGGGCTGCAGTATTCATGACAAATGAAGTCACATGATAATAGCTATTCCAATTGTTATTATTCTAACCAAATTGGGTAGGGTGAGTGTTGGTAGAAGAAAGAAGGGGCAAGAGCAGATGGGTGACGAGGGGAGAATACTACAATTTTCCCCCCAGTTAAACCATCATTATTTCTATACATTTAGCACAGACTCACTACTTATTGTTACCATGAATCATTCCACTATTCAAAGAAATACATTACTAGACAGCAACTTCAGTTTTCCTGATTTTTAAACTTTGATATTGTCTCACTGGCAGATTCTCTCTGCTTTACCCCTTAGCAATTCAATTCTAGTGCCAACAACACACCCATCTTGCTCAACAGCTGAGTTCTCTGCATTATCAATCAGTAACCAGCAAACAGGTGTTCCTATACAGCCTCCCTACAGTCTTTTCCTGCCTGTTACTGTACAGCAAATAACTAAAAGGATAAGTCAGAAAATGGAATGTCTACCAAATATTACAAGCAGGGCCAGAAATGGAAGCTTATGTTGTATTGAACAAATATACCAGCTACGCATCTTTACAGAAAATGATATACACTACACCATTTTTAACTTTGACCTTTCAGCCTTAAGGCCATGTTCATGGTTCACAGAAAATATAGATTTTTTAAATGGATACACCATTTTTTTACTTTCTTGAAATGGGAAATGAAAGCTTCTTATGTGATTACTCATATAATAAAAAATTCTACATATGCTCTAAAGAGAAGATAGGTATGTATTTGAATTAAGGAAATATTGTGGAAGAAACCCAAAAGGGAATAGATCAAGAGGGGTCACCTGGTCTTCTTCAGTCTCTATAATTTCTCATGTTCCTATATTTAACTGGGCATGAAAGGTTTAAGTAGAGTATACTAGCCTAGGGACATCAATAAAACCCATAAAAAAAGCTGTATTGGGTGAAGGTGGTTCTAGGAAAACCTTATTTAACATTGACTTCGTTTACTATGAGCTCTGCTTTTCATTTCTTCTGAGTCAAAGCTCCTACACCAGCCATCTCATTTCTGCTGCCTTCTATTACATCTGTCAGTAAATGTACATGAGAGAGTCTGTTATTAAAAGAATAATAACCATATTGCAGGTTTCTGAACCCAATATTGTATTTTCTTTCTCAAATATTCATTAAAAATATAGATTGTATTTTATTGAAAGTGGTCTTTAATGAATATTATTCTTGTTTGCGTACAAGAAGTAGCTTCCAGTGCAATTCTCTGACAGTAATTGTGGTCTGAATTGAGACTGCACAATAAGAGTGCAGTTAATGGCTACCCTGCGGATTGAGTGCTCCACTTGTGTCATTATCAGGCTACTTTTTAAAATGCAGAAATTAGTTAGGCCAGCAAAGAGTTAATGATGTTCTTGTGGCAGGAAACACTCAAAGCGCATTAATTGAGAGGAATGCTTTGTCTTTAATGCAAAGCAGAAATTTCAAAGATACAGGCAGATGATATAACATAAATAGTAACTGAGCATCTTTTGTTTTTTAAAGAGTTGTGAGAGCATGGGAAAACCCTCCTGGTAGGCAAGCTCACAACACTAAGGAGAGCTGAAATAAATTCAGTGGCATCTATTAATTTATCTGAAGCAGGGGTGGGAAGAGAAACAGCCACGTAGGTGGATGCATTGATTTGAATCTCATTCCTTTCCATCCTCATTCCATCTCTTATGCTCTCACTTTGTGGCTCTCATGCCTTGGCAAAGGCACTGGAAATAAAAAACCCTCAAAACTTTCAGAACAAGACCCTGAGGTCATGATTTCAGTAAGATTCAGAATGGTGTGGAACATTAAATGAACATCCCGGGCTTTAAAACGGGTCCATTTTATAGTTGGTCCGGAAGCCTATGCTACTTGCAAGGAATGCAAATAAATATATCAGCTGTTTAAGAACTGGAGATCCATAAATAACATTCAGTTACTTACTTTCAATACCTAACTTAAGTAAATTCCTGCTCTATAGGTTAATCAGTTAAAGGTGCAACAGAGGTACCTCAATATCTTGGTAAGGTTCACCAACCTCAAGAGTTTAAGAGTAGCCTCTAAAGTTAGGCCCAAATTCTCAAATGCATTTAGTCACCTAACTCCCATGGGAATTAGGTGCCTAAATGTCTGAGTATTTGAGCCTTAGTGGATATGGACCCCGCCATGGGACAGAAGTATTAACCTTTTTGTAATACTGACCCATGTCAAGTGCCTGGGATCTGGAAATAAAGCTCACCGTCTCTTTCTAAAACTCTTGGCTTTACTACATGGTATCATAAGTAAACTAAATCTTTTTGTGTGGGAGAAAAGGAGCAAATGGATTTCCTCAGCCTGAAAGGGATCTGGCAGAGAAGTGGAGATGGTGGTTGCCTCTTTGAGCATCTGAATGGGTGGGGGAAATAACTTGATTGGTTGACTTGTGGCAAGCCTGATCAACACCACAATCAGAAACTGGAAAATACTGCAGTATGGGGGAAACAACCCTGAAATTGAATAGAAACAAATGCAGGATTGGGCTGAAAGTGGCAGTTTTGCAGGACAGGCACCCAGTGACAAAGTGGTTCAGTGAGACTCAAAAAAGGTGGAGAGAAAAAAAGAGTACTTGTGGCACCACAGAGACTAACAAATTTATTTGAGCGTAAGCTTTCGTGAGCTACAGCTCACTTCATCGGATGCATGCAGTGGAAAATACAGAGAGAACATAGAATACAGAGAACATAAAACAATGGGTGTTACCATACACACTGTAACGAGAGTGATCGCTTAAGATGAGCTAAGACAAGCAGGAGAGCGGAGGCGGGGGTGGAGGGGAGGGGAGAGGAGAAAACCTTTTGTAGTGATAATCAAGGTGGGCCATTTCCAGCAGTTCACCAGAACGTCTGAAGAACGACGGGGGCGGGGGGAATAAACATGGGGAAACAGTTTTACTTTGTGTAATGACCCACCCACCCCCAGTCTCTATTCAAGCCTAAGTTAATTGTATCCAGTTTACAAATTAATTCCAATTCAGCAGTCTCTCGTTGGAGTCTGTTTTTCAAGTTTTTTGTTGAAGAATTGTCACTTTTAGGTCTCTAATCGAGTGACCAGAGAGACTGAAGTGTTCTCCGACTGGTTTTTGAATGTTATCATTCTTGACATCTGATTTGTGTCCATTTATTCTTTTACATAGAGACTGTCCAGTTTGACCAATGTACATGGCAGAGGGGCATTGCTGGCACGTGATGGCATATATCACATTGGTAGATGTGCAGGTGAACGAGCCTCTGCTAGTGTGGCTGATGTGATTAGGCCCTATGATGGTGTCCCCTGAATAGATATGTGGACACAGTTGGCAATGGGCTTTGTTGCAAGGATAGGTTCCTGGGTTAGTGGTTCTGTTTTGTGGTGTGTGGTTGCTGGTGAGTATTTGCTTCAGGTTGGGGGGCTGTCTGTAAGCAAGGACTGGCCTGTCTCCCAAGATCTGTGAGAGTGATGGGCCATCCTTCAGGATAGGTTGTAGATCCTTAATGATGCATTGAAGAGGTTTTAGTTGGGGGCTGAAGGTGATGGCTAGTGGCGGTCTGTTATTTTCTTTGTTGGGCCTGTCCTGTAGTAGGTGACTTCTGGGTCCTCTTCTGGCTCTGTCCATCTGTTTCTTCACTTCAGCAGGTGGGTATTGTAGTTGTAAGAAGGCTTGATAGAGATCTTGTAGGTGTTTGTCTCTGTCTGAGGGGTTGGAGCAAATGCGGTTGTATCTGAGAGCTTGGCTGTAGAGAATGGATCGTGTGGTGTGGTCTGCGTGAAAGCTGGAGGCATGTAGGTAGGAATAGCGGTCAGTAGGTTTCTGGTATAGGGTGGTGTTTATGTGACCATCGCTTATTAGCACCATAATGTCCAGGAAGTGGATCTCTTGTGTGGACTGGTCCAGGCTGAGGTTGATGTGGGATGGAAATTGTTGATCTCTTTTTGTGAATACAGACTAACACGGCTGCGACTCTGAAACCTATCAAAAAAGGTGGAGGTAACTATATAAATAGAAAGACTCCAAACTCAGGAGGACTTATAGATTTTCATGGGCATGTTAACATAGCTAAGTAAATTAATTCATACATTTTCACACCTAAGTGCTCCACTCAGGTTGCTGTTTCAAGACAGTATAGAATGGTACTGCAATGATTGTCAAAGAACCATCTGTTTTGCTTCAGAACTCTGTCTATGCAAACTGCTCTGACCTTGGGTCAGTCCTGGAAGATTCTTATTATTAGTTATTCTCTGTAATATGGAAACATGTAGAGACCGCAACCAAGACCAGGACAGAACTGTACACACATAGTAAGAAACAGTTGATGGCCCAAAGAGCTTGAAATCAAAAGAAACAATAGGACAAAGGATGGAAGTAAAGAAGTATCAACTTCCTCATATTACAGATGGAGTACTGAGGCAGAGAAATATTAAATGACTTTCCCAGAGTGATACAGGAAGTCTGTGATAGATCTGGTATTTGAACCCAGGTCTTCAGTCCAGGGCCCAAACCACAAGACCATCCTTCCTCTCTAGATGGTCACTTCGAGGCACATCCTTCCAAAGTACAAACACACACTAGAACTTATGTCAAGATTGAAAAAGAAATGTTGAGTGTGGAAGACACCCAAAATATTTATAAGCAGAAATCAGTAAAGGCAGAAGGAGACCATGAATCACTGGGAGTCATACTACAGGACTGTTGTGCAAAGCACTGTCTAGATTTGCAAAATGATCATTAAATTGCAAAAGGCTTTGCTAAATTCTTTTAGCAAATATGTTTTCAAGAGTTCCTATGACTACTGGAAGCAATCAGCTGCAAAAGCAGATAAGACTCAAATTCCACCCATTTACAAAATAAAATTTAAGAAACCTAAATGAAAAATACAAAATAATCCAACTTTACAACAGTTTGAGAGAGCATTTTTAGATGGACTGGCAACAGAAACGGTCCAGACGTCTCCAAGCACAAAACACTCGGACCTACAGAGGTTAAATTGCTCAAAATTACAGGATTCAGTGCAAAGGACAAAGTGCTATACAACATGAGGTCACAAATGTTAAAACTAATCCACAGTGCACATCTGGGATTGAGAAGTATGAGGACAGAGTCTGACAAATTCTGTTCTGGCCAGGCACGTCAAATCAGTTGACAAGTACAGGAAAAACAGCAGACAGAACCCAAATCTGTAGTTTCTCTTACTTTTGTCTACATTTCTCATAACACTGTTGACAGGTGTGCTTGAAGCTTTTTTTAAATTTTCTGAACAGCTGTCTTAGAATCTTTTTAACTTCCTTTTCATTGTTAACACACGCAGCAAAATTTAGGAGCTTGAAATTTGCTGGTCAGAGTTTGACAGGAGAATGAAGAACAAACTAATTCCTGTGTCTCATTCTCCTCTCATATTAATGTAAATCAGGAGTAATTTCAATTAAACTAATAAGCGTCAGAGTAGGATAAAGACAGTGTAAATGAGATTTAAATCAAGATATATTGTTTTTCAGAAAGTAATAACAGAATAATTTGAGAGACAAGGTAAGTAAGGTAACATCTTTTATTAGATCAACTTCTTATGGTGAAAGAGACAAGCTTTTGAGCTACACAAAGCTCTTCTTCATGTCTGGGAAAGGTACACAAAGTGTCACAGCTAAATACAAGGTAGCACAGGTTATTAAGCACAAGGAGTTAACACATGTTGCAAGAGACCAGACATGTTTCCCATACCTGACGGAGAGCTCTGTATAAGCCTGAAACCTTGTCTCATTTACCAGCAGAATTTGGTCTAATAAAAGATACTACCTGACCCACCTTGTCTCTCTAATATCTTGGGACCAACAAGGCTATAGCAGCATTGCAAATTAAATAATTTCTCCTTGCCGCATTAGATAAAATAAAAGATTGGTTGGTTGGTTGGCAGGCTTGTGGAGGGGTTTTTGTTCTGTTTTGTCCTCTGCAACATAAATTTAACTTTAAAAATATTACAATTCAGACTACAATGGGAGCCATCTTAAAAAACACTCAGTGAAGTTTTTCTCCTTTTGTCCATCATTTTTCCATTTGTCCATCATTTGCTTTGATCCTGCACCATGGAAGTCAATTGAAGTTCTTCCCTGATCCTTTGGGCTTGATCCTACTCCAATGGATGGTGATGCTATTAACCTGGATGAGAAGAGGGCTGAATCCTTCGCTTGTTGCAAAGTGAAAAAAAACTTTGAATAATGAAATTGACCATTGTAAATGAAACTTAAACGGCTACAAGGATACTGAAATATTAGCCAGTGGCATAAGTAAACATTTGATAGTTAGTTTTAACTATAGGTTAAGCACGCATTTATTTTTCATTAATTCATTTGGTAACTAGTCTCCACTTGTAGTCAACCAACTACAAAATATAAAAGTAGAGAGCATCTTTACATACAAATACAATGCAGCAAGTGGCAGCATAAATGTGTCTATATTCGGGGTATACACTCAGGAGTCAGTAAAAATGTTTTTATGCAAATGATGCATGCTGTGGAAGAGGTGGATTATAAATTCTCGAATAAAAATCATCAATACTGGAAGCCCATCACTGCGTTGATGTTTTAAACGATCTTTATGCATGTTTGCAGTGTGTTAATTTCTACAATTGAAAGACATGATCCTAATAACTAGTTAGGGGAAAAATCAAGTGGTGATGTAATGAGTGTTGATCCTGGTATAAAGCAACCATTCTAATCTAAACAATCACTATAGCCTATCTATAGCCTGTGATCTCTTTTCACCATGAAATCTGCTAAATGATTGTACTGTATTGTATCATCTCATACTCTAATATATTCAACAAGAGTAGACCAAATCGTTATGTAGAGTAATAATTTATGCAGTCTACCAAGGCTGCCTCTGTCCTTTCATCAAGATAGAATCTAAGCATATGGAATTTTAACTGTCACTTGCATTATATACTGAAAGATAAAACACAGTTTCAAAGAATGATACTTATCTTAGCTTTTGGGCTTCTTTGAGGGTAAATTATGCACTAACAGTTGATCTCTGGTGTCACTGAAATTGGCTGAGAGCCCAAATGACCCTGTGAAAGTTCAGTACAAATATTCCTGGTATACTGAACTTCCCTGAGACACAAACACAAAATACATTATGTAAGAGCGACAGACATCATTCATACGGGCCTGATCCTGCTGCCATTGAAATCAATTATAGAACTCCAAAGGTGCAGGAACAGACCCACAGGCCTGCCTAAATCCATTCCTTTTCAGCAAAGCACTTAAGCACAAAATGAGTTCTAAGCATGTTCTTAAGTCCTATTGAAGTTGATGACACTTAAGCACATGCTTAAAGTTAATTACATGCTTAAGGGCTTTGCTGAATTGCAGCCTTAACTTCCCATCAACCTATGCATAGTTTCAATGTCTTGCATCCAGGTAATCCAATGGGGTAGATCACAGTTATGCCAGAGCACAGCTCAGCAGAGATGAGGAGGGGAACACTGGGTTTTGCTCCATCTTTCTCCTCTCAATGATCCAGGGGAGGGGCGCAGGCTATCTCAGCTGCTTAACTTGGGCTGAAGAGAATATTCCCCAGAAGCTGCTTGACCAGCCAAGATTGCCAGAGCACATTGGACTTCAGCCCCACCCTTTCCCATCCTACAGCTTGCCCCCGACTGGTAGGGATGGGGCAGGAGAAGCTGGCAGAGGCCTAGCGACACTATGCCACTTCAGGATTCCCCAATACTACGGTAATCCTCAGCTCCTGCCATCAGGCAGATTTAAGTATCTTTTACACTGCTGGAGTGGCACAAAAGGGACTTAAAAAGATGCAAACACCTAACTCACCCTAGGATGGAATCCAATGAGTTCTAAATATTATCTTGTGGTTTTCCATCCTGACTTTCGTGCTCAGTCTTGATGTATAGATATTTTGTAAATTTTTTCCAAGAGACTATTGATACTCTAGTCCAGTGGATCTCAAACTTTTTTTACTGGCGGTCCCTTTCACATTGCAGGCCTCTGAGTCCAACACCCCTAAAAATTAAACACACTGTTTAATATATTTAACACCATTATAAATGCTCGAGGCAAGCAGAGTTTGGGGTGGAGGTTGACAGCTCGCGACCCCCCCCAAGTAATAACCTCACAAGCCCCTGAGGGTTCCCAACCCCCATTTGAGAACCCCTGCACTAGTCTAATACAAAACTATACTCTATATTTCTAGGGCTGTGCAAAGTTTTTGTAACAAAGCCCCAAGGTGGGCAAAACTCACATGCCTTTGAGTTTTGTTACAAACCCAAATTTAGTTCAGCTTTGTAGATGGTTTAATTGAGGCTCATGAGTCTCACAGCACATCAAGGCCAATGGCCAAACAAACTTTAGTGGACTGAAGCTGGACCAATCTTTGAACACAAGTATGGTGAGTTATGGTTTCAGGTGGAAACTGTGCAAAACTTGGAGTTTAGACTTTTTGGCGCATGGTGGCTAAGAAACCAAGGAGGATTCCCTATCTACTACTCTAGGCTTTACAAGCTGTTATCTAGCAATACCATTGCAGTTTGGTGCAGAGCTGATGCAGCAGAAGAGGAGGAATGTCCTTCTCCTACTACTTCATGGCCTACCAGAAAACCCTTGGGATTAGTTGCCCAGTAGCTTCAGAGAATGCATCCAATGCCTTTTGAGGATTCTGTAAGAGATAGTGAGATGGAGGAGGAGGTGATCACCAGAGATGACCTCTTTTCCTCATAAGATAACAATAATAAATAGAGGGGCCTCGACTCATTGACACTTAAGGATGTGTTTAGATGCCTTCCTGAATACAGGGGGACTTAAGCATACGTTTAACTGTTTTCCTGAATGAGGGATATTGGGAAGAAGCAGGGGACTACCAAAGGGAAAAAAACTAGCTAGATGAAGAATGTTTCAGAAGGGTTCCTTCATGTCTCAGATGTGTACCCTTCTTCCCACCAATTTTTCAAAATGTATTGAACCTCAGACCCAGATTTGGTTTAAGAGCGTTGAAGGGTCAACACAAACATTACACATACACTAACTCTACTTTGGGGTTTAAATTACTAAGGCAGAATCTCTCCAAAGATTATAAAAATGTATATCTCATGCCTGCTAAAACTAGATCTCATAATTTGTGGCACTGTAGAAAGGATGAAAGGTTTGAAGATATTATTCCTTCTTTAAAGAAATTTCCAGTGGTCTTATCTAAATCATAAATTGCTTGATGTCTGGTGAATAAAAGGAGGGTCCCATCACAAAATGTTAGTAATTGTTTTTTAGAAGTAATTAGCCCAAAGGATGTTTTTTAAGATCACTGATTAAAGATATTAACAGCATTGTAAGAATCAGAAAAAAATTAAATTAACCAGAATTGTGAAGGCTCTCTCTTTAGAGTCAAGTAGGTAATGTTTGAAATACAGTAAATTGATCATGTTTAAAACAAATTATGAACTTCAACTCATTATTTTATGTTTGAAAAACCATTCTTTCAGGGAAAGAAGTGAAAATAATATTCACTTTAACTTCTACTGTGTTCTTTTATGATAATATGAAACATATTGCTGCTGGGTGTCATGATTTTAATACACGGTGTCGTGAAAGTATAGGGCCAAATTCTCTATTAATTTACACTCTGTGCAATCCCATTGAAGTCAGCTCTTAAAAACCTTAACAAACTTTGACATTAGCCTCTTGGGTGTTACGCCCATGGCTTGCCTGGGGCGAGCCCATTCATTTTCTGAGGAGTGGCAAAAGCATTAGAAGGAAAAGTGTATTTGAAAGAGCCACACTAATGCTACTTCACTTGGATGCACAGTACTAAATCCAGTGGTACTTAGGGCTGTATAGCATATTTTGTACTTTGTTCACATGTTAAAATAGTTAATTGAAAGGGTTTTTAAAAAAACCTTTAACACAGCAGTGCCGCAAAACCTTCTTCTGCTATGATAAAGACACGCTGGACCAAATTCAGCCCTGGTGTCAGTTCATTGGCATCAGCATTATTATACAAGGAATTTAATTTGGCCAACTGACTTCAAGGTTCTATTTTAAATTTTAAACCTTACCTTTTTAGCCACTGGTTTTCATGTAGTTCTTCCTCTCTTGACTTCAGGTCCACTTCACACATTTTGCATACAGTATGAATTTCTGTTCACCAAAAATTAAATTACTTAACTCTCAGATAGGATAGACAAGGGTAGCATTTTTGTATATGGGCCTAATTGTGCTCCCTTTGAAGTCAATGGGAGTTTTGGTAATGAGTTCAGTGGGAGCAGGATTATGTTTTTTCTTGGACAGAATTTGAATTATATTATAGTCACTAAAATATTAACTGTCCTGATTAAAAAAAGAAAAAAAAACAAAGGAAGAAAAGGTCAAGTGACTTGACATGGTGAACTACTGAGAAGCCATATTCCACATCAAACACTCTTCCACGTGCCCTTTGCGGCTTCCATTAAGCACAACTTCTTCCACCTGTGTCAAGACCAATTTAATACTAAGAAAAAAGTCCCAGTAACTATTTGTTCTTATTATTTTCCATGAATATTCCTTACTGCCTAATGCGTTTACAGACCAAAGTACTTTGAAAATATGTAGGTCTTTGAAAACCACTTTAAGGTAAATTACTTGGAATGCAATAAAATGTTACTTTTCTAACTAGATTTCTTTATATTCTATAAAATCCTGAGACTCCAAGCCCTCTTGAATGAATACACAGAGTTCAAAGGTTAGCAGTAATATTTTTCTCTTCCATGTTCTCCCCAACTCTCCTCTTCCATACCCAGCTACTTTGTCCTCTGACTGGATTATTTTATTTCTTACACTAGGATTACACCCATATAAATCCATTGACTTCTTAGGTGTTACTCCTGATTTACATCTCCCCAGTGTGGGAAGAAAATTAAGTCCTCTGAATCTAACCCTAATCTGTCAGACATACAGATCACAAGGAGAAAAAACTGCTGCTGGGAAACACAAGTGTTGTCTCCCAGGGCCTGGAGATCTCCTTGAATCAAAGCTGTGATTGCAGAAGTATAAATTCTATCAATCATGGCTGCATTCCTACTATCAAATTCTCTTCTGGCATAACTCAACTGAGTTCTACCAGCAAAGAGCTTGTGCTATGAGTATTCATGCTGCACTGAGTCTGCTCCCAGAATCCTAATAAAATGTGTTACAGATACTTTGATAGATTAGATTAAATAGGCAGAAATCCACAACAAACTTCTGCCTGCCAGGTCACTGGTCAGAACTCTGAGATCTTGTAATTCACAACACTGATTACTGAAGCTAATTCCTTTTTTTTTCTTTTTTTTTAAGTATTAACAAATTTGATAAGAAATGCCCCAAATTGCAACAAATGTGATCACTTATTCTATAGCATGCGCGTGCGCGCACACACACACACACACACAAAATAGGTGATCAAATAACTTGTTGCAATTTTGGGCATTTCTTATCAAATCTGTCAATACTTTTAAAAATGTATTGTTGCATAACTATCTCTCTCTCCACACACACACACACACACACACACACACACAGAAGTCAATGGCTACTCTGCTTACTTTCCTGTGGATTTCTCATTTCAATAATTTACTGTACATTTCTGAGTCGATTTCTTTTTCTCTCTCTTTCTTTCAAAACAATCAAACCACCACACATACATGATCAAAGCTTTTCTAAAAACAGAAAACAACTGATTATTGTAAGGTTAATTTCTGATGGTTCTGAAACTTGAATACATATATAACTATTTTGAATTATCGTATCAGTTTATCAATAATGTGGGCTTTCCAATAGCATGACTTTTAGGCTCATGCTCAATTTCTGGAATGTGACTTTTAGACTGAACAAAAAAGGACTTTTGTTCTAATTACAAACTCTTTTCTGTCACTTGCACATTTTAGGAGTAGTCATTAGCATAAGATGTTTTTCAAGATATTGTAGGATAGGAAATGTGTAAAAGAATCTGGTCAGTTTCTCTTGACTTTAGGTTTTATGCAAGTGAACTTAATCCCAGTGTTCTCAGCTTTTTCTCCTTATGCCAGTCACAATTTCTAATTAGCTTTCCCAATGGAGGAAGAAGATGGATTATATTTTAATATCTAGAGACTAAAATTAGTTTATATTTTAGCAAGTTAGCACTTCTTAGCAGTTGATTTACTCTTGAAGCTGCAAAATCTGTGCATTTGCAATTAATCATGTGTTGGTCATTTTCTTTCAAAAACGTTCATTTTGGCTGTCTTGATCATAATAAAGGAAAACATGTAATTTATGCATTTTAAAAATTATAGCCCTGTGTTTAACTATGTTATAATATATGTCCTCATCTGCTCATTGTTCTTAACATGGTAAAAGAATATAATTTCACAGGGATTTATTTAAGTAAACCCTTTAAAAGGAAGATCCATTGAGAAATGAAAACCTCATTGAGTTATGTGTAAAAAGAATTGATTATTTTTATGTTTGTACATTAAGTATACCTCATAATTAATTAATTCCATCCTTTCTAGTTATAATTAAAATTCCATCTATTTCTTCTTGCCTGTCTGAATATTGCTCATGTTGTTTGTCAATACCATATGTATTAACACATACAGGGCCCAATCCTATAGTTCTTACACAGTCAGAACACCCAGTAAACTTTGTAGTTATATGTTCTAAAAGAAAACTGGGCAAGTACACTAAGTTTTTTAAATCACTGAATATATAAAGATGTTTTTTACTAATCAAAAAAGAAATGATTGTTTCCAGCGCATAATAACTAACCTCTGCCAAAAAAATAACCTGTAAACTGTTTGACCTCCTAGAATAGTATATCAAAATGCTGCCAGCATACTGATCACTCACTATGCTGCTGCAACAAATCAATTAGGCGACCAATTGTGTTCATTAGAATTCATTTAAATCTCAATTAAAAAGTTAATTAAAAGTAAGAGTGAGGAGGAAATCATGTCTAACATTCTTATACCCAAATCACCAATTTAATTTCAAATTCAAATCAACAATCAGTGTTAAAATATATATCTATACAATGTATAGTACACTACTCCATCGGAACAAATGAAAGTAGTTTCACTTTAGTGCTCTTAGGTAGAAATATTTTCTGGATCTAAACATGGTTGTCAGCCCTGTGCTTTACATTCCCATGCAATTTAGTTTTAGAAGACAGTATGTCTAGCTTTCTCAACTAAATTTGTCTGTCATATTGAACCCTGAAAAACCACATGAGGTCAAAGAAAGTCTGGTACCACAGTAATTTCTTTTTTAAATCAACTCATTCAACACTTTATAGTTTTTTAAATCCCATGTTATGGAAAAATATTTTTAAAGAGATCAAGGCAACCTTTACAAAATTAAAGGTGATTGTGTTCTTAATAACCTTTTTGTTTCTGATCAACTGCCATCACATGCAGGCCATCAAGTGAGGGGGCTCTGCTTTACAAAGAGGATGTAATGCAAAAGACAAAGGGCATTACTCTCCTCACCCTTACACCAGTGTTACTCTGGTAGCTTCTGTGGAGTTATTCCTGATGGACACTGGTGTAAGTAAGAAGAGGATCAGCACTAATGTGTATGTCTTCAGCCGAGATGTAATAACAAGCTAAGTATTTTAAGACAGTACTTCTAATTAGAACACACACACACGTGTTAAGTAATGTAGCTGTTTCTTTTGTTTTCCTAAGGTCTAAAAAAGAGCCCTTCGGAGGTTGTGAGCATCTTCCTGACAAGCCACAAAAAAAGGCTTTGACTACTTTCATATGCAGTTCTTGGCACTGAGGTCTGGGTGGAGGTGGGTAGGGTCCACCCAGCCTTTCAGTCTCATTAATCATTTGGCTTTCCCCGGCTGCTTGCAGCCTCTTCTGGAGGAACCCTTCTCTTTATTCATTCAGACAACCCTTTGGATTAAACAGAGCCAGCTAAATGTCAAACCAAATCTGAGTCTTGATGCAGATAATCATTTCAATAATATTTCTCCATTTGTGCCCAAACACCAAGGGAATAAAGCTTTTCTGCTGTCAGGTAGTGTAAGACAGCAGTTGGTGTAAATGCTTGACATTGAGCCAGATGGCTTAGCCGTGCCTCAGACATATGTTCAACAAGCAGGCTTGCACACATTGGAATTTTATTATTTTGAACTGGTGAGGCATGCATATTTATTTACTTGACCCCCTTTGGTGTCACTTTGGTATTAAAACAATCAGGTTTAAAGCTTCTCCAAGCAGCAGGGTAGGCCTAGTTTATAAACTACTTGTCAGCTTCACACCACCACCTACAGTGAAGTACTCCTCCTTTTAGGGTCTTAATTCACTAATTCAAGCGGAGTGGAAATTCCACGGCCACCCTCAAGAAATTATGAGTTTGCCATTCCATGGCCAAATGTTTCCGAAATTATACAAATTATCTAATTTTTTTCAAGCTGGGAATTTTTCCCCAGATGATATACTGCATATTGTCAAGTGCATCCAAAATGTCTCACTGAGAATGCAGCATTAAAAAAAAAATCAATACAGGAAAAAAATGAGCAAGATAAAAAATTAAAACCTTTAGTCATTGAGAGAAGGCTTGGCTAACACAGGGATAGGCAAACCCAGCCTCCCCATCCCCCCCGCAGATTTATATTAAATATCTGAACATAAAATGTGTGCAATTTCATTTAGCAGCAGAATGGCTGCCTAGTGCCCAATCCAAAACCCACTGAAGGCATTGGGAATCATTCTGTTTACTTTGATAGGTTTTGGATCAGGCCCCTATTACATTTTTGGGGTCCTGATTTTATGCCACTGTGTAACATGACTCACATGACAAGTCCAATTCCATAGCAGGGGTCAATGTTTGCAGAGTCTGATCCTTGATTTGCACTGAAAGCTTAATGTGCAAATCAGTCAGCCCAGGTGGGCCAAAGGCCAATATGAAGAATAACTATATTTTCAGAAAGTTGCAATTATACTATTGGTCCTATTCTAGCTTTGGATAAACGCATACGGTTCCTGTTTGTATTTATTCCCATTTGCATCGTGCAGTCTCATGCTTCAAAATGATACAATATGCCTTATGTGACAGTCACAATCGATCAATGTCATTCACATTTCAAATTCTGAACAGCATAGCATTAAACAAAAATCCCTTAATTTTAAAACAACAGACTCATGCTCTGCTAGTAGACATCCCACAAACAAACAACCAAAAGAGTCAAAATTCAGATAAATTATTGGTTATAGCTGCAGCTTGTCTTACAGATGAACTTATTGCTTATTTAAATTATGTAGTGTATAACTATCACAATTATACACACACTAAACTATTTAAAAACAATAAAATTGTGTATATACTTTCTTAAATATTGCATTTGTTTAAAGGTCTATAATGAGTACACATTTATTTTTGAGCCTCTTACGTTATGTCCCCCTTCCCTGGGGACTGCACCTTGACCTGGTGGGAAGGCTTGTGTGTTCCAATGACAGAGTGCTGCCGATACTCCTGGTTGGGCCACCCCAGCCAGACAGGTCAAACGGTAGGGACCATATGAAAGGCAGCCCACTGGCCTTCCAGGGTGAGGGCTTTAGCAATAGGCCAACAAAATTATCCTTGTAAAAATGTTAAGTTATAGAAAAACAACAGGATAGTGATTCCAGTAAGCAGCAGGACAGACAGGAATGAGAGAATCTTGTCTGTGCCCTAAGCAACATCTGACGGAGCAGGAAGGATTCCAATTCAGACATTATACACTGGCTGGTTTACACCTTACAGCCCACAGTAAAACAGCTTTCTGCCACGCAATTGCCATTTCCCATAGCAAGTCCAAATAGATGATCTCACAATATACACTGGGAACATTTCAATGAAATAAATGGAATGACTCCAAGTTTACACCAATGTTAACAAAGAAGCTTTTGTATGATAGCCTTTTAAAGTGACTCTTTACTCATCTATATTAAAATAACATGCTTCCCTCATTACATAGTTAGACTTACCTCACTGGAGCTATGCTTGTTTACATCCCTAAAGCTCCTGGCTCTTGACTTCATGCAGAATGCACCACAAGACTCCTACCCTTCTATCACAAGATTGTAAGCCCTTATGTACTCAACTGCATAAGACCTTCATTTAAAGCCCTTTTACTCATCCTGACTTGTACCATGTAATGAGTTAGGGAAGACTGCTTTCGAAGCCCTGATCCAAAGCTCATTGAAGTCAATGCAAGTCCTTCCATTGACTTCAATGGCCTTTGGATCAAATCCTATGGGGGACCTGGGCCTTATGTTTCCTATCAGATGTAGGTGCTTGGTTTTCCCTCTAATGTGATGTATTTAAACATGTAAGAGATTATTAATATTCAATGAACATCTTTATGTAGTTAATAACTGCAGTAGGTGATTCTGGAACATTACTAAAACAGCACTGTCATGTTTATCCCTTTTTAGAATGTACAGACCCTATCGATCTTAAAAACAGCAGACACATTTAGCAAATCATGTGGTAATAACTGCATGGGGACATCATAATACAGTAGGTGATTCCAAAATACAAAAGCATACGTTTAAGTGTTTCACTTATGGTGATTCTGAGCAGGCAAAATGATGTTGCAGACCTATAGCTAATTTGTTATGACAGAGGTTAGCAAGTGACTTTTTGAAGTTTTCTGTGGGTATTATGCCCACAAGAGTTCCCTTGTGCTCCCTGGTGGTGGTCTCCTCATCCTTCACCCTCTGAAAGCCTGAGAGAGACTGCCTGCTCCCTTCCTAGGCAGCCTTTATATAGGGCCTAGCCTAGCCCTGATTGGCTGGCGGTAATACTGGCCCTGATTGGCTCTCTAACAGGCCCTTCCTGATTGGCTGCCACCTTGCACAGCCACTCTGGCCTGTTGTAGCCCAATCTGGCATGGGGGTGGGGAATGTCCCACCACACCACAATACCCAATGTATAAGTGACACTACAGAATTTTCCGTGTTATATATGAATGCAAGCACTATTACAAATATCTTAGCCTCACTGGTTAAACCATGCGCTATAGGTAGACATATGGTCTTTAATGGGGCACATTTTCTATGAAAAGGACAATAAAACTATGTAATATAATATACTGATTTTTTAATTTCTAGGCCATATCCCATGGGCATCTTGGCAAAGAATACAATAAAACTAGCGCTGGCAGAATATTTTGGATTTTCAACATTTTGATAAAAAGTGACCAAAAAATGGGTACAATTAAAAAAAAGTTTGCCATTTTTCAGCCAACTCCACTAAAAACCCAATTGACAGTAATGTGACAAGTTGTACATGTAAATCCAAGCTGGAAACAGGTCTGAGGGAAATGGGAAAAACACACATACAAAAACTACAATGAAAATTAAAAGGTCCTGAGGATGAGACACTCCCATTGATTTCCCATCAGGTGTATCGTTTAGTGTGAGAACAGGGCCCCTGAAGTATATCCCTGAAAGATACTACTAATGTAATTGTGCCTGTTTTCATGGGGAGTAAATTCTCCTGCCATGGGTCCTTCTCAAAGTAGGCCTTGCTCTCTCATTCTCTTCAGATTGCACTGTGACACAGTGAGCAATTGCAATACTGTTGATCTCACTTGTTGCGAACTCCAAAACATTCAAAAATTATGATGCAGGTCCCCATAACCATAAGATTGGCTTAACAATCAGGACATTTACAAAAACGCTGGGTTCTTTTTATTGCCTTCTGGCTTCTATGCCTTTAGGGTTCATGTTTTCCTGCTGTACTCTGCAACCATGTGAGCTGGAAACTTTAAACAAAAGCTGAGATGCCGATGTAGTCACATGACTCTAAGTACTGGAACTTCCAGAAAAACACAAAATGTTGTGATACTCCTAGTAAAAACACACAACTTTGCAACATTGCAGAATGGCATGTGGAACAGCTCAGTCTTCGGACACTGAGGTGGTGTATTACTTATGTTTTTAAAAACAAACTGTATGATCCTGAATTACACTTGCTGGGCTATAGATTTGTTGCAGTTGAAGTAGGATTATCTGTAATATGGCATAAGATTCCTTATTCTCAATTTCTAAATTCGTAGAGTGACTAAAGAGCACGTACAATCGGGCACACTAACTAAATGAGATATGCCATGCCATATGACAGTGTAGATAGATATGTCATGTTTAAATGCTGTTGTGTTTCCAGAAGGACTCATTTCAAGCTAATAAGTGCTGCTAAACAGTCATTTTGATTTATATCTGTTGATAAATCATTCTTCCTTAGCAGTGCCTAAATAAGATTCTGTTAGAATGGGAGGATTGTCTCCTTTAAAGAAAATGATGCAAAATATAAGAAATGCAGAGTCAAGTAGCAAGAAATATTTTATAGTTATTTCCTTGGTAAATTCTGCTCACACCAAAGGAATTCTTGCAAAAGCTGATTTTAAAAGACTGCATATGTAAACTATAGTATTTAGTTCAACTGTAATATATTCATTTGCAATATTACTTTAGCTTCACTGCTATTACTCCAGTTTTGTTATTATGTTTTCTACTCAGTCTGTCTATAATTATCACAGTATAAGACTCCTGTCAAACTGAAAACTCTGATTCATCCTGAACTGTCCTATCACTACTGCTCCTTAATCTCACTCTATTAATTCATTGCATTGTAACTGTTTCTAATATCTTTTTATACCTAAAACAAAAGTAAGAATTAAAATACAGACATTGCAATATAGAAACATATAAAAACAACTGGGTATATGTCTAGATCATACTACTACTGCTGGGGCATAAATCAACCATTTAGCAACTGGGATTAGCAAGAAACTGTGCAGGTCATTCCAGAATTATCCACCACGTTGATTTAGGCACTTGAAGAGTATAGTGCTGGTCACTTTTGGAGAGGATATAGGACCATTGGTCAGCTCTGCTATGGCAATTCCTATGTGAACAGTGGGACTGAGATCTAGTAGGCAGTGACAGTGTGGAGGGGTAAGTGTTGGCTCTGTGGCACCAACACCCTGCACCCCCATCTGGGACCAAACTGAAGCTCCGCTGCTGGAGTTTCATAGGTCAGACAACAATGAATCCTGCAGCAGGAGGAGCAGAAGTAGGGAGCCGGATGCTATCCATGACATCATCCCATTGAATCTGGATTTGAAAGCAAAAATCTAATCAGGAGTTATTGCTTCTTCAAGCAGCAGTAACTCCCACTGGTCCAGCTGAAGCTGCTTCTGGTCAGCCAATGTGGGACTCAACCAACATGCTATCAGGACAGCAGAGAGGCCTCACAGATACTTAACATCTGGGTTGGGAGGCTGAAGACTCTTCCAACTAGGCATCCTCAAAGCCACCCAAAGACACAATTGCTTGGAAACTCTTCAGGGTAAACCTGACAAAGTTTCCTATGCTCTGTGTTCTTATCTTGCAGATTTGTCTAGACGCACAGGAGAGAACAATCTGGCCCAGATTGAGAATTGATGCTGAAGTCCTTGTTCTCCCCAAACTCTCACTGAATTCAGTGGGAGTGAGCAAGGACTGGTGGATCACTTTTCCCCATTTCCTAATTAAAAAAATAATCCCACCTTTTATTACTCCCACCTCTTTCCATTCTGTGCTTCAAGCACTATTTCCACCTCACAGTCACTCAAATCACCTTTGCTGGGAGAAGACAGACAAACAAGCACCCCCCCCCCCAAAAAAAGCAGCTGATGACCTCACGGGGGCACTGAAAGTTTGCTGCCTGCTATTCCAACTATTTTCTGAGCCCTCCTATGAAGCCTTTGTGCCATTCCTGGCTGCTCAGGTGGGAGGGGTGCGACTCCAGGCCCGCGTGGTCAGGCATTAGGGTTAGAGGCAAGGCTACTCTTCCAGCACGCGATGTCTTGGGAGGGTGGGGGGTGGCGGTGCCACTCTGGATGCAAGGGAGTGCTAGTATGGAAGAAAGCAGGTTTTTTATGGGGCCCTAAATGTATTTGATGATATTTATCCCAATACTTTCTGCCACCTGAAAAATGCACTTTGTCATTTCAGCTGTAGAAGAAAGTTTATTTAGCTGAGCAAATAATGGAAACATTTCCCATGTAGATTTGTTCCACTCAAAACATGAATTTGGATTTGGCCATGTTCAATATGGCTCACTGTTTGCTTCAATCTTCACTAGTGCTGACACTTGCCATGAGTGAATTTCAGTTCAAATAGTCACCCAATGCGCACCAACCACTCCCTAGATATTGGGCTACATGGAGTTGACATAGATCCCATCTCAGCAGCAAGCAAGATGTACACCCATCCCTTGTTCAGAGGAATCCCAGATGTTTGGCTGCACTGGGAGCTTTCTGCAAGTCTAGTGTCACTACGTGAATTTCACCCACAGTGAATAATACTAAAGGGACACAAATCCTGATTTTTCTTTCATCCAAATGAGCGTCACCCGCCAGCTCTGATGTTGCAGCCGAAAGGCATGTGATAGTGAATTCCTTATGCTTCCCTCAGAAACAACTATATACAAAAATGAAAGGAAAGTAGGGAGGGAGGGTTTGTTTGTACATTTATTTTGCTTGGTTTAGAGATGCTTCCCTCTGGTGAACAAAATCACTCATCCTTCTTTGTATATTATGACTAGATGACTGAAACATTGACAATAAAAGACTGAGTAGTCATGCTACCGTGCAAGATATTATGCTGAATGTATAAATATGAAATGTTTCAGAGTAGCAGCCGTGTTAGTCTGTATTCGCAAAAAGAAAAGGAGGACTTGTGGCACCTTAGGGACTAACAAATTTATTTGAGCATAAGCTTTCGTGTGCTACAGCTCACTTCATCGGATGCATTCAGTGGAATGTCTCTAAGGTGCCACAAGTCCTCCTTTTCTTTTTGTAAATATGAAATGTTGTTCGTTACCAATATATTTAGAAATATTTCTAGAAATCAATATAACCCCTGCCCCATGCCAGCTACTTGACCAAGAATTTTGTCTGACATTAAATTATAAAAGACGTTGTATCATCATCATCATATTCTTTCTAGTAGAGGAAACAGTAGGATCTAGTGGGTAGAAAAGGAAGGCTAAGATTTTGAATCCTGGATTCTATTCCTTCCCTTCCACTGACTAGCTATGTAATTAGGCAAATCACCAAATTTCTCAATACCACAGATTACCCATCTGAAAAATGAGTAATACTTAAAGGGATCTGAATGTCTTTATTGATGCTTCCAATGAAATCCTCAGGTGAAAGGCGCTAGGTAAATCTAAAAATATATTATTGCAGCCTTATATGTCTAGCCTAGGCTTTGAAAATTAAAGGTTTGCTCATACAGTATTTTGTATTAGTGAGTTAACTTTTTGATGGAAGTTGCATTCTAGGCCCAAATGTGGCTCAGTGAACACATTGAGATTCAGGTAAATGCTTAATACAAAGAATAAAATCTGAATCAAAACCAAGGTGATTGGTACCCTACAAATACCTAAAATATATAGATTAGGTCGGCAGGCAGATAGATACTGTACGTGCCTTGCAGCCAGAAGCATTTGCAAGAAGTTTAGTGCCTGTTTGTATTGAAAACTGTCGATAATTTAGAGCGTAAAAAGCATATGCCCAAACTTCAGGGATTTCAGAATGTATGCAGCTTTGAATGCCAGGCAGACAGTACATTTGCACAGCTTGTAACTATCACCATGAACATATTGGGAGGCTTCCTGGGATCAGGTACCTGAACTCACTGCCTCAGCCCAGAGATAGATGTGGGTAGCTGCTGGGACAACAAACGTCACATTCATTGTTAATTGTACTTTGCAGACACAACATGCTTAAATGAAATTTTAAAAGACTGATGAGGAGGTATATTATTTTTCATCCACTACTGCTTCTACTTGTTTAAAGTATTCTAGTCAGGCTTTTTAATTTGGATTTTGAGACGTATTTATTTTTGTTCTAGTGCACACAGTTCACTGGATTCAACTTTAGCATAAACATCAGAAAATACAGTGAAATTAAAATGTCACTGCGGTAATATTAGTAATATTACTGTAATAGTAATAGTAATATTCTTTACAAATAAATGGCAGGTGTGGAGGGCATTTAACTTTCACTGAAGGCACACTTTAGGATCAGTCCTGTAGGGTCTGGTTCTATAAAACACACATATGAGCCAGGAGGAGTTTTGTCTGCCAGGCCTAGATATCGTAAATAAGCTTATTGTCATGACTATCACAGTTTGTATTGCCACATTACTTCAGTACCAACTGCTGTTCTTTGCAGCCCTTCCAGCTGTGTGACGTGCTTCTCAGCAGAGAATAATAGGCCAACTCAGCTTCTTAGTGGGCTAGTGTAAACTGGTAGTAGCTCTGTGGACTTCAGTTTAGTTACTCCAGATTTACACTGATGTAACTGAGAATGGAATGTGGCTGACTGTGTAGTGGTTATAATACAGATTTCCATGACTGCCTGAAAGTTCTCAGTTGTTTACCTGCTCGAAGAGGAGTTCTGGCAATAAAGTCTATACCCCTCCCTCTGTGTTTATTCTCCATCATCGTATTTGTCCTACACCACATTGATCAACAACATTTAATTTTAAATCTTAACTGTGATTTGTATCATTTTTCAGCAACAAAAATAAAATGAAACCATGCCTCTTTTGGTTACCTATGAATCCTTCTCTCTCTTCCATCTCCTGTTATTTATTGTTGTAACCCTAGTTCCATTGTTAACCTTTGTAATTTGTTTGACACAGTTTGTATGAAAAATACAAAATAAATCCTAGATCCTGCAATTGAATCCATGTCTGGGCTGAGATCCATCAAAGTCAATGGGATATTTGCAATATTGTGGCCTAAAGTTGTATTGCATTGTAAAAGAAAACATCTTTATAAAACATATTATCAATTGTTGGTATAATACAGAGTTAGTGTCTTTGCATCTAAGATGTTCCTGACATTTATATCCTTTATAACAAAAACTACTGGATTAATGTATTGGAAGGCTGAAAGGATATGCACTACTATACCGTGTTTTACCTTAATGAAACTTATTGGCTATCTATAATTCCATGTATAAAAAGAGATGAACCATAAAAACAACATACTTATTAAAGACAGCATCATAAGGAATGGGTATTATTTTGTCCTTGTGCTTGATATTTAAAAATTCCACGTTTGATTCAATAATAAAACTATATCTGCTTCTGTTCTGTTGAAGGTTATGGATGGCCATCAAAACTGAGAAATAATAAATGGTTTGTAGTTTATGCTTCCTTGCAGATAGTTACTTCCTCAGTACAAAAGGTGAACATATTTGCTATTGAATCAAGCCGTCTCCACAAGTTAGGTACATTTCTAAGAACTCATTCATTCTACCGAACTCTGCCATACAAACTCTTTTTGAATGCAAAAGAGAACTATATATCACACAGGGAAATCCTGTAACCGTGCTACATTGAATCTTCTGATAGACTGAATGTTTCCTGGTCCTGTTTCCTTCCATAGTGTTTCATTGCTTTTTGAACAAACTCTTTCTTATACTGGCAACATAGGTTATTCTAATAGGCATTATCACTTTTAGCAGAGGCATCACATCTGTTCTGTCCTCTAAATACAAGTGCAAAAAGATCATTCACAATTTCACTGTAAAGAGTAAAGTGATATGTGATTTAAATATATTGGTATGTTCTTTATTCAACACGGCAGGCAACTGTCATGTTTTTCTCCTCTTTCAGAAAAATCAAGAAGAAATCCGCTTCCCTCTGATCTAGTGAATTTCTTTCCAGGCAAACAGAAATCCAGCAGGAAAGGGTTTCACTGTATTACTTTCTGGGAAGCAGAGGAACAGCTCTGTCTTCAATAAAATAATGGTATAAAATAGAGTAAATTGCACCTGCCAATGATTTTCCTTTAAAAAAAAATGAAATGGAGTTGAAGTTGACTTAGGATATAGATCTCTATCCTCTCAGTCATTTTTGTGATATTTTTTCATAAACTCAGCTGCTTCTAGTTTGCCCTCTAATAATACTCTGAAGGCTTATTTCCCCTGTATAACTCTATGTAAACATAAAGTTGAGAAAAGGGTATTTAGACTCATCCTTCAGGAATGCTGCTTTTCAGAAAGTGCTTGTTTACCTAAGCTAGTAATTTTCAAAAATATAATGTGCATTTGAAAATCAAGATAATTACATATGAAAACTCCAGCCTTTTCAATCAGGTCCAAACTCTTGTAGAAATCATTTTTTCTTTTATTTTTTAAGTCACCCAATACATGTTTATTTTAAATCAGTCATTCAAAACAATGAAAATTTAAGATATCATACAGAGTTCATCATATAAGGATAATATACAACATACAGAGACTATGATGGTATCGCTCTTTTATGACATTTTTCTTCATGAGTGAGGAGGAACCTGATAATTCATGTGATTAGGTCTTCTCTCATGGAGTGAAGATAAATGTCATCAAAGACCTAAGCCATCATGTATTATATACAATGTAAGTTTCCCATATATATTTTTCGAGGGTATTTTCTTAATTATTTCACATATGTAAGCTAGGAAATATTTGTAAAGGCTTAACAAGACTTTTTTACATTTTTCATCATCACAACATTTTTTAAAAGTAATTAAAATCTTTATTTTTAGAATTAATCATTTTTTCAAGTATTTTAGTCTTAGGGTATGTCTATGCTGCAATTGGAAGGGCTGATTGCAGCACAGATTCTCTGTCCTCCTGAGTGAGTGATATTTTCTTTCACAAGTGAGACGAGGGGTAACTCAGAAGAGTCTGATTACGTTATCGAGCATGTCTAATAAAGTGAAGGCAATGGTATTAAAAGAGTTCAGTTTTCACATATGTAGCACTTTTTATATTAAATATCACAAATAAGCAGAGGCGACACACGGAGGGGCATGTGGGGTCACATGCCCCCACACAGATTTGCTGCTTGACTCGTACTAGCATGCTCACACTGACTGAGCATTCTCAGCAACACTGCTGAAGCCAGCTGCCCTCACTCTGCCCCCCCCCGCCTCCATACACACACACTACTGGCAAGCATGGGTCATTTCTGCCAATAACAATTCAATTTAAAATCCTACTCCCATTTTTTTTAAACATTAATCAAATGAAATTTTGAAATATATGCAACTACAGGATTTGGTAGAAACTGGCAGCCAACTGTTGGGCTTGAAATGTTTTGTATTCCATACATACTAGGCTGAGTTTGCCTAATTGGAGGATTATATAATATATTGTTTGTGTACATATAACTACTGCCCCCAGCTGAATAAAATGTTAGGTCTTGGTGCAAAGATTTGTGATTCTGTCACATCCTAGTAACTTACAAAGGGGGCATAAACCCACAAAAATTCTACAGTGTACCTAACAGAGATTTGTCTTTAGTTTGTTTGTTTTTGTTGTTGTTGAAATTTTGAATTGACAAAAAACCCTAACATTTGCTATGAAAATTTTCACAAAAATTCAATCCTATATTTTGACTACCTATGAAAGTGGTCAACAAAATTCAAATTTTTGCCTCTGCATTTTTGTAAAATCAATCAAAATTTCAAATTTCTGTACAAAAGGACAAAAATATTATGAACATTTATAAAAATTATTTCCTATTTTCAGACAGCTCTCCTACCCCAAATTAAGGTGTAAGAAGAAGATGTGCTGGAACAAACTGATACTTTAAAAATCAAGAAGTCACCGGGCCCACATGGTACATCCAAGAGTTCTGAAGAAACTCAAGTATGAAGTGGCTGAGCTGCTTGCAAAATATGCAATCATTAAAAACAACACTATGCAGGAGAATTGGAGGGTAGCAAATGTTATACATATACTTAAATAAGGCTTTAAGGGTCACCTGGAGAATTACACACTAGTAAACTTTACATCTGTACCTGGTAAATTGGTTGAAATTATCATTAAAAATAAAAAAATAAAACACCTGGAAGATCACATTATGATAGAGCATAATCTGCACAGTTTCTGCAAAGAAAAATTTTGTTTGACTAAACTATTAGAATTCTTTGAACACATCAATAGAGGATAAAGGAAAACTGGCTGACATAATTTATTCAGACTTTCAGAAGACCTCTGACAAGGCTCCCCACAAGAGGCTACGACAGACACTAAGTAGTCATGGGGTGTGTGGCGATGTATTGTCACTAATGGAAAACTGGCTCAGAGACAGGAAACAAAGAGTAGAAATAAATGATCATTTTACATCATGACCAAAGATTAAAAGTGGGATGCCTCAAGGTTCCATCCAAGATGTTTGTTTAAGATATCAATTAATCTGGAAAGGGAAATAAGGAGTGAGGTAGAGTAGTCTGCAGATGACAGCTCTACTCCCCTAATGCCCCTACTCTACTTGCGCTACATTGATGACATCTTCATCTTCTGGACCCATGGAAAAGAAGCCCTTGAGGAATTCCACCATGATTTCAACAATTTCCATCCCACCATCAACCTCAGCCTGGACCAGTCCACACAAGAGATCCACTTCCTGAACACTACAGTGCTCATAAGCGATGGTCACATAAACACCACCCTATACCGAAAACTTACTGACCGCTATGCCTACCTACATGCCTCCAGCTTTCATCCAGACCACACCACACGATCCATTGTCTACAGCCAAGCTCTCCGATACAACTGCATTTGCTCCAACCCCTCAGACAGAGACAAACACCTACAAGATCTCTATCAAGCGTTCTTACAGCTACAATACCCACCTGCTGAAGTGAAGAAACAGATTGACAGAGCCAGAAGAGTACCCAGAAGTCACCTACTACAGGACAGGCCCAACAAAGAAAGTAACAGAACGCCACTAGCCATCACCTTCAGCCCTCAATTAAAACCTCTCCAACGCATTATCAAGGATCTACAACCTATCGTGAAGGACGACCCATCACTCTCACAGATCTTGGGAGACAGGCCAGTCCTTGCTTAAGACAGCCCCCCAACCTGAAGCAGATACTCACCAGCAACCACACGCCACACAACAAAAACACTAACCCAGGAACCTATCTTGCAACAAAGCCCATTGCCGACTGTGTCCACATATCTATTCAGGGGACACTATCATAGGGCCTAATCACATCAGCCACACTATCAGAGGCTCGTTCACCTGCACATCTACCAATGTGATATATGCCATCGTGTGCCAGCAATGCCCCTCTGCCTTGTACATTGGCCAAACCAGACAGTCTCTACATAAAAGAATAAATGGACACAAATCAGACGTCAAGAACGATAACATTCAAAAACCAGTCGGAGAACACTTCAAACTCTCTGGTCACTCGATTACAGACCTAAAAGTCACAATATTACAACAAAAAAAACTTGAAAAACAGACTCCAATGAGAGACTGCATAACTGGAATTAATTTTCAAACTAGACACCATTAAATTAGGCTTGAATAAAGACTGGGAGTGGATGTGTGATTACACAAAGTAAAACTATTTCCCCATGTTTATTTTTCCCCATTACTGTTCTTCACACGTTCTTGCTGGAAATGGCCCATCTTGATTATCACTACAAAAGGTTTTTTTCTTTCCTGCTGGTAATAGCTCACCTTAACTGATCACTCTCATTATAGTGTGTATGATAACACCCATTGTTTCATGTTCTCTGTGTACATAAAATCGTCCTATTTTCCACTGCATGCATCTGATGAAGTGAGCTGTAGCCCACAAAAGCTTATGCTCAAATAAATTTGTTGTCTCTGAGGTGCCAGAAGTACTCCTGTTCTTTTTGCGGATAGAGACTAACACGGCTGCGACTCTGAAAGTTATTTAGGTTAGTCAAGTCTAGAGATGAGTGCAGATCTTCAAAGGGACTTAACCAAGCTGGTGAATAGACAACATGATGGTAGATGAAGTTCAATATGGTTAAAAGCAAAAGTAATGCACATTGGAGAGAAATTTTGGTACTACTCATACACATTACAGAGTTCTAAATAAACTGTATTGACACAGGAAATGGACCTGGAAATCACTGTGGACAGCTCCATGAAGACCTCTGCTCAATGTGCAGCTGTGGCCAAAAAAGCAAACAGGATATATCAGAATGCACAAGAAACAGGATGGAGAATAATATAAAAGCTATAATGCCATTATAGACATCAATGGGGCAGCCATAACTGGAATACTGTGTGAACTACTGGTCACCCCGTCTCAAAACAGAATATTACAGAACTAGAGGGGGTTCTGAGAAGGTTGATGAGACAGATCAGAAAAATGAAAAAAACTCTCCTATGAAGAGAGACTAAAAAGATTGGGATTGTTTACCTTAGAAAGGAGACAATAAGTGGAACATTGCTAAAGGTATATATTAAAATATCTAGCAAAGCTAGATTGGCACTTTCTGTTCTCCCTGCCTCAAAACACAAAAACAAAGAGACATTCAATGAAATTAAAAGGTGGCAAATTCAAAACTAACTGAAGGAAATACTTTGTTTTACACAACATGTATTTGGACTGTAGAAACCAATACCACAAGAAGTCACTGAGGCCAAGAATTTAGCAGGATTCAGATACTGGATATTTATATGGATAATAGGAATATCCAGAATTATAATAGTTAGTTAATGCTAACAAAAATATTATTGGAAAGCAGATAAAACTTCATGTTTCATGGATTAAAATAATCTCTAACTACTAGGGATTAGGATGAGACTTCCATCGGGGGCAAATTGTTCTACATCTACCTATTGTGAGCTTTCTTGCACCTTTCTCTAAAGCATCTGGTGATGGCCACTATGGGAGACAGGATACTGGACCAGATGGACTATTGGTCTGATCTAGTCAGCAATTCCTATGATCCTATATTCCAGACTCTCAAATAATCCACATGGCTAGAATTTCAAATAAGTATCAAATACTCCAAATGCACTATTGATGATTAATCCACAGAGTAAACAGATCTCAATCTCAGTATCTCTCTCTCAAAAAATCAAACAAAAAAAAACAGTACAAAGAATGAATACATTTGTTTCTGCTCACAATCACAACTTCTTCATAATCTACATTTGTAAATTACTTGCCACAAATTATTCATTTTTTCTAAGTTTTATAGACCAAATTCTGCCCACAGTCACACCGGAGCAACAACACTGAAGTCATTTGCATTTTTGCATTAGACAATAAGAAAGATGCTATTTAACAAGGGCCTACTCCTGCAACTATATTCCAAGTGCATATCACCTTACTCCATGAGTAGCACCAAATTCCCTGAGGCACAATCCCTGCTGGAATTTGTCTCCCTTGAAAAGCCAATACAAGTCAGTGCTTATATGGTACAACTGAGCCCCAGACGTGGTGCAGCTCTCAGGAAATTTTCTAGGAGCTGTACATGAACCACCCGAGGGGTCAAATAGAAGTGAAAATGGCTCAGATGAGCAAGTGATATGTATCTTCCTTTTTAAAGGGCACTGGAACCGGTGATTTGTATTTATTTTATTTATTTCTTTATCTTTCAGGTGAGGGTCAAATGAGCAACCTCAGTCCTTTACAGAGGTCTTCTGCTTTATTTTAATATTATAGGTCTGATAGTGCTCAGATGCCCCTTCCTTTCACCCCCACCCCTTTTGGGGGAATGCCACTCTGTCATCAGCAGGGACTATAGTCAACATACATTCTGAGGAGCAACAAGGAAAGTTCTCAGTACAATTGTACTCAGCCAAACTAGAAAAGAAACAATCTTCCATTTTTCCTTATTTTTTCCCTGAATCCACATGAATCTTTATTAACCAGCCTTCACTTGTGCTCCTCTTGGCACTTAAATAAATAGATAAATCATCATCATCATCTCAGGCTGTCAAGCCAGGTGGCAGATACTGGGATTGCAATAGTACTCAGTTGGGGAAGTTTGTGGAATGACCAAACTGCAGCTCTCTGTGCAAAGCTCTGTAGTTCTATGCACGTCTGAAACCATTTTTTGGTCTTTAACGGTTGACAAAATATTAGGCACTTAAAAATACATCTTCTCTGAAGATTAATGGGTGAGATCTTCAAATGTGCCAAAGTGAATTATGCACTTAACTCCCATTGACTTTCATCTGGAGTGGGCACCTAACTCCCTAATGTTTGAAAATCCCACCCATTAATCTTCAGAAAGGTGTGATGATTTTGTAGTAGCTCTGTGAGGAGAGGAGGGGAGAGGAGAGTCCACAGACTGGCTGGCAGGGGAACGGAAGGCTATGTTTGCAGCTCCTAGGTGAACGCAGGAGACTGGAGAATTTCACCTGTATCACCAAGTTTTTTCAGGGAGAGCCTTTGATCGAGACTGGTTTGATCAATAGTTTGGAGGTTTTCAAAAGGGCCAAAAGTTTCTAAGCTGCTTGCAGATATTTCAGGTAAACAATAATTAATTTAACCTCACAACACCCTTGTGTGATGGGAAAATATTAGTCTTAGTTCTATAGACATGGATGTGAGACACAGAGATTAAGTGATTTATCCATGGTCATTAAGAAAGAGTATGACAAAGCCAAGAATAAACCCAGTTCTCCTGGGTTCTAATCTAGCGCCTTAGCCACAAGACCATCTTCCCTCTTCCCAGAATTTCTTCTTTCTGCTGTTGCTTTAAACTTTGTATTACTTTCCAGTATAGCTGGGCAAACTATTTACTATGAATAATTTGTCATATTTCCATACATGACTTCTTGATGTAAAGAACCCAGGTTTACATGGATTTTACCTTGATTGTACTTAGTCAAAGATTGTTTTGCAATACATTGCAGCCTATGGATTGCTCATGAAGATTTTGCTGAGAGTACTACTGTGAGAATTTCATATTTTCAATTCAATATTTAAACTGTGCAACTTGTTATTTAAGTCATATGATATTGTTTCTTTTTCTTTATTGGGTGTCCATCACTTTTCTAAAAGGAGGAAGGCCTGAATAAGTAACTAGGGATTTCATTTTTTTAGAGAGAGGGTAGGCAAGAGATCTGAGGATATACACAGTCCTCGGGAATGAATCAAATAAGACAGAAAAGGATATGTGACCACACCTTTGCAAACAGGAATGGGCACGTACACACAAGGGCAATTACGTTGTGTGAATGTGACAAGAGAAAATTGAATGTAAAATCTGCTGTAAACAGCCAATAAATCTTGCTTTCTATAGTTTATGTCTTTCTCTCAGTCAAGAAGAAACCTAGGTGTTTTCAAATCTGGGACCCATATATATAGCTAGAGCACAATAATGCTCTTGTGGAAGAGAGGAAAGGAGAAGGTGTGAAATTGTATATATACCCCAAGTACATTTATTTAAATTTAGTGATCTTCTATTTTCCATCCTCTTGACCACCTGTATTACCCAATTCTCCTCCTCAGTCATGATCACACACTTTTATGTTTGCGTGATTGAAGAGAGAAACACTCTCTATGTGATCCCCAACCCACAAAAAGAATCCAGATGGCTCTGAGAAAACTCCCAGTGCGAATGCTAGTTCTCACACAAACAAATGTATTCACACAAATACAAGCTTCCTCACAAGCCATTGCTTCAGAATGGGGGAAAATATTTCTCTCACACAAGTGTTCTCAGAAAGTGAATTAAAGGATAAGAGCGCAGTCACATTGAATTTGATTTAGGATCCAATGGAATGATCAGGGACATTTTTATCAAGCTCTTATTTCAGGTAAGTTCTGGGTTTAATCAAAGGAAAGTTTAACTTGTCAGAGTTCTAATAAAGAAGACTATTTGCAGGTGATTATGCTTAGTACATAATGAAAGATAGACTATCATCTCCACTGTATATTTTTATGTAGATTTCCATTGTCATTTTCTCAACATATTACAAGCAGTATAGCATTTACCTTCTTCTGTAGTCCTGAGAACCATGTGTCTCTCCTCCTTCACACATAACACCACCTTTAGGAATTTCACACATAATTATCTGTAGCACCTATTGCCTTAGTAATCCTATAATTATTTGGTCTGATTTTTATACTAATTAATCAAAGTTATATAATAACTCCCCCTCATTCCAGTCCCGCCAAGCTTGTATTGCTCTCACTCACGTGAACTTAAACTTGAGTTTCTGTAATATAGCAGGTGCCACAGTTCAGGAAGACTCAATTCATATCAATCTGTCTAAAGTTATACCATAGCATCTATCACCAGAGTATTTAAGATTTCCCCCAACCCCACAGGGTGAAATGATAGTTCCTCGGGAAGTCAGAGGAAGGCAATGGCTTTCTTGCTGAGTAAGTGTAAGCCAACAACAAATGTCCCTTACTGCTCCCAGTCTCTAACAAGACTCCAGACTATGGTGCTTTTGCTTCCTGTCACACGGGGCTGTCCCAGTCTACACTCTCCCCCTCCCTCACCAGTGCTAGGCCATAAGGAACAATGTATTAACTGATCAAACATTCCCCACAGCATTTATGGGGAAAGGAGAGACACAGAAGTAGTATTCTCAAGATTGGGAAGTATCCAGTGCATGTAACGAAAGTTTGTAAAGAAAGTACTGAACACAGACTTCCTGTAGTATCAAAAGGAAAATTTATGTATCGCCTTTGAGTTCAACTTCTCCATTAAAGCTTTTTCCCTATAATCTAGGGAGTTCTTATCTTGGTGACTTATGATGTTATGGAGGGGCTCATGCATGGAAAATGTCAATAGAAATAGTAACTCTAGAAGGGAAGGGCTTCCTAATTAGTCCCCATTTAGATTTTATGATGGCTTTGAGATCTGCTCATCCTGACAGTGCGCACTCTGGTTACATATTGTTCTAGCCTGAGGGAACCATAGGAAAATCCAGATTTATTGTACCTATCATACCAGCATATTTCATTTGCCATTATGAGCAGCCATCTCGCAATGATGCAGGAGTATTTATTACAGATTAAATTGTAGGACCTGGATGGTTTAGTGAGGTTCTTGAGGTATCATTTATGTCATTAACTGGCTCATTATCAGATCTGCAAATCTGAATTCCCTCTTTTTTTTTGTGTGTGCCTTCTGTTTAAGAGCAGAGATTTGGGCTGGAGCACTTTCAGGCTGCAGTTTGTAGCAGTGTGTGTGTGTGTGTGTGTGTGCACGCGCATCAAGTTTAAACACAGACAAAGCAAATCACTTGTATTCTGTGCATTGTTATTTACATTGTACTGAAGGTTACAGCATATGCCGTTCTAATGATTTTTGTTCTTAGTCATTGGGGGTTGTAAATTACAATACCTAATACTTATCTATGGGGTTATGTTAAAATAGGACACAAATCTATCTTCAGCTTGGGTGGTATTTCGTCTGATCATCTCACATAGGTTTCTTTACTGATTCCTCTCCATTAAGCTGTACCTTAGAATCACAAAGCTGAAAAAGGTGGTGTTAGAGGAGGAGGTAATTTAATTGTAATTATTTAACAAGTCCATTGCAAATATGAGCTGATTACTAGAGGCAAGAGGATGCAGTGGTTGTTTCTTACTGTTGGAGCTTTAACTCTACCTGGACAATTATTTGAATAGGATTAATCCAGACCTGATTGTTGTTATTATGTATAGACAATAAATTGTTTTTACATGTGCTAAGCTGTTTTTAGATAACTAACGTGCACAGAGGATCTTTCATTCAGACGCTGGCTCTATTCTTAGATTTAGTGATATTATTTGACTTTATTGTTTGACTCAACTTGTGTGTCCGTCCTTGTTGGTATTTGCCCTATTTACTCTCCTATATTGCTTTTTCATAAAACCAGGCGAATGGCATTTAAGTTGTTGTGTTCTTTGGTATTAAAATGCACTTCATACAAGCACAGAACTACATACAGGAATGCTGGGCTCAGGTCACCGATTATATGGGAAAGAAGAAGTGCCCCGTTGTTTGGTTGTTGAGCTTAATTAATTTGTTAGCTATATAATATTTGCAAGGAAATGGATGTTTTGAAGAAGGTAATAATGTATAATAAAATCATAGTAATGTTTATGGAATCTCCCATCATCCTACAAGTATAGAGGAGTTAAATTTTACTAAGGAGACATGATTTGAAAAAGGTATATTTGTTTATTGCACTAAAAAGTCATTTTTGTAAAAGTAACAATTTTTAAACCATATGTCCATGTTATTTTAATTAAAAAGGCTAAATAATATCCCATCACCCCTTAACACTCATTTAGCAAAGGAGTGTTTCAAATGTATACTTAATCATTAATTCAGAATTTACTATATCCCCCAATATCTATTTCAGTAATGGTACAATTCAGATATTTTGGTGTGTCCCAAAGGGGGCAGGGAGGTGTGTGTGTGCATGAGGGAGAATCAGTCAAAAAGTCAGAGAAAAGTTAAATTCTAAGACCAATATAAGTTGATTGTCAGGCATGTATGTTTGTAGCTCCCAAAGAGATGGTTGGCACCCAAATCTTTTTTTACATTGAAACTATGAAAACAAAGATAGCAGAACACAGCACAGAGACCTCATATTTAAACTTGTTGCTTGCAACCTAGAGTTAATAAAATAATGTTGAAAAATCAGATGGAAACATTTTTACTTTTATTAAACTAGATAATTTACACTAGAGGCTTTATAACATCCTAATACTTATTGTGTTGATAGGGTGGATCTATACTTAAAAATGCCTTAAAACAGTCACATGCATATATATATATATAAATGGAATTTTGAATGTTAAAACGTGTGTGTGTGTGTGTGTGTATATATATATATGTTTTAACTTTCAATATGCATTCTGAATAATTGTATAAAAATAAATGTATCATTACAGTTTTAGTTGCTATACTAATCATTTAAATTACAAATATATTGAATATTTTGTATAATGGCATTACCTGCTGTAAAGTTAAATCATGCAAAAATAGTGTAGCTACAGTATATGACCCTTTATAGAACTTGTATTCTCAGTCATAAGTAACTTATGTCCATCCTTTTTTTAATTTTATTTTGCAAGCTAGAAAACATTTTTCAGAGTCCTATGTTACCTGAGATTTGGCTCTTATAAACCAAAGAGGCAAGGTGGAGTTCTAGTTATTTCCAATATTCTTGAATCGGCATCTATTACAAGTCATCCTTTTAAAAACTGCTCACATTATTTGAAATACACAAGGAAACCTTTGATTAGCGCGTCAATGAAAAAAAAAGCCTTCATTTTTAAGAGTGTTTTCCATACTGAATTGTTATAATGCCAATAGTAATTTTAGATATTTTGTCTGCATTAAAACTACAGCTATGTCTGTAAGAGGAGCATCCATAAATACAAATGCTTAAAATATTTGTTTGGCTATTCCCTTGATAAATATTTTAAACTATGTTGAAAATGGATTGTAATTATTTAAAAAAAAACCCAAAACCTCTACCTGAGTTGATAGCCAATTAAAGAGAACTTAGTATAAAATGAGTTGTCTCTGTGCACTCTTGAATAAATAAAAATCTGTAATGCTATAAATAGGCTCCTTGAAATAAGAGATTCTTAGCTGAGGCTTCTTTGTAATGCTCCTCTCACCAATCTCAGTGCTTGGTCTTTTCAGCATACTCTTAATATCGAGCTTGCTCATTAATCTCCATTCCTTTTTTTAGGTGAGTCTAGACTGTTCCTCTAGCTGTAGTACTCACTGTGTTGCCGTAGGAACAAGGGTTTCGAGTAAATATGCTTATGGAGAAGCAATGGCTACTAATTAAATGTGAATAGCATTTCTAAATTGCCCAGTTCTTGCAAAATGCAGAGCATAATATGCTTTGATGTAATTCATTAGTAAAAGGCATCTATATATACATATCGATGTATATTTTTTTACTTATGTAGGAGGCGAAGACAAAATTTTTAGACAGAAATGATACTTTATATGATTTTGCTCCTTTCTAGGCTATAAATCCTATAATCTTATCATATATCCTTTTATTGCATTTACATGGCAGATAAAGACATTTGACTCACTGGTATAAGTGCTGAAAATCTTCAATATTTCCTCACCAAAATCTAATTCAATTTTCACTGCATTCATAAAAATGCAGTTTTCCTCCTCTATTTTAGCTTTTTTTAAAATTGACTAATATCCATCTCACATGATATTTTCCTATTCCTGCTTTCACCTTTCTGTTGTTGATAGAATACACACATTTTGCTGAATTATTAGGAAAGCATGTTATTATTTTTGAAAACAGTCTCCCTTCTAGAGGGCCCCACAGATCACATTTTTTACCCCTGAATTAGCATTTGCTTATTCACAAAGCACTGAAGCGCAGGAAGGAAGTAACCTGTGCTAGGTAAGGCATTCACTAAATGATCTAATAGGTCTTTCCCATCGCCTGACTTCCTCTGGTTCTATCGTTCATAAAGAATTGTATACCTTTTGATTCTCATCCTATTTTAGGAGTTCTATGTTTGGAACCAACTTGTTTAAAAGCAATTGATAAACAAATGGTCCACAGCATGTTGGTGTAAGTTTACTAGAGTAAGTCCTATCTGCATTTCCAGGACAGGCAAGCCATAAAGTTAAATGGCCCATGTTCATAGTTATGTTAACCTGCAAGTTAACTGAGGCAATTCCTGTGCTTGATTCTTATTTACTATGCTGTGTGTTGCAGTTCTTCAAAAGTCCAAGTCTGTACCAGTGAGAGGAGCAAATGAGCAAAACTTGTGGCAGAAAGTACCCTTAAAATCATACTGTGGCAAAGCAGTGTCTGTTCTCCATGCTGCCATCTCTCTCCTGAGTCCCCAAAACACTACAAGATGAGGCTCCGTGGGCTAACAAGAGATATCATAGGTTGAAAGGGGAAGAGCCAGGAATCAGCCACTCTGTATGACATGCTCCTCTCTCCACATCAAGTGAATTTTCTGCTGATAAAGGCATCCACTTTGGCCCAAGACTCCAGGAACTTTATTGAAAGGGGCACATAAAACGAGGGGACTAATGGTAGAAATACCACCAACCTAGCCTTGCTTCCAGGCTGAGGAAGCTTTGCCAAGAGAAGTAATGAGGGGTTTCTGCTCTATGCAGATGCTCAGATATCTGCAGGGTTGACTCAGGCATTCCCATCAGATCATCCTCAGGATCCATATGGTTGACAATCAAGTCCTTTGCCACTTCCTCACTGTTTCTACCTGACCCCACGAAGTGGAGCGTGGCTTTGGTTTTGGAGGTTTTTAAGCCATGAAAATTGTGAAACAGTTTCTCTGTGTTCATATGTTATAATGCAGAAGGGTACAACTTTACCCCAGGTACTTTGACTACAATAACACAGAATGAAGACGTTTATCTATTGTGATTAATATTGGCCAAATTCTCTGGTCTGTTAAGGCTGCTTTTCCACCATTCCAGTGGTAAAAAGTAACCTTAAAGCCAGCTTAACTCGCCCAAAGAGGACTCCCTGGGATAAGGCTAGCAAAGCAGCTCCTATGCCAACCCCCCCTTCCAGTTGGGTAAAATGAGGCATAGCTAGGATGCTGCTGTAACTGGCTGATTCCCAGCTGCTGGAATAACCCTTTGGGGTCATGAGCACCCAGGCATATCTTAGTGCAGCCATCACAAGTGGACTGACCCTTGGATGAGTTTAAAGCCATCTCTACCCCAGCTCTCATTCTGGTCCTACACCACACACAGCTCAGCCATACCAAAGAATGTGTTAATAGTGTCCTCTTTGCTATTTGTCATGTGAGACAGTGGATGCTGTTTTACTTAAGGCACTGTACTGGGAACCAGGAGATTTGAGTTCACTTCTCAACACTGCCACAGACTTCCTGTGTGATTTTACACAGGTCATTTAATCTTTGTGCCTCAGTTTCCCAACTGTAAATGCAGATAGTACTTCCTTTCTCCCACATTTAGTCTCTCTTGTCTATTTAGATTATAAGATTTTGCAGGCAGGGGGACACTGCAGGGGGACACTCTCTGTTGCTCTCTACACACACACACACATATATATATATGAACCTGATCTTGGTAACACCTGGGAATCTCAAACCAGGCACCCCAAAACTGAGGTGCCCAAAATACAAAATAAGAGACCGTTTTTTATCATTCGGATATTAATGACTAGGCAAGATGACACAAGAAGTCTACGGCAGAACCAGAACCCAAGTCTTTTGACTCCTATGCATGCAATTTAACTACAAGACAATCCTCATTTCTTCTTTTAGGAACAAGTGATATCATCAACTCTTCTTCTTCTCTTCTTCCAGTGAAGCACTGGAATGGGGTGGTGAAGCACTGGAATGGGTTACCTAGGGAGGTGGTGGAATCTCCTTCCTCAGAGATTTTTAAGGTCAGGCTTGACAAAGCCCTGGTTGAAATGATTTAGTTGGGGATTGGTCCTGCTTTGAGCAGGGGGTTGGACTAGATGACCTCCTGAGGTCCCTTCCAACCCTGATATTCTACGATTCTATGATAAAAAGAAAAAGCTTTCATTACAGTTTTAAATTGCCTATCTCTGCAACAGGAGACTACCTATGTATTCTGTATTCTTAAAACCAATCACCTCCACCTTCCAGTGCTAGAATCTTAATATCGTGAAGGCGGAGGTTTGCCAGACTGCTTATGACAGTTTGAAAGCTTGTCTCTCTCACCAACAGAAGGTGGTCCAATAAAACATACTGCCTCATGCACCTTGTCGCTGTAATATCCTGGGACCAGCACAGCTACAACAACATTGCATATGACTGTTCTATCATTTGACATGTTTTACCATTAATATATGAGCATGGTGGGTATAATTGCTTACTCTGTTGATGAAGACTCACTTCAGCCTTTAGAGGAGTAATGAGGATACTTTTGCTTTTATGTCAGACTTAGAGCATGTTCCAGGGTAGCTGAGGTCTGAATTTTCACTGAATTTTTGCTGACCATGTTAATTACATGCAAGAAACAAAAAAGATGTGGACAAATGTTACATTCATATATCATTATAGGACAAATAAACAATACCTGATGCTTCCAAATATCTTTATATAACCAAGGATTATTTTGTGTAGTATAGAGAAAAGATTCATTAATGGGAGCCAAATTTCAAAAAACCTCATTGCAGCATTTGTGAATCTCGCTGCTCACTCAAACAGATATCTAAAGGTTTCTGTTCAGCATACTTTAGTCGATTTACTGAATTCTAGAGGTTATGCAAAGGATATTCTACCCAATAGGCAGCACTTTCTCACTTGAACAGAAGGAATGTGCATTCTCAAGCTGCATAAAAATATAGGCTCTGTAAGTACACTAATTTAGTTCTCATTATTAAATACAGTCAATGGGCTAAACTCTTCTCTCAGTTATACCAGTGTATAGCTGGATTAAAGATGGGAAAGTTACTGTGGATTTATACTGGTGTAACTGACAGGAGAATTTGGCCTCATATTTTCCTGAAGTTCACTGCTCTCATTGGGCAAATACTTCACTGACTTTTACCCTCACACAGTGGAGTGCAAGTCCAGGCAGAATTTGGCCCACTGAGCTGAGTTTAAGGACTGTATTCTGAATTCTTTGATAATTTTCTTTTTACCCCACTTCGTTTAACTTTGCATTATTTTATTCCTCTTACTTTGTCACACTTTCATTTTATCTCCTCTAATTTAAGGTTTGATCTTGCAAATGCTTGTGCCCATGAGTAATTTTGGACATCTAAATGGACCATTGAAGTAAACGAGTCTGCTTATGTTTGTCAAGATCCTCATGAGCACCAGAATCTGGCCCTTAGATGTCTTTCCTTTTGGGGGGTTGTATTTACCATCTCATTTTCTTCCTCTCTCTCCCATCCTGCCCCTTGATCTCTATTTATATGCAGACAATGGTTACCAAAATGCACCGGCAATCCTATCATTGTTATTCCTCCCAGTTATTATTCATACAGTGCCACAGATGTGTATGACACTTGACTGGTTCCTAGTCTGAGAGAAAAGTATCAGGGAGAAAGACAACCTGGTCCTAATTCCCCCTAAGCATTTAGGATTCATACGTCTTTGTCAGATAGGGAGCTGGATGACTATAATGTCATGTTTGTCCTACACCCTGTGAAAATCTCCTTTTAAAGATCAACAGCTTATCTTTATTGACAGTAACTCTGGAGGCCATGATATTTACATATATGTTGTGATTTTCCAAAATACTGACTTTTAACATTAAAAAAATGAAATAAAAGCCTTTGATTCACAAACATATATAGGACTTGGCATCCCGAGCCAATGTTACCAGGAGAAGACAGTTGACCTTGGGGCTAAGGCACTGGACAGGACCTCAAGAGAACTGGGGTTTGTTCCCAGCTCTGCCTCTTATTCTGGGGAGAATCTGGGCAAGTCGCAGGTTTTCCTATTTAAAGAAGCCTAAATCTTTCTTAGTCAGTCTAAATCTGACTCTATGGGGCTGTTTGACCAAAGTTACACTTGGTACTGAATACTGAATACTGTAGAGACATGGTGGGTGAGGTAATATCTTTTATTGGACCAACTTCTGTTGGTGAGAGAGACAAGCTTTCCAGCTCTGTGAAGAAGAAGAAGAGATAGATCTGTGTAAGATTGAAAGTTTTGTCTCTCTCACCAACAGAATTACTTCCCAGTAGTCAACAACAATTTGAAAAATGTATTAAAATTTTGCTAATCCAGCATTTAAAGTATCAAGGCAAAACTCTCCCATTCATTTTCACACCTCGGTGCAACATGATTGGCATCAATGAAGTTGTGCAAAAAGCCTTACCACTTCCATACCCAGGCAGAAATAATCAGGATAACAATTCACTGTTTTCATTCCCTAGCAAGAATAGGCCACTTTTATTGCATATAATTTACATTTCTAGGCTTGAAAACTTTTTTCTTATTTCTGAAAAAAAAAAATCCCACAATCATAGAATTTAGAGAAGAATTTAGACATTAGGTCAACTAAACAATTACTGCTGCCAATGGAAGATTATTCTCCATATAAATGTATTAAGTGTTTTGTCCAGTACAATTTTAAATTATTCAAGTGATGAGGCTTCCACCATTTCTCTTGGGAGACTACTAGGACTACTTTTCAATACCCAAGTGTTTCTTGACGTTCAGCACAGATTTTTTATTCCTCGATTTCATGTCACTGCTATCTCTTGTAATATATCCCCTTGAACCGCTCTACACAACTGTTTTCATTCCCTGGTGTTTACAAATGCTTGCACACAGATATCATATCCCTTTCTACTCCTCCAGGGACTGGCACAAAGCTTGTAGAAGTCAATGAGAGACTTTTGTTGACTGTGATCGTCTTTGGAGGAGGCAACATTTGACCAAACTATACCTATTTAATCTTTCCTCAGAATCCACTCCCTTCCCCTTAATCATTTTTGTGGGTCTGTTCTGAACTCCCTCCCAGTTTGTCAACATCTTTCAAAACTTGAAGTTATGACAAAATCTTATTTGTCACTTGGGCATCACAATGTGTTCAGATTAACTGGGAATATATATGGGGTGAATCCTGCAATGTGCTGAGCACTCTGGTCCAGATCCAGCAATGCACTTACGCATAAGCACATGAGTAGTCCCACCGAAGTCAAGCCCATGCTTAAATGCTTTTGATGGGTCAGGGGCACAGTGCTCAGCACCTTGCCGGATCAAGCCCATAACTAGGGATCAACAGACAACTCCCCGGACGTTAGATACGGAGGTTCAGATTATGAACTTTAGATAATCAAAATTTTTGTAATAAAGATTTCTACCAAGACAGAGAGAGAAGTTGCATGCAATGGTATATCATGCTATACTGCTTAACCAATTAAAAGGCCGGATTATGCCAGACTGGCTCATGCCAAGTAGTACCTTTCTCTGCAGGTAGTTCTACTGAAGAGAATGGGACTTTTATGTGATGTAAACTACTACTCAGCATGAGAAAGTGTAACTCTAAATGCTTCCTTTTTTCAAAGGAGGATTTTTCCCCCAGGAATTATTGATATATAAATAATAACAAACTCTCTTTATATACATGCAAATAAATCTTACAAAGAAAATCAATACTTTAAAAATAATTATGACATATGTAGGTGCTCACAAAATGTGGAGATTTCATGAAAATTATGCATGTTCTTAATTTGCATATTTGTTAATATTCATGGCCTATATTGCATAGTTAGTCTATTTCTTTTTTATGAAAATGTTGATTTTCTACTTCTGGTACCTCATCACTATATCAGTTGTCCTCCTGCAGTAATAGATTTACTATAAAAGTCAAGAAAAATAAATGTAAGTTTAACATTCTAAGTTTTTTTTAAAAAAATTCTAATAGTATGATGAGGTCCCCCATATCTGAAACTCAGCAGCCACAAAAAGAGAAGGGAGAAGTCCAGAAACCATGGCTAGGAGATCGCTCCATCTTAGCCAAACCAAAAAGAAATACCAGTACTTATAAGATAGTGCAGATGTTATTCACTTATGAATTTTTACCTCTGACCTACTGAGTGTCACAGTTTAAAGCAACTGCCCCTGTATTTCCCCCTCATGGTCCACCAAGGGCATCCATTCTGGGCATCCAGCTCCCAGTGTTACCTCTCTTGGTGAAGACTAGGGATGTAAATATCGGTTTAAAAAGTGAACCAGTGAAATTATTAAAATGATCTTGTTTAACTGGTTAACCGTTAACTGAGTCACTCCGGCTGGCCTGCATGGGGGCGAGGATTGGGTCTGAGGTTTCTCCAGTGGGCTGGTGCAGCCTGGCAGGGGCTGGGTTCCCGCCGGCCCAGCCAGCCCAACACAACTGGGGCTGGGGTCCTGCCGGCCTGGAGTGGCCAGGGCTCGGGTCCTGCCGGCCTGGAGTGGCCAGGGCTCGGGTCCTGTCAGCCCGGCTGGGGCTGGGGTCCCTCACCTGATGCAGCAGTCGGGCCGCTGGGGTTAACAGTTAAGGTCCGGTTAATGGTAGGCCTAAAGCTTGCTGGTTACCGGTTAACCTTTGACATCCCTCGTGGAGACCTGTCTCTCTCTCCCTCCTGATTGGGGTGTTTCCATGCTACACAGTTCCCTGCCCTCACTGGATGATTCTCAGCAAGCGTGACTTCCTCACCAGGCCACTGTATGTACTTTGCTCTCCCTCCAGAGGCTCTAAACAGAGTAATTGCCCACTGTTATAAGTTACCACACAGCTCTTTCTAAGCAAGCACATTTATTCTTAAGGTGAAAGTGTTACAGAGTAAACATATTACAACAATTAAAGAATGTGCACGCATGCTAAAAAGCTTACCAGAGGTCACCCCAACTCCAGCCTTAGGTTCTGACAGGTGTCAGTCCTTCAAATCCTTCCCTAAGGATTGCTCCACCCCTATCTTGGAAAGAAGGTTCTGTCCATTTTCTGGCTCAGGAAGAAGGCCTTGAGTCAGTTTAAACACCAGCTATTTATCCAACAATCCTTTATTTATCTGTTGATCACAGGTGGAGTGAATTTGCCTAATCATCCCTCAATGTTTTTAGTTTCTGTAGGGCTATTGTCACCCTCCCCCATGGAATTACATATAATTCCTGGTCAACAGTGATACATAACATGAATACAGTAAGATCTCCCAAATATATTGCAGGAAATTGCTGTATCTGTCACACTGATTTCAACTGTCTGCCTTAGCATAGGGGGAATCTCAGCTTGTAAGCACAAGGGGATGTAAGCAGGAAAAACTGAGACCATGTTTACATTGCAAAGTTTGGATGACGTAAGCATCACAATCCAGGCTGCAATTCAGACTAGCGAAGGACTGTGTCACCACCTACTCTACAACCTTGGGTTCTTCACAATGCTTTGCTGCTGTAGCTCCCAACCTGGGCCCCTCACAAACAGCATGCAGGTCACACCCTGAGTGTCTGGGTGTAGTTTCAGCCTGCCAGCTACACATCAGCTACACTCTGGCTTCCAGCAACCTAGGTTACTCCTTGCAGGGTGACCCCAACATACTCCCAGTCCCGAATTTTCCCCAAAACATGTATTCTGTACTGTCCAGCCCTCTCCTGGACAGTTCCGATATTAGAGGTCCATTGCCCCTATAAAGGATCCGTGTACAACAGTTTGCTACTTTAACTGGAGTTACCAAACAATTCAGTATAAACACAACACTGGATTAATTCTGATTAAAAATAAAACAAGTTTATTTAACTACAAAGAGATAGATTTCAAGTGAGCACAAGCATAAGGCACTAAAGTCAGAAATGACAAGAGAAATAAAGATAAAACACTTTACAGTAACTAAAACAAAAAAAACTAGACTTGGTTCAAGGTAAAATCCTTACCACGTGTTCCCAGTAACATGGCTGACCAAATAAAGCATCTGCCCCCACAGTCCAAAAGGCTAGTTCCTTTGTCTTCTTAGGTGAAAGAGAGAGGGGGGGGGGGGAATACCTGGGGTATTTTACCCCTCACTTTTATAGTCCAGTCACTCTATGAAATACATTTTCCTTGCAATTACCCCTAGATAAAGTCCCTTCCAGCTGTGAGGAAGGCATGAAAGCATAAACTCTTGTAGTGAAAGAGGTTCCATGTTGCTGTTTGTTGAAATGTAAATCAGTCTGTTCCTGCCCCCCTTAGCTGCCAAAGAATGGCTACTTGACCAGTGATTGCCAATCAACTTTGATAACACCTGGCTAGAGATGTCAGCTTGTCCTTTATCTTTAAGAAATAGGTTTACAGCCTCCCCAGACCTGTCTGGTAAACACATTTCATTCATAATTTCAGACTATGGTTATAACTCAGAATATGCATTTTGTACATACATTTCACCATGATGTTATTGACCAGAGAGTTATTAGTTTTCAGATGATACCTCACAAGGCATATTTTGTACAAAGATTATTACAATAATGTATAGGGTGTGAATACTGTCACAGCAAGTTATGATCGTGTACAGCCACCAACTTTTGTACATCTTCTGCTTGCAGCATGGCTGTGCATACTCCTCACAAGTGGTTGTGTCAATGGAAAATATTGTGTACCATGGGTAGGTGTCCCAGTGTGCCCTATACCACTGTCCACCACAATGCCTTGTGGGACATTTTTGCAAGTTTTTGTGAGACAACAATTTGCCAAGGGATTTCTGGGAAACTAGGAGTCAAGTTCCCAGAAGATCACATTCTCTATCCCATAATGCTTGTTCCATCCCATAATTTTTGTGCCATTTTTAAAAACTCCTACAGTCATTACCACATCCTGCTTTTCAGTCTCCATCATCTCTCTGACAGAAACATGGACCCAGCAGAGCTCAGCGCAATTCTAATGACCATTGCTAATACAGGACATTCAATTCTCCTGTGTTTGTGACACTTCAATGAGTACTACTACAACCAGGGTTGCGAGAAAGAAGGAGAGGGGATGTTCAGCAATGACAACTGGATGCTGGTGGACACAGTGAATAAAATGCCAGGTTGTTGTTGGCATTCATGGAGCAGCTCCACACAGTGGAGCATTGCTTCTGGGCCTGAAAAATGAGCATTTACTGGTGATAATTGCATTGACTGGGCAGAGGGAGCACTCCAGAGTTTGGGGTGTCTGGTATAAGCTAAGCCCCTCTGAATGTATGGGTATAAGACAGATACGCATGTAGACCCTGCATTGTGTTAAAAACCTTATTCTCTTGTTATGCTTATTTCCCACAGTTGAGGTTAAACAATTCCATTTCATAGCAACTTTCAAGGTTTCGAAATTTGTTAATTATTCCATACTGGAATGAAAACAAAACCTTTTGAATGTTTCTGAGAAAACAGAATAGTGTCAAAATGTCTGTTTTTAACTGAAAACCTGATTCGAGAAGCGGTGTTGAAATGTGAGAGATTCTACAGAACACTTAAAGGATTAGTACTACACAGTTTCTGACTGTCTACTACACAAGAACTCTTTATAACTGTCTTCCTACAACCATAGCTAGGTGACTGCCATGCTCTGGGAGTTCTCTCTCATTACTATGGAGGTGAGAAGTTCTCTGAGGTTCGTTGGTAGTAGGTCAGATTCTGACCCACTGCATTAAAATGAAAAAGGTTAATTGAGGGCATATTGCTCTCCGTAAAACAGAGGAGGCCACTAACTGGAGACAGATGAGTTGAAAAAAATTCTTGTGTTTTGCTAACTAGCTACACCAACCCAGCAGCTGATTCTCAGGTTGGAGAGTACAGAATTCTGTCAGGTTCAAAAACATTCTGTTGATGGCCAGGGTCAGCAGTTAGCCACATATCAACTAGTTTAAAATCATGTATGGGAGACAAGCTCTTAAGCATCTCTTCACCATCTACTATTCTCGCTAGGAGCTACTAGCAAAACTGGATGAATGTGGGAACTGACCCTTCAATCCTTACCATAC